>NC_073692.1:327642499-328847507 GCF_029784155.1 Uranotaenia lowii | reverse complement strand
AATCTGAATTCTGAATCTGAATTCTTAATCTGAATTCTGAATCTGAATTCTGAATCTAAAATTCTGAATCTGAATATGAGTTCTGAATCTGAATTTTGAATTCTGAATTTTGAATCCTGAATTCTGATTCCTAAACCTGTATCCTGAATTTGAAAACTGAATCTGAATTCTGCATCTGAAATTGAATCTAAATTATGTATGGAGTATGTAGAAATGAAAAAAAAAACATAAATTCATTCTTCAACACGAGTAAAAAAAACGAGGGTCATAAGATCTTCATATAAATTCCCCCCCAACGCAGTTTCCTGTACGGCTCTGCATTTTGTTGACAACCCGGCATGGCTTTAGACACTATAATTTCATAAATGAAATTATAATGTCTATAGGCATGGCGGACTCTGAAGGAAACGCCCATCCGCCATTTGCTGCATTGAAAAGCAAGAAGTGTAAGATATAAACACTGTTGCCGTATTTGCCCCCAGCAGACTGAGAAACTGCCCAGACCACGGTGCGTCTTAGTAATGCCTTTTACCTATTTGAGTTTGAGCCGCTTTCAATCAAGCGTGCCGATGGTTTATTGGATATAGCGCTTGCAACTTGGGATCTGAAGGGTTTTGGTTCAATTCTCGAGTTAATAAAAATATTATTTTTTTATTTTGATTATCTTCAATTTATAAATGATTGCTGGTGCTGCTGCTTCGAGGCGCCACTAGCAACTTTTTTTTATGCCATAATAAGTATGATATGTATTTGGTAAAGAAAACGGTTTCAACTATTTTGTTTTTTTCCCGTTTTTGAAAGGGGTTGTGTAGAAAAAAAAATGCATTCTTTTGAGACTAAAATCATTTTAATTGTGCAGCCCAGTTTCGCAAAAACGTTCTAGACATTTTTAAAATGGCACATACAAATCCACGGACATCAACAGAACTCGTCGAGCTGAGTCGATAGGTACCTATAAAGGTATGTCTAAGACCCATAATTAATGATCTCTCAATCGACCGATAACCAAACCTTTCTGTTAGAAAGGCAAAAATGATGCCTGATACGTTTTTTTGGGGAAAAGCGAACTGGTATGTAAGGAGCTCATTTTATGTATGGAAAGAATGGTATTTAAACAGTAGAATTTCCAAGATTTATAACACGCTGAAATGGTGCCGTGGTAGCAACCAGAACTTTCACGTTGCTGGTCACGGTTCGAATCTTACTGTTTTTTTATGCTTTTTTTTTACTGAATAAGTAAAACCAACTACAATATTGATGGATTAGCCGTGACGCGTGCCCTAGCATGATACCTTTTTTAGAGCTCAACCATGCATAGAGGAAAAATTCCCACAAAAGGAGGGGAAAGTAATATGACTATTAAATGATTAATCTCATTCTGTAAACTAAAATCTGAAATCTTATTCTGATTCTAAAGTTTGAATTTTGAGTTACAACACTTAGTCTAATATTTGAATATAAGTTCCAATTTCAAATTCCAGGTTGATCTTTAATCCAAATTCTTAATCAGAATTCTAAATCTGAATTCTCAATCTGAATTCTGAATCTGAACTCTGAATTTGAATTCTAAATCTGTATTCTGAATCTGAATTCTGAATCTGAATTCTGAATCTGAATTCTGAATCTGAATTCTGAATCTGAATTCTGAATCTGAGTTCTGAATCTGAATTCTGAATCTGAATTCTGAATCTGAATTCTGAATTCTGAATCTGAATTCTGAAATCTTAATTCTGAATCTGAATTCTGAATCTGAATTCTGAATCTGAATTCTGAATCTGAATTCTGAATCTGAATTCTGAATCTGAATTCTGAATCTAAATTCTGAATCTGAATTCTGAATCTGAATTCTGAATCTGAATTCTGAATCTGAATTCTGAATCTGAATTCTGAATCTGAATTCTGAATCTGAATTCTGAATCTGAATTCTGAATCTGAATTCTGAATCTGAATTCTGAATCGGAATTCTGAATCTGAATTCTGAATCTGAATTCTGAATATGAATTCTGAATCTGAATTCTGGATCTGAATTCTGAATCTGAATTCTGAATCTGAATTCTGAATCTGAATTCTGAATCTGAATTCTGAATCTGAATTCTGAATCTGAATTCTGAATCTGAATTCTGAATCTGAATTCTGAATCTGAATTCTGAATCTGAATTCTGAATCTGAATTCTGAATCTGAATTCTGAATCTGAATTCTGAATCTGAATTCTGAATCTGAATTCTTAATCTTGTAAATCTCATTTTGATTGTTTTGCATCACACGGTTTTCAACATTGAAATTTCTTTCATCCAAATTTTTTTTTATGATTTCGGATTTTACAACTTTTAATAGTATGGTTTTACCCCTAAAAAGTATGCAGCAAACTTAATTTCAGAAAAATTGTGAAAAAAAAGTTTTCACAAAACAAAATCGTGTTTTCATGCGTAATGATCTTTAAGTCATCGCAATTTATCAAAAACTGTGCAAATTGGTATTCTTGGAGAAACAATTCCAGAATTGAAAATTGATAAAGTGAGGAGAAATTTTACGGATGATGAAAAGAGCGAAAGAACATTTTTGCAAGGAAAATTTATTAACGTACACCATACTTTACCTCGCAACATCCAGCTTCATCAATTTTTAATTCTGATATTCTTTCTCCATGAATCTAAATTTTTCACCGATATGCCGAAAATAAATTTACAAAAATTCTGAATCTGAATTCTGAATCTGAATTCTGATTCTGAATTCTGAATCTGAATTCTGAAATCTGAATTCTGAATCTGAATTCTGAATCTGATTCTGATTCTGAATTCTGAATCTGAATTCTGAATCTGAATTCTGAATCTGAATTCTGAATCTGAATTCTGAATCTGAATTCTGAATCTGAATTCTGAATCTGAATTCTGAATCTGAATTCTGAATCTGAATTCTGAATCTGAATTCTGAATCTGAATTCTGAATCTGAATTCTGAATCTGAATTCTGAATCTGAATTCTGAATCTGAATTCTGAATCTGAATTCTTAATCTTGTAAATCTCATTTTGATTGTTTTGCATCACACGGTTTTCAACATTGAAATTTCTTTCATCCAAATTTTTTTTTATGATTTCGGATTTTACAACTTTTAAATAGTATGGTTTTACCCCTAAAAGTATGCAGCAAACTTAATTTCAGAAAAATTGTGAAAAAAAGTTTTCACAAAACAAAATCGTGTTTTCATGCGTAATGATCTTTAAGTCATCGCAAATTTATCAAAAACTGTGCAAATTGGTATTCTTGGAGAAACAATTCCAGAATTGAAAATTGATAAAGTGAGGAGAAATTTTACGGATGATGAAAAGAGCGAAAGAACATTTTTGCAAGGAAAATTTATTAACGTACACCATACTTTACCTCGCAACATCCAGCTTCATCAATTTTTAATTCTGATATTCTTTCTCCATGAATCTAAATTTTTCACCGATATGCCGAAAATAAATTTACAAAAATTCTGAATCTGAATTCTGAATCTGAATTCTGATTCTGAATTCTGAATCTGAATTCTGAATCTGAATTCTGAATCTGAATTCTGATTCTGAATTCTGAATCTGAATTCTGAATCTGAATTCTGAATCTGAATTCTGAATCTGAATTCTGAATCTGAATTCTGAATCTGAATTCTGAATCTGAATTCTGAATCTGAATTCTGAATCTGAATTCTGAATCTGAATCTGAATTCTGAATCTGAATTCTGAATCTGAATTCTGAATCTGAATTCTGAATCTGAATTCTGAATCTGAATTCTGAATCTGAATTCTGAATCTGAATTCTGAATCTGAATCTGAATCTGAATTCTGAATCTGAATTCTGAATCTGAATTCTGAATCTGAATTCTGAATCTGAATTCTGAATCTGAATTCTGAATCTGAATTCTGAATCTGAATTCTGAATCTGAATTCTGAATCTGAATTCTGAATCTGAATTCTGAATCTGAATTCTGAATCTGAATTCTGAATCTGAATTCTGAATCTGAATTCTGAATCTGAATTCTGAATCTGAATTCTGAATCTGAATTCTGAATCTGAATTCTGAATCTGAATTCTGAATCTGAATTCTGAATCTGAATTCTGAATCTGAATTCTGAATCTGAATTCTGAATCTGAATTCTGAATCTGAATTCTGAATCTGAATTCTGAATCTGAATTCTGAATCTGAATTCTGAATCTGAATTCTTAATCTGAATTCTGAATCTGAATTCTGAATCTAAATTCTGAATCTGAATATGAGTCTGAATCTGAATTTTTGAATTCTGAATTTTGAATCCTGAATTCTGATTCCTAAACCTGTATCCTGAATTTGAAAACTGAATCTGAATTCTGCATCTGAAATTGAATCTAAATTATGTATGAGTATGTAGAAATGAAAAAAAAAACATAAATTCATTCTTCAACACGAGTAAAAAAAACGAGGGTCATAAGATCTTCATATTAAATTCCCCCCCAACGCAGTTTCCTGTACGGCTCTGCATTTTGTTGACACCCGGCATGGCTTTAGACACTATAATTTCATAAATGAAATTATAATGTCTATAGGCATGGCGGACTCTGAAGGAAACGCCCATCCGCCATTTGCTGCATTGAAAAGCAAGAAGTGTAAGATATAAACACTGTTGCCGTATTTGCCCCAGCAGACTGAGAAACTGCCCAGACCACGGTGCGTCTTAGTAATGCCTTTTACCTATTTGAGTTTGAGCCGCTTTCAATCAAGCGTGCCGATGGTTTATTGGATAGCGCTTGCAACTTGGGATCTGAAGGGTTTGGTTCAATTCTCGAGTTAATAAAAATATTATTTTTTTATTTTGATTATCTTCAATTTATAAATGATTGCTGGTGCTGCTGCTTCGAGGCGCCACTAGCAACTTTTTTTTATGCCATAATAAGTATGATATGTATTCTGGTAAAGAAAACGGTTTCAACTATTTTGTTTTTTTCCGTTTTTGAAAGGGTTGTCGTAGAAAAAAAAAATGCATTCTTTTGAGACTAAAATCATTTTAATTGTGCAGCCCAGTTTCGCAAAAACGTTCTAGACATTTTAAAATGGCACATACAAATCCACGGACATCAACAGAACTCGTCGAGCTGAGTCGATAGGTACCTATAAAGGTATGTCTAAGACCCATAATTAATGATCTCTCAAATCGACCGATAACCAAACCTTTCTGTTAGAAAGGCAAAAAATGATGCCTGATACGTTTTTTTGGGGAAAAGCGAACTGGTATGTAAGGAGCTCATTTTATGTATGGAAAGAATGGTATTTAAACAGTAGAATTTCCAAGATTTATAACACGCTGAAATGGTGCCGTGGTAGCAACCAGAACTTTCACGTTGCTGGTCACGGTTCGAATCTTACTGTTTTTTTATGCTTTTTTTTTACTGAATAAGTAAAACCAACTACAATATTGATGGATAGCCGTGACGCGTGCCCTAGCATGATACCTTTTTTAGAGCTCAACCATGCATAGAGGAAAAATTCCCACAAAAGGAGGGGAAAGTAATATGACTATTAAATGATTAATCTCATTCTGTAAACTAAATCTGAAATCTTATTCTGATTCTAAAGTTTGAATTTTGAGTTACAACACTTAGTCTAATATTTGAATATAAGTTCCAATTTCAAATTCCAGGTTGATCTTTAATCCAAATTCTTAATCAGAATTCTAAATCTGAATTCTCAATCTGAATTCTGAATCTGAACTCTGAATTTTAATTCTAAATCTGTATTCTGAATCTGAATTCTGAATCTGAATTCTGAATCTGAATTCTGAATCTGAATTCTGAATCTGAATTCTGAATCTGAATTCTGAATCTGAGTTCTGAATCTGAATTCTGAATCTGAATTCTGAATCTGAATTCTGAATTCTGAATCTGAATTCTGAATCTTAATTCTGAATCTGAATTCTGAATCTGAATTCTGAATCTGAATTCTGAATCTGAATTCTGAATCTGAATTCTGAATCTGAATTCTGAATCTAAATTCTGAATCTGAATTCTGAATCTGAATTCTGAATCTGAATTCTGAATCTGAATTCTGAATCTGAATTCTGAATCTGAATTCTGAATCTGAATTCTGAATCTGAATTCTGAATCTGAATTCTGAATCTGAATTCTGAATCTGAATTCTGAATCGGAATTCTGAATCTGAATTCTGAATCTGAATTCTGAATATGAATTCTGAATCTGAATTCTGGATCTGAATCTGAATCTGAATTCTGAATCTGAATTCTGAATCTGAATTCTGAATCTGAATTCTGAATCTGAATTCTGAATCTGAATTCTGAATCTGAATTCTGAATCTGAATTCTGAATCTGAATTCTGAATCTGAATTCTGAATCTGAATTCTGAATCTGAATTCTGAATCTGAATTCTGAATCTGAATTCTGAATCTGAATTCTGAATCTGATTCTTAATCTTGTAAATCTCATTTTGATTGTTTTGCATCACACGGTTTTCAACATTGAAATTTCTTTCATCCAAATTTTTTTTTATGATTTCGGATTTTACAACTTTTAATAGTATGTTTTACCCCTAAAAGTATGCAGCAAACTTAATTTCAGAAAAATTGTGAAAAAAAGTTTTCACAAAACAATAATCGTGTTTTCATGGCGTAATGATCTTTAAGTCATCGCAAATTTATCAAAAACTGTGCAAATTGGTATTCTTGGAGAAACAATTCCAGAATTGAAAATTGATAAAGTGAGGAGAAATTTTACGGATGATGAAAAGAGCGAAAGAACATTTTTGCAAGGAAAATTTATTAACGTACACCATACTTTACCTCGCAACATCCAGCTTCATCAATTTTTAATTCTGATATTCTTTCTCCATGAATCTAATTTTTCACCGATATGCCGAAAATAAATTTACAAAAATTCTGAATCTGAATTCTGAATCTGAATTCTGATTCTGAATTCTGAATCTGAATTCTGAATCTGAATTCTGAATCTGAATTCTGAATCTGAATTCTGAATCTGAATTCTGAATCTGAATTCTGAATCTGAATTCTGAATCTGAATTCTGAATCTGAATTCTGAATCTGAATTCTGAATCTGAATTCTGAATCTGAATTCTGAATCTGAATTCTGAATCTGAATTCTGAATCTGAATTCTGAATCTGAATTCTGAATCTGAATCTGAATTCTGAATCTGAATTCTGAATCTGAATTCTGAATCTGAATTCTGAATCTGAATTCTGAATCTGAATTCTGAATCTGAATTCTGAATCTGAATTCTGAATCTGAATTCTGAATCTGAATTCTGAATCTGAATTCTGAATCTGAATTCTGAATCTGAATTCTGAATCTGAATTCTGAATCTGAATTCTGAATCTGAATTCTGAATCTGAATTCTGAATCTGAATTCTGAATCTGAATTCTGAATCTGAATTCTGAATCTGAATTCTGAATCTGAATTCTGAATCTGAATTCTGAATCTGAATTCTGAATCTGAATTCTGAATCTGAATTCTGAATCTGAATTCTGAATCTGAATTCTGAATCTGAATTCTGAATCTGAATTCTGAATCTGAATTCTGAATCTGAATTCTGAATCTGAATTCTGAATCTGAATTCTTAATCTGAATTCTGAATCTGAATTCTGAATCTAAATTCTGAATCTGAATATGAGTTCTGAATCTGAATTTTGAATTCTGAATTTTGAATCCTGAATTCTGATTCCTAAACCTGTATCCTGAATTTGAAAACTGAATCTGAATTCTGCATCTGAAATTGAATCTAAATTATGTATGAGTATGTAGAAATGAAAAAAAAAACATAAATTCATTCTTCAACACGAGTAAAAAAAACGAGGGTCATAAGATCTTCATATAAATTCCCCCCCAACGCAGTTTCCTGTACGGCTCTGCATTTTGTTGACACCCGGCATGGCTTTAGACACTATAATTTCATAAATGAAATTATAATGTCTATAGGCATGGCGGACTCTGAAGGAAACGCCCATCCGCCATTTGCTGCATTGAAAAGCAAGAAGTGTAAGATATAAACACTGTTGCCGTATTTGCCCCAGCAGACTGAGAAACTGCCCAGACCACGGTGCGTCTTAGTAATGCCTTTTACCTATTTGAGTTTGAGCCGCTTTCAATCAAGCGTGCCGATGGTTTATTGGATAGCGCTTGCAACTTGGGATCTGAAGGGTTTTGGTTCAATTCTCGAGTTAATAAAAATATTATTTTTTTATTTTGATTATCTTCAATTTATAAATGATTGCTGGTGCTGCTGCTTCGAGGCGCCACTAGCAACTTTTTTTTATGCCATAATAAGTATGATATGTATTTGGTAAAGAAAACGGTTTCAACTATTTTGTTTTTTTCCCGTTTTTGAAAGGGTTGTGTAGAAAAAAAAATGCATTCTTTTGAGACTAAAATCATTTTAATTGTGCAGCCCAGTTTCGCAAAAACGTTCTAGACATTTTTAAAATGGCACATACAAATCCACGGACATCAACAGAACTCGTCGAGCTGAGTCGATAGGTACCTATAAAGGTATGTCTAAGACCCATAATTAATGATCTCTCAAATCGACCGATAACCAAACCTTTCTGTTAGAAAGGCAAAAATGATGCCTGATACGTTTTTTTGGGGAAAAGCGAACTGGTATGTAAGGAGCTCATTTTATGTATGGAAAGAATGGTATTTAAACAGTAGAATTTCCAAGATTTATAACACGCTGAAATGGTGCCGTGGTAGCAACCAGAACTTTCACGTTGCTGGTCACGGTTCGAATCTTACTGTTTTTTTATGCTTTTTTTTTACTGAATAAGTAAAACCAACTACAATATTGATGGATAGCCGTGACGCGTGCCCTAGCATGATACCTTTTTTAGAGCTCAACCATGCATAGAGGAAAAATTCCCACAAAAGGAGGGGAAAGTAATATGACTATTAAATGATTAATCTCATTCTGTAAACTAAATCTGAAATCTTATTCTGATTCTAAAGTTTGAATTTTGAGTTACAACACTTAGTCTAATATTTGAATATAAGTTCCAATTTCAAATTCCAGGTTGATCTTTAATCCAAATTCTTAATCAGAATTCTAAATCTGAATTCTCAATCTGAATTCTGAATCTGAACTCTGAATTTGAATTCTAAATCTGTATTCTGAATCTGAATTCTGAATCTGAATTCTGAATCTGAATTCTGAATCTGAATTCTGAATCTGAATTCTGAATCTGAGTTCTGAATCTGAATTCTGAATCTGAATTCTGAATCTGAATTCTGAATTCTGAATCTGAATTCTGAATCTTAATTCTGAATCTGAATTCTGAATCTGAATTCTGAATCTGAATTCTGAATCTGAATTCTGAATCTGAATTCTGAATCTGAATTCTGAATCTAAATTCTGAATCTGAATTCTGAATCTGAATTCTGAATCTGAATTCTGAATCTGAATTCTGAATCTGAATTCTGAATCTGAATTCTGAATCTGAATTCTGAATCTGAATTCTGAATCTGAATTCTGAATCTGAATTCTGAATCGGAATTCTGAATCTGAATTCTGAATCTGAATTCTGAATATGAATTCTGAATCTGAATTCTGGATCTGAATTCTGAATCTGAATTCTGAATTCTGAATCTGAATTCTGAATCTGAATTCTGAATCTGAATTCTGAATCTGAATTCTGAATCTGAATTCTGAATCTGAATTCTGAATCTGAATTCTGAATCTGAATTCTGAATCTGAATTCTGAATCTGAATTCTGAATCTGAATTCTGAATCTGAATTCTTAATCTTGTAAATCTCATTTTGATTGTTTTGCATCACACGGTTTTCAACATTGAAATTTCTTTCATCCAAATTTTTTTTTATGATTTCGGATTTTACAACTTTTAATAGTATGGTTTTACCCCTAAAAGTATGCAGCAAACTTAATTTCAGAAAAATTGTGAAAAAAAGTTTTCACAAAACAAAATCGTGTTTTCATGCGTAATGATCTTTAAGTCATCGCAAATTTATCAAAAACTGTGCAAATTGGTATTCTTGGAGAAACAATTCCAGAATTGAAAATTGATAAAGTGAGGAGAAATTTTACGGATGATGAAAAGAGCGAAAGAACATTTTTGCAAGGAAAATTTATTAACGTACACCATACTTTACCTCGCAACATCCAGCTTCATCAATTTTTAATTCTGATATTCTTTCTCCATGAATCTAAATTTTTCACCGATATGCCGAAAATAAATTTACAAAAATTCTGAATCTGAATTCTGAATCTGAATTCTGATTCTGAATTCTGAATCTGAATTCTGAATCTGAATTCTGAATCTGAATTCTGATTCTGAATTCTGAATCTGAATTCTGAATCTGAATTCTGAATCTGAATTCTGAATCTGAATTCTGAATCTGAATTCTGAATCTGAATTCTGAATCTGAATTCTGAATCTGAATTCTGAATCTGAATCTGAATTCTGAATCTGAATTCTGAATCTGAATTCTGAATCTGAATTCTGAATCTGAATTCTGAATCTGAATTCTGAATCTGAATTCTGAATCTGAATTCTGAATCTGAATTCTGAATCTGAATTCTGAATCTGAATTCTGAATCTGAATTCTGAATCTGAATTCTGAATCTGAATTCTGAATCTGAATTCTGAATCTGAATTCTGAATCTGAATTCTGAATCTGAATTCTGAATCTGAATTCTGAATCTGAATTCTGAATCTGAATTCTGAATCTGAATTCTGAATCTGAATTCTGAATCTGAATTCTGAATCTGAATTCTGAATCTGAATTCTGAATCTGAATTCTGAATCTGAATTCTGAATCTGAATTCTGAATCTGAATTCTGAATCTGAATTCTGAATCTGAATTCTGAATCTGAATTCTGAATCTGAATTCTGAATCTGAATTCTGAATCTGAATTCTGAATCTGAATTCTTAATCTGAATTCTGAATCTGAATTCTGAATCTAAATTCTGAATCTGAATATGAGTTCTGAATCTGAATTTTGAATTCTGAATTTTGAATCCTGAATTCTGATTCCTAAACCTGTATCCTGAATTTGAAAACTGAATCTGAATTCTGCATCTGAAATTGAATCTAAATTATGTATGAGTATGTAGAAATGAAAAAAAAAACATAAATTCATTCTTCAACACGAGTAAAAAAAACGAGGGTCATAAGATCTTCATATAAATTCCCCCCCAACGCAGTTTCCTGTACGGCTCTGCATTTTGTTGACACCCGGCATGGCTTTAGACACTATAATTTCATAAATGAAATTATAATGTCTATAGGCATGGCGGACTCTGAAGGAAACGCCCATCCGCCATTTGCTGCATTGAAAAGCAAGAAGTGTAAGATATAAACACTGTTGCCGTATTTGCCCCAGCAGACTGAGAAACTGCCCAGACCACGGTGCGTCTTAGTAATGCCTTTTACCTATTTGAGTTTGAGCCGCTTTCAATCAAGCGTGCCGATGGTTTATTGGATAGCGCTTGCAACTTGGGATCTGAAGGGTTTTGGTTCAATTCTCGAGTTAATAAAAATATTATTTTTTTATTTTGATTATCTTCAATTTATAAATGATTGCTGGTGCTGCTGCTTCGAGGCGCCACTAGCAACTTTTTTTTATGCCATAATAAGTATGATATGTATTTGGTAAAGAAAACGGTTTCAACTATTTTGTTTTTTTCCCGTTTTTGAAAGGGTTGTGTAGAAAAAAAAATGCATTCTTTTGAGACTAAAATCATTTTAATTGTGCAGCCCAGTTTCGCAAAAACGTTCTAGACATTTTTAAAATGGCACATACAAATCCACGGACATCAACAGAACTCGTCGAGCTGAGTCGATAGGTACCTATAAAGGTATGTCTAAGACCCATAATTAATGATCTCTCAAATCGACCGATAACCAAACCTTTCTGTTAGAAAGGCAAAAAACATAAAACAATATAAACCTTAACCTTTAAAAATGAATATTGAGATACAGGAACAAGTATTTGCCTGCAGCTCTGTGAAATCGTAGATATTTTAGTCTTCAATCTGACATTTAATTTTTTAACGTGATTTCATTTTTTGCATAAAACTCGTTTTTATTCCTAATCTACGTTGTTTCGTTATTTGTGAAAATGTGAATCACGATCTCATCGCCCCCCCCGCTCTTCCAACGCCCCCCAAATTTCAACATTCAGTTCACTGCCCCCCTGGATGCTCTCAACGCCCCCAAGGGGGTGGTTGGGACCACTTTGAAAACCACTGGTTTAGATGTATTATTACAACAGAAATCCCTAATACTACATTATCTCCAGAAATTACATCGTCCATCGTTACATTATTTTTTGCTGTGTGGTCGTTTAGCCTAATGGCGAACTTCTTTGGCTTATTTATTTATTGGATATATATCAACGGATCACGTATTGATCCAAATAATTATAAGCCAGAGGTCCAGGGATCGAATCCCGCACCCTAAAATCTAAGATAAGGAAATTTTGTAAGTCCAAGGATGTTAAAATGAACACTAATACCACGAAATGTAACAATGTATCGAAAATTGTAAACTCTTCTGAGTATAAAAGAATGCAAAATATCTCTACAGAGTATAAAAGATTGTAAACTCTGCTAAGTATAAACAGATACGCTGGTCATAGAGTCTCAGTAACTGGATCATAATAGGAGCTAGTCGATAAGGCAGTTCCAAGTCGTGCTAAAAATAGCATCGGCGAAAAAATAGAAGAAGCGGAAGAAGACCCAATTTTTCGGGCAGGATCGAGAAAAATCCAGAATAGTCACATTGGTTGCATCAAAACTAGCTGGAAATAATCTATTTGACCAAAGCTTACATATTCAGTAAATCGTTTTACGAGTCCTAGAGGATTCAATAGTGAAGATGATTTATTCCATGAAGTAAACGAATGTGAGAGGATTTTTTTTTTCAAGCTCAATCCGAAAATATCAATAGACGAACTGATAGAAAAGACATTTTTTTCTGACTAATAAACAGGCCTGACTCCATTTCTTCAAGATAGAAAACCTGCACACTGGTAAAAAAAACGTAATGGTCAAATATGTGTACTGCTAGTGGGAAGTTATTTCCGAAAAATTCTAAATGGACAGCAAAATGAACTATTTACCGGTCACCTTGCAGATTTCGAACCAGAAACTTGTTCATGTATTTCCCAGACATGAACATGGAAAAAAAATAAAAATTGATGTCCAATACTTGAGGACGTCAACGATCATTATTTTCAAATGCCATCGCTTAGTCTTCAAAGCATTTCAATAGGTCCCACATAGTTTGTACTGTGTTTAAGTTGTTAAAACTGTGGTGAAGTGATAAAAAACAAATATGATGTTTTTGTGCCGAAGGAGGACAATCAGCTAGATTTGTTAATTTTGACCGAATTCAAAATTTTGAGTTATTTTGAAAGTCAAAGTTCAGGAAGCAGAAAACGTAATCAAAAATAATCTTTATTTTAGTAGTAAGTTCCAAAATCATGTAGTTAGTGGCTAACATTGGGTTTTTATGGAAATCCAGTGAAGAACTTTTGAAGGTTCCGGAAGCCACCTGAATTAAATACCTTGTTTTCGACAGTTTGTGCTTGTTTTGTCAGAAAAACCAGAAAAACAGACTGAAGATTTCATCTCAAATATGATTCGCTATATGAATCAGAATTAATTCTTCATTCTCTACCTTTTTTTCTTGATCAAATGTCACGAAATAAATTATTATCAAATTTTTATTAAAACTTCTCGATGGTCTAGTTTTCGACATCCAATTTTAGTTTTCGACACCAAAAGTTTTAGTTTTCGACAGGATCTTTTCCACCTCCTTTGTTTTCAAAGAAATGTGTTTTTTGGCATGTTGCATTAGACTGAGTCGATTTGAGGTAATTTTTGAATTTCTCAAACCCTGGGGTCTAAAAAGCTTCGTCTTAGTCCAAAACTCATCTGTTCAGGATCGCCCCTGATGGCAGGATCGATAGCATCAGATATTTCGAGATAAAATAATTTAACGCACTCATTCTCACAGAATATTACAAACTTTTAGTGGACTGTATATTACGACTTGGAACTAATTACAATCAAGATTTATTCTGACCCAAAACTTGTCCCTTATGGACTTTTGACAATAGCCATTCCAGCCTCTGACTTGGCCGCTCGGGACTCCGACTTGTTACCGTGGTGATCTGTCTTCGATGGTGGTTTGTAGGGAAAGAGGCCGAGCCTTGGGCTGACTTGGGCTCGACCCTTTGGAAAATCCTCTTCGTGGCTGAGGAAAAGCCGATGATTTTGGCGCGCATGTCAGTCGTTAATGCGCGCAGCATCGCCATGTTGCTACTGGGTCATTTCGTCTCTTAGGGTGGTTCATGGTGACCCGTTCGTTCCAGAACATCATCCATGATTTTTTGTAGAATTTTTAAGTAACGTTTACATGAGTTAATTTGAACTTTTAGGTTTGTATGAAAAAATTGAATATTTTGTTCTGAAAAATCAACATCACTTTTGTTTCTTCTGTAGCACCGAGTCAGCTGACAGTTTTTGTGCCAATTCATAAAATTCATAAGCGAAATTTTCCGCTGAACAATTTAAAGACCGTAACTTCGTATCTTATTAGGCAAAAAAGTTATTAGGTGTTGAATGGGAATATTCCTTTTCGCTTTGATAAACAACAAATTAATTGACACCACTGCTGTTGCCTCGCGAAGTATTGCAAGAAAAGTAGTCATGCAATACTTCGCTAGGCGCCCTGATGGGATGTCAATTGAATTTGTTGTTTATCAATGCGAAAAGACATATTCCCATTCAACACCTAATAACTTGTTTGCCTAATAAGATACGAAGTTACGGTCTTCGACAAAGTTGATCGGCGGAAAATTTCCCTTATGAATTTTATAAATTGACACAAAAACTGTCAGCTGACTCGGTGCTTCAGAAGAAATAAAAGCGATGTTGATTTTTCAGAACAAAATATTCAATTTTCTCATACAAACCTAAAAGTTCAAATTTACTCATGTAAACGTTAATTAAAAAAATTCTACAAAAAATCATGGATGAATTTTGAACCAAGACAAAGCTTTTTAGACCCCAGGGTTTGAAAAATTCAAAAATGACACCAAATCGACTCAGTCTAATGTTGCATATACATTGATTTGTTTCGGTTAAAGTCGTTTTAACATCTTTGTGTGATTCGCGACTTATATCAACGATGGAGTTGGCGGACAGTCATAGAAAAACTTATTCGGTACAACTGTGTTCGATATATACTCTTAGGTTCGAACTCACGGACATCGGCTCAGGAAGCACTTGACTTGCCAACTGAGCTATATCACAAGCCCTTAGCAAACAAACAGAAAGATAAGTTTTATATTAAAAAATCTGTCGAAAACTAGCTCCTGTCGAAATCTAGAGTATATTTATCCTATCCTTTTTCTTAAATTGAGTATAATCATCTATTTAATCTAACTCGGTTAAATTATTTGATAGAATAAACAAGAACAATTATGGCTAAAGCATGATACTACCCCTCGCAGATTTTTTCTAGAAGGATATCCTTTTCAAAGAAGTAACCGAAAACTTCGTTAATTTTAGTTTGACAAAGCACCATGAGTTATGAGTATCATTTCATGAATTTTTATTAACTTTGCCATGGGTCCTCGAAAAAAACACACTTTTCTTGTTAGTATTTCCACAAAGGCAAATCCCGCAAACCATTTTTATTATATACAAACAATTAATGGAAGCGAACCAAGCTTTAAAAAGTAATTAAAACCGCAATAAAATGCGCTGAACTGCCTAGACTGCTTTTCGGCATAGCCCGATAGATGAAAAAACGCTACAATATTTATGGCCAGTGATATCATTTTCCTCTTCGATAAAATTCGATTTCAACTTCGGTTAGAAACGGAATGAAAGGCTCCACCAAAGTGTAAGACTCCGGCCACCAGCAGCAGTCTAGCTCCCATTCCGCTTCCTAACTTTCATTCCATCCCAACTCTCCACGAAAAAGGATCCGCTGCTGTTCTTTTTCTGGCGCTACAAGGAGCGACGAGTCGGAATCCGAATTTCCAGTGCCGGAAAATTTTCCCAAAAACCCAGCGCATTTCCAGCTCAATGAGTCAACAAAGGCAGCCGACGAAAATTGGGTCGCCCGGGGCCATTCCGGAATGCCTTTGAGTCTTTGTTTTAACCACACTTGTCGAATGTCGGTTGGCTTGGCTTTACGATAGTTGGTTCAAGAGTTTGGGAATTGGATTGCAACCAGGCCAGGAGTTTGACTTTTCCCCGGGAAGGATAGCGGAAACCGACGCTTATTTCTTTTGAGGGTGTTGCAAACGACGACGACGGCGACGCCAAAGTCTGAATTCTGCAATGGAAGCCATTGCCGTTGCTGGAGGTCGTTTTTACAATCGTTGTAATTAAATTGAATCCCCCTTCTGCTGTTGGGTCGATTTCCGGAAACATGTTTCGGAGCAGCCGTTTCAAACGCTCCCGGGAGAGTTTCCTTCCTTCCTGACTTTGCTTTTGGTTGGGGATGTGCTTGCCCCGGGTATTGGTTTTTGGCGGTCGGAAGCTTTGCAGGTTGATTCTGTGAATATGCTTCAACATTTTTATTTTTATCCTAAAAAAATTACATTTATTAATAGTATCAAACATTCTTAATTCGTAAAGATGATCAATCGAAAATTTTAAATAATTTGATTAGTTGGCACAATTTATTCAAGTTCAACATTTGAAATCCGATATTCATTTTAGATTCCACTTATCATGTAATATTTATCTTTTAGATGGCGCTTAACTGTATACGAATTGGTTTCTATAAAAGAATATTGAAATAATTTTACTCACATGTTAGTAGTTGAATTATGGAAAAGAAAATTCATATTTTTTTTTGTTTCGATTATAGTCGCTTTACCATCTTTATGGCATTCGCGACTTTATCAACGTTGCAGTTGGCGGATCGTTATTGAAAAACTTATCCGGTACAACTGTGTTCGATGTTTACTCTTGGGCTCGAACTCGCGGACATCGGCTCAGGAGACAACAGACTTGCCAACTGAGCTATATCACAAGCCCAGAAAATTCATATGATTTACGATGTCAAACTCGAAAAACTGATGGGAAAATTTTACTCTTTCATGATTTAAGAGCAATTCGTGGAAATTTTATATTAACTTTTGTGCCATCTTGCTGAACATTTTTATGTTATTAAGAGATTCCGTAAATACCATCTCGTCAAAAATGAATAAACAAACCAATTGTTTAAAAAATGGCTGGCAAATCCTCAGCAGTCTGAGAGAGTCAAATTTCCTGAAACTTTTGAAATAATCTCAAATAATAGTAATCAATATATAAATCCATTCCAATCCATAATCTTTAGATTTTCTTATTGTAGAAACATTGCAGGGAATTTCATTGAAAAAAAACTAAAGATTATAAAAACTTTAAGTTGCGAGGAAAATTTGAAAATTAACATTAAAAATAACCTTCAGTTAGCATTCAAATAAACTGGCAACACTGTAGCAAATCAACAAGAGCACGCCCAAAAAGATGTATTCTCTTTGTTAATTTATCTCGATGACAGCATATAGTTTTTAATAAAGTGAATAAAATCATCATTTAATGCACAAAGTTGTTTTAAAACAACACTAAAATAAATTGACATATCTAGGAAACCCTTAATAATTTTAAAGTGATTTTTTGACCGAAAATAGTCTAGAGATTATTATATTTTAGTTCATGGTTTTTTAACGCTGATTCGATGGTATTTTTGGCTGGCCAACCTTAGCCATAACCTTGAAACTTAACTTGGATTTAGCCTCAGCAGATTAACAAGGTTGTCACGACAAACATTAATATTTGTTCGCTTTCTATTTATCGAATATTTTAACAAAATTTTCAACTATCAACATTCCCTACACACTTCATTGTAACTTTGCAGAATTTATAAAGGAATGTACGTGTCTTGTATATGCAAAAACTTCATTGCAGTGGATAATATTTTGATGCATGGTGTTTTGGGTGTTAAGGCAGAAGAGTGTGATAGAAAAACTGAAAATGTGTCATATTACGGTTCAATCACTAAAAATTTTAAAAAGTGTGTGCATATTCTAAATCAATTACTACAGGTTGTTTTCAATCCAGTAACAATTACAAACCTGAACAAAATGAAAACAGACTTGAAGAATGAAGTCAGTACTGAACATGTATTTATACATTTTACATTATATTTATTACTTGAACTACGATATGACGAGGACTTATCAAAACATTATTTAAACTCTGTTGAAAATTATAATGATTTTCAGATTATAAAAAATCATTGCGAATATTGTATTATTATTTTGCCATGCCGACACTGGGCAGCATTCAAAATCAAAACATTGAAAACTCAAGTGGTTTCTGAAAATGGCGAAAACGGAAATTTTGCCTTAAGGTAATTGCATTTCTGGTCGTCCTTTTGATAAAATAAATCTTTTCTTTCTTGTTAAGAGGTAAGGGATGATACCTTTCGATAAGGTAGTGTTTGTAAAGAACTACCTATGTAACCTTATAGTGTGGAAAATTTTCAAAGATGCCGATTTTTTTTAAAGGTAAAAATATATAGGTACCATGTCATTCGATAAAATAATTCACAAAAAAAACTCCCTTTCCAAGAAATTATTGAATCCATATTACGTTTCAAAAGGATAATCAAACAACACATTTAATATCTATTAAGCAATTAAGCAAAAAAAACAACTTTTATTTGACGTAAATTGAGGTTTCACATGATTTTTTTTTTAATTTTTGTATTTATACACCTTTAGCTCCAAACACATTCGGTTATACCCCTTTGCCACCAAATAAAATCACTTATACCCCTTTGACACCAACAAATTTTCACATTCAGATGTGTTGATCTTGATGATATGTGTAAGAAAACATGAGTGTTTATTTTGGTAAGAGTCGATTAATTTTTGTATAAATTTATTTTTTATTGTTTTGATGAGAAATGTTTTCTGGTACAGTAGATTGACAGATTTTAAGATCGACTTGTCTTTGTTAACTTGAACTCAATCTCTTAATTAGAACATTGTGTAGGGATGAGATGAAAAATATACAGAAAATAAATAAAATTTAATTAGGAATAAAATTAAATAATAGTTGTATTCGGCAACACTGAAGATAAATAAAATAAAATAAATTTCTATGACAACTTTTGCTATTTTGGCAACACTTGACAAACAAACAAAACAAAGTCAGTCATTGATCTATTCTTGCGAGCGACAGACGTGTTTAAGTGAATCTCTGAATTGAGATTCGTAAAATCACGACAATGGCGTGGTTGGTAGAATAAGCAAAAATAGCGCAGATATTTAAGGCTGCTGCTGCTGATTGTTTTGATTTGGCCTTCCGGTGGAAATAAGACGGAATTGCCGTTAGAAGCGCAGATATTTAAGGCTGCTGTTGCTGATTGTTTTGATTTGGCCTTCCGGTGGAAATAAGATGGAATTGCCGTTAAAAGCGCAGATATTTAAAGCTGCTGCTGCTGATTGTTTTGATTTCGCCTTCCGGTTGAAATAAGACGGAATTGCCGTTAGAAGCGCAGATAGTTAAGGCTGATTTGGCCTTTTGATGGAAATAAGATGGAATTGCCGTTAGAAGCGCAGATATTTAAGGCTGCTGCTGCTGATTGTTTTGATTTCGTCTTCCGGTGGAAATAAGACGGAATTGCCGTTAAAAGCGCAGATATTTCAGGCTGCTGCTGCTGATTGTTTGGATTTGGCCTTTCGGTGGAAATAAGACGGAATTGCCGTTAGAAGCACAGATAGTTCAGGCTGATTTGGCCTTCCGATGGAAATAAGACGGAATTGCCGTTAGAAGCGCAGATATTTAAGGCTGCTGTTGCTGATTGTTTTGATTTGGACTTCCGGTTTAAATAAGACGGAATTGCCGTTAGAAGCGCAGATATTTTAGGCTGCTGTTGCTGATTGTTTTGATTTGGCCTTCCGGTGGAAATAAGACGGAATTGCCGTTAGAAGCGCAGATATTTAAGGCTGCTGCTGCTGATTGTTTAGATTTGGCCTTCCGGTGGAAATAAGACGGAATTGCCGTTAAAAGCGCAGATATTTAAGGCTGCTGCTGCTAATTGTTTTCATTTCGCCTTCCGGTGGAAATAAGACGGAATTGCCGTTAGAAGCGCAGATATTTAAGGCTGCTGTTGCTGATTGTTTTGATTTGGCCTTCCGGTTTAAATAAGACGGAATTGCCGTTAGAAGCGCAGATTTTTAAGGCTGATTTGGCCCTCCGATGGAAATAAGACGGAATTGCCGTTAGAAGCGCAGATATTTAAGGCTGCTGCTGCTGATTGTTTTGATTTGGCCGTCCGGTGGAAATAAGACGGAATTGCCGTTAGAAGCGCAGATATTTAAGGCTGATTTGGCCCTCCGGTGGAAATAAGACGGAATTGCCGTTAGAAGCGCAGATATTTAAGGTTGCTGCTGCTGATTGTTTTGATTTCGCCTTCCGGTGGAAATAAGACGGAATTGCCGTTAGAAGCGCAGATATTTAAGGGTGCTGCTGGTGATTGTTTTGATTTGGCCTTCCGGTGGAAATAAGACGGAATTGCCGTTAGACGCGCAGATTTTTAAGGCTGATTTGGCCCTCCGATGGAAATAAGACGGAATTGCCGTTAGAAGCGCAGATATTTAAGGCTGCTGCTGCGGATTGTTTTGATTTGGCCTTCCGGTGGAAATAAGACGGAATTGCCGTTAGAAGCGCAGATATTTAAGGCTGATTTGGCCCTCCGGTGGAAATAAGACGGAATTGCCGTTAGAAGCGCAGATATTTAAGGTTGCTGCTGCTGATTGTTTTGATTTCGTCTTCCGGTTTAAAAAAGACGGAATTGCCGTAAGAAGCGCAGATATTTTAGGCTGCTGTTGCTGATTGTTTTGATTTGGCCTTCCGGTGGAAATAAGACGGAATTGCCGTTAGAAGCGCAGATATTTAAGGCTGCTGTTGCTGATTGTTTTGATTTGGCCTTCCGGTTTAAATAAGACGGAATTGCCGTTAGAAGCGCAGATTTTTAAGGCTGATTTGGCCCTCCGATGGAAATAAGACGGAATTGCCGTTAGAAGCGCAGATATTTAAGGCTGCTGCTGCTGATTGT
Organism: Uranotaenia lowii; assembly: GCF_029784155.1. Taxonomy (NCBI): domain Eukaryota; kingdom Metazoa; phylum Arthropoda; class Insecta; order Diptera; family Culicidae; genus Uranotaenia; species Uranotaenia lowii. Next base: position 328,826,379 of record NC_073692.1, on the reverse strand, counting down.
TTTGATTTGGCCGTCCGGTGGAAATAAGACGGAATTGCCGTTAGAAGCGCAGATATTTAAGGCTGATTTGGCCCTCCGGTGGAAATAAGACGGAATTGCCGTTAGAAGCGCAGATATTTAAGGTTGCTGCTGCTGATTGTTTTGATTTCGCCTTCCGGTGGAAATAAGACGGAATTGCCGTTAGAAGCGCAGATATTTAAGGCTGCTGTTGCTGATTGTTTTTATTTGGCCTTCCGGTGGAAATAAGACGGAATTGCCGTTAGAAGCGCAGATTTTTAAGGCTGATTTGGCCCTCCGATGGAAATAAGACGGAATTGCCGTTAGAAGCGCAGATATTTAAGGCTGCTGCTGCGGATTGTTTTAATTTGGCCTTCCGGTGAAAAAAAGACGGAATTGCCGTTAGAAGCGCAGATATTTAAGGCTGATTTGGCCCTCCGGTGGAAATAAGACGGAATTGCCGTTAGAAGCGCAGATATTTAAGGTTGCTGCTGCTGATTGTTTTGATTTCGTCTTCCGGTGGAAATAAGACGGAATTGCCGTTAGAAGCGCAGATATTCAAGGCTGCTGCTGCTAATTTTTTTTGATTTGGCCTTCCGGTGGAAATAAGACGGAAGTGCCGTAAGGAGTGCAGATAGTTAAGGCTGCTGCTACTGATTTTTTTTAATTTGGCCTTCCGGTGGAAATAAGACGGAATTGCCGTTAGAAGCGCAGATATTTAAGGCTGCTGCTACTGATTTTTTCAATTTGGCCTTCCGGTGGAAATAAGACGGAATTGCCGTTAGAAGCGCAGATATTTAAGGCTGCTGCTGCTGATTGTTTTGATTTGGCCTTCCGGTGGAAATAAGACGGAATTGCCGTTAGAAGCGCAGATATTTAAGGCTGATTTGGCCCTCCGGTGGAAATAAGACGGAATTGCCGTTAGAAGCGCAGATATTTAAGGCTGCTGCTGCTGATTGTTTTGATTTCGCCTTCTGGTGGAAATAAGACGGAATTGCCGTTAGAAGCGCAGATATTTAAGGCTGCTGCTGCTGATTGTTTTGATTTGGTCTTCCGGTGGAAATAAGACGGAATTGCCGTTAGAAGCGCAGATATTTAAGGCTGCTGCTGCTGAATGTTTTAATTTGGCCTTCCGGTGGAAATAAGACGGAATTGCCGTTAGAAGCGCAGATATTTAAGGCTGCTGCTGCGGATTGTTTTGATTTGGCCTTCCGGTGGAAATAAGACGGAATTGCCGTTAGAAGCGCTGATATTTAAGGCTGCTGCTGCTGATTGTTTGGATTTGGCCTTTCGGTGGAAATAAGACGAAATTGGCGTTGAAAGCGCAGATATTTAAGGTTGCTGCTGCTGATTGTTTTGATTTAGCCTTCCGGTGAAATAAGACGGATTTGCCGTTAGAAGCGCAGATATTTAAGGCTGCTGCTGCTGCTGATTTACTTGTTTTGAATAAGTCTTCTGGTTGGGTAGGCTGTTTCTAAGAATACTATCGAATTATTCCGGCTCTGGTAAACAGAGACAGAGTGACAAGGAATGCACAGTTTGAGAAAGCTATTGCTAAGAATGATTGTTCCGGCTCTGGTGAATAAAAGCAGAGCGACAGGGAAAGCACAAATTGTGAAGACGTGAAGAATATTTTCGGATGAAATGAAGAATATGCGAAAAAAAAATTAAGATATGAAATTCTTTTGCAGAGAATGGAATGTAGAATTGAGCTGAGGGATATTCTAGAAAAACAAAAGTCGGTAAATTAAAGATTCTATACTTTCAACTCGAGAAGGAATGTAGAAATGAGAAGATGGATAAGCAGAAATTAAATAAAATTTGTAGGATGGAGAATAAAGATGTGGAATATGGAATAGAATTTGAAGATATTTGGTAAAGAAAATTTTGCTCTAAAAAAAAACAAAAGTGGACGTGTGAAAAGTTATAATTAGGAATAGAGGTGCGAAGGAATGTAGGGATGAGATGAAAAATATACAGAAAATAAATAAAATTTAATTAGGAATAAAATAAAATAATAGTTGTATTCGGCAATACTGAAGATAAATAAAATACAATAAATTTCTATGAAAACATTTGCTATTTTGGCAACACTTGACAAACAAAAAAACAAAGTCAGTCATTGATCTATTCTTGCGAGCGACAGAAGTGTTTAAGTGAATCTCTGAATTGAGATTCGTAAAATCACGACACATTGGACATTGGAAAATAACTTCCAGTCATTATAAGTTGATTTTCACAGTACTTTTCAAGCTTGTTTATAAGCCCCAGATCCGAGACACACTTCATTTGGCAAATCAAACAAAAGAAAAACAAATTGTGTTGTAAGAATTTTTTATTTTGCCTCCTAAAACGAAATTTTGAGCAAGTTATATAAAAATAACCATGAAAGGTTTTTTTGGAGACCATAAATACGATTTTTAATCTACCAATAAATTTTTAAGAAAGTTTTTTTTCTTGATTTTTGTTGAGCAATTTTTGAGTTTAAAAAAAATTCCTTATATTGCCTGGATTTTGGGTTGTTAATTTTGAAATCAAATGCTCAATATTTGTCAGTTTTTTAAAATAAAATAATAGATAAATGCTAAACTAACACCCTTTTTTCTCCATACTTAATATGGTTTTCACTAAGTAGGGTTTTTTAACAGAGACAAAAACATAAGAAAATAGTCGAATAATATAATGATTTAAACAGTATATGATGTTAGGCGATCAAGGATTTGTTCTAGATACGTATATCAGTTTTTTTCCCATTTTGTCACTTATAGTCATTTGGCTTCAAGAGCTTCATATAAAATATTCGGCTAGCCTTGAAAAAACCGGCAATCTGGCAACCTTACGCTTACTTAACTTAAAAAAAAAATCTGTGCGTATGTGGACCGGCATAATTCAAGCATTTTTATTCAAAAACTTAGCAAAATGTGGGCATTGAATTTTTAAAAAATTATTTAAAAAACAAATATTCGCAATATTCGGACTAATCCAACAAAAATCCGGGTTTTCCCTTTAAAATTTAATAAAAAAAAATTTTAAATAAAAAACATGAAAAATTATTCTTTATTGGTTAACATCAGCTGCGTTCAATTCAAATTTACCATTTTAAAAAAAAAATAAATTTGAACTGATAAAAAAGCAAAAAACACCATAAATTATGTAAACAAAATTGTAGTTTTGTTTGAATTTGGCTATGTTTGTGGATAAATCCAGGTGAAATCTGAAAAAAAATCCTGTAATTTTTCTTCGTTATACGGACAACCGGGTCGGACCAGGTTTTTAACATTCTTTTTGATAAATCGGGCAAATTCTGCAAAATAGAATAAAGTTATAAAAAGAAAATTGATAACTTTTGAAGTGAAATGCAGCAAATTATTGTTCGTAGTTTAACTATTTTGATGAAATGTTTTCTGTTTATCTTGATGTTAAGGAAATACTTTATTGTTCTGAATTAATTGCTGCTTATTTTGAAAAATATAGATATTGTCCTTGTTTCCATCAACCTTATTATAGCTAATTTCCCGATATTTTTTTAGTTAAAAAAATGCTTCTAAATAATGTATATTTTAGTTAAAATTTATTGGCTTTGTTTCGTAGCGAACTGTTTCATTTCCTCCTGAAAATTTTTGCACCTAAGAACATTTTCATTATGTTGCAATTATGAAAAATTAAAATGTAAAATTTGAAATTTCGTGAGATGATTTTTTCTTAAGGTGATAGTGCTAATGAATTTTGATATTTTAAATTCAACAAGTCCCTGATTTGATCAATTAGGAACTCTTTTTGTTAATGATGACAAATGTAGGAAGAAAAATAATGTGTAACGTGTGTTTATATGTGTATGTATTCTTTTTGGCGCTGAAATCTCTTAGAATGGAAGCATTCTAAGGATTTCAGATCTGTATTAATAATTTCTCTGCTCTTTCAAATCTTTTCAAAAGCGAGCAATGGCGCTATAACCATGGTCGATGACCCGAGATGAAGGTACAGGGATCCAAAATTTAACAGTGTATGGTGGTTAAAGAAAAGTTTCTTTAATTATTGTATTGTTAAATTTTGGACTTTATGTAGAAAAACCTCATTTCCATCCCCGCAAATTGTGTTGTAAGAATTTTTTATTTTGCCTCCTAAAACGAAATTTTGAGCAAGTTATATAAAAATAACCATGAAAGGTTTTTTTGGAGACCATAAATACGATTTTTAATCTACCAATAAATTTTTAAGAAAGTTTTTTTTCTTGATTTTTGTTGAGCAATTTTTGAGTTTAAAAAAAATTCCTTATATTGCCTGGATTTTGGGTTGTTAATTTTGAAATCAAATGCTCAATATTTGTCAGTTTTTTAAAATAAAATAATAGATAAATGCTAAACTAACACCCTTTTTTCTCCATACTTAATATGGTTTTCACTAAGTAGGGTTTTTTAACAGAGACAAAAACATAAGAAAATAGTCGAATAATATAATGATTTAAACAGTATATGATGTTAGGCGATCAAGGATTTGTTCTAGATACGTATATCAGTTTTTTTCCCATTTTGTCACTTATAGTCATTTGGCTTCAAGAGCTTCATATAAAATATTCGGCTAGCCTTGAAAAAACCGGCAATCTGGCAACCTTACGCTTACTTAACTTAAAAAAAAAATCTGTGCGTATGTGGACCGGCATAATTCAAGCATTTTTATTCAAAAACTTAGCAAAATGTGGGCATTGAATTTTTAAAAAATTATTTAAAAAACAAATATTCGCAATATTCGGACTAATCCAACAAAAATCCGGGTTTTCCCTTTAAAATTTAATAAAAAAAAATTTTAAATAAAAAACATGAAAAATTATTCTTTATTGGTTAACATCAGCTGCGTTCAATTCAAATTTACCATTTTAAAAAAAAAATAAATTTGAACTGATAAAAAAGCAAAAAACACCATAAATTATGTAAACAAAATTGTAGTTTTGTTTGAATTTGGCTATGTTTGTGGATAAATCCAGGTGAAATCTGAAAAAAAATCCTGTAATTTTTCTTCGTTATACGGACAACCGGGTCGGACCAGGTTTTTAACATTCTTTTTGATAAATCGGGCAAATTCTGCAAAATAGAATAAAGTTATAAAAAGAAAATTGATAACTTTTGAAGTGAAATGCAGCAAATTATTGTTCGTAGTTTAACTATTTTGATGAAATGTTTTCTGTTTATCTTGATGTTAAGGAAATACTTTATTGTTCTGAATTAATTGCTGCTTATTTTGAAAAATATAGATATTGTCCTTGTTTCCATCAACCTTATTATAGCTAATTTCCCGATATTTTTTTAGTTAAAAAAATGCTTCTAAATAATGTATATTTTAGTTAAAATTTATTGGCTTTGTTTCGTAGCGAACTGTTTCATTTCCTCCTGAAAATTTTTGCACCTAAGAACATTTTCATTATGTTGCAATTATGAAAAATTAAAATGTAAAATTTGAAATTTCGTGAGATGATTTTTTCTTAAGGTGATAGTGCTAATGAATTTTGATATTTTAAATTCAACAAGTCCCTGATTTGATCAATTAGGAACTCTTTTTGTTAATGATGACAAATGTAGGAAGAAAAATAATGTGTAACGTGTGTTTATATGTGTATGTATTCTTTTTGGCGCTGAAATCTCTTAGAATGGAAGCATTCTAAGGATTTCAGATCTGTATTAATAATTTCTCTGCTCTTTCAAATCTTTTCAAAAGCGAGCAATGGCGCTATAACCATGGTCGATGACCCGAGATGAAGGTACAGGGATCCAAAATTTAACAGTGTATGGTGGTTAAAGAAAAGTTTCTTTAATTATTGTATTGTTAAATTTTGGACTTTATGTAGAAAAACCTCATTTCCATCCCCTGAAGGAAGAATTGCAAGGCCCAACACCAAGGAGCATAGAAATATCTTAGCATCTATGCTCCCAACGAATTAATATCAAATAAACATGGGAACGTATGGTACTGTTGTCCACGTTTCTTCCTCCCCTGGTTCCAGTCGTCTCTGCGTCCAATACTGCACAGTGGGCCCGGCCTTGATAAGATGAATAGTGAATGTATTTTTACTATTCACCGGGATGCTGACAAGTTCTGGCTGTGTACGTATCATAAGCATAAGCAAGCATAAGCATAAGCATTCTTTTTGATAAATCAGGCAAGTTTACGGTACTTTAAATCTCATGTCCTCCGTCATATTTCTTCGGAAAAATTAATTTAACTTATTTCTAACTTCAAACAATTTCATATACGGTGAAAGAAAAATAGTTCTCAGACAATGAAATTTATAATATTTCTCAGTGAAGTCTTTTAAAAGTTCAACGGATTCATATTTGGTTTTAGTTTTGTTCTATAAAACCTCCTGAAGAGGGGTCTTAAAGCGTTTAGTAAATATTTTTGAGAAGATTATAAAACTTTGCGTTCTCCCGTTACAAATTTCTATTGTCTTTTTGCAGTTTTTAAATATCTTGATATCTATGTTATTTTAATATTAAGTTTTTTTGTTTTTTTTTAATATTAAGAATTCTACGCAATATAAATTGTTAATAATGGAAACCAAGACAAAATTTCAACATATGTTAATTGCATAATGCAAAAGATTGGGTCAATTTAACGAAATTTTTGAATTTCTCATATCCTGTATTCAAAGCACGTTTTGGTTAAGAACTCATGCATGATTTTTTGCACTTTGCATGATTACTTTTCAGTGATGTCTGTTGAATTGATTGAATTTAAATGCCAAAATACACTCCCCTATTCAACTGCTAATAACTTTTTTGCCTAATAAGGTACGAAGTTACGGTCGGAGACACAAAAATGATTTAGAACTTCCTTAAAAAAAGTCCTTAAGACAACATATTTACAAAATTGTTATAAAAAAGACAACATAATTTTTAAAAGCTCAAAAAATAATTGACAATACGACGTGAAAAATAACACTAGTTTATAAAATTTAAAATTTAAAATCGTGAACTTGATTGACTGACCAATATTTTTGATGTGAAATCGGGCGCTGAATCCGATAATGAAATTCAAAAAAAAAATCTCAGTAGAACCGTTTTCGAGTTATGCTCCAAGTATGAAATTTCGGAAAATAAAAAAAGTTCTTGTACTTAAATTGAAATATCTTGGACGGCATAACAGTAATTTGAAATCCCTCTTTTGCATATTGAAGGTGAATAAATTTTCTATCGATCATCTGAAAACTATTTTTGCGTATGATCAATAGTATTTTTGATGTTAGTGACTTTATGATAGAAAAAATATAAAAAACGTATTTTTTAGAGAAAATTTTGTATTAGCAAAAGTTTTAGACTCAATGGTAACATTTAAAAAATCTGATTTTCTTCTGCCTTTCAATTTCAATTTAAAACCAAGATTTCAAGGGGTTGTTGATCAAAATCGGTTGAAAATTGAAGAAGTTATGGCTACTTTACCATAACAGTAATTTTTGCAGTTAATAATAATTTAACGAACCGCAGTACACTTATAACAGTATAAGAGGAATGAAACATGATAAATCTCACTCGCTTTAAGTCAAATTGTTTATAAAGCTTACCAGAAGGTCACATGCCAAATTTCAGGGAGATCTGACCATAGGGAGGGATTGCTTGAGTCTCAAACGCGAATAAAATTTTAAGGTATTTTGCCCGGGAGGAACAAAAAATACTGGTTTTTCACCAATAACTTTTTTCATCATTAGCCGATTGTTTTCTCTGGTTAATTTTCTTAAAGCCTAAACTGAGACAAATATTTCACCTGAGTACTGCAACACGCTTGGACTTGAAGTAAAAAAGTTATTGCAGTTCAAAGGCCGCAAACTTTGTCCAACACGCAATGAGTACTTTTTACGCATTGCGTTTTATACGAGAATTTTCGACCAAAATGCAATTTTTGAACCACAATAACTTTTCTGTTTCAAATCCAATTGAGTTATAGTCTTCGAGTGAGATATTTGTCTCAACTTAGGCTTTAAGAAAATTAAACATAAAAAACAATCGACTAGTGATGAAAAATTTATAAATGAAAAACCAGTATTTTTCGTTCCTCCCGGGCAAAATACCTTAAAATTTTATTTACGTTTGAGACTCAAGCAACCCCTCCCTATGGTCAGATCTTCCTGAAATTTAGCATGTGAGCTAATTAATAATTTCGACTTGGAGCGAGTGAGATTTATCTTGTTTCATTCTTCCTATACTATGATTAGTGTACTGCGGTTCGTTAAATTATTAAAATCTACAAAAATTACTGTTATGGTAAAGTAGCCATAACTTCTTAAATTTTCAACTGATTTTGATAAAAAACCACTTGAAATCTTTGTTTTAAATTGAAATATAAGCATAAAAGGAAATCAGATTTTTTAAATGTTACAATCGAGTCTAAAACTTTCGCTGAAATAAAATTTTCTCTAAAAAATGCATTTTATATAATCATTTCTATCATAAAGTCACTAACATCAACAATACTGTTGATCATACGCAAAAATAGGGTTCAGATGATCGATAGAAAATTTATTCACCTTCAATATGCAAAAAATGGATTTCAAATTACTGTTATGCCGTCCGAGATATTTTAATCTAAGTACAAGAACTTTTTTTATTTTTCCGAAATTTCATATTTGGAGCATAATTCAAAAACCGTTCTACTGAGATTTTTTTTTTGAATTTCATTTTCGGATTCAGCGCCCTATTTTGCACTTAAAATGACCTTTAGTTTACTTAGTTCAAAAATGCTGTAAACTAGTGTAATCAATAAAGCTTGAAATATTTTTTTTTGCACTTGTTCTTTTGTTTTGCCACAATCTTATAATGCATCTTTGCAGTCAAATTAATTCCACATCAGTTACTTTGCCTACTCAACACGATAAAGTCGATAGCATCTTGGCAAGTAGCACTCAAGTTTTTTTCTTGCATCGCTTTCTCAGTATCTCAATCCATAATTAAATCAATCACTGTCAACTCCACTTGCTGCCATCGCCATTTTGCCAAACAAATGCATCAACGAACATCATCGATATTTTTCCCCTTCGCTCGCCATCCGGTGCCGAAAATGTCCTTTTAAACGTTGCTGCTTTCCCCCTGTCCTCGTCGATCAGCTGCCTTCGCTAACTTTATTGTCATTTAATCAGATAAGAATGTTGCACAAGCACAAACAAACGACGAACCCTTTTATCGAGCAGAGACAGGACAGGGGCAGAGATATTTAGCTTACTTTCGGTTGCTTCATCAAGCGTGCTAAAGGCAGACTCAGCACCGAGACGAAGATTAATCAAACAAATCCATAAGAGCCGGAGAACCTGACAAGTCGGCTGGATTTCGTCAAATTCGTTGAATCCTGACGATGGTTAGGAGAAGTCAATCTCGATTTCTTTCAGTTTTTTAAATAAGAAACATTGCATTCAAAACGTCTCTCATGACTTGTTTTTAAATTGTGTTGATGAATTTGTCTCTTTGAAAAAATAATTTTTTTATCTATCCTATTTAAAGGAAAACATGGAAAAATATAAAAGATTTTGTTTAATTTTGACATTTATAAATCACCACGTTCTAACCATCGAAAAATCTGGACATCTTGGTCGGGAAGAAATAAAATGGATGAATGCCTCTGGAGTTCCTTACGAATTAAGCACGTCATGTCGATTTAGCGACAAACAAAATGCGCAATTTTGGATATTTTTGTCGTGTCCCTTTGCGGGACCTTTTTGGCCCAACCGTGTCCGCTCCAAAAGGGAATGTTTCCAAGTGTGAGCAGCGCTTAGCCGAGATGTCCTGCCTGTCACTACTGGCCGGTAATCAATTTTAATTCCTCCGCCGTCTTGGTTCAACTTTCCCCGCGCGGGTTCTGAACTCCGCCTGTTCACAATCTGACTGACTGAACTGGTGATGGATGAGCCGGCAGGAATCAAATTGGTCGATAATGGTGTTCAATCAAGAATTAATAAAGTCACCGCCACCGGTCGTTCGTGGTGACTTGCAATGACGATGCCAATGTAAGAGGCTGAATCCGAGCCGCCCGGATGGTTTCTGATTCCCTACTGCTTACAGCTTCTGAGTACTCGGAGGAATGCTCTTTAAATGCATATTTGCCATGGTTTAAACCCTTCGAATTTCACTGAGGATACAGTGGTTCCCAAAAAGGTGGATATTTAATTCACAGACAGACGGGTTTCCATCAATATAACTACTTTTGAATATTACAGTAACAATATTTATCTTATCAAATTGGTGGATTTAATATTCTTCAACCCTAATTCACCCTAAAGGGTCATTCTGACACTTTTATAAGTTTGACGGTTTGTTACTTTTTTCAGGCGAATCCAGAATTAAAATTTCGTCGGACAATGAGGTCGGAGGGGTCCAGATTGAAAAAAATCCATCATATTATATCTATGAAAAAAAAATAGAAAAAAGAAAATCGGAATTAAAACGTACAATATAACAGCTAAGGGGGCCTCTTGAAATAATATCTTGAATAACTGGTTTCACTCGCATATAAGCTAAGGGGATCCCTAGAATGAGTTCTTCAGAATTCCTCTTTCCCTCTTTGGATGAGTAAATCAGAGCCATTTTTTCCAAAACATCACAGAAAAAAAATCTGAGCTTTGCATTCCGTGCAAAACTTAATTTCGTGTAAAATTCGGTGAAATATGTTGTATTACTTAAATAATTATATCGCAGCCCTGAGAAAAACCATACGATTCTTCATGAGAGTAAATTTGCTGTTATTTTACATGATTTTTTCATGATACGAGGTGTAGTAGAATCGTTTCACAAACAAATCCCGAACGGCCGACCGGTAAGCAACAGGTTCGACTTGATGCTTCAAGGAAATAGTGTTTCAAATCTGGAACTCGATGATTTCAAGAGAAAATAAACATTCTGCTGAATGACTTTGTAATCATTGATAAGCTTGATCAGTATGCTGATGGCTGTTGGTGAAGTTGATAAAATGGTGATTAAAAAATCAAAAACGAATAAAGGGCATCAATGTTTCCATTGCTATGGTCTGTAAATTTACAATGGTTTTTACGGGATTTACATAGGTCTTATAAATTTAGAAGAAATAACTTGTTCCAATTACATGCAGTTACCCTGCATGTAAATATACAAGAATATTTAAAACTGTGATGGTACTATCTGATCATATTATTTGGAATTTTTAAAAACAAAACCTAGAAAAATCTTGAGGATTCAGTATTTTTTTGAAAAAAAAAATCCAAAAATGTAGTGAAAAATGATTCTGCAAATTTCATATTTTTTTATCGAATAACGTCAGCAACGTTTAAATCGTTTTCCAAATTTCCAAATAAAATCCAATCAAATAAAGCTACGCTATACGAAAAAATCTATGAAACCGCATTACGACGGAATTATGATGGAATTTTCAGTGCTAGTTGGAAATTAAACGCCAGTTAAATTTTGCAACGTGTCAAATAATAAATCGTTTAAAATTTTGCAACGTGTAAAACAAAATTGATGTAAATTATGAAATCACTGAATATTGGAAGAAAAACATTCCAATTAGAATTTGTTGAGTTTTATTTTTTTGTTAATATGATTCAATAATGGAATTTTTTAATTTTCTCTATGTATAAAACTGAATCCATCAATGTGAAATTGGGTATTTGAGATTTTTTGGCGTCACAGATGGTTTCTAAAATACTTTCGAACCTCTCCGAATCCAAAAGAGAGGGCTCCCATACATCCCATACAAAGTTAACAAAAATCTGACACATTTCAAACAAATTTGAGAAATTACTGAACTAATTCACGTGGTGTGAAGCCGTTTTCAAGACCAGGGTTGGTTTCTATAACACCTTCAAACCCCTCAGAATTCAAAAAGAGAGGGCTCCCATACAAAATTAACAAAAATTCAACACAATTCAAACAAATTTCGGGAATCACAAAACTGATCAATGTGGAATTTGGTGTGTAGCCGTTTTTAAGAATGGTTTCCATAATACTTTCAAACACCACAAAATCTAAAAGGAGGGGAGGGAGGGAGTCAGTACAAAATGAAAGAAAAAGTAAAAAAAATCGTCAATCCTCGATGGTTTTTAGTTAAAATTGATAAACGTATGTGTTTTGACATAATAATGCGATTTATGAAATGATAAACTAGTTTGAACTAAGTAAAATGACATATTGTTTTGATAAACGCTTCCCATTTGCATGAATGAAGACTCTCATATGCAAATAGCGTTTCATACATATTAGTAACAAAACCAATGTGTTAGTTTTTTCATAAAGCTAGGCACACTTTTAGATTATGTACAAATTTTCCTTTATTGAATTACTCTTATTGTTTCAAAAAGGGGGCGATTTTATTCAATTGAAGTTTTTTTTGTATTGAAGATTCCACCTATTTTTTTTCTAAAGGGTGGCTCCTTCAACCTTCAAGTTACGTTGAGACTCAGCACAATCTAGAAGTTCAGGTGCCATAAAAAATAATTCACTTTTGTAAAATGTTGAAATTAAATTAGAAAAGGAAGTTTAATTTTATTATAATTATTTTCACGAACCTAATTTTTGCATCGAAGGGATAGCAAAGCACACCGGATCAGCTAGTCTCCTAATAAAAATAAACTCTTTCTATTCAGATTTTCTTACGGAGTAGTTCAAAACATCAAGCCCAACTTGAGTTTTCTGCTTTTTTTCTGTATATAAATTCAGAAAAATAAGGATTTGTTTTCAAAATATTATGGCAACCAGCCAGACCGTAGTTTGCTTTACTTGTTCACTTTACTTTGAAAACTCGTTTTTGCCCGAAAAATTTCTACCCACAATAATTAATGCATCACGTCATCATTTTTTGAATAAAGAGTATATTTAAGAAGTTCCCAGCGAATCAACCATTATGTTTTGAATATAAAATATTTCCTTAACAGTAAAAAACTTGCATCACTTTTTATTAGCTTTGTAGAGATTTGAACAAATTACAGTACCTTTTTATCAGTTTTTGATCAAAACTTGCAGCACAAAATAGGTAGGACCAAGAAAAACATCCCCCATTTTAATTAAGATTGAATAAGTGCAAAGTTGCAAGGTAACGGGTGTCAACTAAAATTTTGGATTTTTTTCGAGGCCCCAATACTCAACCATAAATGAGCACAGATAAAATTGAGAATGTGTATGTGTTAGGTTTCCTTCTCCTCTTTTTTTCCAGTATTTTTTGTTTTGTTTAAGTTTGCCCAGTTTTGTTTAAAATACCGTCGAAACAAGAAGCGTTTCGCAAGCGCGTTGTACAGCTCTATGAAATGCACAAAAATCTCGGCTAAAAGTTTACAGTACAATATTTAAAAGATAAAATTTAGCGTCTTCCACTGTTTACTATATCTTAAAATCCTTGACAACTACTTGCAAGTTAGGTAGTGGCAGTCCAGAGAAAATTATATTGTCATACATTTAAACTTTACGGTTATCAGTGAGGAATTTTTGAATTCATGTTTACTTAAACTGATTAAAAACTTTACAAAAAAAAAATATTATCGAATCTTATCTGGAAATCATCAGAAAAAATGCAAAAACTATTGAAATGAAAAAATTTTCAAAATATAGAATGCCCATCTTATACGCAAAAATATGAGTATAAATAAATAGCGCAAAATTTTTGTTAGCCTTTTGATCATCTCCTAAATTTGCGAAAATCAAATTCATTAAAACAAATTCTTTTTTTATACGAACACAAACACGTACAGGATCTCAATGAATCTTGATGTTTCCTCGAAGAGATTCCTTTCTTCTTAACCCTAAGCGTACATCTTTCGAGGATATGATGGCTAGCTTCCTACAAATGCTAAAACCACCAACCCACATGTCGTGACCGGGGTTCGATCTCATGCCCGCTGGCTTAGAAGACTTGAAGGCTATCCTCTACGCCATGGGCTGTGGCTGCGGCTAAAACAAATTCTTAAGTTACTTGAATCGGTCCAATTGACAATACATGCGAATTTCTGTTGAATTTTTATTCTAATTTCGATTCTGATGTACTTTAATTTAATTTTTTTCTAACTGAAGTTAAAATCCTAAATTCAGCATATCACTTCCAGTTGATAATTCTCAAATTGTTTTCAAAACAAATAGAGATTCAATTTAATGACATGTTATAATCTGTATAATATTTTAAGTATCATGGTTATCTATTTTTTTTTTAACATTCTGATTTTATGTTTTAAAATTAATTTTTTGTCGCATCATAACTGTTTCCAAGATTTGATTTGAAATTTAAAGTCTGCAACACATTTTTGAAATTTCAACACATGTCATTTAAAACTTTTTTTTTTCTGTCTATGAATATGAAGTTGAAATCAAATTAATATTTTGAATGAATAAATTTCAATTTCCTTTTTTCATTCTAATATTAAAATTGTTTCTTAGAGGCGAACCAGCCTGTGGCTGAAAACTCTCAATAAAAAACAAAAAAAAAACAATGTTTCATAAGTTTGTAGGTTTATGAAATGCTTAAATAATTTGTTTCACAAATAACGATTAGAAAATATTGTTTCAATATTTAGGAAAGTCATTATTTGTTGTTCTTATTAAACATCAAAGGATCCCCTGGTTGAAAACTTTTAGCTTTTGGGTCCCTTTTTGTTGTACACTTACACATGCCGAGCTAAAATAAATTCACAATAGTTCGTATTATTCAAATTACACCCAAGAGAAGTTGCCGGTATCTTGAAACATCGATCCTAGTTAAATGATATTTTAAGGAAGATGAATTACAATCTCCTTATTGGTTTCCTATAATTTTTTTTCAATATATTTTATAAATTTTAAAGGTGAATTCTTTTATGTGCATACTATTTATTATGAGAAAAAATTGAAATTGTTTGCGGATACTTCGTTCCATTAATCTTAATGCTATTTTATAAAAATGTTTTAGAATATTTTATTTAAATATATTATTTTGAAAATCTCGTATAAATAGTTTTAAAGTTGTAAGCCTTAAACATTAAGACTTCAATCAATCAATAAATTTGCAACTAATTTCAATTAATAAAAGTTCATTTTGAGAAAAATGCACTTTTTTGCTATTATCTACTGGAATTGCGAATTTTCAGAAGTTCAAATGAATTTTCGATTCATTGAAAATCCTTCACCGTTCTTAGACCTTAAACAAAAACCCGATTTAATACACTTAACAGTGGATTGGAGCCTTTCTAACAGAGTTTAAATTATATTTGGAAATATATAAAATAATATAGAATATACATGATAGATTCCTTCCCTCTGAATCATATAAGTATGATTTCAGATATTCAAACACGAAAAATTCCAATCTCAATATAAAAAAATGATGCCTGATACGTTTTTTTGGGGAAAAGCGAACTGGTATGTAAGGAGCTCATTTTATGTATGGAAAGAATGGTATTTAAACAGTAGAATTTCCAAGATTTATAACACGCTGAAATGGTGCCGTGGTAGCAACCAGAACTTTCACGTTGCTGGTCACGGTTCGAATCTTACTGTTTTTTTATGCTTTTTTTTTACTGAATAAGTAAAACCAACTACAATATTGATGGATAGCCGTGACGCGTGCCCTAGCATGATACCTTTTTTAGAGCTCAACCATGCATAGAGGAAAAATTCCCACAAAAGGAGGGGAAAGTAATATGACTATTAAATGATTAATCTCATTCTGTAAACTAAATCTGAAATCTTATTCTGATTCTAAAGTTTGAATTTTGAGTTACAACACTTAGTCTAATATTTGAATATAAGTTCCAATTTCAAATTCCAGGTTGATCTTTAATCCAAATTCTTAATCAGAATTCTAAATCTGAATTCTCAATCTGAATTCTGAATCTGAACTCTGAATTTGAATTCTAAATCTGTATTCTGAATCTGAATTCTGAATCTGAATTCTGAATCTGAATTCTGAATCTGAATTCTGAATCTGAATTCTGAATCTGAGTTCTGAATCTGAATTCTGAATCTGAATTCTGAATCTGAATTCTGAATTCTGAATCTGAATTCTGAATCTTAATTCTGAATCTGAATTCTGAATCTGAATTCTGAATCTGAATTCTGAATCTGAATTCTGAATCTGAATTCTGAATCTGAATTCTGAATCTGAATTCTGAATCTAAATTCTGAATCTGAATTCTGAATCTGAATTCTGAATCTGAATTCTGAATCTGAATTCTGAATCTGAATTCTGAATCTGAATTCTGAATCTGAATTCTGAATCTGAATTCTGAATCTGAATTCTGAATCTGAATTCTGAATCTGAATTCTGAATCGGAATTCTGAATCTGAATTCTGAATCTGAATTCTGAATATGAATTCTGAATCTGAATTCTGGATCTGAATTCTGAATCTGAATTCTGAATCTGAATTCTGAATCTGAATTCTGAATCTGAATTCTGAATCTGAATTCTGAATCTGAATTCTGAATCTGAATTCTGAATCTGAATTCTGAATCTGAATTCTGAATCTGAATTCTGAATCTGAATTCTGAATCTGAATTCTGAATCTGAATTCTGAATCTGAATTCTGAATCTGAATTCTTAATCTTGTAAATCTCATTTTGATTGTTTTGCATCACACGGTTTTCAACATTGAAATTTCTTTCATCCAAATTTTTTTTTATGATTTCGGATTTTACAACTTTTAATAGTATGGTTTTACCCCTAAAAGTATGCAGCAAACTTAATTTCAGAAAAATTGTGAAAAAAAGTTTTCACAAAACAAAATCGTGTTTTCATGCGTAATGATCTTTAAGTCATCGCAAATTTATCAAAAACTGTGCAAATTGGTATTCTTGGAGAAACAATTCCAGAATTGAAAATTGATAAAGTGAGGAGAAATTTTACGGATGATGAAAAGAGCGAAAGAACATTTTTGCAAGGAAAATTTATTAACGTACACCATACTTTACCTCGCAACATCCAGCTTCATCAATTTTTAATTCTGATATTCTTTCTCCATGAATCTAAATTTTTCACCGATATGCCGAAAATAAATTTACAAAAATTCTGAATCTGAATTCTGAATCTGAATTCTGATTCTGAATTCTGAATCTGAATTCTGAATCTGAATTCTGAATCTGAATTCTGATTCTGAATTCTGAATCTGAATTCTGAATCTGAATTCTGAATCTGAATTCTGAATCTGAATTCTGAATCTGAATTCTGAATCTGAATTCTGAATCTGAATTCTGAATCTGAATCTGAATTCTGAATCTGAATTCTGAATCTGAATTCTGAATCTGAATTCTGAATCTGAATTCTGAATCTGAATTCTGAATCTGAATTCTGAATCTGAATTCTGAATCTGAATTCTGAATCTGAATTCTGAATCTGAATTCTGAATCTGAATTCTGAATCTGAATTCTGAATCTGAATTCTGAATCTGAATTCTGAATCTGAATTCTGAATCTGAATTCTGAATCTGAATTCTGAATCTGAATTCTGAATCTGAATTCTGAATCTGAATTCTGAATCTGAATTCTGAATCTGAATTCTGAATCTGAATTCTGAATCTGAATTCTGAATCTGAATTCTGAATCTGAATTCTGAATCTGAATTCTGAATCTGAATTCTGAATCTGAATTCTGAATCTGAATTCTGAATCTGAATTCTGAATCTGAATTCTGAATCTGAATTCTGAATCTGAATTCTGAATCTGAATTCTTAATCTGAATTCTGAATCTGAATTCTGAATCTAAATTCTGAATCTGAATATGAGTTCTGAATCTGAATTTTGAATTCTGAATTTTGAATCCTGAATTCTGATTCCTAAACCTGTATCCTGAATTTGAAAACTGAATCTGAATTCTGCATCTGAAATTGAATCTAAATTATGTATGAGTATGTAGAAATGAAAAAAAAAACATAAATTCATTCTTCAACACGAGTAAAAAAAACGAGGGTCATAAGATCTTCATATAAATTCCCCCCCAACGCAGTTTCCTGTACGGCTCTGCATTTTGTTGACACCCGGCATGGCTTTAGACACTATAATTTCATAAATGAAATTATAATGTCTATAGGCATGGCGGACTCTGAAGGAAACGCCCATCCGCCATTTGCTGCATTGAAAAGCAAGAAGTGTAAGATATAAACACTGTTGCCGTATTTGCCCCAGCAGACTGAGAAACTGCCCAGACCACGGTGCGTCTTAGTAATGCCTTTTACCTATTTGAGTTTGAGCCGCTTTCAATCAAGCGTGCCGATGGTTTATTGGATAGCGCTTGCAACTTGGGATCTGAAGGGTTTTGGTTCAATTCTCGAGTTAATAAAAATATTATTTTTTTATTTTGATTATCTTCAATTTATAAATGATTGCTGGTGCTGCTGCTTCGAGGCGCCACTAGCAACTTTTTTTTATGCCATAATAAGTATGATATGTATTTGGTAAAGAAAACGGTTTCAACTATTTTGTTTTTTTCCCGTTTTTGAAAGGGTTGTGTAGAAAAAAAAATGCATTCTTTTGAGACTAAAATCATTTTAATTGTGCAGCCCAGTTTCGCAAAAACGTTCTAGACATTTTTAAAATGGCACATACAAATCCACGGACATCAACAGAACTCGTCGAGCTGAGTCGATAGGTACCTATAAAGGTATGTCTAAGACCCATAATTAATGATCTCTCAAATCGACCGATAACCAAACCTTTCTGTTAGAAAGGCAAAAATGATGCCTGATACGTTTTTTTGGGGAAAAGCGAACTGGTATGTAAGGAGCTCATTTTATGTATGGAAAGAATCCCGAGCAGACATTGATGCCTAAATCTATACCAAACTGAATCCAAAGTGAGGTGTCAACAGCAGATTGATAGCATCACCTGCTGTTGGTTCTTTTAAGACAGCAAAATAAGGCATCATTAAGGTTTCAAAAACTCAAAGTTGATAGCGAGCTAAGACCAAAATGAGGTGACACGGTAATTTGATAGCATCATTTGCTGTTGAACCTTAATAAGAGCAAAATTAAGCATCATTAGAGCTTATTTTTTTTTTCTTCTAAATATTAATGTAAGATAAAAATTACGTTAGATTTTTGAAATTATAAACTAGATCGATAGCATTTTAATTCACAATTTTTAAATGATGTTTTTTTTTCATTATTTTAACGCATTTGCGTGGACATCAAATGGATGAGCAAAACTTGTAATATGGACAGCGAAAATCAATTGGTTGGCTAGGCAAAGGCGCTTAAGTTTTGCTAACAAACTGCAAAATTTAAGGTCAAAGAAGTTGATACATTGTTTTCATGTAAATCTGTCTTTGGGATTCAAAAAAAGGGGTTTATCATGTACTTACTTGATACAAGGATATGTGATTTAAGAACAGCTAAGATCAACAGTTTTCGCAAATTATTCATAAATGTTCCTGATTCATACACAGATTTTTTGCAAGATTATTCCATCGATGAAAAATTCTCTTCAAATTGGTTTGAAATATAGACATGAACAACTTAATTATTCAAGAAAATTTAAATTTAAATTTTGAAAAATTTTAAATTTAAATATAAAAAATATTTTTTCGCTTTCACTCAAAACTTTGCTCATTTTTCTTGCCAAAAAGGCCGTAATCTGCCGTAATATGACACTTGAATTCGGTGGTACTAGAATAGCGGTGCCAGGTAGCCTGATGTATCAGACTTTGTCCTGAACGATGGATTAGTAGTGGTAGTCCTAAACGAAATTTGATTCATACTCAAAATTATTTTCGACAACCGAACTCAAACTGTCCGCAAAATCCGAAGCCGAGCTCAAAACTATTATAATTCTTCTGTGTGAGGAAATATTTTATTTTGAGAAGAAAAACTATCCCTGATGTTTTGATCCATCATAAATCTCAAATTTGAGTTTTATTTTGAAAGATATTTTGAATATTTAGTAATTTTAATGTTGTTTGGAATTCCGTTCTGGGTTGAAAAGAAGTTTTTTAAAAACTCGTAAAATGAAACTATGTTTTGCTTTCTCTAAAACTTTTTTTTGAGCTTTCTATTTTAACCGTGTTTAACCGCATACTTGAGTGAAAAAAAACTCAGGGTGTTATTTTGAAAATGCCATCTGTTGTTGTCAATTCTGCGATGTTTCTTTTTTTGGCGTAGAAAGAAAAGTTTCCACTGGCCTAACATTTGGAACAGAAAACAACTTTGAAACTAAAAAAGGAGAAAGAAACTTTAACGGCGTCTGAGGTATGCAAATAATGTGTTGTTAAAATAATGTGCAAAAATCTAAATTTACATTGAAGAACATACAATTCTACACTAATTTTTTAGCGTTTAGTTTTCTATGTTTTGAAACACCTTTTCAAACGCCGCGAAGTAAAATTATTCGAAAGGGCCAATGTGAATTTACACTATCGCACAGTTTTTTTTTTCGCAAACAGCACCGGAATACAAAGAATCTATTTTGGAATACATCCATTCAATATTTATTCATTTGAGCGAATAAAAATCATCCCCGAAGACACCTCACCGTTAAACAGTGTCTGGGCATATTGTCTAGTTCACTGAATCCCATTGCTCCCACGAAAACAAAAACAAAAGTGATTGTGAAAATTTGCTAAATTTCCTGTGGATTTCCGGTCAATTCATGGAACCAGTGCAGATTTTTTTCAATTATATTTGGACTGTGGTTTGGAACAGAATAGGATCTGGAATTTATCACAAGATCCGAGCCCTGAACGGTTCAGTTTTACGGTTTGCTCACTGTTCGGAAAAAATCTTTTAACAGGAATCTGCTTTTCCTCGGTTTGTTCAGAATGAAATCCACAAATAGATCATCAGGTTTTCATTTTGTAGTTATTCTTAACCTTTTCAGCAGTGCACGGACTTGGAATCAGCAGCGAAGTTTTCGGTCGAAGGATGACATTCGGAGAAGATCCTTCTAAAACGGTGACAGGAAGTTTATATCTAATGTTGGCCCAACGCCACCAGAAAAACGGGAATGCACGTTGTGACTTTCTAACCGGCTTAGGAGGAGCAAAACCCGTTCCCTTCAATGATGAAATTTGTTTCAAGGAACTTCGAACGGAAAAATGCAAAACCCGGGTGATAAGATATCAAGGTAATGGAACGCATTTTTACTTCCAACCCGTAATATATCCGGGCAGAGCTTTCCCTGCTCATAGTAAAAGAAAAGGGCAGGACATTTTGTACAGCTGACAGAAAAAACTAGCAACAGCAAAAGCTGTTTGATTAGAATGGGACAAGTCACGAAACTTATAAAAAGGATGCTGGAACAAAAAGAGGCCGTTTATCTACTGTGTTCGAATTATTTGGAAACAAACAACAGATGAAAAACCCACTTCAACTTCCACCCAAGTACTTAAGGTAGGTTTTCAAAGAATATGCTATCATAAAGAATATTGATCTATTTTCCCCTATATTCCCCCAGGTTTACAAAACTTTGGAGCTTCTGCAAAACCTTGACTGTCCTTCTGCAAAACCTTGACTTGTCCTTGACTGTGTCAAAAG
This sequence comes from Uranotaenia lowii, assembly GCF_029784155.1. Classification (NCBI taxonomy): domain Eukaryota; kingdom Metazoa; phylum Arthropoda; class Insecta; order Diptera; family Culicidae; genus Uranotaenia; species Uranotaenia lowii. The sequence continues at coordinate 328,804,958 of NC_073692.1, read as the reverse complement.
TGGCCCAAACAGGCAAAGGCCTAACACGAATATGTTTAAGAGGCTTGAATTAAGAATAGGTAAGGTTCAACAACTCTTGTAAAGTTGAGCAGACAGAAATATTGAGGATGGAATCAAAAAATAATCACTAAGCTTTTTATGAATCCAAGTAAGTAAACCTTTGAATTTTAACAAGCTCGTTCTTTTTTAAAAAAAAATCTAATTTATTCTAAAATGCATTTCTTGCAAACTCAAGAACATATCGTGTTGGTTGAAACGCCTTTGTGAAAATAACAAACATATAATAAACTTTGTTGTTTTCGCTTGCATAATCTGTTCCTAACGCGTTGTCTACACAAAGGCGCATTATTGTCAGCAAGTTTTTTATGCGAAATTGAAGAGTTTTATGCATACATTCAGGCGTTTATTGGACTAGAGTGTTCATTCGATTTGACGATATGTACTAACAAACGTTAAAATTCTTTATAGTAAAACTATAACATATATTGCTATCACGCCGTGAAAGTCAAATTTGCTCTTATTTTGTTTGACATAAAGTAATACACAGCAAAAATGAGAGCAGAGATTATCATACATGGTTAGAATTTTTTTAGCTCATTTTTGTTTTTTTCGGGAATTGAATGCTAGCTCGTTTGGAAACTTTTGAGGGTATATTGAGGCCAAATTTTGCTTTCAATGAAATTTTTATGATGTCTAATATTGGCATCATTGTGCTCTCCAAGCTCTCAGAAATTGAGGTGTTGTTAAGGTCTCAGTTTTAGCAAAATAAGGTATCACTTTGCTAACCAAGTATGGAAATCTTTGCTCTCATTTTTGCTGTGTACCACCTTATGTCAAGCAAAATGAAAGCAAATTAAACTCTCAAGGCGTGATAGCAAAATTTGATATAATTTTGCCATAAAAGTCTGCTCGGGATGGTATTTAAACAGTAGAATTTCCAAGATTTATAACACGCTGAAATGGTGCCGTGGTAGCAACCAGAACTTTCACGTTGCTGGTCACGGTTCGAATCTTACTGTTTTTTTATGCTTTTTTTTTACTGAATAAGTAAAACCAACTACAATATTGATGGATAGCCGTGACGCGTGCCCTAGCATGATACCTTTTTTAGAGCTCAACCATGCATAGAGGAAAAATTCCCACAAAAGGAGGGGAAAGTAATATGACTATTAAATGATTAATCTCATTCTGTAAACTAAATCTGAAATCTTATTCTGATTCTAAAGTTTGAATTTTGAGTTACAACACTTAGTCTAATATTTGAATATAAGTTCCAATTTCAAATTCCAGGTTGATCTTTAATCCAAATTCTTAATCAGAATTCTAAATCTGAATTCTCAATCTGAATTCTGAATCTGAACTCTGAATTTGAATTCTAAATCTGTATTCTGAATCTGAATTCTGAATCTGAATTCTGAATCTGAATTCTGAATCTGAATTCTGAATCTGAATTCTGAATCTGAGTTCTGAATCTGAATTCTGAATCTGAATTCTGAATCTGAATTCTGAATTCTGAATCTGAATTCTGAATCTTAATTCTGAATCTGAATTCTGAATCTGAATTCTGAATCTGAATTCTGAATCTGAATTCTGAATCTGAATTCTGAATCTGAATTCTGAATCTGAATTCTGAATCTAAATTCTGAATCTGAATTCTGAATCTGAATTCTGAATCTGAATTCTGAATCTGAATTCTGAATCTGAATTCTGAATCTGAATTCTGAATCTGAATTCTGAATCTGAATTCTGAATCTGAATTCTGAATCTGAATTCTGAATCTGAATTCTGAATCTGAATTCTGAATCTGAATTCTGAATCTGAATTCTGAATATGAATTCTGAATCTGAATTCTGGATCTGAATTCTGAATCTGAATTCTGAATCTGAATTCTGAATCTGAATTCTGAATCTGAATTCTGAATCTGAATTCTGAATCTGAATTCTGAATCTGAATTCTGAATCTGAATTCTGAATCTGAATTCTGAATCTGAATTCTGAATCTGAATTCTGAATTCTGAATCTGAATTCTGAATCTGAATTCTGAATCTGAATTCTTAATCTTGTAAATCTCATTTTGATTGTTTTGCATCACACGGTTTTCAACATTGAAATTTCTTTCATCCAAATTTTTTTTTATGATTTCGGATTTTACAACTTTTAATAGTATGGTTTTACCCCTAAAAGTATGCAGCAAACTTAATTTCAGAAAAATTGTGAAAAAAAGTTTTCACAAAACAAAATCGTGTTTTCATGCGTAATGATCTTTAAGTCATCGCAAATTTATCAAAAACTGTGCAAATTGGTATTCTTGGAGAAACAATTCCAGAATTGAAAATTGATAAAGTGAGGAGAAATTTTACGGATGATGAAAAGAGCGAAAGAACATTTTTGCAAGGAAAATTTATTAACGTACACCATACTTTACCTCGCAACATCCAGCTTCATCAATTTTTAATTCTGATATTCTTTCTCCATGAATCTAAATTTTTCACCGATATGCCGAAAATAAATTTACAAAAATTCTGAATCTGAATTCTGAATCTGAATTCTGATTCTGAATTCTGAATCTGAATTCTGAATCTGAATTCTGAATCTGAATTCTGATTCTGAATTCTGAATCTGAATTCTGAATCTGAATTCTGAATCTGAATTCTGAATCTGAATTCTGAATCTGAATTCTGAATCTGAATTCTGAATCTGAATTCTGAATCTGAATTCTGAATCTGAATCTGAATTCTGAATCTGAATTCTGAATCTGAATTCTGAATCTGAATTCTGAATCTGAATTCTGAATCTGAATTCTGAATCTGAATTCTGAATCTGAATTCTGAATCTGAATTCTGAATCTGAATTCTGAATCTGAATTCTGAATCTGAATTCTGAATCTGAATTCTGAATCTGAATTCTGAATCTGAATTCTGAATCTGAATTCTGAATCTGAATTCTGAATCTGAATTCTGAATCTGAATTCTGAATCTGAATTCTGAATCTGAATTCTGAATCTGAATTCTGAATCTGAATTCTGAATCTGAATTCTGAATCTGAATTCTGAATCTGAATTCTGAATCTGAATTCTGAATCTGAATTCTGAATCTGAATTCTGAATCTGAATTCTGAATCTGAATTCTGAATCTGAATTCTGAATCTGAATTCTGAATCTGAATTCTTAATCTGAATTCTGAATCTGAATTCTGAATCTAAATTCTGAATCTGAATATGAGTTCTGAATCTGAATTTTGAATTCTGAATTTTGAATCCTGAATTCTGATTCCTAAACCTGTATCCTGAATTTGAAAACTGAATCTGAATTCTGCATCTGAAATTGAATCTAAATTATGTATGAGTATGTAGAAATGAAAAAAAAACATAAATTCATTCTTCAACACGAGTAAAAAAAACGAGGGTCATAAGATCTTCATATAAATTCCCCCCCAACGCAGTTTCCTGTACGGCTCTGCATTTTGTTGACACCCGGCATGGCTTTAGACACTATAATTTCATAAATGAAATTATAATGTCTATAGGCATGGCGGACTCTGAAGGAAACGCCCATCCGCCATTTGCTGCATTGAAAAGCAAGAAGTGTAAGATATAAACACTGTTGCCGTATTTGCCCCAGCAGACTGAGAAACTGCCCAGACCACGGTGCGTCTTAGTAATGCCTTTTACCTATTTGAGTTTGAGCCGCTTTCAATCAAGCGTGCCGATGGTTTATTGGATAGCGCTTGCAACTTGGGATCTGAAGGGTTTTGGTTCAATTCTCGAGTTAATAAAAATATTATTTTTTTATTTTGATTATCTTCAATTTATAAATGATTGCTGGTGCTGCTGCTTCGAGGCGCCACTAGCAACTTTTTTTTATGCCATAATAAGTATGATATGTATTTGGTAAAGAAAACGGTTTCAACTATTTTGTTTTTTTCCCGTTTTTGAAAGGGTTGTGTAGAAAAAAAAATGCATTCTTTTGAGACTAAAATCATTTTAATTGTGCAGCCCAGTTTCGCAAAAACGTTCTAGACATTTTTAAAATGGCACATACAAATCCACGGACATCAACAGAACTCGTCGAGCTGAGTCGATAGGTACCTATAAAGGTATGTCTAAGACCCATAATTAATGATCTCTCAAATCGACCGATAACCAAACCTTTCTGTTAGAAAGGCAAAAAACATTATCCGATACATGATATCCATCGTGATAATTGATATATTTACCCTTAATTTTTTCATCAAACGGGTTTATTTACCTTGAAAGATATCTCGTATTAATGCCCAAATACCATGGAAAACGTACTTTACTTGAGAAAATTAGACATGTAGCTAGCCTGAGACCTAAGACATGAAACCTAGAGACATGAAATTAGAGATAGACATGAGGTATGGCTCCTGAAGCATGTGACAGAAGACATGAGGCTTGAGACCTGGGTGAGACCTGATATATGGGAATTAATGCCTGAGACATTACCCGTGAGACATGAAACGTGAGACGTGAGACCAGAGAATATAGACGTGAGAAATGTGACATGAGATGTGAGAAGTGAGAAAAGGTACGTGAGACGGAGTCCGTGAGACGTGGTAGGTTATACGTGGTACGTGAGAGGTAAGAAGTGAGGCGTACATAATGAACGTAAAAAATGAGTCGTTAAAAGTTAAAAGAGAGGCGGAAAACGTGAAAAGTGAGAAATAAAACGTAAGTCGAAAGAATCGAGACGTGAGATGTGAACAGTGAAAAGTGAGAAGAAAGACATGAGTAATGAAAACTGAGAAATGACACATGAAAAGTGCGAAGTTCGAAGTAAGACATGAGTCGTGAGAAATGAGACATGAAACATGAAACAAAAGAAATGAGATGGGAGAAGTTTGACAGTATCAGTTTGACAGTTTGGGAGTATCGTGTAAAAAGCTGCGTAAAAATCAGTTTAAGAACAACTTGGTGTAAATACATTAGAGTAGCCCAAATTTCTGTTGCAATAATAATTCTTATGAAATCTTGAGCGCGTCCGACAAAAAATTATGATGGGCATATCAGAAGTTAACATTCGAGTGATTCGTATTCACAACGTTTAAAAGTTCTACCGATTTGAACTGATCATCACTGATTGACGAGTAACAGCTCAACCGTTCTTACCCTAACATGAATCCACCTCCAAATTTAGGGCTACAACACTCGTCCCTGCCATCATTATCCTTGATTCTCGATATGCATGGCGGGTAATATGATGGGCGATGCACCCACCATGCCATCACCTTCTGTCGGTCTCTTCCCTAAAATAATGTGAGAAAACACGTTTGCTCTCTGTCAAGTAACGTTGATGGATCACTTTCCGATATTGTTGTTCTGTCGACTCGAGAGAGAGAGACTGACTGAAACGAAGTAAAAAAGGGGTTTTATGTTATGTTATTGCGAACGCATTTCCACCCGAGCTGATGAGCTCACTGAATGGCATTTAATTCGATTAATCCCAAATGGGGATGGGGTGCTGCAATGTGCATACGAACCAGACCGAGTGTTGGCCACACATGGCCGCATACCTCACAACAATTCGAAGAAAGGGGCAAAGATGGATTATTTCACGGTTTTTTTTTTTCTTTGTGGTGTAAGCTTAACGGAAATCAAGTGAGTAAGTGTGTTCTTTTGCTGTCAAGTCAGATTCCTGTCTTCGTCATTCTGATAAAGCTGTGAAATGAAAAAAAAAAAAGTTAGAAGAATTTATTCCAGGGATAATGGTTTTTGACCTGTGAAAATCTGACAAAATTGAACTCATCGATCATCGAATTTACTTATTGCTGGCTTGGATCAAGAATGTTAGATTTTATTGCAGCCAAATGAGATAAAAATATATCACAAAGTATTCTTTCCCATCATTGCTGTTACAATAATTAAATTTATTTGCTTTATTATTTTTATTATTTTGTAGAAAATCTATATTATAATAGGTAGAAAATCTATATTATAAAAGGTTTGTCTATGAACTCGGAAACTACTTGACAGAATGACGTGAAAATTTGCCTTGAGAAGTTTTTGTAGTCCGAATTTTCCCAACGAAGTTTGAAAGCTCTCCCCCTCCTATAAAGGGGGGCCACCATACAAACTAAGAGTTAAATTGAACAAACTCGAATTTTAAGTGAGAAGAGTCGAATAAATTTAGTATGTAAATGTTCTTTGTGCAGAGAGGTGGCATTTTGGTTAACTAAATTATTTGGTTTCGTTTATGTCAAAAGCATAATTCATATCAAAGGTCAGGCCTCGGGGAATTTCCTCAATATGATGAAACCTTTAATTTCATAGTATTGTTTCTTGAAAAAAAAATTCATTCAAAGAGATATACAATAAAAGGGCCAGATATTTTTTTTTTTTGGCACGTATCCGGATCGGTCAAATCTAAGATATTTTATCCAAAAACCTGGCTAAATCCGGGTATATGATATCGAAATTGTTGACCAAAAATGAGGCAAATATGCGAGAATACTTGGCTTTAAACATAAAATTACTCAACAAAAATATATTGAAAAAAATTGAATTTGTAAAAACTCATCAGCAGATTTTTAATCGTATTATAGGCTTTTAAATAACCTTACATGATTATTTTGATGAAACTCTAAAAAAAATTTGTTTCAACCGCATGAATATATAATGATTTATTTTCTTTGATTTGGCAAAAAAGTAGATAAATTCGGGCAACATCATCGCTTTTTTCTATGAGCAAAAGGGCCGGATCGAACTTTACCGAAATTTTGTATTAAATATCCGGACAAACTCGTACAAAACCGTGCAATCTGGCAGATTATAATACAATGATCTAGCCAAAGTTTATATTTTCCCTGTTTGGCGGTCATAAAATTACGTTTGATTTAAAACTGCCTTAAAATTATACCGTTTTTGTATTTATTTTTTTCATGAGCTTAAATAAATCTCAATCACAATACTTTCTTCTAAGCATGGAAATAATTATAATAATTTTATACACATTTATTCTCAATAATTTAAGGGTAAGTTTCCCAGATTGCTGGTTTTACCCGGACTTGTCCTGATTGTTGATTAAAAATATTAGAAAATTCTGGTCCGTCCTGGTTGCCTGGATTTCATGAAAAAAAAGCTCAGATTTAGAACGGTTTCATTCAATTTATTTGAAAAATAAGACAAATATTCTTCATTGAATACTTCAACAATTTTATTCTTTCGTCAAAGTTCCACGATTTTTTGATTATGTTTCAGCAAAACAATCAATGTTTTGAATCTGATGATGTTTCTCAATGGAAAAAAAAAATAAAGTGTATCTCTTTCTGATATTTGTTATAAAAGGAGTGTACTTGGAAAAAGCGACACTTTGTTTTGTGAGTGACTTTTAAATGCATGCATGGAAATTGATGAAATTTTCAATGAAGTTACTTGGTAATGTAATGTTTACATATCCAAATTTTTGTGATGTTCTGTCAAGTTGTCTTTGAGATAGCATTTGAAGAAGAAAACTATCGGCTTTAATTTTTGGCAACACGTGCGCATACTACGAACCACCATTTTTTACAAATCAAGGAAATTTTTTTTATAACGTTAACCTTTAAAATAACTCAAAATTTTTGAATTTGGTCTAAGTTATAACAAATTTAGCCGATTTTCCTGCTTCGACGAAAAAAAAACAAAATATTTGACACCACCTCGGTTTTGCACAATTGCACGATCCTACTAAAACAGTATATAAATTTTGTGGGACCTATTGAAGAGCTAAGCAGAGAATACAGTTGCATTTGAAGGCAGTCTTCTTTGTATTTTTAGCCAATCATCCTGTCAATCGTTATGAAAGAATGAGTTATTTGCAGTTTCCGCAGATCGTTAGTCTCCTCAAGTACTTTTCGATTTTTTATCCTTGTTCATCTTCAGAAAATACAGGCAAGAATTGTGAACGAAAATTTTCTGGTTGAAAACCAGCCAGGTGACCACTTAAATGTTCGTTTTACCGTCCATTACCGAATTTTTGAAAACATCTCTCCACAAGCCGTCCAAATATTTTGCGCACGATTTGACCACCGAATTTTGTTTATTTTACCAGTGGGCAGCTTTTCTACCTTGTAGAAATAATTTCAAGCCTATTTTTAAGTCAGCTCGACGAAACAGTCAGAAAACATAGCCCTTTTTATCACTTCCTTATTCATATTTTCGAATTGAGCTTGAAAAAACCTCTCACATTCCTCTCACTTCATGGAACCAACAATCTTCACTTTTATTCAAATTTTAGCTTACTATTGGGTTTTCTAGGACATCTTAAACGATTTACCATGTAAACTTTGGTCGATAATTGATTTCCAGCTGATTTTGCGTCTCCTACTGGGACTTTTCTGGATTTTTCTCAATCCTGTTAAAAAAGATTCGGTAATGAACTTCAGTTTTGGACACTATCTCAAAATCAACTTGAAAAGTTGTCACCAAATTTTGTGCACGTACGCATTACGATACTATGTAGCTTTACTGAAAATTTCATTAATTTCCATCCATGCATTCAAAGTTTATTCACAAAACAAAGTGTTGCATTTTTTACGAATGCACACCTTAATGCTTGGGTTTTGATCAAATTTATCCGAATATTTCCCGGAGTTGTAGTTAAAAATTTTGAAACCAATTGCCCAAACTTTTCCCAGGTTTTTAAATGAAATAGCCTGGATTTGCCCGGCCTGGAAACGCGTGGGAAGAATTCTGGCCACCTTACTATAAGCACAATTTTCCCGTTTGATTGGATAACTTGCGCTATTATGCCAACCCTTATCTTATAGATTAAAGCTTAATTCATTAACAAAGCTACATAAAAGACTTTTTTAAGATTTTTAAACAAACACAAGCTTTAAACAGACACCTAGTCGAATTTTCTAGAGGGTTGTTTAGTAGATAATATGACTCTTCATATAATGTTCCATTGGACTGAGTCGATTTGGGGTCAGTTTTGAATTTCTTTTACTCTGGGGTCTATAAAGCTTCGTTTTGGTTCAAAAATCATCCATAATTTTTAAATTGTGACCCAGAGATGGGTCTTGACTCAAACATTCAGTCAGCAAAACTTTTTTGTAGAGAAATGAATCCAACTGTAAGTTGAAATTTCAGGGACTAGACAAGATGAAAATTAATGTAGAAAAACATGTGAAAAAAATTCGTCTTGTCTCCCGGTAGGACTTGCTGTGGGTTCAAGTCTTACCGGGAGATAAGGCGAATTTTTTTCACATGTTTTTCTACATTAATTTTCATCTTGTCTAGTCCCTGAAATTTCAACTTACAGTTGGATTCATTTCTCTACATCATACAAATTTTTTGCAGAACTTTCAGTAACGTTTACATGAGTAAATTTGAACATTTAGGTTTGTATGGGGGAATTCAATGTTTTGTACTGAAAAATCAACATCATTTTGACACCACTGCTGGGTGCCTTTCGAGGTATTGCATGACTTCTTTTAATGCAATACTTCTCGAGGCACAAGTAGTGTTGTCAATAGATTTTTTTGTTTATCAATGCAAAAAGACATCCCCCTGTAAAACAGCTAATAACTTTTTTTGTCTAATGAGCTACGAAGTCGGTTTACAAGAAAACTGTTCAGCGGAAAATTTCCTTTAAAGAATTTATAAATTGCCACAAAAACTTTACCAGGCTGGGTTCCATAGAAGAAACAAAAACCATGTTGATTTTCCAGTACAAAATATTGAATTTCCCCATACAAATCTTGAACATTTTGATTTACTCATGTAAACGTTACTTTGAAATTCTGTAAAAAATCATGAATGAGTTTTGAACCAAAACGAAGCTTTTTAGACCCCAGGGTTTGAAAAATACAAAAACGACCTTGAATCGACTCAGTCTAATGATCTATGGCTTTCAATGAATTTTTGACCAGTTCAGATTCCTGGACTTTCTCTTGATTGTTGAAACCACAACTTTAAACAATCACTGTCAAACAAAAAAAACATTTCTCAATTTCTTCTTGATTAATTTTTTCACGACTTTGCAGCAGGTACTAAATTGTAGGCACATAAACCATCAGCTGGCTAGGTTCCACAGACGAAACAAAAGTGATGTTTATTTTTCAGTACAAAATATGCAATTTTCCCATACAAACTTAATAGTTCAAATTTACTCATGTAAACGTTACTTCAAAATTTTGCAAAAAATCGTGGATGAGTTTTGGACCAAGGCAAAGCTTTTAAGACCCCAGGGTTTGAGAAATTCCAAAATGACCCCAAATCGACTCAGTATAATACTACAATGCAGGGCCGTAGGAAGAACCGACTCATGGGGGGGGGGTTTTGGTGAAAGATTTTCACCAATGATTTTCTGCCCAACAATGCACGAACACAAAAAAATTAAAACAAATTATGTTTGTAACTATATGATTATCATTTTCAGTGCTTTGACATTAAAAGTTTTCGTAATTAACTCGAAATTTTAGAAAATTGGCCCTAAACCTAAAAGGTGAGCTTAATTCGTTTCATCGATGGTTAAAATCTTTGAATTCGAGTGTCTGATAGATCAAACTTAGTTAATTTGGGCATAAAATATGATTTTTAGGAGAGTCTTCCATTGCTTGAAAAAAACTTATTCTTTACTCAAATCAAACAAGCCCAATCTTCAAAACTAATTTGCAAATTAAAAGATTTGAGCCTTTGATGAAACAAAAAAAAATTTTCAAAAAAAAAAGTTGGAGAAAAAAAATCATTCGGATCTAATTTCTTGATGCAAACTTAAACCAAATTAATGATTTTGAAATTTGGCTTCAAATGTTATGAATCTAATAATGAAACCTCCTTCTACAAAATTCAACACAACACTTCCCGTTACTCAAATATCTCTATTAAGTTAGCAGATTTTTGTCTATTGATTTCTGAAACATAAAATGCCGAAATTTTGTGTCCTTGATGTGTTAATAATGTTCAACAAAACACTGGGAAAATATAGAATTTTGTGCTGATTTTTTAGATGAAGATGTTTCTTTAACAGCAAATATTTTTCATAAAGAATCTTTTCCATAATGAAAATCCTGTGGATGATTTTTTGAGAAATAAAATTCGGGTGTTTTTGGACAAAACCAAAAAAACTCAAGTTCTACCTTTTATTAGTGATTTTCAGCTGAATTATGTTTACAAACAAATTTTGTTTAAAAAATTGAAATCTGGTAATTGAATTGACAAGCAATTTTAACACATAAAGGACCGAAAAAATCTATGAGAAATTCGGCATTATATATCACAGAAACCTCTGGGCTAAATTTTACAAATTTAGTATTTTAAAGTTACGGCACATGTTGTGTTCAATTTTGTCGAACAAAGTTTAACACTTAAATTCAGTCCATTCGAGTTTAAATTCGAAGTGTAGCACACTGTTGGCAAGCAAAAAAACGAGATATATAGATATCTTGTATTTGGTCCGCAATGTGTTAAGTTCATGCATGATCTCTTGAATTGCTCTACAATTTACAAGCTTAATCTTTTTCTGAATTTTGAATCTGCATTCTGAATTTGAACCTGAATTTAAAAATTGCGCTTTGATTCTGTAGCCAAATTTCCAAACGATTTCTGAAATGTACAAAAAATACGATTTCTGAATCTTATTTCAGATCAGAATTTTATGAGCTAAATTTTAGAGTCCCATTCATGAATCAATTAAACAAATTATGTAGTTCAGGTTTAATCTAAATTCACTATTTAAATTATTTATTGTTAATCTGTATTGTGAATCAGAATTAAAATATGAATTTACAAATATCTGAGTCTGACTTTTCAATTTTGGATAGCCATTTCGAAGCTTCAACGCTTCAAATTTTCTAATTTTGTGTAAGACTTAAGTTCGAGAACTCGAACTCGATGATCTCGAAAAACATGATTCAAATTTGATATGAAATGCAAAACCAAATCTGAACCAGGATTTTGAAGAAGCTTTTAAATTCTTATTTCTTATGATTATTCGAACTGAAAATCGAGAATCCTGAGCTGGATACAGATTCCAAAATACGACAATAGGAATACAATTTTTGTTATGGGAGTTATGGAATCAGAACCTCCAAAATGGGTATAATTTAGTTAAGAATTAAATATTCAGAACTGAAATTCGATGAACAAGTGAGAAAATTTTGAAAAAGTGTTGCAGAGTATTGGACTTTGGATGGGTTTTTGATGTTTTGGTACAAGTTTTTAGTCTAGAAACTCTTGATTGACCTTACTCTATTATCAAAATTTGGTTCTGAAGTTAAAATTTTGAGTAAAGAGTTGAATACCTCGCTTGGCGTTTTGGATCATCATGGGGGGGGTTTAACCCCCAAAACCCCCCCCCCCCCCGTTCCTACGGCCATGCTACAATGTGTCATATATTACATTATTTCGAAACATGTTATAGCAAAAAGTCAAAACTTCAGTGAATGTGTACATCTAAGGATTGAAATAAAAGGACTGTATTCGAAAAAAATGCAACACTCTCATATGTGAAACACTTTTGAACGGATGAAAGAAAATTTCACGATTGCTTATTAAGGTATTTTTGGTATATTTGGCCGTTTATCGATTTGCATTTTCAACAAATCGTCAGAAAAATGTAGTACTAGATATAAATTTTTTAAACTTTTCTTCTTGTTTTTCGTTGGAATATTTAGACGAGGCTTTTCAATGGAAAATTTCTGACAGGAGATCTCCAAGTAGCCCGCTAGAAAGTTCGTATCGGTTTCCTTAGAAAATTTTTCAGAAAAATTTCACCCCGCTTATGGGTCTACCATTTTGCGCACGATTTAACCACCTCAATTTGATTATTTCATCGATGGACAGCTTTTTCTTCATTGAGACACGATGCTCTCTTTTTTTGTTTGTTGAGCAAATCAGACAGAAAAATTGACCTTATTCACCATTTCTCAAATTGAAAGTTTCGGATGGCGCTTTGGTCAACTTTTCACTTTGCATATCTTCATGGAATGTATCATTCCTACTTTCATTTAAATTTGTGCTCACTGTTAGCTCCTCTAAGACTTCTAGAACAATTTTACATTAGTTTTGGTCGAATAGTTGACTTCCAGCTGTTGTGGGGTCTCTCAATGGGATTTTCATAATTTTTCACGATCCTGCCCAAAAATTTTGGACAATGAATTTATGCATTAGACGCTATCTCAAACACTACTTTAAAAATCGCCACAAAATTTTGCACATGTAATCATTACATTACAAAGTAGTATCACTGAAAACTTTACAAATTTTCATCTTTCCGTGCAAATGTTATAACAAATGAAATTGTTGCATTTTTATAGAATACAGTCCGTATTTTCTTGTCACCTACGAGCTGAACTGAGTTTTCAACATATTTCCATATTTCCATTTTGAAGAAGAAAAATGTTTTTTTTTTTTGAGAAATTACGTCCAATCTCAAAAAAATGGTTTCCATTTCATCCCCGAGTGCTAGTTATGCCCTTCATTAGAAGTTTGTGACAATCCTAATCCGTGTCCTAACTTCTTTAGACCAACTTCAATCTTGTAAACAAGATGCATTTAAAATATATATCTTCAAACCACAACGAAGATTAAAATTTTGTACTTAAGGCTTTGATCATTTAGTATCCACTTTATTTCGGTGATAGCTACGTAAACAGAGCTCGGATATGCAAAACTTTAGTAGCGTTGTGTTGATTATGAAAAGGACTATCTTGCCTATTTTTGATAGATTTTTAAGTTAACGTGTGATTGAGATATTTACGATGCAAAAGGACATGATAAAAATAATTTTGCACAAATTTGCTCCTTTTACGCATTTTGCGCCTCGAAAATTCTTCATTGTTGACTTGAAAGCTCATGAACTGTTGGTTTTTTCTGATTTTTTTTTCGAACCAAATGGTTAAGAAGTACAAGGAGCCACTCTAGGATCCACACGAAGTTCAAACCAACCATCGGAGTGCAACCCTTGATCTTAAATTTGTTGAAAATTCTATGGTTATTGGGGATAACTGAATGCAGACTCCTTAAATAATACAAAAAATTCATTTCCGGCAGGCAAAAAGTGTTGCCTGACTAGTAGACACCAAGTTAATAACTAATAATTATCAGTTCCAAAGATCGCAATCTGAGCATCCGGATTTTACGCAATATGACAGATGTGTTGTGATGGACAACCAAATTTATGTTAAAACCAGATTTAAGAAATCAAATTCTTCGAGATGCCTACTCGTGAAAAGATTCCAATAAGATTCCAATTCCTTTTTCCAGGTGAGTTTATGTAAAATATCATGATTTTTCAAAGGTTTTGCTTCTGTGGTAAAAAAAAGAAATCAATACATGACTGAAAAAAGTGTGCAAAGATAAAAAAGAGATTTTATGAAAAAGTTAGAGTATTTCTTGAAATCATTGATAATTTTTTTTATATTTTTAGATTAAATGTCATAATAACACCTTCATTTCCTCCATAGAAAGTTTTTCGATCAAATGAATAGTTTTTAAAATACACACGTTTGTAACTGCCCGGATACTAAATGATCATAGCCTTAGGGGCCGATCACTAATTACGTAAGCACATTGGGAGGGTTGGGGGGTTTTCACATTTGCTTACGCTCTTTTACTAGGGGGGTAGGTGGGGGGGGGGGGGGGTTTCCAAAAATCTTACGTAAGAAATGTTCATTGATAATTCGTCACAGCCATACGAAAACATATTACTCAGGTTTTATTTTCATTTCTCACTACCTATTTGTTAGTAATTTTTGGTGTTACGTTATTAATCTTTTAATCTGTTTTAATAAATGAAAAAAAAGTTGCTTGTTCTATAAAATTAATAGAGAACCAATTCAATCCAACATGTCACCAGAAACACCAAATCACATTATTTAAAAAGATTGTCGCTTTTCGCTTTTCATCATAACAATCTTTTTAATTGAGAAATTTATAGAAAAAAAAAGTAAAATGGTGCGTTCTGACACCACGATTTGAAAACATTTTATTTCAAAAATGACTTCATCAAGTAGAAGTCTTTAAAAATCGATATGGGGGCTTTTAGATAATAAATTTCTGAACAGTTTTTTCAGTGATACCAACCAAGCCACTACCAACTCTAAATTTTACAAACTATTTACCAAAAAAAAATTGTAAAACTTTATCGCTTATCGCTGAAGTGAATCTCAGCTTTTAGGTTTTTCAACAACGTAATCGTCATTAAAACTTTTCGCACCAAGTCTAGAAGCATAGAATAATATTTTTTTAAAGATTTTTTTGATTTTTAGTTCAAAACCAAAACATTTTTATGGTACCTTGTGCTAACCTGATTTCTCACTTGTTTTTAAATAGGAATTTAGATTTTATATTGTTTATTCGATTGTGGAAATTTATTGAAGATTATACTCCGAATATGCTATGTCTTGAACTTAATGCTTCTTTAATCGTTTAAGACATTTAATCTGTTGATTTGTATAAATTATGCTTTTCAAATGCAGTTATTAAGTTTTACTGAAAATGTGCGAAAATTCTTACTTTGTCTTGCCAGAGGCGGGGGGGTGGAGGTTTTAAAACATCCAAAATCGTGCTTACGTAATTAGTGAACGGACCCTTATTTGTATCTAATTGGGTGACATTGTTAAAATTTCCTAGAAAGTAATTGGCATATAAATCGGTTGAAATTTTCTAAATGTAAATTTAATGGTATCGGATGAAATCCAGAATTGTTTTTCAACCCCCGGCCCGGTTGATTGGCCAATCCGTTTCATTTCGGTGCGACGGACGACTGTCTCAACCAGACCGATTCCGATTCAGTTCCGGTGGAATTTTTTAGGTCACAAACAGCCCCGTCCGCGTTTGATTTCTCCAACAAACTACCAAGGGTGAAGCTCCCAGCCCAGCAAATCGCGAGGCGCCTTCAGCCAGTAAGCTTGTATAATGAATCGGGATGCTCTTTGCTCTTTGGGAGGCAAAAAAAAGGTTACAAGATTGGCCGGAGCTCGGCAATTCCGGCGTAAAAAGCGGTCAAAATTTACTGCACCATTCGAGCATGAAATTAACTTTAAACTATGACGAACAATCAGTGAGTTCGGTTGAGCATCGATGATTTGGTTGACTGGTGATTCTGTTCCCCTTTTTCCGAGTTGATGGTGTTGTTGTTTTTTTCCCCAGTTGGTTTCTCGCTTCTCAAGCAGTCTCGAGTAAGTGAGGGAGTCGAGTGAATCGGTTGGTATTTATTTGACATTGCTGCGTTTTCATTTGAAAATTCGATCCGGTTTTCCGTTTGGCCTCCTGGCATGGGCTTGTCACCGCAAAGGTTTGCTACTGCTGCCGATTTCCTACTTCATGCCAGCCAGAGTTCTGTGGCTTGATTTGGGTTGCTAGTCGACAGGTAATTAAAGTTTTCGAACTGCTATTTTTCCACCCTTTCTCGGATTGTCGATGCTAGTAGGTAGTAAGCGAAAGTTGGTAAAAGTTAATTTCCTGGGCGCATATGCAATTTTCAATGAGCTGGCGGTATTTTTTTGTAGAAAATTTCAGCAAAACTGAAAGTATTCAACTTTTCTCTCGCAACCCGTTATCGGTAGATTTTGAATACTTGGACTGTTTTGTTTCATCTTTACTTCCATTTTGCTTCCATAGTTATTTGGAAGACCCTGAATATTCCCACTCTAGATTCTGAAACATGATGTATAGGTTGTATTAATTTAACTCTTAAATTACTGTAAATTGTATAATCCTATTGGTCTAAAATGAAATTATCAACTTTTTTCCGATTTTTCAAAACAAAAACTTACTCAGTGTACTTACTTCCGAATATGTTATCCTTTCGTTTTACAAAGTAACAAATAAGCAACAATTAATTAAAGCTGTTGTAAATTTTGCATAAAGCTAAATAGAAAATTTCGTATAAGTTCAGAACGAAGTATACTTATTTGTGTTTTTATTCGAAAGTTAACACTAAACGAGACCGTTTCCAGCAAAAAAGTAAAAATGACCCCAAAAGTCACATGGGACAGTTTTACTTGGAATGGCAGTGTAAATCATTTAATATTACAGTGGTGTTCCAACGTGGTGACAAACAACGCTTTGATCCTTGAACAACAATTGGGAATTGCTGTCGACCAGTGATTCCATGGCGACTGCCCCTTTCCCTATGTGGCCCTAGAAGCACCTTCAGCACCTTTTTAGTCAGTGAAATTATGACCTTATTGAACGTTCTATGTGTTGCATTTATTTTTAGCTAAAAAATTTTATTTGGTGATATTTTTGGACATCATCAAGCAAAAAATCCAACTAACCAATTAAATGCTCCGAAGTTTTACAGTAAATACTGTAATTTAAATGGTTAAAAATTAATGTCACAAGTTTTTTTTATTTATCTGTAAAATTACGGTAAATTTCCTACACCTTTTTATTACAGGATATTTGCCGTTTGTTAACGGTACCGTATTGAACACGTACTTGCTTTTTTTAGCTAAATTGAAAAAGAAAGAATGTGCTTTACATAGAGGTCCGATGCATAACACCCCAACTTTTGGCTTAAAAATTTTGGCAAAAAACTGCTTGTTCTACACAATCAAAAACAATATTTATTTTTTTCTGTGAAATTGTACAAATTGATGACTAATTAAATTGTCACCAATTATATTGTGACCAATTTTAAAAATTTATGATATTATATAGATAATATAAAATTTTTGATTCCATTTTCTCATCTATTTGCTATATGTAAAAATAAATAATTTGGTTTAAGGAAGAGAAAATCACGGACTGTGAATTAAACATAACTAGGCCAACACGTCAGTAGAAAACTGTCAGAATATGTCCCATAGTTGAGAACAACATGACTAAAGTAAAGTTGTCAGATTTTTTTCAGCACGTAACCGGGCCTGGAAGTCTAGGCTATTTTATCTAAAAATCTGGCAATATCCGGGCAGTTAATTCCAAAATGTGGATGAAAAATCCGGAAAAAGTTTGGTCAAAATTCAAGAATTACACAAATAAAAAAAAATAACACAAATCGAAAAACAAACATGAAAAAAAATGATTTTTCTTTTGCAAAATCGTATTTTAGGCTATCAAAAAACTTTTCATGATTAATTTTATAAAATTTTCGTTTTTGACGCATAAATGATTTTTTTTTACATCACTATTTGTTTTTTTGTTTGTTTTTAAAAATAAAGTTATTAAATCCGGGCTAAACCCGGGCTTTTTAAAATGAAATCCGGGTAACCGAGCCGGGCGGACTTTTGTCAAATTTTCAATTAAATAGCCGGGCAAACCGGGATAAAACCGGGAATTCTGGCAATCTGGCATCTGGCTGAAGCATGAAGGTTGAATGCAGCGAAAGGATTGAAACGAAGGTGAAATTTTGTCAACTGGCTGCTTGCTGGCAGGGATATCAGGTGCCCTGATTTATTTGTAAAACACAGTCTTTGACCAATCGATAAGATATTGTTGAAACACCAATTTTGCCCTGAGTTTTGCTCAGAGTACACAGACTTTTCGACTTCAAGACAGATTATAAATAAAATCTTGTTTGTATGCATTGAATTTTTTTTCACCGGTCATTTATTACATAACAACCTTTATTTCGTAAGAAAGGCTTTAAACGAGGTAGAATTGTTCTTATGGTACAGTAAAATGGGGTTTCATATTCACCCCATTTTACTGTACCATAAAACATCACGGAAAAATTTCATATAGGTAGGTAAATTTGACAGAAATATGTTATACGAAAACTGTCCTGATTGACATTTTACCTGTTAAAATGTCTTATTTTGAAAACAATTAAATGCATAGGTACCGTAAAACGGGGTAACTTTGATCACCGGAGTAACTTTGACCATCAATAAATTTTTACACATTATCATCAATAACTTAGTCTTTAGTTTGAATTTTTGAAAACTGTTTTCTACTTTTGAAAGCCTATTAATTGAGTATCAAATAGACAAAACTAGGTTTGTATCTGAAATTGTTTTCTGTTAGAAAAAATGTAATTTCAAAATTTAAAAATATCTATTTTTTCCAAGGCTTGCAAACAAACAGCTCTCCTGATGATACCAAAAAGTATTTAGAAGCAAACGAGTGGTTGAATGTGAAAGAACAACTTTTATTCTTTGTATATGTACAGTTATAGTGCTATTTTTATATTCATTTAATGATAAATTTTTGATATTTATAAAGTAAGGACATTTTCCAAGAGTAAGCCCATATGGATAGCCCAAATGGATAGGAATCCTATCAAATGGTTAACTTTGAAGAAAAATGAAAATGAAATAGTGGGAGGGCCTAGGGAAATGTGTGAAGGTAAAATTTCATTTGTATTTTGAAGCTAAAACTATTTAGCAATTATTATAATTATTGCCCCTAGATGTATGCAGCATGATTGTTTTTTTTTCGATTATATAATTTTTTTAAAGAAAACGTTAAAAAGCAAGGTAGAATTGATAAATAAGAATTTGTAAACAATTATGAAGATGTTTTGAATGATCAAGAAAAACTCGTTAAAACCGTCAAAATGAAGACTGATCAATGTAACCCCGAAGCATCAATTCCTGAACAGCGACGAGATCGATTTTTAAATCAAATTTAAAGTAGTCTAATAAATTTCGGCAACCATGATTTACGTTCTATGAGTCCAGTACTGGTTTTAAAAATATGAAACATGCCACATTTCCCTTAGCAGAAAAAATAATCAAAAAATATTGAAAAAAGTTATCAATATTACCCCGGATTACGGTACCATAAATAGGTAAGGATATACATACCCCGTTCGATTTTGGCAACACGCCCGTACATTTTATGTTGCCAAAATCGAAAGGTTTTTTTCTCATCATGCTTTTCAGTTATTTTTGAAAAATAACTATTATTATTATCAAAAACGTTGTTTATAGTCTATTTCCGACCATTTGTATTAATTTTTTAATTTTTTTATCATGTTTTGATTGCATTTTGCGCTTTTCTTGTTTTGTTCAAATTGTTTGTTTTCATTTGTCATATTTGCTGTTTTATCATTCTTCATCATTTTTAAGTTGTTTTTTGTCATATACAGTGTTTTGTTTGAATTTGTTTTTTAACTTTTTAAATTTTTCATCTTTTTGTCATTTTCAAGTACTTTATAATTTTTTTCAAAATTTTTGGTTTTTATTGTTGTATTTTATAACCATTTCAGAACATAAAAACCTATTTGTGGTGTTTGTCTAAATTAAATGGGTCCTGTTATAATGAAATTTAAAAGGTTATGTTATTTCTAAAAACCGTTCGATTTTGGCACATGTGACAAAATCGGATGTTGCCAAAATCGAATGTTGCCAAAATCGAATGTTGTCAAAAACGAACAGAGTCTGTATTTTAATAATTTCTTCTAGTTTGTTTGGTTACCTTATAACACTCTTCGAATCTACGATTTTGGTTGCAAGTGATAGCATTAGTTGAAACCAAGGATGAGCAAAACACGGACCGCAAGCGGCTCTCGAGACATGTCTATGCGGCCAACCAAGCTTTTTTCAAATTTATTTTATTTTTCCACCTTTTCCTATGATACACTGTGAATAATCAAAAAATACTTGTTCATACTAAAAAGAAAACATTATAAATTAGTTGCCTTTTTTTCTAATAATATGAGCATTTAATATGTTTATAAGTGCAAAAATATTGCGAAAAAAGTAATAATGGTGTAAAAAACAAACAAATAATCAGAAGCCTACGGATAATCACAGCCGTTTCTTAGTATATGATATCTTCAAGTATCTAATAAATGTTATCTTTGAAATTTTGTCAAATGACGCTAGTATTGTGGGCTCCTAAATACTGACAAAAAAATTAAACCATATACAAGTCAAATACTTGAATATTAACGACTAAGACTTTCCTCATTTTGGTAAGCGATTCGAGTCAGTGATTTAAGATTTTTTATGGACTTTACTCAGCATCAATGCTGCCAAAAAAAAAATAATGAAGTTCTTGAAAAAACAACATTAGTATTTTTTTTTCATTTGACTCAATAAATGTTCCGGTATCTGTGATCCTTCTTCCGAAAATTTAATTGAAAAGTCATTCCAAACAACGACAAATTGAGAAACTTTTGTGATTTCTGCTACCTTAATCCACATTTAAAAGATTCTCTACAGAGCTGCAAGCCAAAAAACTTTTTATTCGTCGTCTGCTAAAAAAATATCAGGGTTTCCAGGGAATATATATATATATATAATATTCTCAAAAAAAACGCTTACAATACATCTTTTTTGTCAGTGAATTTTGATAATGATTCAATTTACAATGCTTAGCAGATTCCTAATAAAAAAATCCGCGATTTTTGTTTTTGCTGTAGTATGAAGACTCTATGGGAGTGTTAAAAAAAGTTCCTCGCCGGTTAAAAAGATACAGAATTTTTCTCAAGAAATGGGTCAAACAATTTTATGAACAGTACAAAGGTCTTAAGAAATTTCCGTTTTTGAGGAAAAAAAGTTGAGCAAATGATGTCCATGAATGGAAAATGAATGTTGGTGAAAAAGGTGCAAATAACTGAACCAATTTAGTTATTTAAAATTAACCTCTGAATAAGATGATATACTTTGCCAATTTCAGCTTGTATCGCTCAACTTGAATTAATAACGGTAATAAACGGTAAGACTCAAATAAAAAATACATGATGATGCGTGTTTAAAGTTATTTCTTTAAAATAGTTATACTAGGACGAATGCCTTAGCTAGAGAAAAATTACATTATATTTCTTAATTTCTTAATTCGAATAATTGCATCGATGAATTTCTGCTTAATAATAACAAGTGTTGAGTGCGGCTCACCGGGAAAGTTCAAAATTCTTATTGGCCCGTTGGTTGAAAAGGTTGCTCACCCCTGGTTTGAACAATGTTTATGCAGAGATTTAATATGTATCCGATCGCTCTTTCACTTGAAGAATAACAATGTATCCAGATTTTATCTAATTTGTAGTATGTATTGCTGTAACTGAATCCGGAGCAAACTTTGCCGCACTACACACCGTACCTAACAACCGTTTAATTAGATTTTCAGTTCTTAAATACTATCTTTTAATATGAAAAATTAGTTGCGGATGAGAAACATGTAATATCCCGCAAAAAACTAAATAATATTATTGTTGAAGTTTTATCACAAGCCAAATTTTAAAACTAGACTTGGATTTGAATCAAGAGAGCAAGAATCATATTGGAACTGCAAATTTTCAATCATTTTTTTTTATTTTCTTTCTAAGTTCTAAGTTCATTTTAACAAATCTACAGCATTCTTGTAAAACTTATACTTTGCTCAAATCAAATAAGCTTAATTGATCAGAAAACCATATCAATAATTAAAAAAGAAAAAAAGGGTTGAGCAGATCTTAGAGCAAATATCAAAGATTTTTACCATCGATGATAGAAAGTTGTCTCATTTGTTACAGATTTAAAAGAAAAAAAAAATACAACTTGTTTGATGAACGGTGAAACCAAAAAGAGAGTTTTCCACAATAAAGGAACACAAAATGTCTGGCAACATTATAGCAGCGATTGCAAGGTTCAAACTGCTTGTCTACTATTAGGTGTTTAAACTGCATTCAGGGCGATCAATGCACTCGAGATTGAACGATTTTCTATGTAAAACATAAAACTTTGAATTTAAAATAACTTTAAAATGGTTAAAAAAAATTTAAATAAGAAATATATCTTTGATTTTTTTTAATTCGTGCATTGTTTGAGCAAATATGTCATAGGAAAAAAATAAGTCGCCAAACCCTTCTCCCCCCTCCCAGTAGGGAATTCTTTCTTCGGCTCTGAACTTAATTATTTCTTAATATTTTAGAATTTTAGAATTGTTATGCATTGAAGTCTAAGCAATAAGCGTGTTCTATTTACGAGGATAAACATGTTTATGTTTCAGTGCCTTTTTTTTATTCTAAAATTTTATTCAATATTTAAGACGCATTTTTTACAACTACTGGCCTCCTTAACATAGTTTTAATGTTTTACAAAAATATATAAGTCCGAAAATTGCGAAAATGTTGTTTCGAAAAAACCGTTCGATTTTAGCCGGCAAAAATCTGATGTTACCAAAATCGTTTATCACTCACAATAAACATGGAAAATCGTCAAAACATAAAAACACTCTTAAGTGATAATATTCTGATTCAAAATATCAACAGTTGCAGAACGAGCCACGATGCATCTGATATTAAGCACCCAAAATTCGTTATGAATAATAAATTTTATGATCAGATATTTTCTGCTCCGAATCTGGCCACTTTCTCGTTTTAATTTTATACAAACTTTTGACAGAGCTAGTTGGGAAAAGGGCTGCTAAGGCTAGGGGAAACATTTGTTCTTCATTCGATTCTTGGGTCTCGTTATGCACTTTCCGATTCAAGATCAGAATTGGGAGGGAACATGCTATCACCGGTTTCGCTATTAATTCCACCAAACCCCAGGAATCAAAAATTTATGCGGCTGGGAATTGTCTCGCCAAGGACCTTTCGGGGTATTCCACAAGATTGCAAGAGACAATAAAAATCACATTCGTACCAACTGTATTGGGCAGGGAATTCAATCCTTGGACTGCGCCGAAAAGAACAAAAGCTGAAGTATGGAGAGCTGCACGAAAAAAACCGATGATAAATTGTGTTGCCACCCCTAATGACCAATTCTGAGATATGCTGACCAAAAGCCCGAAAGGAAAAAAAAACATACCAGAGCATATAAAACGGACCTATGAGCCGCCGAAAGTGCCCGACATGTTTCGGAATCAGCTTCTCGCCAAAACGGACAGAATCTTGCCAGGAAACTCCAATTAATTGCCTCCTTTTCCATCCGAGTCATTGAGGAGCGTCCCAATTCAAGCTTCGGAATGGCTGGGTTTTTGATAAATTAACTAAATAAACATAGGTTTTTCCCGCTATGGACAGGATCATTAAAATCTTTATTTATTGTTGGTTTTTGACCTTCGATGATTTCGAGGCCTCTGTATTTGTATTTGGGTATGTTGAGGTGTTTCGTCGGTCAAGCGGAGGAAATATCTCGACGGGCGTGCCCTGGAAACATTCCGTTGTGGGTTTTTCGGTTAAAGAATTCCCTTGAGTAGGGCGCCATCCTTTGGTCGTGTGAATCCCTGGAGAGAGGATTGGAGAGAAGCCGAAAGCACATGGGCCATTTCCTAGAAACTTGAAAAAGGATGTGTGCTTTGGGAATGATAATTGTATAGGTTTGAGGCAAGCTTAAGCTTAACCAGAAAATGATTAATTGTCTCTAGTCTGATAAGATCGATTAAAAATATTTTTGGTATTGTTTGAACCTACCGATATCAGAAACATTGTTTCTAAATTAAAAATAGGATTAGTTTTTTTTGTCCTCAGCCTTCAGTGGAATCGGACGTACTAAAACGCGCTCGTGCACCACAAGTGAAAGGTTATTGTTCCTTTTCAAAGAAAGAAACTTTTACAAGTGAGTTGGCAAGATTTCAAATTTAAAATTCTAACAGTTTTGAATAGAATTGATAAGTTATGATACTAGCTGTGCTAGATTTGAACTACATGTTTGAAATCTATCTTTTTCTAAAAGCTATCGATCTTCGTCTATAATTCTTTTTTATTTTCATATTTCCCTTTCTATCTCCCTTTCTTCTCTTACAAAGTGTTAAGTTATGCCAACAATTGTAAACAATCAAAATCAATTTTGGCTCCTTAAAGCCTAAAGGTATGAGCCGTTTCAAATAAAGAAATTGTAAAAAAAAAATATGATAAGTTCATTCAAACCAAAAGTGATGAGCAACATGTCCTGTGTTAAAATTAATTTCGAGTATTGCTTAAACATTTTGCTATCAAGAAAGAAATCTGCGATTTTTTTATTAAAAGATTTCTTCGTTCTCTGGAGAACTTATCTGAGGTTTCGATGCTACAGTGAAATTAGAACTGCAATGCAATAACTATTTTTTTTTTTCAATTTTATGCCACGAGTATACTAGGCACGTATTGTCGTCGTACACACGTTCCGTATTTTTGCTTTAGCTAACCTCTGAGAACTTATGATAATGGAACAGTTTTAGCCTAAACTTTTAAAGTGTTATCGAAAAGCGGTCTTGGGTGAAATGTGTGTTATAAATTCAATATGAAGAAAAAGAAATCAGCAGATATAACAGCAAGTGTTTGATTAAACAGTAGTTTACATGCTCTTCTAGGAAGAATGTGGCAAAATCACATGAGAACTTCAAACTCTATGCACGACGTCTTCCCGAAGTCTGATTCGAATAAAATTAAAAGTTTATGAAACAATTTAAAACATTTAAATGACCTTTCGGCAGGCCCCCCCCAAGCGGCAAAAAACCGTTACAAAATACCCGTCAATGCTCGAATTTCTATATAAACTTCCCCTAGTAGATAAGCTTTTTTATTTTCAAAAATTTTCCACTCCGTGGGGGTGTTTAATCAACGAAAAAGTTTGTTTATCACTTAAAGGCTCATGATAGAAAAAAATCGGTCTACCAAACTCAAGCAGCTGTAACTTGCAATTCTCTGGACCGAATTATACTAATCAAATTCTTTTGAATTACTAAGGGTGTTGACTTTGAATTTGCTAACCATTAATCTACTTAACATTTGACCTAGGTAATGAAATATAGGGACATTGTCATTAATATCCCTTATATGCCTAAATTTACATGAGCAAATTGTGATAAATTTTGTATTTGTTTCAAAATCTGAGCTTCCTAATTTTTAATTATGTTTTGAATTATAATGGAATGACAAATTTGAAAAAGTCAAATAGGGCAGTGAATAATGTTGTAACACTGAAATACTTAAATATTTTTTCTTCTGAAAGCATATATTCATTGCCTTTACCATGCAGTTTCTTTTTTATTTGGTCAGATAGAAGAAAACCATAAAGATACTCAAACGGAATCATAAGATTGGCAATTTCCTTTAATTTTCAGAAATTTCTATCATGTTTAATGGATTTACAGATCTTGGTCAATCTAATAAGTGAAAAAATACCTTTGAACTTTATGTGTTAAATTGCCTTATAAGGAAGAAATTAAAATTGTAGTTACATTCTCCATTGGAGTGATCAGTTTTCCAGAAGGCGCTTAAGAAACGTGTGACTTCAATGGACAGTCTTTGGCACCTTCAAATCTTTCTGTTTGACAACAATATTTCACAAAATAAATTCAAACGTAATAAACAATATGTTGAGGCCGCATGAAATCCATTTTCAAGGAAGATTCTGCAACGGAAAGTTCCTCATTAGGATTTTTCTTCGTAGTTCAAAATATCTTAAAACCGATAAAATCGGAACAAAATATTATAATAAAACTTTACTTCAAGAATAAAAAGCTAAGAATCCTAAATTCAAATATAAATTAGGATTTCCTTTTCTGTATTTTTTCTTTTGTTAACTGTTGGTTTATTGACAATTTTCAATCTTTACGAAGTGATGTCTAACTCATTTCAAAATCCAATGCAGTACTATTCTCACTTGCGTTTACAAGGAATTCATAATTAGATAGATTGCAAAAAAAACAAGTAAAGAATCTCTGGCACGATTTGTCTCTCCCTCGATTTAACATCATCCATATATGAACTATGAAACTTCAAACTAACTTATATAAAAAAAAATTCAAAAAAAAAATTAGATCCAATCTTAATTTTGTTTGATTTGAAATTTATTATATTAAGCAATTATATCTTGGATGACCGTAAAAAGATTCAACTACATACTACCAAACAGAAATCTAATATAAACATTTTTAATTTTAATAGTAAAAGTTTAAGTTTTAAAAACTTTTTAAAGATTTTCAAATTCAAGTAAATGCGTTTATAAAACACAAGAGATTCCAGAGCAACAATACATCAAAAGAAGAAATTGTGGGCAGTGTTTGTAATTTTGGCGTTCCCTATGAGTTTTTAGAGCAAAAAAGGAATAAAATCTATTTAAAAAAGCTGTTTCAATATGAAGGAATTGGTGTTTTGAGAAAAAGATTTAAATTCATCTTCCAAATTCAAAATCTGCATTCACAATTATAACACAAGGAAACAAAATTCATATTTTCCGAGGTGCAAAAAAAACTGACTTTGACTTATTTAGAGGTACTGAATACAAATTTGTGTATTTTTTCTATCTGCTCTGTTTTTCGGTATAACTTTTGAAAATACAGGTGAATTTTAACATTTAAAAAAATTGTTCACTTTTAAGCAATAGTGTACAGTATCAAAAAGATTTATAAAAAAAGGTTCTTACTTCACAATCAATTTTTCTGAAGACTGTGAGTAATTTACCGTGGCTTCTGGAGGACAAAATTATAGAATTTAAAAAAAATTAAAAATTTATTTTTTTTTAAATCGTTGTTTTTTAGAAACAAAATCTGTATAGTTTTTTTTCGGGAATTTGCCACTTAGTGGAATTCTTCCCTAAAATCTGCATCGATGAATGAATAAAAGATAATTTATAGATTAAAAAAAATATTTGTTGTTCATATAGGTCGGTTGCTTCATCAGTTATCATTGATCGATTAAACTCTAAACAAATTAGTTTTCTGGCAAAAAATCTGTCAAAAAAATCGAGTTAAGCGCGCAAAAATGTTCCAAAATCAGTTTTCCTGCGTTTTATTTTTTCCCTTGTGGATTAAAACTTTCCCGTTATCAGTCGATTATTTTTTCGGCAACAAGGCAATCCATCAAGCTAACATTCGACAGTACTTTTTGTGACTTTTGATTTATATTGCTGGATTTCAAAATCTACACCAATTATATCGCCGAATCTGCTTTCAGCTCATCCACATAATAATTTTAAAATTTTAAGTTAAAATCCAGTTTAGGGTTTGATACTCTTCATCGGAATGTTAAGCTATTTCAATTGCAATTGATAACAACTCTTCACTAAATTAACCCTTCATGGCTTCATTCCATGAATAATGAATAGATACCTACATGAAAAAAATGATGTTTCATTTTATAAACTGAAATTTAAGAGCAAATCAATTAAAATTAAGATCCAGATGCTTCATACTTCATTATCTCATTTTGATATTCATATTTTCAACTAAATTTATATTTAGAGTGTTGATATTTTATTTTGAGAATTTGAAAAATCAAAACTAGAATTTTGAACAAGGATTGTGTTTCCAAATTAAAAATAATATTACGTAATTTTCAAATCACTATTCAGTAAATTATTCCAATTTAAAATTTAATCCTCGTTAATCAGTTTGAAATTTATAGCAATAACTAACTATAACTTATCTCAAAATAATACTTTTTGTTTGGCCTCGCACAAATATTAAGGCGGGGTAGGGTCTTACACTTTCAAAAAATTGATTTTTTTATTTATTTATTTTCTTATTGTAAAACATTTCAAGAATGTAATGTAAAATTTTCAAGTCAATTGAAGCAAAACTGTAGAAATTATAGGCCTTTATCTCCTCCTATCTTATACTGCAACAAAGCAAGAGCAGAAACTTCAAACGCGTTTTTCTCGAAAGCACATTTTTAAAGTCCGTGGACATCATCATTTGAAAACTACTTATCCGATTCTTTTCAAATTTGGAACATATTTTCTACATATAAAATACCAGACCCCAACGTTTTTCTTTTTTTTTTTTACTTTGGGGAGATTTTACAGAAAAAAAAATGGCGGATTTTTCCGTGAAAAATCGTAGTTTTTACTTCAAACAGCCACAAAAATTTCATAAATTTTTTTTAAGTTAAATAAAAACGTTGGGGTCCAGAAAAACATCTATTTAAAATATTTTGCTCTGATTTTTTTACTTCAGATGATTCTGTGCTGAGATACAGTGTCCACCGCAAATCCTGTATTCTAAAAGGCATCCTCGAAAATGCTCCGTCACCGGCTCATTTTTCAATATTTTTCTACGAAAAAATTACTAAATGTTCTTTTAACAATGCTTTGTATAATGCAAAAAATTTGAATACATTTGTTTGAACGATAGCTCTAGAAAAAAATCGTAAAAATGGTGTTTTTTTTTACCCGGTAGACCCAACCCCCCCTCCCCCCCCCCCTTTAGAAGCTCAACCACGTGTGTATAATATTCATTTGAAAAATGACATTTATAACAAGAAGATCTTTAAAAGTGACAGTTTTAAAATACCAAATATACAAATTATGACCATTTTCTTTTTGTTTATTTTTTCATTATTCTTCTCTAATTTCATATTTTTCGAAATACATCTGATTTTGATCAATGAAAAGTGGGGGAGGAGAAGCAGTGTGCAGCCTATATTGTACTCTTTTCACTTTTTCAAAATGGTCGTTTTTTTACCAGATATTACGTTCCTTCATATTGACAGATTTTTTAAAATTCTGAAAATCACCCCCCCCCCCAGAGCCAACTCTAGGACCGCCCCTGCCTTTCGGTTATCAATTTCAACTTACAAATACAGTTTCTTGATCTCGAAAAGTAGAAACCATTTCAAATTAATCTTGGACTGCAATCCGGTAGCTGATATTCATACCGATAATAACAAAGGGGAACAGAATTTTGTAAGTCAACATAAAAAAAAATTGATTAAAGTATCAAGTAAAAGTAAAGTATTTTGTTGACAAGACCATTTTATAGAAAAAAAATCAGTGAAATACTAATCGAAACAGATTTTTTTTTTCAAAAATTTTTCATTTATCTATTGTTTTAATACTGCAATACGCTTTTAAGCCATCACATTTCGCGCGCCTTCAAAGTATAAAATTTGCTGATCAAAGCTTCCTAAGGGAAATGCTACTGAATTGAAATTTTAAAAGAGACCTAGAAAAGCCTTCTATGAACAAGAAAGTTAACACATTGCGCATTGGGGACAAAATACGAGATATCAAGTTTTTGGCTTACCGTGAATGTGCTATATACAGAAACATTACTCAAATTTCTAAAATGAAATCTTGAAACTTAGTTCAACAAAATTAAACAAAACACTTTCGGTGACTCATAGATATTTTATTTGAAAAATTTAATAAAGTGGTTTCTGAGATATAGAACGCCGATTATCGGTGATTGTCAGCTCCGATTTTTTCGTGATCCTAAGGGTGTTAAGAAATAGATCTTTGATATCTCCAATAAACATGAAAGTTAGAAAAGAGGCCTTAAAATAGCCTTCTATGAACTTGAACATTTCAGAAGAGATCTTATATAGCATTCTAATATTCTGTTCCAGGTTCCATTTTTGTTCAAGGCAGTTTCAAGGTTCGATCGTAAAAGTAAGGACCGAAAAAAATCTAATATCCATCTCACAAGTGGCATCCGCCAAATGAATCGTATATTAATTTTGGAACCCCTTGTTATTGTGCTATCATTTCAAATTTGGAAGTCAGTTGTTTGTTTAACACATACGGAGTGCGGCATACCCTTTCTCGGGGCTCGTAAAATAGATCCCTGATGGGTAGGATACTAAAAATAACCCACTTTTTTTTCCTAGGGTGGCTCCCATCATCAGTCGGATAAAAATCCAAGGACCATGGGAAAATTTGATCCGCACCTAGCAACTGGCAGCAACGTAAAACAAACTCTTGCTTCTTCGGTTCCGAAAAGGCAAACAACATTTAAAAACAACAAAAATCGGGGCCGACCCGTTCTTTCGCTCTCTGACATCTGACATCCACGCCTCACTCGGAATCTCGTTTGTCAGTTTTGGTGTTTTGCTTTACTTTCCTGATCCTGGCTGGGACTGCCATTGTTGCTGAGTTTTGTCTCTGCTTTGGGTCGGCTGGTGACTTAGCTTGAACAGGTACAATCCGTACGATTCGAGGTTAGGTTTGGCAGGGACGCCCCGTAGACTTGACCGGTCAACGAAATCATATCAAACAATTGGAAGGCCAATCCTTCCGCAGTCCGACAGGAGCCAGCTCTCGGGGCTAAGGCAACATGTGGGAAGGATTTTTTGGCTGACCTTTTTTCTACCAACATAAAACGAAACATAATAAAATGCCGACAAATGGATGGATTTAAACAAACATATGGTGATGAATAAAATTTTGATTATGGAGAAAGGGGTGGTTCCTTCGTAATTAATTAGATTAGTCGGTTTTGTAATATGTATCTTGCCTGTTTAACGATTCTGGTAAGCAAAATAAACCGTTTTGCAAAAAATTCCTAAAAATACGAAGGCACTTGTGCTGAATTAAACGAAATTCAAAAAGGTTTGTCGTTGTCGTTCAATGAATTTTCTAAAGAATCTTATAAAAGTTAAATCCAGGGCAACTGTAGAGCCTGTGCAAGCAACTGTGAAAACATTGCAAAATGTTCCCTGACATATTTCTATAGGTTGCCAATTTGACAAAATTGACAAAATTGACAAGATTGACAAAATTGACAAAATTGAATAAATTGACAAAATTAACAAAATTGACAAAATTCACAAAATTGACAAAATTGGCAAAATTGACAAAATTGACAAAATTGACAAAATTGACAAAATTGACAAAATAGACAAAATTGACAAAATTGACAAAATTGTCAAAATTGACAAAATTGACAAAATTGACAAAATTGACAAAATTGACCAAATTGACAAAATTGACAAAATTGACAAAATTGACAAAATTGACAAAATTGACAAAATTGACAAAATTGACAAAATTGACAAAATTGACAAAATTGACAAAATTGACAAAACTGATAAAATTATTAAAATTGACAAAATGGAAAAAATAATAAATTGATAAAATTGACAAAATAAACAAAATGAAAAAAAAATGGATTAAATTGACGATTTGCCAAAATATACAAAATTTGAAATATTAACAATATTAACGAAACTTACAAAATAAACAACATTCAGAAAACTCACAAAATTCACAAAAATGACAAATTTGACAAAATCAACAGAATTAAAATATTGCCAAAATTTAAAAAATGAAAAATGAATTAAGAAAATTGACAAAGCTGATAATGATGATGTCTGGAAAATGTAACAGTGTTTATTTCAAAGTGCTGTTTTTTGGAAAAAAAAAGTTGTATATCATTCTGAATATGTTTTCTCTAAAATGCATTTCTACAGTCATCATATTTTATTTTCAACTCTTATAGGAGCTTTGTCATAACAAACTCTTAACTGAACTTTTTTTATTTTAAGCACTTTTTTCAGTTATCTTCCAACCTGTTGAAATGTATCCATTTTGGTGCTGTATGAATATTTTCATAGATTTTATAAAGGAATTTCCAAAATAAGGCTGAAACAATAGACTGAGTCGATTTGGGGTCATTTTTGAATTTCTCAAACCCTGGGGCCTAAAAAGCTTCGTCATGGTCCAAAATTCATCCATGATTTTTTACAGAATTTTTATGTAACGTTTACATGAGTAAATTTGAACTTTAAGGTTTGTATGGAAAAATTGAATATTTTGTACTGGAAAATCGACATCGTTTTTGTTTCTTCTGTGAAATTGAGCAAGCTGATGGTTGTTGTGCCAATTTATAAAATTCCTAAGGGAAATTTTCCGCTGAACAACTTTGTGAAAGACCTTAATTTCGTATCTTATTTGGCAAAAAAGTTATTAGCAGTTTAATAGTGGTATGTCTGTTCGCATTGACAAACAGTAAATTCAATTGACATCACTGCAGGATGCCTATCGAGGTATTGCATGACTACTTTTTATGCAATACTTCACGAGGCTCCAGCAGTGATGTCAATTGAATTTTCTGTTTGTCAATGCGAAAAGACATGCCACTATTAAACTGCTAATAACTTTTTTGCCAAATAAGATACGAAGTTAAAGTCTTCGGCAAAATTGTTCAGCGGAAAATTTCCCTTAGGAATTTTATAAATTGGCACAAAAACCGTCAGCTGGCTCGGTTCCACAGAAGAAACAAAAACGATGTCGATTTTCCAGTACAAAATATTCAATTTTCCTATACAAACCTTAAAGTCCAAATTTACTTATGTAAACGTAACTTAAAAATTCAAATCATGGATGAGTTTTGGACCAAATTGAAGCTTTTAAGACCCCAGGGTTTGGAAAATTCAAAAATGACCCCAAATCGACTCAGTCTGCTGAAACAATTCAATATCTTTATTCATTTTTCATGAGGTAAGCAATCAAATTGAACAGTTATTGAGAAAAATTTTACTAGCCGAATTGAATATTCAAGTACATAAAAAAGAGAATGATGAATATTTTGAAAATTTACTAAAATAATTGGTTACGCAAAATGAAATTTACAGTCTTCATTTTTAGAAAAAAATAAACAAAAATTGATGAATGTTTCAAGAAATTAGTAAGAAGTGAGTAAGTAAGTAAGTAAGTGAGTAAGTAAGTAAGAAAATAAGTTAGATAGTAAGTAAGTATGTAAGTAAGTAAGTAAGTAAGTAAGTAAGTAAGTAAGTAAGTAAGTAAGTAAGTAAGTAAGTAAGTAAGTAAGTAAGTAAGTAAGTAAGTAAGTAAGTAAGTAAGTAAGTAAGTAAGTAAGTAAGTAAGTAAGTAAGTAAGTAAGTAAGTAAGTAAGTAAGTAAGTAAGTAAGTAAGTAAGTAAGTAAGTAAGTAAGTAAGTAAGTAAGTAAGTAAGTAAGTAAGTAGGTTTGTAAGTATTTTGTTGCTTTTAGGTTAGTATTTGCAAGTTTTGTTGTGTTTAGTAATTGTTGTTTAATTATGCATTGTCCAAATATTTTTTTGAATATTCTTATTTGTCATAATTCAATTTTGATTGAAAAGGATATAAGAAGTTAAAATTATCGGTAATATTTTTTAAAGAGAGTTTTTTTTCTAAAAGTAAGACTTCGTAAAGAGTCTGACCAGCTCCCGATAAAAAATCAATCCATATGGTTACGAATGCATCCCAAATCCAATCACATGCCCTCAACTGCATAGCCATCATAAATCACGTGCATCAAAACAAACGAAGCCACGTGATTGCCGACCATAATTCCGACCATATTGCCCGAAACCACTACAAGCAGCAGCACTGGAGGCACTTCGTTGCACAATCCTCCAATTTGTTTTAATTAGCGCGACTGAAAACATCATTCCTGTTGCTGATGCTGTTGCGGATGCAAAGATAGAACCTGCTGCTGCTGCTGGCCCGTATTTTTGTCTGTTATCTCCCTCGTTGTTGTAACCCGAAAATTTCCGCAGCAGCACCCCAGCGTACTCAATAGCTCTCGTAATTTTTGCGGTTCCAATGTGCCATATGGCTGCATTTCCGCATGCCCTCGTCGTCGTCATCCGAAATGTCTTCTGGTTTGCGGAGGGGTTCATTTTTTGGTCCCATAAGCTGATGTTCACCTTGCTTCGGTCTGTCGTTTGCCTGTTTTGATGGATTTTTGTTGCGGTATACAAGCATTGGCAGCTATCCTGTTACCAAGTGCAAAGTGAATTTTAATCCTGCGATCTGGCTAGGGAAAGAGGAACAGCTTGGAAGGATGATGGCAGACAATGGAAGGTTTAATTTCATAACGTTCCGATTTTACGCTGGACAAGATTGGTTTACCGTCGCCGTCTGTCTTCCTGCTTTAGAAATTTTATTTTGATGGCTTCGATGCATGATGAGCAAATCGTAAGAGGAAAAATTCAAAACCTGTTCACCCTACAACGATGGCTTTAGATTTATTGTGAGATACTAAGAAAAATCAAGAGTTAAAATCAATAGAATAAGAAAATAAATTCATGAAAAACACGAACTTAAAAATAATAATGCATTGCAATTTCAAGTATCTCTCCCTCCCCTGATACATATTGTTTCTAAAAGTTTAAACATTAAAAAAAATTTAATTAAAAAATGGGAAATGATTATATTCATGCAACCAAGAATATCGCTTAAGAATTTGCAGATTATTATCATTAGAAATAAAAAAAATACTAACAAAAATTCAAGTGTTCAAGTATCTCATCTTATCTTCCGTTAGAACTTGCCGATGAAAACACCCGTGAAGAAGAATTTCATCCACCAGTGTACTGTAATCATACTCATCATTAACAAATTTGCTCTCGATTAGTTTTGCATTCCGATTCAAACTATCGGTAAGTGTAACGTTAAGGATAAGTTCTCCCTTCCTCGCAAGTAGTAACAAGAGAAGATTGGTCACTTTTTTGCATTCAAATTTGTTTGTTTAATATAGATGGTTTCGTTTATTTAACCTCCGATTGTAACATGCGACCCGTCTAGTAAAAAGGTTTTGCTTGAAGGTGACGAAATTAGTGTTAGCAGATTGCTAGTAGAAGCTACTAGTGCTAGTACCACGAGAAATAATTTAAGCTCCGATTTCAACTTGCGACCCCTCTAGTGAAAGGGTTTGACTTGTAGGTGACGAAAAAAAGTTTCGCGAGTTCGTTAGTACAAGCTACTAGTGTTAGCACCGCGGAAAATTAGTTTAGCTCCGATTTCAACTTGTGACCCCTCTCGTGAAAGGGTTTGACTTGTATAGGTGACGAAGAACTAGTGTCTTGAGTCCGCTAGTACAAGCTACTAGAGTTAAAACCGACAGAAATTAGGTTAGCTCGATTCCAACTTGCAACCTGATTAATAAAAGGATAGAAATTGATGAAAATTTATTTAAGCAGTTACTTGATACAAGCTTGTACAACTAAGTACAAGTAGATTATTTCTACCAGTAATGAGAATCCCGAGAATATGAAAAAAAAATGCCAGTAATGACACTAGTAGCTTGGTCTAGCGAACTTACGTTACAAATTTTCGTCACCTAGAAGTAAAAGTCTTTCACTTGACCGGTCGAAAGTTGAAATGGGAGCTAAACTAATTTCTCGCGGTACTAACACTAGTAGCATGTTTTAGCGAACTCGCGGCACTATTTCTCGTCATTTACAACCAAAACCCTTCCACTTGAATTTTAAATCGGAGCTAAACCAATTTCTAGCTGTGATAACACTAGTAGCTTGTACTAGCGAACTCGCGACACTATTTTTCGTCACCTACAAGTCAAACCCTTTCACTAGAGGGGTCGCAAGTTGAAATCGGAGCTTAACTAATTTTTCGCGGTAATGCGCATGTTGGGTAATATGCGCATACAGCCGATTGGCGATATGGCTGGAGATTCAACATATCTAATCAGTGCAGTTTGAGGGTAATACGCTATTGAAACATGGCATGAAGAAATTTGATTGTTATATAAAGCAAAAAATTTTTTAAAAATTCAAACAAGATTTTTGTCAGTTTTGTTATAATATATTGAACTTTAATGATCGTGCGTACAGATTCTGTGAACAAAAATTTTAATGGTTTTTCTTTCTTATTCATCTGGAAATCGGAAATTCAACAAATTGAAGCTTTTGGCAAGATTGTAAATGATAAATTATTGGAATAAGAGACAGGTTCTGAATGCCCATATCAAGGCAGGTTAAATGCCTATATCAAGAAAAATAGATTAGTCTTATAATTTTTTTACTTTTTATCATAGAAACATCAAATCTACGGCATGTTAAATGCCTATATCAAGAAAAATAGATTAGTCTTATATATTTTTTACTTTTTACCATAGAAACATAAAATCTACGTTCAAATCACGATCTTACAGCGAAAAAAGAAGAACTTCATAATGATCCGATAAAAATACGCTATGAACAAAATATTACCATGAAAAATATGGCCATATGGCATACCTAATTATGTTTCTTGCAAAAGAACTAGTGATGTAAGAAATTTCACCAAAATTTCAGCTTTGACGTATGCTTAACCCTTTAATGCATGACTTTTTTTAAATGAGAATATCAGCTATTGGTTCATTGAAATAATAACATTTTAATTCGAATAACACATCACAACAGGTTTGAAGTCATTATTTTGAGTATTATAAAAGTTATGGTCAATCAAAGTTGAAAAATAATTTTTGAAATTCTTAATTAATTATAATACGATTTTGTCAATTTCTTCTAAACCTTGATAATTGGGTGCAGAAAGGAGTTTCTGATTGATTGAGATTAAAAAATTTGTTAGAATTTGCAAATCTGAAGAAATAGCAACGATTTTCCAAAAACAACTTTTTTCAAAAAAATAAATAAATTTGATTTTTGCAATTTGTCCGCATACTTTGTTCGATATCTCACACATACATTAGAACATCGCAATAAAAATACCATGGACTGATTACTTTCAATCTCTAGAATATTTTTTGTGAATACATCACTAAAAAATTTCCACGCGTTTTAAAGATATTTGGATTTTGATTAGTGTTGTTTTAAAACAACACTATGCATTAAAGGGTTAACATCCGTTTCTTCCATTTTCAAACAAATAATATCAAAATATTACAAGTGTTAATGAAATATAGCTAAAAACATAAATATGCGCATTTAGCTCGCCAGTTTCGGAAATCGGCTATTTTGACTTCTTTTATTAAAAAATTATTCTCACAAAAACTGTAAGAGATTTTAACAGAAAAACTGCTCTAACGTATGTAAAACAGATGTCCGCTCATGTGTATAGAGTTTTCAGACTCATATCTATTGGAATATGGGAGAAAATGAGTCTTTTCCTTAATATGCGCATATAGCCCGCCTCTTTCGTAGGTCTGAAAATAAAATTTTGCTAGAAATTGTTTCAATACCAAAAGTGCACAAAATATCCGCTAAGTCATTAAAATTATCCATATAAATTTAAAATAATGCTCTTTTTCTGAACAAGTTATTTGGTTAAATTTAAGCTTCGGATATGAAAAACATTGCAAAGTGATAGAATTCAAAAATTTAACACCAGATATCAAAAGAAATTCACCCTTTAAAGCATGATTTTTTTAATTAGAATAGCAGTCATTGATTCAGTGAAATGAAGTGATATGAATATCCACAACTGAACAGGTTTGAAGTCGTTATTTTGAGTATTACGAAAGTTATGTCCCATAAAGTTGAAAAATAATTTTTGAAATTCTTGATAGATTTCAATAAGCTTAAGCATTTTTTTCCAATCCTTGTAACTTGTGTGCAAAATGGTATTTGTGATTGATTGGGATTAAAAAAAACTGTAAGTACATATTTGCAAATGTAAAGAAATAACAGTGATTTTCCAAAAACTATTTTTTTTCATAAAAAAAAATTAATAAGATTTTGGAAACTTTCGCATACTTTGTTCAATATCGCACACATACATTAAAATATCGTAACGAAATACCAAAGACTATTTTTTAATCTCTGAAATATATTTTTTTCCATTCATCACTTAGAAATGTCCAAGCGTTTCCGTGATATTTGGATTGTGATTTGTGTTGTTTTAAAATAACACTATGCATTAAAGGGTTAAATTCGAATCCTTAAATGAATATAAAATCAGATCAGCAATTAAACATGATTAAAGCTGATTTAGCAAAATGAAAAAAATTGTTTATTTTTATTCATCTTAACTAACAGTTCCTTTTATTATTTATAATTGAAGGTTTGATTGAAAAATTTCACTGTGATATCGAAAATTTGAAAAAAAAAACTAAACCTTGTCCAGAAGATCCATTTGGAAAAGGGAATTTATTCATAACACATAGTTCATGATTGACTGCAATTTGGTTTAAAAAACTACCACATGTGCAATTCATCAATAAAAGCTTAAAGTGACAAAGCTCATATTGGGATATGGGATTTTTTAAATTAACATTAAGAAACTGATAGAAATAGAAAAGGATTTACATGTTTTGTAGTAAACATTAAAAGAGCATTTGAAAAGCTTTGAAATTTAGCTTTAAGGTTGCTACTTGTAGTTAATTTTGAAACTTGTACATGGACAAAAGGTCGAAACTTTATTTGAAAATGAACTAAAAAGAAGATTATACTTTAAGAAAACAAAAAATCAGAACTAAGAGTCAAAGACAAACTGCTCAAAAGTATAAAAAAAATAAAAATAGTTGGACAATATAATGCGGTAAATTAATTTGAATTAAAAAAAACAATATAATTCTGCTTATTCTTTGAAAATTCAAACAATATGTGAAGATCAAAAACATAAGTTTATTAACATTTGAGAAAAAAAATTCAATAAAAACATCTAACTATTTTGAAAACTTGTTTATAGAATTTAATTGATAACTCTAGAAAGCTGCATTTTCGTGCCTATGTTAATTTGATAGATTTTGGTGTCCTGAATTCGAATCTTTACAAATATTTTGTCTTTCGCCTCTAGTATTGGGGTTATTTAGTTTATTAGTTTAAAAATGCAGCAATGTTGAGTGAAATCAATCTTAAACAACTGAAGAACTAAAAAATCTGGTTGTACTCCATTTACCCGAAAACCATTGCCCAGAATGAAAAATCCCCAGAATTTCAATCGCCAGAAAGAACCATTCCCCAGAATTTTTTTCCCCAGACGAACCATTCCCCAGAAAAATTTTCGCCAGAATGTACCATTTCCCAGAAATTTTTTCACCAGAATGAAGCATTTACCAGAATTTTTTTCTCCAGAAGAACCATTTCCCAGAAAATTGAAAACATTTATCCTTACTAGAAATTATTAAGAAAAAAGGAATTGTTACAAAAAAATGGGGTTTCATAACTTTATTCTTTTGCGGCAAAGCTGCAACCGACGAGGATGAAGGGGCCGAGGCGGCACAAAGCCGCCGAAGCTCCCAAATCCGAGGTGGCCGCCGACCCGCCGTCGGAAACGGCGGCCCCATTACATTGGTCTAGGGCTGCCGGGGCTTCCTAGGTCTGCGTGAAAGCTAGGGGTGATCCCTTAGCTTGTCCGCCACGCGACAGCGTGAAGGACAATATTTCTTTAAAGTTCGAACGCGCAGCCCGAGGAGTCGGATACCAAAACGGTTTTCAAAGGACCATGGTTTGCATTGAATTAATTCATGTACCCAAACCACAAAACATAATATCGGTTCTGTAATAATTTTTGCTGGAAACTTTCAAACAATTGGTTTCATTTGAAAAATCATTTTGAAAAATTTAATTTCGAATCATATGAAATTTACAAGAATTCATTAGATTTAACAGCACAAAAATAAAATAAAAATACAAGAGGAAATAATCTGGGATTTGTTCTATTCTGGGGAAAAAAAATCTGGGAAATGTTCCATTCTGGGAAAAAAATTTCTGGTAAATGGTGCATTCTGGGGAAATTTTTTCTGGGAAATGGTTCATTCTAGGGTTTGATTTCGGGTATTTGTCATTCTGGGGAAAAGTCATTCTGGGCAATAGTTTTCGGGTAAATGGGATACAATCAACAAATCTACAATAAAGAAAAATCTGATTCTGAATTTGTTGATTATAGGGGAGAGTGGGGTAACATGGGCCATGGGGAAACGTGGGCCACTCTAAATATCTCAGCTGTATGTTGAGATAAAAATCTCAAACCAACTGTCATCGTCGTCGCTTTGTGTAAGCATGTTTTTCTATATGTTGTGGACGTATGTACGTATCATATGCTTCTTTTATTTAACTAGCGCAGAAAATTGCATCCGTCGGAGACCTAAATAACATAACAAAAATATGCTCATACGCTTATGATCTAAGTTTTGTCATGTTCTTTCACGTGCAAAAGGAATTTTTTATGAAACATCAATAAGTCATACAAACGCAACCAATTTGCAAATCTTAGCTTGTGGGGAATCATGGGCCACTTTTTGTGGGGTATCTTGGGCCACCTATATTTTGGTGTTTTTATACACATTCAGATCTTAAAATACGTTTTTCTCATCTGCAAAATTTTCATATGCCAAATGAAGAGTTATTAAAAATATATTGTCCATTATATCCAATGCAATAGAGACGAACAATAATCCTATATAAGGAATTTTGCTGAAACGTTCGCAAACCAGGAATTAAGAAATATTCGATCATACACAACTCTATAATTTATTTCATCATCTTAAATTACTCTAAAATAACTAAATAAATTCAGTTTTGGGTTAACTCATAAACTTTGCATGTTATTTGGTCAATTTAGATTTGGTGGCCCACGTATCCCCACAGTTTTTCAAAATCCAAAAAAAAATTTTTAAATAGTCAAAACTCGGTAAATTCATGTATTTGAAAGAATAAACAAAAATGCCTAATGATACCTTAAAAATGTAAGAAATTTTTGCATTTTTTTTTGTCTATTTATCTTTTATAATAAAGAAGTCACTAAGCAAAGAAAAAAGTGACCCATGATACCTCACTCCTCCCTACTTAAAAAAGGGAAAAATATTTGGACCAAGATGAATTTCTGACATCACTGAAGAAAGTGTATTAAAAGGTTTTATTTTATTTGACACATTTCGAAAGTTAGCAGAATAATTTGATTTTTGCTTTTAAACTATCGAAAAATTCAATTCTAGTTGAATCGTCTTGAAAAATCGTTGATTTTTTTCATTTATCAGACAGTTATGTAATGAAAATTTGCTCTAAAACTCTTCACATCGCAAAAAAATGTGAATTTTGTTTCCTTGTTTGGTTTCTCAAAATTCTTATAAAGGATTCATTCGGCTGGATTCATTTAGAGTCGCAAATCGGCCAGCAGATCATGGCCTCGAGGATAGCATCCTTGTCTTCTAAGCCAACGTTCATGAGATCGAATCCCGGTCGTGACATAACCTGGCAGACATAGTATCAAAAATAATATATTCCAAGATACCTAGCTCTTGAAATTTTGCATATAAATGCCAACGGACAATCTTTTAACAAACCTTAACACCACCTAC
This sequence comes from Uranotaenia lowii, assembly GCF_029784155.1. Classification (NCBI taxonomy): domain Eukaryota; kingdom Metazoa; phylum Arthropoda; class Insecta; order Diptera; family Culicidae; genus Uranotaenia; species Uranotaenia lowii. Next base: position 328,763,474 of record NC_073692.1, on the reverse strand, counting down.
TGACAGAAAAGGTCAACATTTCTCGATAATTTAATATTTCACTTGTACCCCTCGTTCCCGGGGGTTTAAAATGCACTCTAATATGCTTTTGTTCAATTTTGGAATACATTTGCAAAATGCACTCTGACCTACTTTCACCAATTTTTGAAGAAAAGCTTTATGCCACTGACTCAATTTAATTGAGAACCTCACTCGTTTTTGCGCATTCAGATTCCTCAATAAAAAAAATAATCTTCAATTGAAACTGATAACTAATTTGTATTGCATTCCACGGAACAGTGCTGAGGATATTGCGATTAAGGGTTTTGATGACTTGGCCAAGTATTTATTTTGATTGAGATCCTGATTTATGATGAATTAAAGATTTTTTCTCAAGGTTTTAAGTAATTTTAGTTTAATTCATTCAAATGCTGATAAATTTTATCTAGTGCTGAGGATATTGCGATTAAGGGTTTTGATGACGTGGCCAAGTATTTATTTTGATTGGGATCCTGATTTATGATGAATTAAAGATTTTTTCCCAAGGTTTTAATTAATTTTAGTTTAATTCATTCAAATGCTGATAAATTTTATCTAGTTTTATTAAGATGTTTAAATCAAAATCTTAAATTTGCAAAGCTTTCCAGTTTAAGTTTAAACAACTAGTAGCACCTAGTAGCCATTTGAAAGCATGTGATAAATTTTATAATTTAGAAATTTAAATCTTTCAAAATTATTTTATATCAATCAATGCTAATTGGTTTTTTTCCAAATCATCCATTTCAATAACAAAAAAGCAAATAGTAGTGTTTTCTATCTATCAAATTAGATTAAAAAAAATAATTTGAAATCTGTCCACGTGCACATCCGGTAACGGGGGTAGGGGTTTGCCAAATTTCCACGCTTGTCCAGTAGACTGGCCCATAACAAAAAAAATCCTTATATTCCACGCGGCACCCCCTAGGTTGGTGCATTAAGGTAAAAAAATGACTTTCTGAAAGTTTCAGATCATTTGGAAGAAGCACGAGCAGGCGCAAAGGACTTGAAAATTGTATGGAGATTTTCGGAAAAATGTATGAAAAATCGACATACTTTCACTCTTTGTGTTCTAAAATATGTTTCCAGTATGCTAGAAAGCTCAGAATTTCAGGAATTGTAGTTCAAACAATGACAAACAAGTTTGTAGAAGATTGAGATGCAATACGAGTTGACTGTGATGAGTTATACGCAATTGAATGTGTGATTTTTTTCATGAAAAATGGATTTTCATGTTCCCGAAAAAAAAGTCTAAAAATCCCATACAAATATTAGGATCGTTGAGCGAACCTTCCCGTGATCCGATCTGGCCCAAATTTGGCATGAGACCTTGTACTAGGCTTCGGATCAATTTAAGCCTTCAGCGCAAAACTTTTTCAAATATAGGGTCCTTTGGGGGCACTCTAATGAACATCCTATCAATTTATGTGAGTGTGCTCGTAGTGCTACCGGTAAACAACTGCAATTTAACCAATAGTGCAGGGGTGTCAAGAAGCATAGCCAAGTAAAAATAATAACGCGGGGTAAAACACAATAGATCAACAGGAAAAAAATGTCGCGAATGCCATAAAGATGGTTTTCGATTATAGGCGATAAATAAAAATAAAATGACGTTAACCTGAAAAGGTTTCGCAACACCCGAGGTCATCGTAATCTCAAGCTATTTTGATCACCCTTTTGCATCAAAAGTGAAACCACTCAAAAACACAGGTAGTTGACTTCCAGGAAAGAGTATCCTGCAATATGAGCAAGCAAATATTAGGAGAGAAAAAAAACTTACCCAAGGTATATCCACCATTTGGTTCTGGTAACTTGATACTTGTGAATTAAGCACTTTAAACGGTTGGTAGAACAGTTTATGCAACATTACCTCCTGAAACCGCTTCAATGCCTGAAACAGTATCGAATTTCGATATAAAAGGTTCAAGGTTTTACCATGGTTAGCCTGTTTGGTTATTTTGATTATAAATTTATGATTTATCTTTGAATCCATTCTGTCATTGCGTTTGCGTCACCTTCATGTTGTTGAAGGGAAAACATAATTAGAGAAGATTTAAAATGAAAATTACAATGATATTTACGGTAAAAATAAGACGGTAATTATTCATCTTATTTAACGGTGTATGTATAACGCACCGGTGTATAGCACGCACCTTTATAATTGAGAAAACAATTTCAAAAAAAGTGTGAATGGTGCTTTTAAACAAGGACCCTCAATTTTTTAGCCTTAAAATTTAAACATAAAACTGCATGTTTAACACCGTCACATACGGTATTTTAACAACAATTCTTACAGAAATAGATGTTCTTACCTGTGATTTAACTTTATTGAAATCGAGCTTCAACAGTTCAGAGAGCCAACATTTGCTCTTTTTCTGTAAAGAACTTGTCAAGTGTAGTGTTGAATGTATATTTCCTCACATTTTGGATCAAGTAAAACGTGTTTAATTGGATGTGGTTGAAATGGCACGATTTTCATTAACCACAACTCAAGTTGCATTGTTCTAAAGACGTTCGATCTACTAGTTGTCAGTGGTTGGTAAGAAAGCCGATAAAAAATATAATCGGGATGGGAAATATGATTTCAATATCTCTTTTTCAGATTCACAATTAATTATTGGTCTTACATATCCTAAAACTCCAGAGGCTGCTTATGGGTTTATAAAATTCCCGTTTGGAAGCAAATTTAAACAACCTATAAGCAGCCTCTGGAGATAATCTCATTGTGTAAGACCAAAAATCAGTGAATTTCCCATCCCGATTGTCTATTTTTTTATCAACTTTCTAACCAACCAGTAGACATTCCAAGGACGAATAATAAGTTCATCGATTACACCTTTTTTGGCATTCATCCACTTTCTAAAAGAAAAACAAGATTTCAACTGATCCAGCAAGTGGAACGCATTGAATGAAGCCTTCCTTTGTAAACATCCTAGCAACAACAAACGGATTGATGTGATTCATTTCCGAAGCCGATGTTCTCTCTCTCTCCAGCTGTCTCTTTGTCCTTCGCTGTGCTGCTAGCTAACTGGTTGGCTGGCTTGTTTCTTATTGTCCTACAGGGAAACAAAAAGAAAGGATCAAAAAACAAGTTGCCAAAATCTTTGCGCCAACAAGCTGTTCCAACAACATAATGCCGCTTGCTGCTGGTGATGCTGGCTCCGAACGAAAAAAGGATTAGCAAGCGGCACAAACAAAAGCGCGCTACCATCGCCGCCAAACTGGCTTAACCAAGCATCAACACGATTTTATTATATTTGGTGCGATGGTTTGCTCGTTGTTTATAGGGTGAGGTGGGGTGCAGTTTAAATTGTTTAAACAGTGAACAGTTTTTATATTTTTACTCTTTGGTTCGAAGAAACTCTCTTGTCAACTAGCAGCGCAAATGGGACGAGGATGAGTTGGGTCGGTGGCTCCACTCGATTATCCCAAAGGAAAGCCTTAATCCCTGGTTTAATAGATTGGACCTGAGTCGGGATTTTATTCGTATATTTTCCCGTCTCATGTCCAATCATTATTCCTTAGAAGTGGTACTCTATCGTTTTGACATTGCTGGCAGCAATTTGTGTGGTTGCGGCAAAGGTTACCATGGCATGTTGATGGATCTGCGACTGATGAATGTAGTCTAATTTAGGACGTTTCGGCTTCTCAGTCAGTTTAAATATTATGAAAAACAGCACATTTACTCAATGTCCAACGTTTCGGCCATGATCTTGGCCATCATCAGGGAAAATCTATAATTTATTATAATCGGATGAATAATTTTTGTGTTTTACATTCTAAGTTAATCGACTTACAGAGTGTGTACTGTTGGGTTTTTCCGAACCTATATTGTTTTAAATAGCTATAAGTTTTAATTTGATTTTGTGTTGTTGATTTTTGCGTACATACCACAATGATTAATAATTTAAACACTGGATTAATCTAATCTAACCACTTTTTGTGTCTATTTTAAAATGTCTGTCTCCTAGCGATCACTTCTTGATATGTATTATTTTTATTATCTGTGGCTATGGATCTTGTAGTTGGATTCTGATCTGTTTTTCTATTGTGTTGGTGTGTTTGTGACTTTGGTTTGTTTATGTTTCGTTCGGCTCAGTCGGTTTCGGGTTGATTGTTGATGATATGGGATTTGTGTGTTTTTTTCCTCTTCGGATTTCGGCGTTGGAGAGGAGTCCCGCGTAGATGATACTCACACCTTGGACGTCCCTGCGTGAGTTAACTGCATGCGGTTCGGTGGCTATGTGGAAACACTCGAGCATGTCTAGTGTGTGTGGGTTAAATGTGCGACCAACGATGTTTACATTCTCCAGATTGAAGCGATGTTTATATGTGATGCAGTGTTTGAGAAGAGTGGTTTTCTCTCCTAGCTGTACGACTTCTGGATCCGTGTATTCCCGGCCAGTCTTTAGCAGCTTCTCAAGACTGTTCACATTTGATTTGTGCCCATATATGCGTTGTTTAATGCTATTTGTGGTTTTTCCCACGTATCTCCCAGGGCACGTATCGCATGGAATGGAGTAAACGCAGTTGTAAATTTGGGACTTCTCTATCGGATCTTTAACTTTGCTGAAAAATGTTTTAACGGTGTGTGTATTTCTATCGGCAATTCTGACCACTGGATATTGTTTGCTTAGATCTTTGTTGATTTGATGACTTAGACCCGGTATGTGTGGTAGAGAAAAGTATGTTATGGGTTTGTCGACGATTGGAGGCTGTGGTATCGCATTGGTCATGCATTATTTTGTATGGGATCTCGATTCTTTATCCCAGTAGTGCTTTTCCAATCATATCATTTATGGTATAATACACTTTTCATAGCATTTTTAGCACAGAGATCTGCCCAATAGGATAGTCCCAATTGGATTTTTGAAATCTCTTCTATGGGTGCAGTTTACTTTCGTTCATTTTGTTAGGCCTTTATAGCTTATATCGAGTAATTTTTTTTTATTTGATGGTTCAGTATGCTTGAAATTATTTAGAAGGTTTATTTAAATTTTACGTAGAAAAGAATCATTTATCGTTTCACGTTTACTTTTCGTATAAAGTTTGAATACAGTGTTCGTTTGCTCTTTATCGAAATAAATGTTTAACATAGCTACATTCTACTTTTAGAATTGGTATTTGCTGCCACCAGCGACCATCAATTGCTAATCGTGAGTGTCAACACCTCTCCTCAATTAGCAAATTGAGAATGTGGGTCTCTTCCGGAACCATCAAAAACTTCTCCCAGACATCGGAAATCAGCAGACGCAGGAGTTGTCCAGTTTGTTTCTGCAGTCGACAACCAGGTGTGGTTAAAGTTGATGGCATCTCAACTTTCACAAAATATTGTGAAGAGGGAAGTAAAAGTGATCTTAGTATAAAGAGCCGATCTCAAGTTCCCTTTCAGAACTCCTTAGGATGCTGGCCATAGAATCCCGCAAAACTGATTCTACAAAGTTTCCATATATGCAAAGATAACAGGTCAGTGAATCAGATTTACGTTTCCATCCTGAGTTCTTAGGATCAAGCTATTAAGCAAAACTCAATGTAGCTTGCCAGTTGGCAAGATGTCAATGGGTTTGTGGACAAATTTCGAACCAGTGAGTGTTACAAGGATTCATGGTAGCGAATTTTGCAAGAGTAATCAGATAAGGCTCACAGCACACCGGATCCTGCCAAGACGACTTAAATAACTATCGCAACACGGAATGAATGGGCAACCTACCTTATAGCTGATTCTCAAAGCCGAGGAAGGATTACACGAACAGAGTCTGTGGACCTTAAAACAGAAAGTCTCTTAAGAACCCACAGCGCACGATGAGTGTATCCGTGGAGGTTAACCCGTTGTGGCTTTTCATTATAGCAGTAGCAGCAGCAGAGCCTTAATAGATATACACCATGGTTAGAAAAAAGTCTGTGTTTTCGCAACAATAAATTCTTTAACTTTGTGGTTTGCGATCGAAATTCTGTGACAAACATTTCTCGTTTCCAATTCCCTATCCCATCAGAAGACAATATCTACTGGCAAAACCCGTTTAGCCGGGCACAGCCAAGCGCTGTGCGTATTTTTGATGATGAGCAATGAATTATACAATGGGATGAAAATCCCATGAAATATTTTTCTTGTTTTTCTAGAATGTTTGTATATAGTGGTCCTGCATCATTTTGTCCTAGAGCTTGAGTTTTTATGCTAGTGACGGGAAAGTAAACATATCTTTGACGCAATGCATATTTCAGTGCATTTTCAGCACATATTTTAATAGCTCCGATTGCCATTACAATTTTGCTACCTCTTCTTCGGGTGAACTTAAAAAAATTAAGAAACGAGGCCTGAAAGTTTATTGCAGTTGTACTTGTGATGAATGAGTCTTTATAAGACTTAAAAAAACTTGTGAAGTAAAAACTATCAGCAGGCTCAAATGTTAAAAGTTAGATACTCCAAGAGTTTTCACTCAGTACTCTGTTTTTTCCATTCTATTTTGATTTTTTCTAAAATTGTCTCAATGTCTCAATAATAAGGAATGTGTGAATCCTTACCCAAGCCAAATATCTTTATAAAATAAAAATTATAAATAATTCACCAAAAGTATCGATCGTCTTTGAAAGTTTAATAAGCAAAGTGTGTATACCTATTCCATGGCATTCGCGAAATAAAATATCAATCGTCAAAAACTCGAGTCTTGAATGAGTTTTTGTAAAACATTCAGTAACTAGAAAAAACATATTACGGTGTTCATAAAGCAATATCTTGTAAAAATTTTGAATTCCAGATCCTCTAACTCGATCTTTGTAATGGCTTTATACGCTCAAAGTTATTTACAATGGTTTTCGATAAAAGGAATCTAAAATAAATGGTCGATTACACTAGCAAGCCCTTTGAAAATGTTTTCTGTTTAAGTTTGTAAAATTTATGTAATAAAGCTTCAAAAAGGTAAGTATATGCAGGAATTGATTCTTTCGTTGAATCAGAAACAAACTACACCTAGGTTTTTTTTTACACGGTTTTTTTTACGCGGTTTTTTTTTACACGGCTTTTTTTACACGGTTTTCGGGAATCAACACGGTTTTTTTTTACACGGTTTTCGCGAATTAACACGGTTTTTGAGAGAAAATATTCTAAGTCCTTTTCAAAGGAAAACACTTAGAATCTTTTTGAAGTTGGAAAAATCTTATCTCTTAGACTAAGAACATGATACTCGAGACCTAAGACCTGGGACCTGAGACCTGAGACCTGGGACTTGAGACCTGAGACCTGAGACCTGAGACCTGAGACCTGAGACCTGAGACCTGAGACCTGAGACATGAGACCTGAGACATGAAACATTAGAAATAAGACATGAGACCTGAGACCTGGAAGCTGAGACAAGGGATATTAGACTTGAGACCTCAGCATGAGACATAAGACATGAGACCTGAGGCAAGAGACAAGAGCCATGAAACATGAGGCCTGAGACCTGAGACATGAGACTTTGGACCTGCGACCGGAGACAAGCTACTAGAATTAGTACCGCGAGAAACAAATTTAGCCTCGATTTCTACATGCGACCCCTCTAATGAAAGGTTTTGACTTGTAGATGACGAAAAATAGTGTCGCGACTTCGCTAGTACAAGCTACTAGTGTTAGTACCGCGAGAAACTAGTAAAACTCCGATTTATACTTGCGACCCCTCTAATGAAAGGGTTTGACTTGTAGATGACGAAAAACATTGTCGCGACTTCGCTAGTACAAGCTACTAGTGTTAGTACCGCGAGAAATTAGTTTAGCTCCGATTTCAACTTTCGACCCCTCTAGTAAAAGGGTTTGACTTGTAGATGACGAAAAACATTGTCGCGACTTCGCTAGTACAAGCTACTAGTGTTAGTACCGCGAGAAACTAGTTAAGCTCCGATTTATACTTGCGACCCCTCTAATGAAAGGGTTTGACTTGTAGATGACGAAAAACATTGTCGCGACTTCGCTAGTACAAGCTACTAGTTTTAGTACCGCGAGAAACTAGTTAAGCTCCGATTTAAACTTGCGACCTCTCTAATGAAAGGGTTTGACTTGTTGGTGACGAAAAACAATGTCGCGATTTCGCTAGTACAAGCTACTAGGATTAGTACCGCGAGAAACTAGTTAAGCTCCGATTTCAACTTGCGACCGCTCTAGTAAAAGGGTTTGACTTGTAGATGACGAAAAATAGTGTCGCGACTTCGCTAGTACAAGCTACTAGTGTTAGTACCACGAGAAATAAGTTTAGCTCCGATTTCAACTTTCGACCGGTCAAATGAAAGGGTTTGACTTGTAGGTGACGAAAAATAGTGTCGTGACTTCGCTAGTACAAGCTACTAGGATTAGTACCGCGAGAAATTAGTTAAGCTCCGATTAAGACTTGCGACCCCTCTAGTAAAAGGGTTTGCTTTGTAGATGACGAAAAATAGTGTGGCGACTTCGCTAGTACAAGCTACTAGGATTAGTACCGCGAGAAATTAGTTAAGCTCCGATTTCAACCTGCGACCCTTCTAGTCGCAACTCTATTTTTCATCATCTACAAGTCAAACCCTTTCACTAGAGGGGTCGCAAGTCTAAATCGGAGTTTAACTAATTTTGCGCGGTACTAATCCTAGTAGCTTGTACTAGCGAACTCGCGATACTATTTTTCGTTACCTACAAGTCAAACCCTTTCACTTGACCGGTCGAAAGTTGAAATCGGAGCTAAACTAATTTTTCGCGGTACTAACACTAGTAGTTTGGACTAGCGATTTCGCGACATTGTTTTTCGCCACCTACAAGTCAAACCCTTTCACTAGAGGGGTAGCAAGTTGAAATCGGAGCTTAACTAGTTTCTCGCGGTACTTACACTAGTAGCTTGTACTAGCGAAGTCGCGACACTATTTTTCGTCAACTACAAGTCAAACCCTTTCACTTGACCGGTCGAAAGTTGAAATCGGAGCTAAACTAATTTCTCGCGGTTCTAACACTAGTAGTTTGGACTAGCGATTTCGCGACATTGTTTTTCGCCACCTACAAGTCAAACCCTTTTACTAGAGGGGTCGCAAGTCTAAATCGGAGCTTAACTAATTTCTCGCGGTACTAAAACTAGTAGCTTGCACTAGCGAAGTCGCGACACTATTTTTCGTCAACTACAAGTCAAACCCTTTCACTTGACTGGTCGAAAGTTGAAATCGGAGCTTAACTAATTTCTCGCGGTACTAACACTAGTAGCTTGGACTAGCGATTTCGCGACACTGTTTTTCGTCACCAACAAGTCAAACCCTTTCACTAGATGGGTCGCAAGTCTAAATCGAAGCTTAACTAATTTCTCGCGGTACTAAAACTAGTAGCTTGTACTAGCGAAGTCGCGACACTATTTTTCGTCAACTACAAGTCAAACCCTTTCACTTGACTGGTCGAAAGTTGAAATCGGAGCTTAACTAATTTCTCGCGGTACTAACACTAGTAGCTTGGACTAGCGATTTCGCGACACTGTTTTTCGTCACCTACAAGTCAAACCCTTTCACTAGAGGGGTCGCAAGTTGTAATCGAAGCTTATATAATTTTTCGCGGTAATAACACTAGTAGCTTGTCTCAGGTCTAAAGTCTCATGTCTCAGGTCTAATCTTTCATGGCTCTTGTCTCATACCTCAGGTCTCATGTCTTATGTCTCATGTCTCATGTCTCAGGTCTCAGGTCTCATATCTCATGTCTCATGCCTCTTGTCTCATGTCTCATGTCTCAGGTCTCTGGTCTCAGGTGTCATGTCTTAAGTCTCAAGTCTCATGTCTCAGGTCTCATGTCCCATGTCTCATGTCTTAGGTCTCGTGTTTTATGTCTTAGGTTTCTAGTCTCAGGTCTTAGGTCTAATGTCCCATGTCTTTGGTCTCATTCTTCAAGTCTCAGGTTTCATGTCTCAGGTCTCAGGTCCCTGGACTTAGGTATCAGGTGTCATGTCTAAAGTCTCAGGTCTCATGTCTCTAGTCTACATTTTCAAGTCCAGGTCTTGTGTCTCAAGTCTCAGGTCTCAGGTCTCAGGTCTTAAGTGTCAGAACTTCAAAGCTGCAGAATTCGAATGGTCTTTTTTTACACGGTTTTCGGGAATTAACACGGTTTTTTTTTACACGGTTTTCGGGAATTAGCACGGTTTTTTTTTACACGGTTTTCGGGAATTAACACGGTTTTTTTTTACACGGTTTTTTTTTACGCGGTACGTATATCAGTGTAAAAAAAAACCTTACTGTATCTTAAATTTTAAAACAAAGTCAATAAAACTAGAGAACATCATTTTAAGTGCCAATAATTTAGTATCTTACTATTTTTGAAAGATTTGGCGTCCTTAATTCGAATCATTCGTCAGATTTTGTGTTTCTGCTCTTGTCACCATATCACTGGTGTGCGGAAATTTTGAAATTAAACAATTTTGAGTAACATCAATCATTGATATTTGATGAATCAACAAACTTACATGAAAAACAAAAGCTGACTTTCAATCTACATATTTATCATTCTCCATTTAATCAAGGATCCAAATTTTTCCTAGATATTATAGATTCAGAGATAAAAAGTATTATAAATATAAAATTTTTGAATTTTAGAAAATTTTAATTATTCACATTACAACTATTTTTAGTCTATGAGTATTTCGTGTTAAAAATTTAATTCATTTATGATTTGTGTTGAAGACTGCAAATCCATTGGCCCTACTTTTATATAAATATCTAAGATTCAATTTTGGTTAAAATTTCTAAAAACTTCGTCAAAACTGCCGTATTTTGCAAAATCTGGAAAAATAAAAATGAAGAAAACTTCTTTAATTGATTAGTTCGAAGTCAAAATTACTCGCCATCTTCGGGAAAAATATGCATTGATTAATACCTTAAACCAAGGTTGCGAAATCTCATGAGATTGAGATTTTTTTGAGTGAGATTTTCCCTTTTTGAATCTCAGTGTGATGCTAGGTAATCTCATCGTGAGTATCACAAACGGTTCTTGTCTTGAATGTCAACGCTTTCTCTGACTGAGAATCACGAGCAGAAAAACTACTTTTTGGAAGACAGAGATGCCATGGAATAATAATTGTACAAGCTCTTGAACAATGAAACAAGTTTTATATTTCAGTAAAAGCTGAACATACCACGACTTTTTAAAAACTGTCAGTTATACTTGATGAATGTTAAAGGCCAGTTATTCTTTTTTTAAACATTTTTACAGAGAACATACTATTAAAATCTCAGTACAATCAGGTTGATAATAAGAATTTGTTTTTTTTTTATTTAAGTCCTAAGCAAAGTTGCGAAATCTCGCTCAGTTAATATTTTATCGAGTGAGGTTCTTCCTTTTTGAATCTCAGTGTGAAACGTTAACGTTGATTGTGAATGAAAGTTTTGATTTTAAAACATCTTTCTGAAGAATGTATTATCATGGCTTGTAAGAATCTGATTATAATATTTATGTCTTAGTTTAATAAAAGTTTAACAGAATGAGCAAAATGTTTTTATGACCAAATGTGTTGATGAGTCTCGCTCGTATTCAGAGGATTTAAGACATGCAAGTTTTGAAATTGTATTTCCTACAGTAATGTACTTTTAAATCTCTTAAAAACGTTGATGCAATGTTTTGCAATCATGGAAAAGAACCGCAAACATTGAAATGCCCAAGCTCAAAATTCTTCAAATGTGCTTGCCAGAAAAAAAAACATCCCAAATCTTCTGGACATTACAAGTAACTATAAAAAATATAGCAAAATCTGAATAGCTAAATATTTGATTATTATAAATATTAACAAAAAAGGTACCGCAAAGACAACTAAGCTGGGAAACACTAAAATTCAGAATTAAAATTATAATTATCCACCGGGCCTAATTTTACAAATTAAGTATTTTTGAATTACCGAAAGTGTTTTTTGTCAATTCTACAGAAAAAGTTTTATGATTTTATTTATAGCATTCGAGCTATGCTTTGCTTTTACTTGCAGCGGCAATCTTAAAAACGAAGTTGAAATTTATACACCCACAATTCAGCCTCTGTGCCAATGGCGACATCATTGGTACAAGGCATCATTGGTACAAGAAGATAACGCGACCGGTGCTGATTCGATTTGCTCCCACCGGCATTAACCTCCCAAGTTAACCGAATTGCGTATGTCTGAAAGAATCAAAATAAAAACGAATTCACGTCCCTTCCTATCGCATCACAAGACGAAGAAGGATGGAAATAATAAACCACGGCTAAGCTGTGCGTGTGTATGTAGTAAAAGCAACAAAAAAACCATTGCTTCAATTCAATCCACTGGCTAAGCTGCGCATGTGTAGCAAAAGCAACAACAAAAATATTTCTTCCACTGGCCAAGCTGTCTGGCTTTGGCAGCTGTGTATATGTAGCGTTTGTATGTAATAGCATTACTGCCTGCTATTGCTAGCACAGTTCTCATTCAATGGGTTTCCCGTTCCTTCACTCCCGTTCTCTTTCCCGTTTCCATCACAAGACAAAGGAATGCATTGAAAGGAGGCCAAATGCCGGGAAGCCGCCGTTGTGGTTGTTTTTTTTTGTGATTGATCGGTGGCAGAAAGCCTATGACAAATATCCCTCGTCCTGCATGAAGCTTGAATAGTACACTGGTTAAAATGTCGGTCTGGCGAGACGATATAGTTGGTAATTTGAGTTCGATTCTCACTACGGCGCTGTGGTTTTAATTTTTATTTTCTTGTTTCTGGGATGAATTATCCAATAGGAAGGAAATCCCATAAAATGTTTTTCTTGTTTCGCTTGAATGTAGTGGCCATCATTTTGGTTGGGAGCTGAGTCCTTATGCCAGTTACGGTTTTTCAAACATACCGTCTTCGGCACAGTGCACATTTCAGCGCATTATCGGCACAGAGATATGCTAAATAGGCATTGAATTTTTGGAACCTCTTCTATGGGTGTAGGTAGCTATGTACACAGTTAGAAAAATCCACGTAGATTTACATGCAACAGCATGGGTAGAAAGGAATCGGCTATTTGCGTGCGAAAAACCGGCATATTTCATGTAAATTTTTATGAGCATTCAATGCTGTTATTTATTGTAGGTTTACATTATTTTGATCGTTTTTCGTCAGGGAATAATTTACTTATTTGAAAAAAAACTGGCTTTTTACAGAGAAAGAGATTTATTTCACGTTTTAAAACTCACTATTTGAAGATGAACACTTGAACCAAACACATTTTCTTTCTCCCGATTCTCCCGACGACGGAAGCGAAAGCTGGGGCAATGATTTCACATTCAGCTCCATCGTATCATACACCATCGATTTCCTGTGAAGGAACGTTGTCAGTTTGAAAATATGGTATTGTTGGTTTGTGAAAACGTGCAATATAAGATTACATTTTTCTTTCTGTGTAGAGTTTTAATATAAATGAAGAAAATAGTTTCTTAATCTTCCAAACAAATTAAATTTTTAAATATAAAAATTAAAAAAAGATTGTTACCAACGAAAACCCATTCCAATTAAAACGCATGGCATCCCAGCTTATGCAACCGGCTGGAATCGACCACATATGAAAAGCATTTATGAACCAAATAAAAAGTAATAAAGAAATATCAACATTTTCCTTTCAAATGAAAGCGGCGGTTTGTAGCTTCTATCCTAACGGTTAATCTTTTTTATTTCAATTTAAAAAAGACATTTTAATGATTTTTTTTTGCATTTTAACGATTTTCTTTTTCAAGAGAAGGAAAGCCGGTTTTATTTGCACCGGCTCACAGATCTTTTTCAAATATTATCTCGACTCGCGTGATGTTTGAAATTCCCTGTGGGAAATTTCTGAAGTAGAAAACATGATCGTTGCACCAAAAAGTAGGATCTGATTCATACCAGCCTATCTAATGTCCGTTAAATTCACTTATTCTATTAAGAGCGTTTCCAGAAGATTTAAAAAATTCTAAATAGAAAAAAGAATATGACAGAAATAATAATGTGCCATTGAATATTAAGATTGATCAAATTTTATTGTACTACCATTTGGAGTAATCGTAGAATCGCTTCTTTTGTTAAGCGGCCTTACGTCTAATTTTTTGATTATTATCTTATGAGCTTTTAGACACATGCATCAGAAATGAATTGTTCTTATTAAATTATCATAGCTGGATTTTTTTTAACGATTTTTGAGTACGTTTAAAAATGCCCTTTAAATGAAATTCGTGAAACCCTTGGAAAAAACACTGTTCAATTTTTTTAAAATGGCTAGTTAAGACTGTTAATTGATCATTCACAGCCTAGTACATCATTTTGAAGTGGTTTTTGTGAAATCGGGAATGTTAAGATTTGTTTCGAAAATTGGTTTTCTCTACGGTTGTTCCAGATCTTTTACATCCTCTAAGTGACTATTACTGTCAAAAATTCGGCAGGAAATTGCACTACCAATAAGAAGTTTGGAACAGAGAAAGGATGTCAAGGACCAAGGACGTAAAAAAAAGGATCGTTTGAAAAGAGATTTAAATAAAAGTTGAAACAAAGGACAGCTTATCACTGACCTCACGGCTTCTATTTTTTCATTTAGTTGATATAAAAAAGTAGGTTTTAATTCTGAATGTATAGATGCATATTTGTTAGAATACATGATCTTTATCAATATTTCCAAATTTAGATATCCTTCACTTGAACACAACATGCTCTGAAGAAGGGACCGCATGAAATTTGATGACTGTGATCTTATTACAGTTCAACATATGTTTTTTTTTTGTATGTCAACAGCCGAGAAAATACAAAAAAAAACCTAAAAAAATCTGAGTTTTGACCTTTTTTTTGTAAAAATTTCAGCGCTTGAGAGTTAAAACAAATATCGATTTTTCTATTAATGTATTCTATTCTCAGCTAACTAAGCATATTTTACTGATTTCAGATAGCCAGAAAATCGATTAGAAATGTTGTTTTTAATCCCATATTATGTTGTTGCTTTTAATTTTGAAAACCAACAAAACGTCAACGACTGAATTTTATATTTTTTTATTTAAGTCGTCTTGACTATGAAATTATGTTATAAATTGTTTAGTACCAAAGCGCCGTATTTGCAAATAATATTAAAAAATTAAAGTGTTGTTCTCAAAATTTATAAGGTAGTGTGTTGTGTACATAGACACTTTTTAAAACATAGGTACCTCGAGCTTTAACACTTTCGTTATTAAAAAGTTTCAATAAACTCCAATCATTAAAGCGCTCTTTTTTTATAATAAAGCGTTTGAAGTTGTTCAACTTGGCGTGTCGTTAGTGTGAAAAGCTAATCACATTATATGATACATTCAAATATTCCATAGATTCGTTACAAATTTAACTGTCGTCAAAAAATAGTTGGGGAAAAAATGGGGAATATAGCTGAAGATTTCTCTTATGGGATTCTGGATTTCTGATTTTTTTTCTAGATGTGATGCTCAGAGAATTTCGTTTGACATCGAAAGCTTTGAGCATCACAACGAAATTCATTGTGCTGCTTAATTGATACTCATCACGGTGAGTATCAATTTCAAATGATTATCTGAAATCTTGCAACTCTGCCTTAAACTTTCTAATATTTGTAATGTTCTACTGTATTGTCCAAAAAGTGCCCAAAAGAGCTTAATAAATAAAAACCTTTATCAAAGTTATTTCGAAAACAAGAGCTGCTAGAAAAAATAGCATATTTTGAAGCATTGTCCCCAAATAAGTCCAAACCAGTTTTTAAGTTCTTTGCACCTCATAAAACTGTTTATTATGTTGCTTTATGTAATCTTATATTTCTATAATAGTTTCTAGAATATTCGATTAATCATTAAAAGTAATGTTAAAGCCCGATTAAAAACATTAATTCCTTGAGATTTGAAGTCCAATTCGCAGATAGTAACTAAAAATCGACCCTGATAATGACTTTGGTTTTTTAAAAGATTGTTTGGCCTAGAATCGAGGTAATGTACACTCCGGTTTGCTTGATTTTTAATAGTTTTTAATTATTTGATTCATTACAATAATCATAAAAATATGGATTTTATCCAATGGTGGATTGTGATTTTCCATTATTTTTTTTTTCTCAATAGCACAGAGGTAAAAAAAAAATAATTATAATTGAAAATGTAGCGGATAGTCTGGCGTGAGTATGCGTAATTTTGGGTTGAATTCTCAAAAATGGCCGACAATGAATATGTGTTTCCTCTTATAACAGACTATAAAATAAGAATGACCTATCAGTTCCAAGCTGGCCTGGTGCACGGAGGCCGGAACACCTGTAAGCAGGGTTGGTCGGCTCTTCTCAAACAACAAAGAGCCGGGAGAAAACAAAAATGTTTTCAGTTCGGCTTCCAAGTGTAATCCTCTTTCGCTGATCGTGCTCCATTCGTTACCCGAGTTTACACGAGCTATAAGTGACTCGGACGGCAAGTGTAAGTAAGAGCATTCGAATCTGAGTGGGAGAAAGAGAATTCTAAACAAAGAGCGCCCTGTGTTTCAGTCATACACCTCAGAGTAAATGAAGAAAACAATTATTTAGACTCCCACCACACAACGTAGAAAAAATAGCAACAATTTCTCCCCCGCTACCATGCCCACTGCTGTTTGCTGTTTTGGATTCTTTTTTTACAAAAGGTAGAAGAAGAGGTGCCAAGTGGTTTCGTCAAAAAATCAGAACACCACGAAGAACAAAAAACATGATTTTTCAGTACACCAGTAGATTGGTGGAAATGAAATGCAGCTCTTCTTAGATTGCATAAATTAAGGCGAAATCGCTGTGCAGTATACGCCTTAATTTATGCAACAGTAGAGATAAGCAGTTAGGTGGCTTGTGGTTTATACCGAAAAACACCGTTCAAATATCATCTGAACCGAAGATTACCATTGGTTTAAGAGGTTAAACTGTTTTTATTACAGAATCAATTGCAATTAAGATCAGGACGGATTCTAGAAAATCAGGACACCTCTTGGACCTTTGATTTGGAGAGCAGCATCTTTTCTCGTGAACGTACCAAGAATAAACTGAGTTTGCTCTCAGATTTCTCCTCAACACAATGCGCAACAGATTTTTCCGGAGAAGGGAATTCTCTTCATCAGCTGATGTGAATGTTCTCGCTCACTCCTGTGTGTTGACAATTTTACTCTTGATTTCAGTGCGATTTAACTTTCCCGCACAGATTGAGGGAGCAGACGAAAAAAAATTGCACTCTCCTTCACTGGAAAAGCCGATATGAGGAGTTTTGCCATCCATGCCTGTAAGCAAACTAGCCCACCTGATTGATTAGTTTTTCTAAAACATATACATCCACACATGCAATACACCCAAGCAACCAAAAGTCTCATATCTACTTACGTTTTCGCTGATTAAACGTTTACTTGTGGGCTGAATAGAAGGCCGTTCAAATCTTTAATGGAACTTTAAAGTTTCAATAAGAACTTAAATTTTGGGCTGAATAAAAGGAACTTCAGCACATTGATTATGCTGAATAAGCTGTGTTCGACCTTTTAAACGAGACTTTTGGTTGCTTGGGCATTCACTCCATAACAGTTGATACGAAGCTATGGGGTCCGGGTATGGTCACGATGCATTCGAGGTTTGTCGAAGTTAATAATCTAAGAATGCATGTAGCACATACTTAGGCACGGTGAACGCGTGCACCCTTGGTGGTATCCACATTTTTCGTTATTTTCAAAATTTGAGAACAATTTGTATCAAATAGTCCTGATGCAACAGTTTTATGCCACTGCAACAATAAAATTTAAAGTGCCGTACAAACTTACAAACAACGAAGCCTGATACCTTATGTCAAATAAAAATGTTACTCTACTTTTTGATTTATATCACTTAAATTAACATCTAATTCCCTTAGATCTGAAATTATAAATGTTATCGATGAATTTGTAAAAATAAAAGAAATTTAAAATTGAAACCATTATCTCAAGATAATTGAAAAATGATAAATTTTTGTAATATTTGGGAAACAAGCCAAAACTTCCATTCACCACGATGCACCCTACCAACAAGGCAACTTGAATGCAGCAGAGTAAAAATTGTGCAAAAATCGTCATTCACACCCAGGTCGAATTCATCTTGAAATCGCACCGAAGGGTTTTCCGCGAGAAGGATGAATGAGGAATTCCACAGTCGTCGAGGAAAAATCAGAACCACAGCTCGAGCTCAGCACAGTTTTGTGTAGGGGAAAAGTTCATATAACGCCCCATGTGGCTAATACGCGCCACTCTTGTTTTGAAGAATCTGAAACATTTTAAGCCTGCAAAATATTACCAATTTGTTTTAAATGCTGTGATTGGGCATGGCAAGTATGAATTTTTCCTTAAAATGCCCCTGTGTCGTGATAATTTCACAATTTAAGTTTTTCTTCATTTTGATCTAAATTTTAAAACACTTTTAATAAGGTGTCACCAAGCAGAGAAAAACGAATAAGACAATATTTTCTGACACATCGATAGAGGAGAATCTAAATTATCATTTTATGCTAAAAAATCATACTGAACTCGCTAAGGTTTGCTTTTTATGGGTATGTTCTATCACGGCCCATGCGCTCTTTATAACGCGCCAATCGTAGTAGGCTGAAAATAGCATTAATTTTTCAAAAAGGCCAATTTTCATTGAAAATGAACAAAAAGTCTAAAACCATATTTTGAGCGTTAATTCAGTCCAAAAATCTATTTTTCATTTTTTGTAAAATTTCTATTAATCCATTTTGATTTTCTTTTCAATTGAAGTGTCTGTAAGTATTGGTGTGTTTTCGGTCTTCGGCTACTCTCGGGTGTGTTCGGCTGCTAGGCGCGTATTGAATACACAGCGGCGCGTATTTGCAACACAGTTTTGTTCTGTGGCTTTGAATATGGTTTTAAAAAATCATGTTTTTGAAGAAACTATATCAATTTGAGTAATGAAAAATCATAGAAATTTGTAGAAAACACTTTTCTTCAACGATTACACCCATTTTTAACACAATTTGTACGTGGAATACATAGAAAATCAGCGATTCGCTTAGGTGGCGCATAATAGGGCATGTTCCCCTAGTTTGGTACAAGACACCATACCAACCATACCAACATTGTGAACAGCGCAAGGGATTGAGTCGATGTCGATGTAGTGCAGGAAGGATTACACAGCGTAATCCCGAAAACTATACCCACAGCAGAGCTACCTCAGCATCAGCTAAAGCAAAACGCGCGAAGGCGAAAAAGGGCGTTTCAGTTCTATTGGGCGCTTGGTTACGAAAGAATCGGCTAAGTCTTTTAGAATAAAAATTGTAAGCCCCCCGAAGGCGGCTGATGTCGGTCGTTCTAGTTCAAGTTGGACAAAAGTAAATACCTAGCTACCACCATTCATTGAGGTCTTTGTACCATTGCGAGAAAATGTGTAGCTGTCCGGAAAAACATGTCCTGAAAGGGCTAATCTGCGAATTGGAACAATGCTGCTCACAAGCCGATTTAAGCTCGGTGCATGACATTCGGCAGGGATTTGACATCGACCCGGTCCGGTGTTAATGACACAATGCGATCAAAGTGTGTCCCATTGGCTGGGAGTAGCTAGAGGGTCATAAGATCGATATTCATAAAGCTGGTGAAAATAATATCGGCTGTGTCTGATTGATAATAAAATTATTGATCAATTAGAAGGACGAACTTTTAAAAATTTAAAAATACTTTAGCATCTGCTCTTTTATGAACATTCTGAAACATTGTCTCTTTATCTAAGCTCATCATAGAATCAGAAATTTTAGCACAATAATAATATATTAAGCAGTAAAGTATAAAAAAACCGGCGAAACCATATAGTTAACGAGAACATCTCAATGGTCAGACACCGCAGTTAATTTTGCGCAAGAAAAAATAACCCAATAATATTTTGACACCATGCATTAAGAGTAGGTAGCAGCCTGATATGATGTTTGAAATATGGTAGTCCAATCTGTTATGGTAAACAGGGCCATGATAGGCGGCGAAAATTTTACTCAGTGGTACGGAGAGGATCACATAAATTCTACACTTATGTTGAAACACTTTTTTTTCTGATTTTCAATAAAAAATTGCACTTTTACGTCATCGTTGTTTTGTCATCTTGCGACTACAGTACATTTAAAAACAGAAAAATATATAAATCCAAACAAAATAACAAGAATATTCAAAAATTGTGTTTCGTTTTTGATTATTCACCAATCTGTTGACTATGATCGGACACAAAGTTATTCGAAATGAAACGTGAATTAAACTTTAACCTTTCACTTTTTACTGATTTCACGCCTAATCGACACGAAGTTGGCATGACCCTCGCAGAATTCAATGAAACTTCGTGGGCATAAATGTCTTAACTAGTAAAGCAACTTGGCATACTTAATCTTCCTATAATTATCTATACTAACATTTGAAAAGGGCCATACTTTTCAGACAAAAGTTGTATAAACATTTTTAACTTGAAAATTCCAATCCCTACACAAATGTGGTTCGTAAGAGAGTTTTGGAAAAATAATTCTATTTAAAAAAATATATTTTTTTAATCCTTAACTGAGAAAAATGTATCTCAAAAACCAAAACTTAATTTCTCAAAACAGCCATCTCAGAATTTGGTGAAATTTTTTTCTAAGTCGAGTACATGGCATACAGTCGTCCATACATTGCAACTTGTGCTTTAAGGAGTGTATCGAAAATAAGCTATAAACACATTATTTTCATTGTATGGATTTTGTTGATGAAACAGTTTGGAAGTGTTTTAAAAAGCTTATTCTTACAGTTTATAAAAAAATACAAGTGAAAAAGTAATTATTGGTAATATTCTCGGACTTTCGACTTGACGCGTTTCATCAGGTTTTGTACAGCTGATTGAATACTTTGACAAAAAAAAAACGCTTCAGGGAGAGTTTAAAGTAGTTTTCGATACTCAAAATTTTATATCTCACTGCACAGTGGTGCAGAACATCAATCTAGCTGTACGAAATTCATAGCGCCCAGGGATGAAGAGAAAGATACTTGATGTCTTCTGCAAGATTGTTCAGTTTTACAAGGAGCATATTCTAGTATCAAAATTTTTGCCGAGGGGTCCACCGATAGCGAGATAAAAATGCTAACTTTTTTGTTTTTCAAATTAGGGCTTTGATGTCTTCGACAAAGTTGTTTATCTGTTGTTTAAAATGTTAAAGTCCTATCACATCACCCTCAGGAGTTACAGTCAATGTAAAATAAATCTCTTCTAAAAACAGCTTTTTGAACCTGACACGTTGTAGGTTGGATAAAATGGTTCGCTGTCTTTGAAACAAAGTTGTTACAAGTCACGATCTACATTTGTCTCATACATTATGATAAGTTTAGAAGTTTCTGAAGCATTAAGTGTATTTTATTGGCAATTTTGGACGGCTCGTTCATCAAAAAGTGCACATTTTCGCAACACCCTTTTTTTTGTAATGATTTTTGACGATAAGCGGAACCATTTCCATTTGAATTTTGCGCGGAAATCGGTGGAACAAGTAGAGATTTGTATGATTTAAAATACACATTTTATGTAAAAATTACCTATTTTACTTGTAGAAAAAACGTTAAAACATTTAATTGAGTAATAAAGAGTTGCAGTTTTCTTTTAAACAGTTTTTTTTATTAAAAGACTTTTAAATTCGATTTTTCAAATAATTTAAACCTCAAAAAAATAAATGGAACTTATCTGTTAAATTTGGTTCAACTGGTTCCAAGTAACCAATCTTACAAGCAATTCGTTTTTGTCTTTTCGTTTAGTCATAAGTTTTAATCGAATTTACATGCCTTTTAAGAAAACAAAATATATAAAAGAAAACTGCAACATTTTATTAATCAACTAAATGTTTTAACGTTTTTTCTATAAGTAAAATAGGTCATTTTTACATAATATGTGTATTTTCAATCATTCAAATCTCTGCTAGTTCCACCGATTTCCGCGCTAGTTTCAAATGGAAATGGTTCCGCATATCATCAAAAATAATCACAAAAAACGGGGTGTTGCGAAAATGTGTTTTCGATGGACGAGCCTTCCAAAATTGCCAATAAAATACACTAAATGCTTTCTATAGAGCTTCAGCAACTTCTAAACCCATCATAATGTATAAAACAATTATAGATCGTGGCATTTTACAACTTTGTTTCAAAGACAGCGAACCATTTTATCCAATCTACAACGTGTCAGGTTCAAAAAGCTGTTTTTTCAAGAGATTTATTTTACATTGACTGTAACTCCTGAGGGTGATGTGATAGGACTTTAACATTTTTAATAAACTTATGTATTTTGATCAGATAAACAAATTTGCTCTAATTTGAAAAACAAAAAAGCTAGCATTTTTATCTCGCTATTAGTGGACCCCTCGGCAAAAATTTTGATACTAGAATATGCTCCTTGTAAAACTGAACAATGTTGCAGAAAACATCAAGTATCTATCTCTTCATCCCTAGGCGCTGTGAATTTCGTACAGCTAGATTGATGTTCTGCACCACTGTGCACTGTAATGAACTTAGCTAGCATTTGTATAATGAATAGACAACTGGATTGAATGTCAACTGATTTTAATTTTTATCACACTTTAAGTAGTAATGCTCAAAAATTTCCTCCACGGAAGAAGTATGCAGGTAAATTACGCATCAAATAGCTACAACACATCTTTATTGAAATATCCATCATTCCAACACTCGATGAATGTGGCAACTCCGATCAAAAGAGGTGCCAAACGGCGGACACCTTTCGGGGCCGCCAAATAGACAGCCGGCTTTCCCAAAATGGAAAAGTCACTGAGAAAAACAGAAATATTCAAACAAGACTATGTGTGGCCGCCATTGGCACGCTATATTACAGTTGACGTCTGTCGGCACTTCCGCGGAAATAATATTCAAATGAGCCTGCCTGTCCACCCGATCGCTATCCAGTTTGGCGCTGATGGTAAAGAATGTGGAGGAACTTGAATGATAGGGGAAAAAGGCTCTTCGGCTTCACGTTGAAGTATCGTGGAAAAGCTTAGTACATATTTAGTGCTGGAGATTCGAAGAACGGCAAAAAAGGAACCGGCTGATTGAGTAAAAAAATAAATGATACGAGTGGAATGAAAAACGGTACACTCAATAGGGTTATCTGCGAAAATCATGTTTTCTTTTGCCTTTCTTACAGAAAGGTATAGTTATCGGTCGATTTGGGAGATCATTAATTATGGGTCTTAGATATACCTTTATAGGTACCTATCTAATCAGCTCGACGAGTTCTGATGATGTCTGTGTATTTGTGTGTATTTGTGTAAATTTTTGTAAACTTTGTTCTCGACGGTTTTGTGAAACTGAGCAGTACAATAAAAAAGATTTTTATCTTGAAAAATTTAATTTTTTTTCTTCTTCAACCTATAAAAGAAAGAAAAAAATACAAAATAGTTTGAAAAAAAATTTTTCATAGTAAATATCAAAAATCATCTCTCCAAAAAACGTGTCAATTTGGCTTGCTAACCACAACCAGCAATCACTAAAATCAAGATTATCGTATATATGACGTCAAATTATGCGTGACGTCATTGATACGCGCTTGATAACTAAAAGTATGGATCTGTCGATGTGTGGAAGGGAGAACAGACAGGCTTCACTCCCGCTCAGGTTCGATGTCATCGTGACAGGAACCGCGTGGGAGGAAGACATCAACTTAAATTCTCCCGGCGTATCGTTTAATTTTTTCATATTAATGGTTCAGTTTGCAACCGAACCATTCCAAAAATTTCGGAGCCGAAGCCCCGAATTATTAAACTTAAAAATGGTTTTCATCAAGGGGTACGACCCCGAAATTAATGAAGTCGTTGATGAGTACGTCATGCCCACACTGCATGGTACGAAAGCGATAGTAACTTCGCCCAACATTATATTCAGGCACAGATTGCTCTGAGAAGGGGAAAACAACACGGGTACGCACATCCTCTCATCTTCTCACGTGCCGTTCGTGCTTACGAAGCTTTTTCTTAAGTAGCAACGACAGGAGAGTATTTCGCCCGTGGAAGCAAATTAAATCCAATAAGACAAATGCTACTGAATCCTCTCGAGCTTTAAGCTCTCGGGCTTGTTTTTTTGTTCCCTTTTCTCTTCCTCTCTTCAGATGTAACGTTGCGTTGTTGTTGTTGTTGGGGTTGGTGTCTAGAGAAAAACGATGACGGCTTGGAGGGAGGTCAATCTGAACTTTCACTTGCTGAAGCCAATGGAAGATGACAACCAAACAGTAGCGCCACCAAGCCCTCCATAGTAGAGTTTGAAGCATTTGGGATTTTTTTTTGGAGCATACATATAATGCTAAAAAGTTTATAATCATTATTGACAAAGTTGAGGAAACAGGAAAGAACTCCGAATTAACCATTTTCGCCAGGTTAACAAATTTAACAAAATTGAAAAAATTGACGAAATTGACAAAAATAACAATATTGACAAAAGAGATGACAAAATCGACAAAATTCATTAAATTGACAAAATTGACAAGATTGATAAAACTGACAAAATCGACAAAATTGAAAAAATGACTAAATTAACGATGACAAAATCGACAAAATTCACTGAATTGACAAAATTGACAAGATTGATAAAACTGACAAAAATCGACAATATTGACAAAATTGAAAAAAATGACCAAATTGACCAAATTGAAAAACTTGGCTTAATTCATTGATTTGACAAAATTCACATAGCTGAAAAAATCATAAAAATTGATAATATTTTTAAAATTGACAAAACGAGACGAGAAAATTGCCAGAATTGACAAAATTGACTATGACAAAATGGACAAAATTCACTGAATTGACCAAATTGACAAGATTGATAAAACTGACAAAAATTGACAAAAGTGACAAAATTGACCAAATTGACCAAAATGACCAAATTGTCAAAATTCACAAAATTGACAAAGACAAAATCGACAAAATTCGCTATATTTACAAAATTGACAAAATTGACTGGCAAAATTTACAAAATTGACCCAATTGACTAAATTTTGACCAAATTTACAATATTGACAAATTGACAAAATTGACAAATTTGACAAACTTGACAGAATCGAAGGAAATTGAAAAAAAATGAAAAAAATGGCAAAATTGACAATGACAAAATCGACGAAATGCACTTAATTGACAAAATTGGCAAAGCTGTCAAAATTGACAACATTGATAAGATTGACAAAATTGACTTATTTGATAAAACTGACAAAATTGACAAAATTGACTAATTTGATAAAACTGACAAAATTGACAAAATTGACAAAATTAACTAGACTGACCAAATTGACAAATTTGACAAAATTGAAAAAAATTGACTAAATAGACCAATTTCACTAAATTGACGAAATTGACAAACTTGACATAATTCATTGATTTGACAAAATTAACTTAGTTGAAATAATCATAAAATTGATAAAATCTATAAAATTGACAAAATCGAGAAAATTGGCAGAATTGACCAAATTGACGATGAAAAAATGAACAAAATTCACTGAATTGACAAAATTGACAAGATTGATAAAACTGACAAATTTCACAAAATTGAAAAAATTGACGAAATTGACAAAAAAAAAATATTGACAAAAGAGATGACCAAATCGACAAAATTCATTAAATTGATAAAATTGACAAGAGTGATAAAACTGACAAAATCGACAAAATTGAAAAAAAGACTAAATTAACGATGACAAAATCGACAAAACTCACTGAATTGACCAAATTGACAAGATTGATAAAACTGACAAAAATTGACAAAAGTGACAAAATTGACCAAATTGACCAAAATGACCAAATTGTCAAAATTCACAAATTTGACAAAGACAAAATCGACAAAATTCACTATATTTACAAAATTGACAAAATTGACTGGCGAAATTTACAAAATTGACCCAATTGAATAAATTTTGACCAAATTTACAATATTGACAAATTGACAAAATTGACAAACTTGACAGAATCGAAGGAAATTGAAAAAATTGAAAAAAATTGGCCAAATTGACAATGACAAAATCGACGAAATGCACTTAATTGACAAAATTGGCAAAGCTGTCAAAATCGACAACATTGACAAGATTGACAAAATTAACTAATTTGATAAAACTGACAAAATTGACAAAATTGACAAAATTAACAAAACTGACCAAATTGACAAATTTGACAAAATTGACAAATTTGACAAAATTGACAGAATTTGACAATATTGATAAAATTTTCAAATTTGAAAAAGTTGACAAAATCTTGAAAATTGTTAAAATCGACAAATAAACAAAATCTAGAAAATTGGTTAAATTGACAAAATTTACTGAACTAACAATGCTGACAAAATCATGAAAATTGATAAAATTGACATTATTGACAAAATTTAAAAAATAACCAAATTAACAAAATTAACGAAATAGACAAAATCAACAAAACAGAATAAAAATCTCAAAATAACAAAATTAAAAATACTACGCTTTCAAAATTTTCAATATTTTTAATTTTCAAAATTTATTGTACCGATTTTTTACATTTTGGTATCGTATTTTACTCTAGCATTTGAAATTTTATCCAATAATTTTATCTATGTATTTGTTTCATATACTTGAGAGGTTGAATTATTTGAAATACATGGTCAGGCATCTTTTTTTCAAATTGTATTCTTAATTTTTTTACCCCTTCCATTTTGAAGATATCATATGCTGTAACTCCAAAAGGAGTAAATTGAGTTAGATTATATTGTCATAGAAACGGAATCATACATGATATTCCAGAATTTAGTCATTCAAAAACGTTAATTTATATGAAAATTATGATTATATAAAAATACTTTTATCCTAATAAAAACTTTGAATCTTTATTTCCTAAATTCACTTTGGATTTATTGCGTATGAAATTCATTAATCATAATTCATAGTTCATTTTGTTTTATATGTACCCAAATATATTTTACAGGCTGTAAGAAAGGCTACAATCCACTGTAAAGTGTATTAAATCGGGTTTTTTCATACATCCATTGCCACACGAATACATTTATTATGTTCCCGGGGATCTGATATGACTTTAAAATAAGTTTATTACTACTTTAACACTATCATCTCGATATACTTTAAAACTACTGTGGTGGCCCCCTTTTCCCCTTTGTTAACTGGTGTCAGGGGGCATTGGGGGGGGGGATGTCTTAACAACATAGAGCCTATTACGAATCCAAATATCCTCTCATGCCAAATTTAGTTTTATTTCCTCGAATATTTCACCAATTCCGCAAAAAATAGTGTGGGAGTCCCATCTCACTTTATGTTTCTCTAATGAAAGATTGACCCCCCCCCCTCCTCCCCAGCACCATGAAGATTTTTTCCAAGTATTTATCAATTTATTGTTGTGACGGGAAATAACTTGATCCCTAAAGGTATTCTAAAATAATTGTGAACAAACATGTCAGAAAACTGGCTTGCCTCCGGCGGAATTTAGCCTAAGATATTCAGTTTACGATACTATTTGCGTTCACAAATTGAAATTAGTTTTAAATTGTAAATAACGAATCGCAAATCCACAAACCCTTTGTATTTAAACTTATATCCTAATACACAAAAACATTTCCTTCTCGCTGGGGTTTCTTTAAAAACAGTTCGTGATTCGACTAGACGGAACTGAAAGCCATCAGCCTTTTTTTCGAGACACTTCAAATTCATTTGCAATTATTTTCATCTAGAAACGAAATCCCTAATATTCTTGAACCAGAATCGATGGTTTATAATCCAAGGAAAACATTTCGATTTCGCTTTTTCGATCTAGAATATGAATGGCAGAAAATTTTATTTCAGTTGTTTTAAAAAAAAATCCAAGGCGCTCACTTCGCTCTGATCGAAGCACGACCTAACTGTAATTTAGCGATTTCATAATTTGACCAACCATTTTCACATAAAAAAACATTCATTAAATACTGATTTAACATATCAACAAGTTGGTAGTCAAGTGACAGATGCTTATCGTCCACGATTGTCAACAGAATACGCAAAAAAAGTTAAACCTAGTATTTATTAGTTCATTTCTATTTACTTTGAATATAAAAAAAATCTTATAGGTCATTAAAAATTTTGTACTGATATGAAATATTCTTCAAACAAATTTCAACATTCGAAAGGGATTTGATTACACAAGGCTTCAAAATAAAAAAAAAATCAAGGTGCAAAGAATTTAAGAGCTAGTTACAATTTTTAGTTTTTTTTTGCTATCCACTTTTGAATATTGAATAACTTTTGAAAAGGTAGAAATCATTCAAAAAAGTTTCACACTTTTCAGACAAAACTGTTTAAAGTAACAGAAATTTTAAAAATCTTAATTTCAAAAAATAATAAAAGATCTAGAACCAAACTCTAAATTTTGACTTCTGCAAAAAAAGACAAGAAGTATTCTTTTTGTTTTCTATCAACTACCCTGTAAAATACAAGTTTATTAACGATTTTCAAAAGAAATTTTAAACCAAATCGTATTTTGGATATTATTAAAACAGAAGGCTAATAGTGCCAGTCTTCATCAAATTTGTAAATAAAACAAAACTTGTAAAAAATTAGAAATGTCACAAAAACTTGTAATTTTATTTTATCGAGTTTCTTAAAATTGTAGAGTTTAACTTTTAGAATCAATTTTGTTGTCTGAAGTTTGGCATAAAATTATTGTTTATTTAAATTAAAGAATAGGTACAAATAAATTCAAAATCAGTTTTTGTCTTTCGTGTT
The DNA here is from genome assembly GCF_029784155.1 of Uranotaenia lowii. Taxonomy (NCBI): domain Eukaryota; kingdom Metazoa; phylum Arthropoda; class Insecta; order Diptera; family Culicidae; genus Uranotaenia; species Uranotaenia lowii. The sequence continues at coordinate 328,734,832 of NC_073692.1, read as the reverse complement.
GTTTTGTAGGTTAATCAGTTTTATCAATGATTCATTCAGATCTGATTAGTTTTGAACTAATTAATACATATCACAAAAACTAGATTTGAAAAAAAAGTCTGTCAAAAGCTTCGAGGTCAGGAAGCTAAAATCTTTCAAATCAAAATCATTAAAACATAGGAACATAAAGTGCTTTTAAATTTTATAACTAAGATTTTAAAATAGGTAGACGTTTTTGTTGTAAAAATTCCGTCAAAAAACTTATCTTTTTCATTTACATTGTGGTTATTTGTTAAGAAACATATTTTCCCAATTGAACAGTCCCACTTTTAAATTTTTTTTATGAGTTTGCCATTGTTCCTCAATTTTGTACTTTTGTGCTCTAAAAACATATGTTCAAAAAATAAGAGAGCAGCAAGCCATGAGTTTTGGGCGACGCACGCGTTTTTGTTTTCGTCCGGGCCGTGAAAAATTGCATAAATTTATAATGTTAAAAGTGGAAATTAAACAGAAATATTAATTAGTAGCTTTAACCGGATATCCAACGAATGTGTATCGTGCTAGAGATAGTTCGATGTGATAATTATTATCGTTTTATTGGGTTTTTTCGAGCGATGTTTTTGTTTCAATTGCGTGGGGAACGGTTCGCCGGATGTTTCCATTCTTTACTCGGAAGGGTAGCGAATTGTGAGTACTTACTTATGTTCTACATACACACATATTCATACGTATGTGAGAAGAAAGTGCAAGAATTCGAACATTTAAAGAAAATAATGTGATTCAAATCATGCTTCATTTGGCTGATGATCTGGCTGAAATATTCCATCAACAACAACGTGTTAAAAAATGGACTGCGTGCAAATCCAGGATGCAAAGCTAAGTATTATATTTCCATCTATTGCAATTTCAAATTATTAAATTATCAAAATTGATGGCCACAAAAGGAGCTCCATGAATGTTTAAAAGTTTAATTGGTTTTGGTTGATGGAATCGAAAGTGTCAATCCAGAGCATTTTTTGTTAGACATAAAACTATGTAAACTGTTGTCAAGTTCAAGGGTTGTTTTGCAGAAATTAACTATGATTAAAGGAAGAATATTGGTAGATTTAAAAATATAATTATTGGTCTTTGTTTTTGCTTCTTATAAGCTTAAGGGATTTTTTTAATTTAAATTTTCGAGCTGGTGAGTTCTATTTTTAATGGAAAGGTACGTACACGATAATGTCATTTTTATGATTTCCACCATAAAACCTTTTGCAAGAGTAAGTTTCAAAAGATTTTATGAAGATTCTAATTATTTTATTTGTTTTCTGTTTCTCATGTTTCTTTCCAAGAGCGAGTAATGGCGCTATATCCAAGGTCATAGACCATGAATGAGGTACAGAGAAATTCAAAATTGACAAATTTAAAATTTGAGGAAAATATTTGCATTTGCTTTTTGATGTTTAATGCAGAACATTTTTGAAACAACTACTTTAGATTTTGAGTTTCTGTGTGAAATACCCTCATTTCCATCCAAATTGAAAAAGAGTAATCAAGGACCGGCATCCAGGAGCACATTACTTTCTAGCAAATGAGCTCCCAACGATAGATATAACTTATCATGGGAACGTATAGTACTGTTGTCCACGTTCCTTCCTCCCCTGTGTTCCAGTTGTCTCTGCGTCCAATACTGCACAGTGGGCCCGGCCGTGTTAAGATGAGTAGTAAATGTACTTTTACTACTCACCGGGATGCTGACAAGATCTGGCTGTGTATGTATCATAAGCATAAGCAAGCAAAAACATATGTTCAAAAAATAAAAAAGAAAAACATTGTTTATATCCCTTGTCTTTGAGTCAGTTTTTGAAATTGACGGGGACAACATATTCAAATCCTTAATTTTTCATCCATTTTTATTATTTTATTTTTTTTTCGATCTTGATTTTGAACTAATCTATGGAAAGTGCGAAAAGTAATTTGAAGTTTACCAACTAAAGCAATATTAACCAGCTAAGTTAGCATTTTCATTATGAATATATAAAGTCAATATTTTAAACTGCAAAGACATTACCTTTTATTTTGATATCTGGAAGAATCAAATATAAAAACATGATCAAAGTCCAAGATTTAAGCTCTGGCACTCTTGAAACAAAATTGATATCTACTAGGTTTTGGATGAATACTCTTTAATTTAAAAAAAAGATATTTTTTCCATTTCGATAATTCAATTTTCAAAACGTTTATAAATGATTTTTTTCCTAATTTTTGTTTAATTCCTGACATGATCTGAAATAGAATTTGGAATTATAATAAAAATTATTTTCTTTTTAAATGTTTTTTTTATTTTTGCAGTGATTTTTATGTCCGAAGATTTTAATTCTTGTTTTATCAAAATTTCAATTCGTATTCGTTTTCCAGCGACACGAGAATTTTGATTTCAAATTTGTTAACTACGCTGCTTAAAATTTTCAAGCAAATTCTTAATTCAAAATAATGAATATATCTCTTTGAATAATTTCTGGAAAAGCTTCTGGAAAAAGTATGGATTTGAATATTTGATTCTGAATCATTTTGAATCGTTACAGTAAAATTTATTATTTACTTAAGTCTGTGTCATGGTAATAAGTAGGAAAATGGTTTAAGAAACCATTTTTCTTATTTATTGTGCATTTTTGGTATTGTTATTATTTCTATCTAAATTTTAATTTTGAAAACCCCCTCTTCGAAGGGCCCTTTGCACGAGCTTGGCCCTTCCCCTCTTCCTATCCTCCCATTGCAAATCGAGAGGAGTTTCAAAGAATCTTAGAACATTTTCCCACATCCACTCTTATTAAAAGTAATCGAATTTTGCAATAAAAATTGTATGAAATCCCCCCTCCCTCTTACAATCTCTTCACTGGAAGAAGGGAGGGGTCTTCAATTTTTATTGAAATAGTTCTCCTACTAAATACCCTCACATGCCAATTCTGTTTCCATTCACTTGGCTCATTCTCGAGTTTTGTTAAAAATGGCAAGAGAGCCCCCTTCACCCTTCCCACTTTCCCCTTTTGAAAAAAGAAGGGGTACAATACAAGGCCGTGCGAACGGGGGGGGTTTTAGGGGTTTAACCCCCCCCCATGAAGATTTTTTCCGAGTAAAATTTTCACCGAAGTGACGGAAAATTACTCGATCATAAAATGTATTTGAAAATAAATGTTAACAAGCAAGTCAGAAATTTTTCTCGCCTCCGGCGGAATTCAATCTTAAATCTACCTTGGCTTGAGACATTTTGATCTACGATACTATTCGAATTGGTTTTTATTAAGAAGTGTAACTAAATAACAACAGAGTTTGAAACTAACCTTTTCTTTTAATTAAAAAAAAATCGTTTATTGCATTACAAATGTTAAGCTGATATGAAATATTCTTCAAGAAACCAATTTCGACTAAATTTTATTACGTGTTAAATGCTCAACACAACACATAATTTACACAAAGCCACAAAATTTACATTTTTCTGAGGTGCAATGAATTAAAAAGGTAAATTCGACTTATTTGGGTACCCTGAATCTGAATATGCAATTTTTCTATCAGCTTTTGTAATTCAAAAGACTTTTGAAAACATGTAAAAAATATTTGAGAAATTTCTGCATTGTTTATACAAAAACCCAAATCAAAAACATATCATTCAAAAATAAAAGTTCTAAATGAATTATCAAATTTCCTCAAGAATTCAAGTAATTTGAGTTCCGTGAAAAAAATTATAAAACTTTATAAGTTTTTTTTTACTTTTTTATCATTTATCAAATTTTTACATTTTATAACAACTTATCACCAAAACTTAAAGCGTTTGAACAAATTTCATAAAAGATTCGAGTTCAGAACGCTAAAATCTACCAAATCAATAATTGGAAAAAATAATTATCAAAATGCTGTTGACTTTATTCATCAATTAAATTATGTAAATTCTTATGGTGAAACATGTTTATTGAAAAAAAAACTTCCTGAAATGTTTTAAAAAGCTTATCTTTTTCATTTTCATATTTTGTTTAAATTTTCAAATAAATTTTCCGAATTACAGTTTTTTCCAATTTTTTCATAAACATTTTTCAAATTTTTAAGTCGAAATATTTAAATTTTAGAAAGAACTTTAAAAAATTAGTTTTTTTAAATTCTGAATTTTTGTGTACTTGACAACATCTTAGTTTTTAAAAAGAAATACATAGTTTCAACCTTCTGTTTTTTCCAGGACCCAATATTTCAATCGAAAGTGACAAAATATTCAGAGCTTGTAATTTTAAACTTTAAAACATGTGATTTAAAATTAAAGAACTTTTTATTAATTTTCCTTAGAAAAAATCGTCATTTATGAATCGATCATGATTTTTAAATTAATCTTTAAAAGTTTGAAACGTGATTTGAAGAAGGTAGCAACTTTAAACTTAATTTTAAAGCGAAATGTTAACTTACTTCATATTTGCTTTGTTCTTCCAATATTTGTTGTAACTTGGAACTTCTTATCTTTCACATTTTCATATGTGATGAAAGAAATTAGAGAAACATGAACTATCAAAGAACGAAAGAACATAAGCCGTAAATATCATGAAAATTTCGAAAAAGATACAACGGCTCACCGACAGGACTTGAACCTGCAATCTCCGCTTCGGTACAACGGCGCGTTAGCCAATTCCACCACGGTGAACGTGATGGAACCGGCGAACACGAGCAATCGAGCTCTGCCGATCAACTGCTGGACCATCTATCGAAACACCATGTATATCCCGCATGTGATCTTTCCCTCTATTGATCTCTCTTGTTTCTCTAACCCCACCCATCGACTCGGGATTTTAGCCGAGCGAGCACATGGTCGATTGCTTCGGGTTTGCCGCAACTTACGGTCAGATGAAGAAGCAATCAGTGCCGCTCAAGGTTCCGAGCAGACCAGTTACACAGGGAGGTGTTGCTCTGTTGAAATCAATACTGATGTTATGAAATCTCTTGGTACATCTTTGTACCTGAAAATGATCACATTTTCATATGTGATGAAAGAAATTAGAGAAACATGAACTATCAAAGAACGAAAGAACATAAGCCGTAAATATCATGAAAATTTCGAAAAAGATACAACGGCTCACCGACAGGACTTGAACCTGCAATCTCCGCTTCGGTACAACGGCGCGTTAGCCAATTCCACCACGGTGAACGTGATGGAACCGGCGAACACGAGCAATCGAGCTCTGCCGATCAACTGCTGGACCATCTATCGAAACACCATGTATATCCCGCATGTGATCTTTCCCTCTATTGATCTCTCTTGTTTCTCTAACCCCACCCATCGACTCGGGATTTTAGCCGAGCGAGCACATGGTCGATTGCTTCGGGTTTGCCGCAACTTACGGTCAGATGAAGAAGCAATCAGTGCCGCTCAAGGTTCCGAGCAGACCAGTTACACAGGGAGGTGTTGCTCTGTTGAAATCAATACTGATGTTATGAAATCTCTTGGTACATCTTTGTACCTGAAAATGATCACATTTTCATATGTGATGAAAGAAATTAGAGAAACATGAACTATCAAAGAACGAAAGAACATAAGCCGTAAATATCATGAAAATTTCGAAAAAGATACAACGGCTCACCGACAGGACTTGAACCTGCAATCTCCGCTTCGGTACAACGGCGCGTTAGCCAATTCCACCACGGTGAACGTGATGGAACCGGCGAACACGAGCAATCGAGCTCTGCCGATCAACTGCTGGACCATCTATCGAAACACCATGTATATCCCGCATGTGATCTTTCCCTCTATTGATCTCTCTTGTTTCTCTAACCCCACCCATCGACTCGGGATTTTAGCCGAGCGAGCACATGGTCGATTGCTTCGGGTTTGCCGCAACTTACGGTCAGATGAAGAAGCAATCAGTGCCGCTCAAGGTTCTAATTTCTTTCATCACATATGAAAATGTGATCATTTTCAGGTACAAAGATGTACCAAGAGATTTCATAACATCAGTATTGATTTCAACAGAGCAACACCTCCCTGTGTAACTGGTCTGCTCGGAACCTTGAGCGGCACTGATTGCTTCTTCATCTGACCGTAAGTTGCGGCAAACCCGAAGCAATCGACCATGTGCTCGCTCGGCTAAAATCCCGAGTCGATGGGTGGGGTTAGAGAAACAAGAGAGATCAATAGAGGGAAAGATCACATGCGGGATATACATGGTGTTTCGATAGATGGTCCAGCAGTTGATCGGCAGAGCTCGATTGCTCGTGTTCGCCGGTTCCATCACGTTCACCGTGGTGGAATTGGCTAACGCGCCGTTGTACCGAAGCGGAGATTGCAGGTTCAAGTCCTGTCGGTGAGCCGTTGTATCTTTTTCGAAATTTTCATGATATTTACGGCTTATGTTCTTTCGTTCTTTGATAGTTCATGTTTCTCTAATTTCTTTCATCACATATGAAAATGTGATCATTTTCAGGTACAAAGATGTACCAAGAGATTTCATAACATCAGTATTGATTTCAACAGAGCAACACCTCCCTGTGTAACTGGTCTGCTCGGAACCTTGAGCGGCACTGATTGCTTCTTCATCTGACCGTAAGTTGCGGCAAACCCGAAGCAATCGACCATGTGCTCGCTCGGCTAAAATCCCGAGTCGATGGGTGGGGTTAGAGAAACAAGAGAGATCAATAGAGGGAAAGATCACATGCGGGATATACATGGTGTTTCGATAGATGGTCCAGCAGTTGATCGGCAGAGCTCGATTGCTCGTGTTCGCCGGTTCCATCACGTTCACCGTGGTGGAATTGGCTAACGCGCCGTTGTACCGAAGCGGAGATTGCAGGTTCAAGTCCTGTCGGTGAGCCGTTGTATCTTTTTCGAAATTTTCATGATATTTACGGCTTATGTTCTTTCGTTCTTTGATAGTTCATGTTTCTCTAATTTCTTTCATCACATATGAAAATGTGATCATTTTCAGGTACAAAGATGTACCAAGAGATTTCATAACATCAGTATTGATTTCTTATCTTTAATTTTTTTATCAGTTTTCATTGATCATTAACGAATTTACCCATTTCTCAATATTTTCTTGTAAGTATAATTGAACATGAAGTTATTATTTTGAACTTCAGAAATTAACTATTCAAGCCGTTTATTTTTCTATAAATTGGTATTTTCTATGATTTCTTTCACCGGCACTTTTCAAATAATAATAAATATATCTATTCTTCTTTTTATCAAATTAAATTAAACCATCAATCATTGAATAAATTCTCCAAAGTTCAAATTGGTTTTTCTGTTATCGAAAATTCACATTTTTAATCGCGATTAAATATTTTTTGTTCAAATTCAAAATGCTACAGCGGAATTTTTCAATCACCTTTGAGTTGAAAATGAAGAATAGAATTTTAATTAAGATGAATAAATATTAATAATTGTTATCATTTTCCTAAAAACTAATCATCGTCAGTTTTTTATCTGGTTGTACATTTATTTAAGAATCCAGATTTCTTTTAAACTCTGAGTTTTTGAAACATTTATAAAAAAAAATGCAAATTTTGTTTTTTTTTTATCAGCCCAATTTATTTTTAGTTTGTGTGGTAATCATGAATGAAAAAAGGTGTTCGAAATTCCTTTCCTTTTTTTATTGTCTATTTTTGGTTTGCTATTATTTATAGCTAAATTTGAAATACGAAACCCCCCCCCCCCCATGAGCGGGTCCTTCGCACGGGCCTGGTACAATACATTCTAGTTTTAAGAAGATCCATTATTAATAAATAGCATATTTCTGGCACTGGAAATATCCGCCTGCAGTCATCGAGGTGATGTGTATCTGTATTCCAAAACGTTTTCCGAATGTCAGTCTTGGTGATAGTGGGAGCCGGGTTTCGTCATACATACGTTGTTTCTCATAAAAATAAATAAAAATGATAAGAATGAAATACAAAATTTATAGGAGAAATTAAATGCATATTACCTTCGTATATTGATAGATGTTAAATATTCATATAATAGGGTACAACACATTCATAGAAATATTTCTCAAAGGTTCTCAAGTTATGCAAACATTTCCATTTTACTTTGTAGACCCCCTCCCCTCTTGCAATAATACGAAATAGGTCTAAAACTGTGATAAGAACCCCCGGCCTCAGCAGCACCCACCTGCCAAGTTATCCATTTGGTGATTTTGTTTGTCGAAATTTACGTCTGATAATGGTAGGGTAAGACGAAAGTCGGGTAAGAAGGACATTCTTAGGTAGAATTGCAAAAGAAAATCAGCTATTGCTTATCTCATCGCTGTTTTTGAGCAGATGGGCAGTTTAGGTTTTTTGCTATCGCACTTACCATTGGAATTAGCAAATTTTCTCCATAAAGACTGTTTCTATAGATATCTAAAACATGCTTGTGAATTACACTTTTTCAAAATGGTCGGGTAAAACGGACACTGCATAGAAAAGGTACATTATGCCGGAACAATTGCTGTAGCATTACATAGTTTTAAGTATTTGAGAACGTTTTTTAACCTAATTGGAACCAACTGTCTCTAGTCCAGAAGCAAAACAGTGTGATTTTAGGAATTCCGTATTTTATAGGCGCTTTTTTCACCGATGATACCGCTTTTAGGGTTTTTATGGCCTGTTTGAGATGGTGAGAGCTTCTCGATCGACAATTGCATTTGCCAAGGTCTTTTGAAAGCATATGGAGAATCAAACCGATGAAAAATTTTAAATAACTGGAGAAACTGATGTGTCCGTTTTTCCCGACGTTGAAGTGTCTGTCTTATCCGCCAAAGCAACTATTTTTAAAAACGTTTGTTGCTCAAGCCCTTTGACCGAAATTTGCTGATTTTCCTGCAGATGGTCAAAGAGAAGCCAAATCAACACTCCACCTTTGAAAATGGTTGAAAATTTAGAATATGTTGTGAATTATGGACTATTTTCTAAGTAGAAAAATAACATAGAATAATGGAAGTTTTTGTTGGTTTTGTTTACTGAGACCTTGCTTGATTTAAATAAACAAAGGGCCTCGAAAGTGTTGATACACTTAGGCAAACATATTCCTATCATTAGATTTGTGCCAAACATCGTCATTTTCGAAATATTGAAAGTGACCGTTTTACCCGCTGTGTCCGTCTTACCCGACTTTCCCCTACATGTTATATTTGTTTTTTTTTTAATCTGCAGTGAGATTTATTTTGACGAAGCTAATCGAAAAAAATTCTAAAGAGTTAAGGAAAGGTTTTGTATTGATTTTTTTGGCAATAGTATTTACTAACGACTAACATACGAACTTATAAAAAGGGATTTTTTCTCTTCATAGGTAGTTGGTAACCTTTCCAATTGGCAAGTAAAAAATCGTCTCCCAAAAAGGAATAAAAGGGCAACCCTCCCGAAAAGTATGTTCGACATCGTGTGACATTATGTCACGGCTGGGGGGTAACAGCTAATATCCTGGAGCGATTCCCAGTTGAACATCGATCGTCGTAGTCGTCTTCTTCGTCGAAATGCTGCCCTTCCTGATGCCGCTTGGTTAATACAATAAAACATTTATTCACACATTTGGATAAATTGATTCGCGGTACCGATAAGAGAAAGAGCTGCTGCTGGCTGATCTCAAAGTGTCCACCGAATGGAACTTTTATGGTGCCACGGGAGAGTTCAGAGTTGGCTCAGATGTCGCGGTCTTTCCTGTAGGGTCTCCCGGTCTCATTTCGGAAGCCGCTTCTTCGCTTCCTTTTAAGGGATAATAAATTTCCTCAATTTTTTTCACCTCATCCACCAATCTCGAGGGACATCGATGCTTGACTCGCGGATAGTTTTTTCGCAGTTGTTAAAGTTGTCGATTTTTTTTTATTCCTAGCAGCTTCCAGTATTGGATGTTAATGTTGCGTTTCATGTCGTTTGTTTTTAGCCTTTCAGCTTTAGGGCCGTTAGGCGTAGGTAAGAGGTTCAAGTTCACAAAATTACAGCTTCCAGGAAGAAAAAAAAACAGATAGGACTTGCCAAGTTGAAATCTCCAGGGAATTTTCGGGCAAAACTTGGCAGAAACATCGGTTCCACGGATAGTGCTTTTTGTGTGTTACATCAGTTCCGAAGAACAGTCCGAAGGCGGTAAAGTTTTTTTGCGGTGCTTTGGTTCTCTTTTTCTTCGTAAACTTTGAGCGCTTGCTGCTGAAATGTACTCCATTGGATTAAAAGAAAAGTTTTTCGGACAAATAAAACTGTAATTGACATTGAGCATTGCGGTTGTAAGTTCTTAGCATCTACTGGTTCAGTTGCTTGCTTTAACAATTCAATATCTTTCGTCCTACATGACCGAAATCTATGAAATTATACTTTCCTATTGTGAAAAATTCAAGAGAATCGACTGAACATAGTTTCAATAGCCGCACAAGCTAACGAACGGAGATATAGTGCCCTTTTAACCCCTAATTCCCCCATATTTTGTAAATATTCCAGAAAAACATTGATTTAAACCAGAGAATTTTGAACGAAAACAGACCTATCGTGTGAAATTTTTTCTGAGAAATTGAATAAAGGCTGTTTTGGTCACCGCACGCTTCAGAAAATGGAGTTATGGCTGTTTTTACCCTCAATTCCCCTATATTTTTCGATTATTTCGGAAAAAAGCTTGTTCAGACTTGAAAATTTTGAACCAAATGGGTTGTATCTTGTGGAGTTTTTTTCCGGTGAATCGAATGAAGGCTGTTTGAGACCCCGCACACTTCGGAAAATGGAGTTATGGCTGTTTTTACCCTCAATTCCCCTACATTTATTCTTAAATCATAAAAAATGTAGGGCAATTAAGGGTGGAAACAGCCATAAGGGGAAAAGTTCATATAACGCCCCATGTGGCTAATACGCGCCACCTTTGATTTGAAGAATCTGAAATATTTGAAGCCTGCAAAATATTACCAATTTGTTTAAAATGCTGTGATTGGTCATGGCAAGTATGAATTTTTCCTTAAAATGCCCCTGTGTCGTGATAATTTCACAATTTAGGTTTTTCATAATTTTGATCTAAATTTTAAAACACTTTCAATAAGGTGTCACCAAGCAGAGAAAAACGAATAAGACAATATTTTCTGACACATCGATAGAGGAGAATCTTAACTATGATTTTATGCTAAAAAATCATACTGAACTCGCAAAGGTATGCTTTTTATGGGTATGTTCTATCACGGCCCATGCGCTCTTTATAACGCGCCAATCGTAGTAGGCTGAAAATAGCATTAATTTTTCTAAAAGGCCAATTTTCATTAAAAATGAACAAAAACTCTAAAACCATATTTTGAGCGTTAATTCAGCCCAAAAAATCTACTTTTCATTTTTTCAAAATTTTGATTAGTCCATTTTGATTTTCTTTTCAGTCAAAGTGTCTGTAAGTATTGGTGTGTTTTTGGTCTTCGGCTGCTTTCGGGTGCGTTCGGCTGCTAGGCGCAAATTGAATACACAGCGGCGCGTATTTGCAACAAAGTTTTGTTCTGTGGCTTTGAATATGGTTTTTAAAAATCAAGTTTTTGAAGCAACTATAGCAATTTGAGTAAAAAAATATCATAGGCATTTGTAGAAAACACTTTTCTTCAACGATTGCACCCATTTTCAACACAATTTGTACGTGGAATACACAGTAAATCAGCGATTCGCTTAGGTGGCGCATAATAGGGCATGTTCCCCAACTCCATATTTCAAAGCGTGCGGTGGCTCTAACAGCCTTCATTGGATTCCTCGGAAGAAATTTCATAATATAAGTCTCGTTTGTTTCAAAATTATCAACTCCACAAAATACAAACCATTTGGTTCAAAATTTTCAACTCCCAACATGCCTTTTCTGAACTATTTGAAAAATGTTGGGCAATTGAGGGTAAAACAGCCATAACTCCTGTTCCCAATGCGTGCGGTGGCTCACAATAATCACATAGAGGATACAACCCATTTGGTTTAAAGTTTTCAAGTCCGAGCTTGCTTTTTTTCTGAAATTATCAAAAAATGTAGGGGAATTGAGGGTAATAATAGCCTAACACCATTTTCCGAAACATGCGGTGGCTCAAACAGCTTTCATTGGATTCCTCGGAAAAAATCACACAAGATAGGTCCCAAAAAATTGAAAATTTTCAAGTCCGAATATGCATTTCCTTAACAATGTGAAAAATTGAGGGGAATTGAAGGTAAAACAGCCATTACTTCATTTTTCACGCGTGCGGGGGCTCAAACAACCTTCTTCGATTCACCGGAAGAAACTCCACAAGATACAACCCATTTGGTTCAAAATTTTCAAGTTCGAACAAGCTTTTTTCTGAAATAATCGAAAAATATAGGGGAATTGAGGGTAAAAACAGCCTTAACTCCATTTTCTGAAGCGTGCGGTTGCCAAAACAGCCTTCATTCGATTTCTCAGAAAAACATGCACACGATAGCTCTGCTTTCGTTCAAAATTCTCTGGTTTAAATCAGTGTTTTTCTGGAATGTTTACAAAATATAGGGGAATTAGGGGTTAAAAAGGCACTATATCTCCTTTCGTAAGCTTATGAGGCGTTTGAAACTATGTTCAATCAATTTTCCGGAAATTTTCACAAAAGGAAAGTATAATTTCATAAATTTGGGTCATGTAGGACGAAAGATATTGAATTTCTTCGCGGTTTGTACACTTTTTTCCCCATTGTGCACAGTTTTAAAAATTGTACCACTTTCTTCTCCTTGTTACGAATGATTTTCATTAACGGAACAATAAAATTTGTACAACATGGGGCAGTGTTGTTATTTGAAGTCACTACGTTATACATGAACTGTTCGAAAATTTAAATGAATTATTTTTATCTAATGGATGCTTGTCCCCACTATGCATATATAACAGTTCACACCTTAATTATTTTTTTTGGCGAAGATTCAGACATTTTTGCCATGTTTGCCTAAAAACAAATTGTGTTTTTAAAAAAAATAGGTTCTTTTCTCCAAACAAAAATCAGTTACCGTTTTCTGTGAAAGTTTTTAATTAATTTTTCAGTGAAAATCAGATAATACACAACCTAAAAGGTGTTTTCAGTACCAATCTTCTCTCATTGCCACGGATTAGAGTAAGAAGTCCGAAATGAAAATTGGTATAAAAAGTTAGAAATTCAAAAAAAAGTGAACATTTTAAAAATCCGTAAAATATGTGAAAATGTAGCTTGGAACTTTGTCTGTGTTGGAACTATGGAACTATGATTAAAATTGGCAATTTTTTTTTCATATTTGCTGAAATTAAAAACCACAGCGAATTGCGTTTGGTTGATGATGATTTTTGTGTAGCTAAAACAAAAATCTTATCTAAATTATGAAGACTCTTGACAAAATGTGTTTTAAGGCTAAACTAGTCACAAGATAAAAATAAATAATACAAAAATTAACCAACAGAAACAAATATGAATAAAAAACTATGCCAAAAATATAGTGCAGAACAAAAAATGTCAGTATTTCTTTTCAATAAACCTATCAATTATTTCTGTGAATACTGTGACATTTCTAGAAAACGGTTGATTATGTCTAAGCTTCTTTGAGAAAAACGTCCTGGAAAATAAAGGAATCAAAGGTTTGAGAAATCTCAAGTGATTTTCTGCTTACGCAGAAGGCATATGTTTGCAATTTCATAGCAAATCAATTCTTAGCAAAAATTTTAAAATTTCTTTTTTTTTTCGCACAGTAATACTTTTATAAGTTTTAAACAACTTATCATAGCTTTACACTTTCTTCACCCAAATTTTTTTTACAGGAAGTCGTTATTATTCAGAATTTTATTAAAACTATTCATACATATTAAGAATCTAAAACAGTCTGAATAAACATTTAGTTTAAAATGTATTTTATGAAGATTTTTTTCAACTTAAGCAACATAAAAGTTACATGTTTAATAGTGTTTCAAGATTTAAAACAAATCAAGAAAAAATGTCGATAAATAGCATTTTTTTTCAAAAATTGAACCACTGTGACTTCTAAACATCATTTTCCAGTGTCTTCGCCATTTTTTTTTTTTCTTACACCCTTAGCTATAATTTTAGGCTAAGCCCCTGAATCCCATAGCTTATATTTTTCTTTTTATGAAAATTATTTGCTGAAAAACTTTTAAGTTTTGTCATATCCTCAATCGAAAATTCGGATTTGCGCCTGATAAAATCTCTAATAGTCCCTACTTTCATGGAATCAATCATCTACACTTTATGAATAGTGAAAATTTGAATGAATTTCATCACTTCTAGATCTTTTTGATCGATTAACTATATAAACTTTTGTCGAATAGTTGATTTTCAGCTGTTTTTGGGTCTCCCTATGGGACTTTGTTCTGTATAAAACGATATCTCAAAAACCACTTGACAGAACGTCACCAAAATATGCACACGTTAACATCACACTAGTAGATAGCATCACTGAAAATTTCATAAACTTTCGTTTATGCATGCTGAAGTTATTGACAATACAAAATGTAGCATTTTTTTCGAATACACTCTCAGACTCAGGATTGATTGGATCAGGCAGTGAGAGAGGGATACATGCATCCTACCATTATCAGTTGCTGTTTCATTTTTCAATAAGTAAAATGTTGACTTTTAAGTAGCGTTTTTTTCACCAGTAAGAACAAAATCAAATTTTATAAGTGTTTGTACACATACAATGTTTCCAACAAGAAACCTATTCTGAGTGTTAATTTTGATTGATTTTCAGAGCATTTTTTGATGGTCACACAATTTTGAGCCGTAGTTCAAAACCAATTAACAATTTGAAAAATAGAAGCAATTAAAGAAATTTTATTAAGTGTTTTATCAACGTTTGCTATATTGATTGATTGTGAACTGATCATCGTTATCGGCAAAAGTTATGTTCTTTTGAAGGGTGATACGGTCAAAATTTGGTCAAGGGAAAACACGTGTAAATCGGTGAAATCATTTATTTAAAAAATCAAATTAAATTTCTTTTTCAAGTTTAATTAGTATAAAATTCAGGAAAAATATTCAGTTAGGCTTCCGCTTTTCCAAATCCGAATTGCCGGCCTTACGCTAAACTCCTGCCATCAGATTTTGTACAGCCACCTTGTCCACCTTCTTCGCTGCACAAAGCCAGTTTGCCTTGAACTGCTGCTCGTCCTTAGCATTTTTTTGGTCTTCTTTAGGTTCCGTTTGACAATAGCCCAGTATTTCTCTATTGGGCGGAGCTCTGGCGTGTTGGGAGGGTTCTTGTCCTTGGCAACCACCTGCACGTTGTTGGCGGCGTACCACTCCATGGCCTTTTTACCGTAATGGCAAGATGCCAAATCCAGCCAAAACAGTACTGAACAACCGTGTTTCTTCAGGAAAGGCAGCACACGTTTTTTCAAACACTCTTTCACGTAAATTTCTTGGTTGACAGTCCCGGAAGCTATGAAAATGCTGCTTTTCAAGCCACAGGTACAGATGGCTTGCCAAACCAGATATTTCTTCGCGAACTTTGACAGTTTCATGTGCTTGAAAATATCTGCTACCTTTCCCCTTCCTTTTGCCGTATAAAAGTCCTGTACCGGAAGCTTCTTGTAGTCGGCTTTGACGTAGGTTTCGTCGTCCATTACTACGCAGTCAAACTTCGTCAGCATCGTCGTGTACAGCCTCCGGGAAAGCGCTTTGACCGTCGTATTTTGTTAATCATCGCGATTTGGAGTCACTACCTTCTTGTAAGTTTGGCTCGATTTTCGGCTCGATGCACGGTTGTAGACGATACACCCAGCTTATTTGCGGCATATCGAAGAGGGAGGTTGGGGTTTCGCTTGAAACTACCGGCAACTCTCTTTGGCGTCTCAGCGGCTTCCGGTTTTGGATTTCCCCCCGATCCAGACTTCCTGGCTGTCGACAAACGTTCCTTAAACACTTTTATTACATTTGTAACGGTTGATTTTGCAACTTTTCGCGATTTTGCCAGCTTTGCGTGCGAGTAGCTCGGATTTTCGCAATGCGCGAACAAAATTTTGATACGCTGCTCTTCTTCCTTGGATGGCATTTTGACAACTGAAGAGTGAATTCCAAAATCAAAATAGGAGCAAGGTGCGTATATATTCAGGAGGTGTTCCCGAATAACGAATTCCCGATTCAGCCATTTTGGCTCTGTAGGCTATGCAACTATACGGAACTCATGAAGTTTGTTTACCAACAAACCCTAGAAAAGCTGAGCAAAAAATAAACGAACTCATTGAGAGTCCCGCTCACTCCTCGCCTACTTACTGTGAAAGTCGGAGAACCTAGTGTATCTAAGAACCTTGAATAGGAGCAACTTTCTACACACACACACGCCTTAAAAATGAGTGGTGTTCAGGTATTTTAAAAGCAAAATTGAAAGAAATATGTCAAGTTGATAGTGACAAAATTTTGACCTTATCACCCTTTAAACCAAATAGGAAAAATTAAAATTATAAACTTATTTCATTTTTATTCATGAATGAAACCCTGCTTCCTTTTTCCCAACTTCGCCATTTAGAGAAAGGGTTTCAAATTATTAATAGGCATACAAACTCTCTTTAAAATAATATGGTCTTTTTTGCTTGAAAAACTATAGATTTTTGCAAAAAAAAAATTGTATGGAATTTTCTCTTTCCCCATTCTCACCCCTTACTGCTGGAAAGAGATGGGTTTGTCAAAGTATCGTTCCCATTTTTTCGTACCCAAAAACCCTTTCATTTAAGGTTCTTAAGCTATACAACAAAGTTTATATGGTACCATCTCCTTTCCTCTACTTTACAAACTTGAATGTTTGAAGGGTATTTAACCATGAAAAAAACATCTTGTACCCCGGGCTTGAGATATAGCTCAGTTGGCAAGTCTGTTGTCTCCTGAGTCGATGTCCGCGTGTTCGAGCCCAAGAGTAAACATCGAACACAGTTGTACCGGATAAGTTTCTCAATAATGATAAGCCAACTGCAACGTTGATAAAAAATCGCGAACGCCATAAGGATAATAAAACGACTATAATCGAAACAAAAAAAAAGATCTTGTACCCAAATACCCATTTCATTTGCTTTGTTAGTTCTCAAATTATTTCAACAAAACTGGGCCCCCTTCCTATGCACTCACTGACAGAAGAGTTGTGTTTCAAAAAATAAAAGAAATATTTCTCACAATCCCATACCATGCAAAACTTGGTTCTATTGCACGATTAGTCCAACAAACTTGAAAAGACGATCCAGCCTGCAGCTGAAATCTTCTCAAGTAAAGACTAAATATTGTCCTTTGAGCAAAAAAATGTAAAGGACTCACCCTCCTACTTTCTATTCCTCCTCAGGGATAAACGAAGGGTTTAAAATATTCATACAAACACTTAAGCTATGATCATTTAGTATCCGGGAACTTTATTTTGGTGATAGCTTCGTTACTAGAGCTCGCATATGCAAAGCTTTAGAAGCGTTGTGTTGCTAATAAAAATGGCTATCTTGCCTATTTTTGATAGATTTTTAAGTTTACGTGTGTTTGAGATATTTACGATGCAAAAAGACATGATAAAAGTATTTTTGCACAATCGCCTCGTAAATTCTTAGTTGTCGACTTGAAAGTGGAAACCTTGATCTCAAATATGGCTTAAAAGACTATGGTTATTGGGGATAACTGAATGTAGACCCCTTAACTATGCAGTAAATCCGTTTCAGGCAGACAAAAAGTGTTGCCTGACTAGTAGACATCAAGTTATTAACTTATAATGAGCAGTTCCATAGATCGCAATCTGTGCAACCGGTTTTTACGCAATGTGACAGATGTGTTCTGATGGACAAAGAAATTTATGTTAAAACCGAATTTAAGAAGCCAAATTCTTCGAGATGTCTACTCCTGGAAAGGTTCCAACCAGCTTCGAGGTTTTTCGAGGTGAATTTGCGTAAAATATCATGATTTTGCAAAGGTTTTGCTTCTGTGGAAAAAAATAATAGGTCAATACATGATTGAAAAAAGTGAGCAAAGATAAAAAAAGAGATTTTATAATAAAGTAAGAGTATTTCTAGTAATTAACGATAAATTATTATTTTTATATTTTTACATTTAATGTCATATTAACACCTTCATTTCCTCCATATATAGTTTTTCGATTAAAGGGATAGTTTTTAAAATAAACACGTTTTTAAATGTCCGGATTCTAAATGATCAAAGCCTTAATATCCTACCATGCTAAATTTGGTTCCATTCGTTTGATTTGTTCTCCAACTTTGCTAAAACTTTCATGAAACTGAATATTTCATCCCGTTTTCTTTGATCTATAACCAGATTAAATTCTGTATCAATATCTTTAATCAAAAAGATTATTTATAAAACCTTCCTTCGATTCACGATTTCACTTCAGGGATTTGTAAGGTTGCCAGATTGTCCGGTTTTATCCGGGTTTGCCCGGATATTTGATACAAAATTTGAGAAAAGTCCGGTCCGCCCGATTGCCTAGATTTTATTCAGAGCAGAATTTTGATCGGATTCATTGAGCGCCGATGCGGTCTAATGGATAGGCTGGCGCGAGTCTGGTAACCCAGGCTTACTGGGTTCGATTCCCGGTATCGACAAGAAAAACTCTTGGGTTCGAATCCCAGAAGCTGCCGTCTGGTAAGATGTGTTTCATAGTACAAATAATTATATTTTTCAGAGGGAATTCATATGGGATTAATCTGAAGAGACTATTGCAAGCGGAGTGGATTGCCAACCATTGTAGGTCTCTGAAGGTTGGATGACTTCCCTCGACGAACCATCGGCCGTGGAAGCCTGAGAAGCAATTCGAAGGCCAAGCCACCCAGACATAGGCTGGACCTTACTACCGATGGGGGAACCATACATACATACATTCATACATACATACCAGAATTTTGCTCGAATTTATTCACTTTATTTGCCAGGTTGAACAAAACAACAAAAAGCCTTAAATACGATTTTAAATCTGCTGATAATTTTTAATGAAACAAAAAATTTTCAATTTTTTTCCTTGATTTTTGTAGAGTAATTCCTGGACTTTGACCAAATTTGCCCGGATATTGTCCGGATTTTAGATCGCCAAATTAAGATGAACTGCCCGGATTTTGCCAATTTTCATGTTTGAAAAGTCCGAATTTATCCGGCTCAGAGACGTGCTTGAAAAATTCAGGCAACCTTAAGGATGAGGTGCTTTACATCCAAAAAAGATTCTTAAAACAAGGTTTTATCATATTCGAACACATACCTATTTATCCCAGCTACGATTGTTGCTGCCTAAATCGATGATTATACCCGGAATGCAAAAGGGTTTCTTAAATTCTGGGTTTTGTATCATTCAACATCGCTTTCCATCCTACCTATAACACAAAAAGTATTCGGGACCAAAAAAGTGAATCGAATTGCAATCGAACAATTACTGTGCTGGCCTGCAGCGCACGCAAGCAACCAAAAGGAAATAATATCATTTAAGTCTGATCACGATTTATCTCCACTCCTTCCCATGATCTTCCATCCCATCCAATCGCAGCCAGCATCCAACCGGAATTAGCAGTGGGCAATAGTGCTCAATCTGCTGGATTGCTCGAGCAATAATCAATTTAAATTAATTTTGGCATTTAATGCCAAAAGGAAACTTATCCCAGTCGATTGGCGTTTGTTCTTTCGGTTTCCCGTGCCATTTTCTCTGACCGGCTCCAGGAAGATGATAAAAAACATATCAATAGTTTGTCGGTAAAACCGGAGATGGAACCACACACAGTAAAGACCGAAAGCAAATAGAATCTCCACACAGCTCCTGGCAAAAGATAATCGAATCTTGGACTGATCGTCCTCCAATGTTGTCTTCCCAGGATCCGCCACCCAATCGTATACCAACTTTTTTGCGGAAGGGATCGAATCTGAAATACAATGAAAAGAGCTGTAAAATGATTCAGCAATCGATCTCTTTCACCAGCCAAGGTAAAGGAAGAAAAGTGAGGTAAGTTTTGTCGTGCACAAACCGCCATAAGTAGTTACCGATTCTCATCAGAAGGCCAGCAATCCGGGAAGTAGGAAAAAGTTAAGATTCTGCAAATGCACTTTTGAACGATTCACCTATTAGTTGCAAGTTTGCCGAAATTTCACAAACAAAACATCCTCAAATATGTCTTCAGGTTGTGTAGCAAAGAAGTACAAAATCCGTATCACAAATCATTTTTTTTTATTAATACTAAATTTACCTGGGGAGGGTCAAATGACATTTTTCGAACTTCAAATGACTAGAAATCCTGTTAAAATTGTTTTTTCGCGAATTTATCTCTAAGACAATTTTTATTTTCAAAATGCACGAAATTTTTCATAAAAATGTTTTCTTCTTAGTTTGTAGATTTCGAGTTACGCATGTGCTATAAGACTGAGTCGATTTGGGGTAAATTTTTAATTTCTCAAACCCAGGGGTCTTAAAAACTTTATTATTTTTCAATGTCAAAAGACATACCCCTATTAAACACCTAAAAACTTTTATGTCTTATTAAATACGAAGTTACAATCTTTGACAAAGTTGTTCAGCGGAAAATTTCCTATGGAAATTTTTTAAATCGGCACAAAAACCATAAGCAAAAATGATGTTGATTTTTCAGTAAAAAATATTTAATTTTCCATAAAAATCTAAAATTTCAAATTTACTCATATAATCGTTACTTAAAATTTCTGCAAAAAATTATGGATGAGTTTTGGACAAAAACGAAGAATTTTAGGCTAAGGTTGTCAGATTGCCCGGTTTAACCCAGGTTTGCCAGGATATTCAATTCATAATTTTGAAACAGTCCGACCAGGCCCAGATTTGGGCCTGATTCTGGGCCCGGATTTATTCACAAATCAAACAAAATTTAAAAAAACAACAAACGTCTCCAAAACATATTTTTTTGAACTTGTGTATAAAAATAATCATGAAATGTTGTTTAGAAGCCTCAAATACGGTTTAAGATCTGTCGATGAGTTTTAAAAGAAAAAAAAAATTTTCTTGATTTTTGTTGATTGAATCCTGAGTTTTGGAAAAATTTACCGGATACTTGTTTATGATCGTCACTTTTGGAATCAATTGCCCGGATTTTGCCAGGTTTTTTTTTACAAAATTGCCGAGTTTGTCCGGCTCGGATACGGGCTGGAAAAATTCAGGCAACCTTATTTTAGAACCCAGGGTTTTAGAATTAAAAAATTGCCTCAAATCGACTTAGTTCTACTCTTTCTATACAGACTCAGACTACTTATTTATACCACCGGGGGTCAAAAGACCGATAACACCTTTTCCGTTAAAACTCTCTTTCAGACAATATTCAGCTTCAAAAATTTATATTTGACTTATTTAAAGTTTAAAAAAATTAAGAAAACATGCTTTGGAAGAAAGCTGCAAGTCAGTTATTCAGTGCTAGAAAAAAAAGATTCACTTAGTGCTTGAGAAAGCGTAAGGAAGAAGCTAAATGCTGCACATATGTAAATAATTTTTAAATTTTCTTTAAATCATGGCCACAAAAATTTAAAAAGAAGTTGTGAAAAAACCGTTCTTATTAATGAATCAACCGCCAAAGCTGTTCCAGTCACAAGAATTTTATTAGTAAAGTGAATTGAAAAATTAAAGTAAACATGAAACACAGAATTTTTGACAACCATTCAAATTTTTTATCATTCTGCATTTTCGAAGACTGTTCTAGCAACTAAATTCGATTTCGCAAAGGTTTCTTAGCAATTTGTTTCCACAAATAAAACTCATAATTATTAATTCTTGAAAAAAAAATCATTAAAATAACTATCTATCAGAAACCCAAGATCTTTTGTTTTCTTACTAAACCAACTGTGTCAAAACTTAATTCAACACAAATATAATTAATATTTTAATATTTTTTTAAAATAAATTTATATTACAAAAAATTACTGGTATTTTTAAAAATGTTCTTTCTCTGACAAGCACACTTTCACAATATATATGAAATACATGGCACATTCACAATTTTCTTAAAAGGGACATAAGACCGCTTCAAAAATTGACATCTTGCTTCCATATGTTTTTTCCAAAGTGTTTTGAATCTTCAAGCGTAAGTGTAAAATTTGGGATGATTATTTTGACCCCTTAATTTGCGCAACGCGTTCCAATTTTGAATGGAAATTTGTAAGGAAAAAAAAATATTTCGCATATTGTTTCGTGGAGCAAATTAAGATTAGCTTAAAGGTTTTACCTGTTCTTAATCTTAAATTTTGCTAACATGAGAAGAGGCGAAAAATTGGAATTAATTAAATAAATAACCTGAATCCATTTGATAGTATTTATATTTTGCATGCCAGAATTTCAATAAGTTCATCAATATTCAAATTTATTTTTATTATTCTAATTTTTTTTTCATATTATGGAAAGTTCAAAACAGGATTTTTAACACCATTAATTTTAATGTGCAATGTGAACGTAATAAGTATTTGCTTACGCTTGAGTGAACTTAATAAGTATTTGCTTATGCTTATGCTTTGCAAAACTTGTTTTTCCTTATTTATATTTTTATCAGTTTCTTATTAATCACTAAAGAAATAAAATTTTCCATCCTATACTTTGCCATGACAAGCTTTTAATGATGAACTGAACACGTCGAATAAAAAATATTCAAAGTTTTTATAGTAAACTTCAAACAAACTATAAAAAATATTTTAGAAATGATTGAAATTTCGAATCAAGTCAGTAGTTAATAATGATTAAAAATTGTTGCGCAAAATGATAATGATTGTTAATTATTACCATACTTATTACCATTTCGTTTCTTTGCTTTCTATTGAAAGGTTCATTTAAAAAATTTCCCAGTTTGATTATAATAACCAATTTTTTCTTTGCCTTTTTTCCCAATAAAGAAAAAAATTATCTATATATCTACATATTGAACAATTTGATAAACAAGAAAAAAATCTATTTTATGTCAAGGCAGAGATATTTTTTTTTATATATATTCCAATTCTTCCAATTATCGGGATGAAAGGCTACAAAATAATGATTTATTTTTCATCAGGTCATAATCAATTCCAAACAGATAAATTAACAATACAACAACAACCAATTAAAACTAAGTGGAACGGATATAAATTTTCAAACGCAATTAAAGTTTAAAATTTCAAGCTCTGAATATTTTTTCGCTGTTAACTAAAATGTTGGGCCTCGGAAAGGATACAATGTAGAATCTAAGTTTTTCTCATTTGCAATCTGGATTTATAGGCTTCCAAGAAAATGTTTGCTAAACACAAAAATTCAGAATTAAAAAACCAAAGGCAAACTTATTCAAAGTATTAAAAAAAATTCATAACTTTGATTCTAAACTTCCTTAAATTTATTTGAAAATAAAAAAAATTAATTCGATTAATTGGCCTCACCGGTAAAAGTTATGTTGATTAAGTAAGGAAATTAAAAGATTATGAAAATTGAAATTTGTTCCATGAGCTACTAATTATTGACATATGATGAAATTGCTTCATATACAATCTTATTCACTCATTTTCAATATCTTTCCCATTCTCCTGACTTTCTTTTTCTCTGTCGTTTTCATAATCTTGAAATTTGCTTACTAAAAGAATATAATTTTCACTGATCAGGGCGATAAATTAATTTAACCAATATAATATGAAGTTCAACAGATGAAAAATGGATCAGTTTTGAATCAAATGATTAACAAACAAATCCACAAAAAAAGCTATTGTAAAATCGTTTATCATATTTTATTCAATTTAGGAATAATATTTTAATAAAGATGATGCATAGTAAAAAAAAAATTCATTTGGAATTTTAGAAAGTCAAGATTTCTGACACAACTGAAGAATGTTTAAAAAAAAATATTCAAATCGTTGCGAGCGATTTTTTTTCCTGTTCTCTCATTGGTCAATATTACTCAATTCTCATCTGATTTTAAGTCATCTCCATTTCAGCCATTTTCTCACTAAAAAACCGAACGGGAGCAGAATCATTTAAAAATTTACAAACATGGTAGACTTTCTATAATGTCCGTTTTAAACTGACTTCAAACAACATTCTATACGATCTTTTCACTATTTATGCAGTTGGAATTGCGATTCGCAAAACTATTGTAAACAACTTAAGTTATCATTTTTGATACGATTTTATGTTTGCTGGGTTTAAAAGTATTATAAAAATTTATTATTTTTTCGAGTGTGTGTGCTGCAAATTCCTTGAAAAATGGTTTAAGAAATCGATTTTCTTATTTTATTATTTTACTGGCTGATCCCGTACGAACTTCGTTTTTCTAAAAATGTTAAAACGTGATCATATAAGATGTTATTGTTTTAATCCAATCTCGATATTCCTAACACTGGATAAAAATACCTTCGCTTTGAGAGTATGCTCATTGATAAGGTAAGAACCAAATTTCATAAAAGATATAGCAGTTTCTTAAAGAATCCTTTTATTCAATAAGTACGTTGACCCGTTTAATGTTCACGACAATTTCACAAAATAGACGGATGGTACAAAAGAACTATTCCCTTTTTTTTTCATTGTAGGTACAATAATTCCAAGTTCAACACATTAAATCATAGTGATTTTTTCACTAAATCCCTGTGTATTAATTTTCAAATTGATTCTATGACGACTCTATACACAAAATTTCATACCTAAAAACGATTGATCGTCAATGAAAATCCCTGTGGGTAAATTTTCATATAAATAAAATGCAGAACAACGTAAATATTAAAAAAAAAACAGTGAAAAGATAATATGGCTGACCCTTTTCGCCGAACTGTGTCTCTAAATTTCATACCCGAAACAAATTGCTCCTCTCTCAAAACCCCCATGTGCAAGGTTGCATCTGAACCCGATGCATAATTACGACAATATCGCGAACTCAATGAACAATTGGCAGGGACGACCCTTTTCCAACTTCAATCTAAAATTTAATGTTTGAAATCAATTGCCGGCCTCTTGAAACCCCCACGAACAAAATTTCATTTCAATCTGATACATCAAAACAACAATATCGCTAAAACAGTGAACAGTTAATATGGACGCTCCTTTTGGCCGACCCCGGATCCAAAATTTTAAACCTGACATCAATTTCCCATCCCCTAAAATTCCAATGCACAAATTTTCATCTGAATCCCGTGTTTATTAAAGTCAATATCGAAAAAAAAAACTGATCTGTTGATATGGACGCCCCTTTTGCTAACCCCTTATACAAAATTTGACACTCGAAATCGATTGTTCATTCCTGAAAACTTCCATGTGCCAATTTCCATCTCATTCCGATGTATATGACTTCAATATAACTAATTCAGTATTTGTGTAGTTTGGACGACACCTTTTGCTGGCCCTTTACAAATAAAATTTAAACCTGAAATCGGTAGCCCGTCTTTCAAAACGCCCGTGTACCAATTTTCAACTCAATCCTATGCATAACGATGTTAATATGGCATAAACATGTTGTGTGTTTGTGTTGTATGGACGATCCCTTTGGCCGACCACTGACCCTGAATTTGATACCTGGAATCGATTGCTCGTCCCTCCAAACACTAATGTACTAAATTTCATCACAATTCGACGAAAAATAACGTCAATATCGCGAAAACAATATTTGTCTTGTATGGACGACCCCCTTCAGAAGGGGTCATCCGAAAATCAGAAAACATTTTTCATCATTCCTGGTTCTAATGAGCATCCATGCCAAATTTAAGCACTCTAGCTTTTGAAACGGCTGAGTCTATAGAGGACAAACATACAAACCCACAGAAATTGCTTTTTGAAACAGTCCTCCAAGGACGGGTATCTCGCATGGGTCTGAAATAAGGGATTCATAATACGGCGTTTCGCTTTACGGCCATGTTTTGAGAAACGCATCTAAGCCTTATAACGAGGT
Organism: Uranotaenia lowii; assembly: GCF_029784155.1. Lineage (NCBI taxonomy): Eukaryota > Metazoa > Arthropoda > Insecta > Diptera > Culicidae > Uranotaenia > Uranotaenia lowii. The sequence goes on along the minus strand of NC_073692.1, from coordinate 328,709,094 downwards.
ATGAGTGTATTTCAAATTAATTTTAAATTTGTTCCAAGAAGAAATTGATTTCTATTTAGTCGGGTACTCTTCACAAAGCCAAATCTAAATTTTTTGTTTTGATATCAAATGAATCGCAATACTATTTGTATTGGAAACTGATACTTTAATCATTAGACCGCTGCAAGCTCTGTATGAAAACTTCTCACTCTTAAATTTTTACACCTCCCAAATTTTTTTAAATGGTTTTACTGCCAGAAATAGCAATAACATTTTTGGAAGCGATCCATCCAGTCCTGAATTAGCGCAACGAGTTTTTATTTTGCATGGAATTTGTATGGGAAGACTAATCTTTTTATTCCAAAATCACCAGAGATGTTCTGAAGGTTCCAAAAAATATAACTTTGGACGAAAAATGTTTTTTGATTCTTGCAGTACATTTCATGTGAACAAAGCACAAACCTAACTTGTACCCCAGGAAAAAATATTCGATTTTATGTATAATTTTTGTTTTAAAAATTATTATTTTTAATTTTAAGCGTTTTGGACTGCTTATTTGAAAGCTGTGAAACCGTAGGATGAGAATAATAAATCTTAAAAAAATTGCTTTGCATACCCAGCAAACATTTTTGTAGGTATATTTCTCAACAAACTTTGCTATACGTTTCATATACATTATAAAATCATCTTATATAACTCGAAAAAACAGCATTGACGTACTAAAGTGGAGGCAATATAGGGGAGAGGCGGGCTATATGCGCATATTAAGGAAAACACTCATTTTCTCCCATATTCCGATAGATAGGGGCCTGAATACTATATGCACATGAGCGGACATCTGTTTTCTATACGTAAGAGCAATTTTTCTGTTTAAATCTTTTACAGTTTTTGTGAAAATAATTTTATAATAAAAGAAGTCAAAATAGCCGATTTCCAAAACCGGCGGGCTAAATGCGCATATTTATGTTTTAAGCTATATTTCATTTACACTCGCAATATTTTGAAATTATTTAATTGAAAATAGTTGAAACGGATGTTAGGCATACGTCAAGGCTGAAATTTTGGTGAAATTTTTTACACCACTAGTTTTTTTTGCATGAAACATAGTTAAGTATGCCATATGGCCATATTTCATGGTAATATTTTGTTCATATTGTATTTTTATCGGATCAGTATGCAGTTCTTCTTTTTTCGCTGTAAGATCGTGATTTGAGCGTAGATTTAATGTTAAAATGATAGAAAGTAAAAAATTTATAAGAATAATCTATTTTTCTTGATATAGGCATTTAACCTGCCTTGATATGGGCATTCAGAACCTGTCTCGTATTCCAATATCTTATCATCTACAACTTTGCCAAAAGCTTCAATTTGTTGAATTTCCGATTTCCAGATGAATAAGAAAGAAAAACCATAAAAATTTTTGTTCACAGAATCTGTACGCACGATAATTAAAGTTCAATATATTATAACAAAACTGACAAAAATCTTGTTTGAATTTTTAAATTTTTTCGACTTTATATAACAGTTTAATTTTTTCATGCCATGTGTTAAAAGCGTACTACCCTCAAACTGCACTGATTAGATATGATGAATCTCTAGCCATATCGTCAATCGGCTGTATGCGCATATTACCCAACATGCGCATTTAGGAACACTTCCCCCTACATACATATTTTTAACTTCTGGCTTATGCGATAAGTGTTGTAAAAATTGGACGATATACAACACGTTTTACCGCACATCCTGACAGTATGCGAGAGAGCGCAAGTTTTGCTCTCAATACATGCAAAACGTTGCCAGCGACAATATTTGCTGCTTGTCTCATTGGACAGTTTAACCAAATGGACCCTCTGATTTTAAGAAATCTGGTTGCACTGCTAATCGCAGAGAGAACAACAAGGTTGTTTTCTCACTTAAATCCCGCACGCGGGAGACAAATTTGCAAACATGGCGCAATTTTGTCATATCCGAGTCGGTAGACTTTAACTAACCATTTTTACGATCATTAACTTGGTTTGGTAGGAATTACGATTCGCATTAACATTGTTAACGAGTTGAGCTGACATTTCTAATGCGATGTTATGTTTGCTGAGTAGCTATTGAATTTATTAGTTTCTAAAACCTTTGCACAAACATGTCATGAAATAATTAAAAGCTGTAGCAAGCAAAGTTTGCCATTTTTTAATACTTTTCAATGGATTCTGATTTTTTTAAATGATTATAAGTTTTTTCATGTAATGTTTGGCTCCATGTCATGTTAGCAAAAAATGAAGCTTAAGAAAAGTCAAAACTTAAAATCAAAGATCAACTTCATTTCAAGTTTATTTGAATGTTCAGGACAATTTAATGTGCAAGAATTTCTTATTCCATACAAATTTCCATACCAAATTAAAACGCGTTGCGCTAACTCAGGAATCAACCAAATCATTTCAAATTTAACACTGATGCTTGGTGATCCAAAAGGCATTGAAAAAACGTATGGGAGCAAAAAAAATTTTTTTTGCAGCGGTCTAATGATTACACTGGGTGACAGCCAAAAAATAGTCTGGGTTTCTCAGCTGATTTAGACTAATTTTTGTGTCCTGAGTTAGAATATCACATTGATTTTGCTGTATCAGGTCAACTTTTTGAGATACAGCCATATGGCTATATACGCTTCAATATGCTAGTAATAGGGGTTTTGAGTTCAATCTATGTAATTATAAAATTAACTTATTAACCAAATTAACAAAATTTGTTATCTGAAAGTAGGCTACATATTTCTATTACTATTTCAGGTTATTAATATGGCTTCTGCTCGACATTCATGCATGAATAAGCCTGACGTTTTCTGCTACATCTGCGGAGAATACACGCTGGCAGCGGACAGGAAGAACATCACAGGCTTTGTGAAGAGCGCCTACCAGGCTTACTTTACAGTCAAGCTGGGTGACCAAGATAAGTCCTGGGCACCGCACAAGGTGTGCAAGACGTTCGTGGAATACCTCCGGCGGTGGACGAAGGGCACGAAAACTTCACTGAAGTTCGGGATACCGATGGTTTGGAGGGAGCCGTCTGACCATGCATCGGATTGTTACTTCTGCGCAATCAATACTACTGGTATCAACCGGAAGAATCGGCACAGCCTCCAGTACCCCGACCTTCCATCTGCCCGCCGTCCAGTTGCTCACTGCGAAGAAAATCCTGTACCATCGTTCACAGAGCTTCTTCACAGCGACGACGAGTTCACCACTACCAGTACAGACGAGGGAGGATATGCAGAAGAGTATGAAGCACGAGATGGCCCGCAGCCCTTTTCACAATGTGAGCTTAATGATCTTGTTCGGGATCTCAGCTTGTCAAAGACTTCCTCCGAGCTGTTGGCCTCCAGACTCAAAGAGAAAAATCTACTTGGCGAGGACGCGCGTATCACTTACTTTCGTAGAAGGCATGAGGACTACATGGGCTACTTCTGCCAGGAGGAAGACCTAGTGTACTGCCGAGATGTCGCCGGTCTTCTTGTTAAACTCGGGGCTCCTCACTACGATCCGAGAGATTGGCGACTGTTTATTGACAGCTGTAAGCGCTCTTTGAAGTGTGTGCTCCTCCACAACGGGAACCAGTTCACCTCAATCCCTCTTGCGCACTCCACAACTCTTGTAGAGAAATATGAAGCAGTGAAGTACGTGCTCGACAAAATCCAATATGAGCAGCACCAATGGATCATCTGTGTCGACTTCAAGATGGTGAACTTACTGCTTTGTCAACAGTCCGGGTTCACGAAGTACCCATGCTTTATATGTATGTGGGACAGTCGAGACAGAGCCCACCACTATGTTAAGAAAGAGTGGCCGGCACGAGAGCAGTTAGTACCTGGGGCGAGAAACATCATAAACGAACCTCTTGTTGACCGGGAGAAGATATTGATCCCACCACTACACATGAAGCTAGGGTTAATGAAACAGTTCACGCGCGCCCTGGACAAGGATGGGAAATGCTTCAACTACCTGTGCAAAGGCTTTCCTCGACTGATCATTGAGAAGGCAGGCATTTTCGATGGCCCACAGATACGGCAGCTGATGAAGGACGCAGAGTTTGAAAACTCCATGAACACACTTGAGCGCGCTGCGTGGAAATCGTTTGTGTAGGTGGTGATCAACTTCCTGGGGAACACGAAGGCAGCAAACCACGCCACACTCGTCAGCAGCATGATAGAGGCCTTCCAAAAACTGGGGTGTTTGATGAGTATAAAGATGCACTTCTTGTTCTCACATATGGAGAAGTTTCCTGAAAACCTAGGGCCGATGAGCGACGAGCAGGGAGAAAGGTTCCATCAAGACATGCGCCAAATGGAGGAGAGGTACCAGGGGAGGTGGGACGCAGTCATGATGGCGGACTACTGCTGGTCGCTGAAGAGAGACAACCCAGCAGCTGCTCACAAACGGGAATCGAAGAAACGGCGTTTTATGCCGTAAACTCTAAACTTTTGTGTCTCGATACGCTCATTCTTATACTAATATTATGCTAATATGCTTATCAAATTTCTTAGATTAAATAAAAACTGATCGAATTTGCATATGTTGACTTTTATTTCTTAAGAAAAACCGAGAAAATCGTCAGGGGTTCCTCAGCTGAGGAATCGCAGAAATTTGTTTTTTGGCGAAAAATCGACTTTTAAAAATTTATGTATTCTAATATCCTGACCTGATTGAACAAAACCATGGTCATTTTCGAACTCAGGGCGTCAATATTAGTCTAATTCAGTTGGAAAACCCTGGACTATTTTCAAAAAAAATTTTTTTTTTGTTACTCAGTGTTATATTTGTTCTCGTCAAGTCATGTAAAAAGGTCAGGTTACAATAGTGATTGATGTATTGGATTATCCATTCGTCATATTGGCAACAGTTTCTTTATGATTTCCTATCTCTTCAACTGATTCTGTTTGATTCTAGAACAACAGCGAATATACGTTTTTTTTAATATGTTCTTTATTTGAAACGGCTCATACCTTTAGGCTTTCAGGAGTCAAACCCGTTTTGTTTGTTTACAATTGTGTGCTTATATCTAGTTCCTTTTTTGAAGGAAATAGAAAATAGACAGGGAAATATGAAAATAAAAAGAATTATAGACGAAGATCGAAAGTTTTTAGGAAAAGATATATTTCAAACATATAGTCCAAGTCCATCACAGCTAACACATCCCTCACTGGAACGTTGGGTGGCTTTCCTCGGGCCCGAAGGGAATCAATCAAATTCGCTCTGGCGACAAGGTAGTCCTCACACGACAATATGCTCGATGTCATGATAACCTAGACCGCAACCACATAAATTGCTGCCAGCAATATTTATACGAAAGAGTACCGCATTCTAGGAATGATGATTGAACATTAGACGGGAAAATATACGAATAAAATCCCGACTCAGGTTCAATCTATTGAACCAGGGTTTAAGGCTTACTACCTTTGGGTTAATCGAGTGGAGCCAACGAATTGACGTTCTCTCTCACTTGCGACTTTCTGTTATTGTTTACATTTGCCATGCGGTTCGTCAGTCCAGAATAATCCACAGGGTGTTAACATTGATCAAACTTCATGTGCGTCAAGTTGGCATACATATGTTAGTATATATGTACATGTTGTTTTTGTATAGATAAACTTTCACTTCAGTCTTGAAGTTTATCTTCTTAGATCTTGTCGTTTCGTTAGTCTTGTACAATCTTCTTACATCAATGATAAATTATTCTTAGTTATGATCTCAATACTACTCCACGAAACAAAACGTAACCAACTTACAGATTCGAAAATTGCGGTATCCATCGTTTGATTATACATTTAAGGACACTCACGTTTTTCGCGAATTGGCTGACTGGCTGGCTGGCTCCAGATGGATTATGTCCCCGTAACTGCTTTCAAGATTTCTTTTGGGCTGCTCATTTCGTTTCGTCCTCTGACTCTTGACCAACCTCTCGGTTCAACCTCATTCATTTTGGAGCACATCGATTAGTCTCTTAGCATCATCATCGGTTGAAAGTTAATTGTGTTTCCTGTGGCTCGTTCTTCGACTTTTCTTCGATTCAGAATAAACCTTCGTTGGAATTTCGGAACCTAACTGCTGCCAGTGCACAATTTGGGTGAGCCGGTCAGGGAGGCGAGGAAACATTGTAAGTCACGATCTTAACATGTGATAAAGTATAGGACGATGGGCCTTTGCTTGATTCGATTTAATTCGATTTTTGCTCATTGTTAAGTTATCATTTCCTTCTTGAAGATTCAATTCGGATACTTTACACTCCAAGCAAAAATTGAAACTTTAAATGGATTTACTATGGAATTTTGAGAACGAATACTGAAAAGTTCAAAGTTTTATTTTTTTTCTATAAGATTTTCTATAACAGCCCTGACTTCCAAATGCAATACACCTATAAAACCATTATAAAACTTGGATGTTGAATTACAAGCAAGATTGTCAGGGCCTTTCTCCAGACAGCTTCGGTGTTGGATATTCAAAAATATCTGACACAAAAAACTCAAAGAAAAAATCTTTGTCATATATTACCAGAAATTTTGAATAAAGTCACCGCTTGAACGTTTTCCTAACATAAATACAACTCGGTGCGACAATCAGAGCCGCTGATTGAGTGTCTTTCTTCGCTGACTCTATTCATCTTTACCGGAGTTGAACATTATTACAATTGAGAAACACACAAAGGCGTACTCTTACACTACCAATCCTTGTTATCTGCCACCAGACCGCAGCCAAAGCGTCTTGAATACCTAGAGAGAGATTTACGACCATAAATAATAGCAACTCTCCAGACAAGAGTATGCTTTAATTGAGGGTGCTTAAGGGAAAATCAACAGCGGCTTCCATCTTTCTTCGCGGGGCGTTTCACTAGGCACACCAGGCAAGACTCACTAATACAAACAGAAGACACCGCCAACGACAGAGAAAGAGATCCACGTGTCGAGATATGCTGCCGCATGGAAGTTAAACCCGCGAGTACCTTTCCCATTCACAACAAAACCTCAACAAACCGACAGGTGTTCATGATTTATTTGGAGCCAGATAATTTCGAGGGCTCTAACAAACAACAACCAAAAATAGCGAAAACAACAGCCATTTGCCCCGAGAGGGTAGGTAAATCTACTGCAGAAGGAAATAAGAACAAAAAAATGCTGCTGATCTGTTCCATCTTTGAAAGGTATCTACGTGGGAGTTTTACGTTGGTGGTCGGGAAGAATTTTCCATCTGAGTCCAAAGAGCTCCGAGATTGGCATCATTGCGAATCAAATCATCTTCCATCATCCGAAAGCTTCATTCATTCTTTCACTACGCGTGGGTTTCAGGTCATGATGGGTTTTTTTTCATTATTGTGAATGTTTTGATAAGGGAAAACCATTATTATTGATAGTTCAAAACACTGAAAATAGAACAATATATTGTTGCCTGACATTCTACTACTTTTCACTTGATTTTTATTTTAAAACATGAAGATTATTTATAGAATTAAGAAAATAATGAATGAAAAAATAGGAATTGTATAGGGGAGAGTGTGGTATCATGGGTCACTTGTTTTTTCTTCGTTTCATAACTTCTTCAAAAGAATAAAAAATGAATGGAAAGGTTTTATACATTTTTACGGTATCATGAGGCATTTTTAAGTAATTTTTAAATACGTTAATTTCCCGAGTTCTGACTGTTTAAAAAAAGTTTTTTTTTTGAATTTTTAAATTTCATAATTCATTTAGTTAATTTAAAGCAACTTCAGATGAGGAAATAAAAAAGAGAGTTGTGTATGATCGAATAGTTCCTAAAACCTGGCTTGCGATCATTTCAACAAAATTTCATATTCAGGATTTATGTTCGTCTCTATTGCATTAGAAAAGATAGACAAAACATTTTTCATGATTCTGAATTTGGCATAAGAAAACTTTACAGATAGTAATAACGTATTTTAAGTTCTGAATGTGTAAAAAACACCAGAATAAAGGTAGCCCAAGATACCCCACAAAATGTGGCCCACGATTCCCCACAAGCAATCATTTGCAAATTGGTTGCGTTTGTTTGACTTATTGATGTTTCATCAAAAATTCCTCTTCCACGTGAGAGAATATGATAAAACTAAGATCATAAGCGTATGAGCATATTTTCGTTATGTACTTTAGGTCTCCAACGGATGCAATTTTGCAAGGGCTTGTTTAATTATGTAAGTACATTTTCCTAGGCTAGTGAAATAAAAGAAGCATATGATGCGTACATAAGTAAACAACATATAGAAAAACATGCTTACGCAATGCGAAAACGATGACAGTTGGATTGGGATTTTTATCTCAACACACAGCTGAGATATTCAGAGTGGCCCACGTTTCCCCATGGCCCATGTTACCCCACTCTTCCCTACTATAATTCGTTTAACACCTGATGACAAGTACCCGTGGAAAGCTAAACTAAGGTTCAAAATGATGATTGCAAACATGATATCCAATCATATGAGGCCCTTGGAGCCAAAGGGGTATAAGTGCATAAAAGATTATTTCGAGTAAAAACGCTGTTAAATTGATGTGTTTTGCCATTTTCCATATATTTTTGAAAATTTGTTTTTTTTTTGTAAAAGTTTGTAAAAAAATCCTAAAAATCGGAAAAAAAATCATCAAAAATAGTTTGAAATGTGAATAATCTTTTGGCATCATAACCTTAAAATCGACCATATTGTCACTTATACCCTTTTGGCTCAGAGAGCCTCATATCTTAATTCGGGGGAGATGCGGGCATAATGCGCAAACTAACGAAAAACCCATTTGCTCTCATATTCCAATAAATAGCAGTCTGAAAACTAAATGCACATGAGTGGAAATCTGTTTCAAATACGTTAAGTAATTTTTTTTTGTAAAAATCTCTTATCGTTTCTGTGAATTTAATTTTATAATAAACTAGCTGATTTTACCCGGCCTTGCTCGGGTTCACATAAAATATGTATCGAAATGAGTCGTTTGACTTTTTGAAATTTTGAAAGCTTTTTGTTCATCATTATATCAAATTGGACCATGTTTGGCCATGTGAACTTTGTAAGTTTTGTTAGTCTTTTCGAAGTTTTAATTAGGGTTATTAGCAAAGTTTATCGTTTTCATATTATTGAATAACTATTAGTTTTGAGGTTTGCTAATAAAAATTTGAAATAATTTTCTTTGAATGCTTGTCCATTCTATCATGAAAAACATTTCAATCTAAGCTTGCCAGGTTGCCCGGCTTTACCCGGATTTGCTAGAACATTTGAATCAAAAATTGAGGTAAGTCCGGTCTGCCCGGTTTTCCGGATGTTGTTGCAAAAAGCCCGGATTTTAAAACATAACATAAACTGGGAATTTATAATTATGACAATTTTAATTTATTTTTATGATCGTAAACATAAAGAAGTTTTAAATGGCAAGTTTTTGAAATCATTCTGACCCGTGTTTTTAAGTTTGATATAGAATTTAAAATCTGCTGATGTGGTTTGTTGAAAAAAATATTGCAAGTATATTTTTCGTTATTTTTACTGAATAATTCCATGGTTTTGACCAAGTTTGGCAAGATATTGCCAGGATGTCTGTTCGAACATTTTTAAATCAAATGCTGGATTTGGCCAGTTTTTTCGATAAAATTGGCTGGATTTCTCCGGTCCTGATACGGCAATTCTGGCAACCTTATTTTACACCCACCATTTTTTAGGGAACTTGAATTGAATTACCATTTTTTTTATCAAATGATATCATTTTTTTTATCTTTTCCATGGGTTATCTAGTGAAAATCCCATGTATTAAGCTTATAACTAAATGTTAACGACTTATTTTCAAGATATCCCCGTAGAATGGAATACCCATTTAAGTTATATTTTGTGTTTAGAAATTTTTAAATAGATTTCCGCTGAAATCTCTACATGTTTTCAATGTGCTTTTTTAGTTTTCTTATAATTGGATGGTAGAATTTTGAACACATCGATGATCAATAATAACTTAAAACTTAAAAAGTTTACAAATGAAATTGAATTTTACAAAACTTAAAAACTTCAGATTAAATTACAAACATTTTGGTGCGTTGGATTTGGTTTTAATTTTTTGCATAAAATTAACGTTTAATTGTCTAAATCCTATTGTACATTAAACTCCTACACGGAAATCAAAGTGTTGAGATCGCAGCCTTGAACCAACAACCCTCAGTTTTATTCATTGTTTCCCTATGAGGAGTTTGGAGAATATGAAAATGGATGGTTTCTAAAAGCTGGAAAATAAGTTTTCAGTCAAAATAGTTATTCAACTGAAGAAGTTTTTTTTATCCTAAATGAAGGCTCATTATTCCAATCAAATGCCTCGCACCGGTACCACGTGCTTTGAACAGTAGAAAGAACAAACACCCGCCAAAATTTCTCCATTCAAATTTTTTATACTCAGCAAGCTTTGATGTGCTTTCCAGTACACGTGAACTTTGGATGGTCGTTTCTAATGCCTGGCCCATGGTGATGAAGAAAACAATCCCGCCAAAGGAAACGAAAATCGGTTTACAAATGGGTGCCATGACTTTTGATTCGTGGGAATAAAAACATAAGTTGTATGGGAGGGTCCCTTTTCTTAGGCGGGAGGGACTCAAAACTATTACTTCGACCTTTCTCATGTCCGTTTACATCACTGTACTAAATTTCAAGCTGATCGGTTAAGCGGTGTGGATTTGTATAAGGTGCATATATATATATATATATACAAACATATATAGCCCAACTCATCTTTATATATTAGATGGAGTCAAAATAGCCGATTTCCGAATGTTAAGCATACGGCAAGGCTGAAATTTTGGCAAAATTTTAAATATCACTAGTTTTTTTTTGCATAAAACAATCTTAGCTATGGCATTTGGTTATATTTTATGGTAATTTTTTTATCATATCATATTTTATCAGATTAATATTAAGCTTTTCAATTTTCACTGTCAGATTGTAATAGGATCGTGGAATCAATGATTCAATTAAGTTGGAACAAATATCAATTTCTTCTTTAGTCAACACACCCCCCCCCCTCCCTTCTTTGAAATTTCCAAAAAAAAAACCGAAGGTGGAAACAAATAAAGTTTAAAGTTATTTATGCACAAATTTCGATAAAAAAAATTTCAATATCTGAAAGATTATGTACAAGACCTGAAAACAAATTTAAAAAGATGGGAATTATTTCACCTATTGTTTTCTTGATTTGATTTAATTAATCGATAAACAATTACTTGAATTATAGGTTTTGTACAACGATATAGTATGCAATTTTGTTGCATACAAGCTTCCATGCAACGTATTCCAATTTATTTGATTTTTGAATTATTTTTTATTGTACCCCTCCCCTTATGATGTTCCAACTCCGAGTTGTAAAAGAAGGATTTGAAACTTGTTCCGGCCTTATAAGAATTCAAAAGTTTATATTAATCTGCCTGATATGGACATTCAAAGCCTGTCTCTTATTCTAATATTTCATCAATTATAACTTTGCTAAAAGTTTCAATTAGAAAGAAAAATCTACCTACCTTGTTTGTTAATAGATGTACGCACGAGTATCAAAATTTCATATTTTTAAACAAAACTGTAAATAATCTTGTTTGATTTAAAAAATTTTTTTTTTAATTCGTAAGGCTATGATCATTTAGTATCCGGGAACTTTATTTTGGTGGTAGCTACGTTATTAGATTATCAAAAAAAAGTGGTAGCTACGTTATTATCGGGTATGCAAAACTTTAGCAGCGTTGTGTTGGTTATGAAAAGGGCTATCTTGCCTATTTTTGCCAGATTTTTAAGTTAATGTGTGTTTGAGATATTAACAATGCAAAAAAAACATGTTAAAAAAAATTTTGCACAAATTTGCGCCTTTTGCGCATTTTTCGCCTCGAAAATTCTTCATTGTCGACTTGAAAACTCATAAACTGTCGATTTTTTTCTGATTCTTTTTTTAACCGAATGGTTAAGAAGTATAAGGAGCCACTCTAGAATCCACACGAAGTTCAAATCAAGCGTAGGAATGGAACCCTTGATCTTAAATATGGTAAAAAGTCTATGGTTATTGGAAATAACTGAATGCAGACCCCTTAAATAATGCAATTAATTCATTTCCGGCAGTCAAAAAGTGTTGTCTGACTAGGAGACACCAAGTAAAAAACTAAAAGTGCTTAGATCGCAAACTGTGCAACCGATTTTTACGCAATGTGACAGATGTATCCTGAAGGACGAAGAAATTTATGTTAAAACCGAATTTAAGAGATCAAATTCTTCGAGATGCCTACTCATAAAAAGGCTCCTACCAGATTCCAATACCTTTTTCCAGGTGAGTTTGTGTAAAATATCATGATTTTGCAAAGGTTTTGCTTCTGTGGTAAAAATAATAGCTCAATTCATGACTGAAAAAAGTGTGCAAAGATAAAAAAGAGATTTTATGAAAAAGTGAGATTATTTCTTGAAATCATTGATTAATTTTTTTTTTTTATTTTGATATTAAATGTCATATACACCTTCATTTCCTCCATAGAAAGTTTTTCGATCAAAAGAAAAGTTTTTTAAATACATTCGTTTGTAACTGCCCGGATACTAAATGATCATAGCCTTATAACCATAAAACTTCTTTTCATCCATGAGTCAAAAGCGGATAATCCTCAAACTGCACTGATTAAATATGTTGATCTATCTGCCATTTCGTCAATCAGCTGTATGCGCACTAGACCATTGTAATCTTTGTATGGAAATTTTAAATTCTTAAATTTTTACACCTCCTAACATTTTTTTTTGGTTGTTTTTGCTGCCAGAAATTACAATAAATATTTTGGAAGCGATTCAACCAGCCCTGAATAACCGCATGAGTTTAAATTGTGTATGGAAGTTTGTATGGGAAAACAAAATTTTTCATTCCTTGATTCTTAAAGGGTGATACGGTCAAAGTTTGGTCAAGGAAAAACGCGTGTAAATAGGTGAAATCGTTTATTTAAAAAATCAAATTAAATTTATTTTTCAAGTTTAATTAGTATAAAATTCAGGAAAATATTCAGTTAGGCTTCCACTTTTCCAAACCCGAATTGCCTGGCCTTATGCTTAACCCCTGCCATCTGATTTTGTAGTGCCACCTTGTCCACCTTCTTCGCCGCAGAAAGCCAGTTTCCCTTGACCTGCTGCTCCTCCTTAGCAGATTTTTTGGTCTTCTTTAGGTTCCGCTTGACAATAGTCCAGTATTTCTCAATTAGGCGGAGCTCTGGCGTGTGGGGGGGGGGGGGGGGTTCTTGTCCTTGGGAACCACCTGCACGTTGTTGGAGGCGTACCACTCCATGGCCTTTTTACCATAATGGACAGATGCCAAATCCGGCCAAAACAGTACAGAATAACCGAGTTTTTTTTTCAGGAAAGGCAGCAGACGTTTATTCAAACACTCCTTCACGTAAATTTCTTGGTTGACAGTCCCGGGAGCTATGAAAATGCTGTTGAAAAACCTGAACACCCCTCATTTTGAAGGTGTGTGTTTGTGTAGAATGTTGCTCCTATTTTGATTTTGGAATTCAATCTTCAATTGTCAGAATGCCGTCCAAGGAAGAAGAGCAGCGTATCAAAATTTTGCTCCGGCATCGCGAAAATCCGAGCTACTCGCACGCAAAGCAGGCAAAATTGCTAAAAATTGCCAAATCAACCGTTACAACTGTAATTAAAGTGTTTGGGGAACGTTTGTCGACAGCCAGGAAGTCTGGATCGAGAAGAAATCGAAAATCGGAAGCCGCTGAGACGACATTGAGAGTTGCCGGTAGTTTCAAGCGAAACGCTACCCTCTCTCCTCGAGATGCCGCAAATAAACTGGGTGTATCGTCTACAACTGTGCATCGAGGCAAAAAACGAGCCGAACTATCGACTTACAAGAAGGTAGTGACTTCAAATCGCGATGATAAACAAAAAAACGACGGCCAAAGCGTGATCCCGGAGGCTGTACACGACGATGCTGACGAAGTTCGAAAGCGTGGTAATGGACGACGAAACCTACGTCAAAGCCGACTACAAGCAGCTTCCGGGACAGGAGTTTTATACGGCAAAAGGAAGAGGAAAGGTAGCAGATATTTTCAAGCACATGAAACTGTCAAAGTTCGCAAAGAAATATCTGGTTTGGCAAGCCATCTGTACCTGTGGCTTGAAAAGCAGCATTTTCATAGCTTCCGGGATTGTCAACCAAGAAATTTACGTGAAGGAGTGTTTGAATAAACGTTTGCTGCCTTTCCTGAAGAAACACGGTTATTCCGTACTGTTTTGGCCGGATTTGGCATCTTGCCATTACGGTAAAAAGGCCATGGAGTGGTACGCCGCCAACAACGTGCATGTGGTTCCCAAGGACAAGAACCCTCCCAACACGCCAGAGCTCCGCCCAATTGAGAAATACTGGGCTATTGTCAAGCGGAACCTAAAGAAGACCAAAAAAACTGCTAAGGACAAGCAGCAGTTCAAGGCAAACTGGCTTTCTGCGGCTAAGAAGGTGGACAAGGTGGCTGTGCAAAATCTGATGGCAGAGGTTAAGCGTAAGGCCTGGTAATTCGGATTTGGAAAAGCGGAAGCCTAACTGAATATTTTTCCTGAATTTTATACTAATTAAACTTGAAAAAGAAATTTAATTTGATTTTTAAAATAAACGATTTCACCGATTAACACGCGTTTTCCCTTGACCAAATTTTGACCGTATCACCCTTTAATAAGAAGGGAAATGGTTCTAGAAACCACTTTCCTAATCTATTGTGCGTTTTTGGTATTTTTATTATTAAAAAAAATTGATTGCTTAAATACCACCCCGATTCCATATTCGGGTCCCTTCCTCAGTTCTCAATTCAGTTCTCACGACAATTGTAAATTATTATTCGGAACTTATGCTCCTCCCAAATCCATTTCAAATAACGTAATCAGTACATCTGGCGTCTAATCACGTTTCGAGTTCAGGCACCCTCATTTTGGCGACAGAACCTACCAAAATTATTGACAAACAAATGGAGCTGCATATTTTGCACCTGTGAATAAATGGGTCCCTTCATTCGATTGGGTGTGGAAAATCCGAGTTGATTTCGACGGTGTAGATTTTGGGAAATTGTCATTCAATGGACAGCTTTATTGATTGATGAGATTAAAATTCGACGATAATTTGCCTACATGCTTGGTTTCACAATATTGGTCTGCAATTCACAAAATTGCTCACCAAATACTCAGCTTAGGGTTGCCATAGACTGAGGGAGTTTAAGAAATTATATTCATCAAAATATCTCGTGAAATAAAAATTTTTGTGAATAAATAAATAAATCCAAGTTAACATGAACTTGTAATAGATATAAGTCGTTTTTATTGAGATTTTTGTGGCTATCGTTTATCTCATATATGAGGCCCTAGGAGAAAAAGGGGTATAAGTGCATAAAAGCTTATTTCGAGAAAACACGCTTTAAAGTTGTTGTGTTTGGCGATTTTCCATATATTTTTCGAAAATTTGTATTTTTCTTTCCAATGTTAAAGTTTTAAACAAAATTTTTAAAATCTGAAAAAATCAGCAAATAAAGTTTGTAATATGAAAAAGTGTTTGGCATCATTAACTCAAAATCGACCATTTTGTCACTTATACCCCTTTTGCTCCGAGGGCCTCATATGAGATAGAGCACCATAATTAAAAGGATTGTGTTAAAAAAAAAAACAAATTTAAATATTTTTATCAAGTATACCTCAAGGCATTTGAAACAAAGTCTGTTTGCTTAAAATTCTCAATCCCTGAATGGTGCCGCGTGAGATAAGAAGCTAATCACCTGTGTTTCAACCAATCGGAAAACATCATTTTCGTATCTCCCAGAAAAGTAAACAAACATACTCTACCGGCTAAGATGAGTCAACACCAAAGCTGTGGGAAACATCATCTTGCTTCCAAACCACCTACAACTGAACGGAAAACAACTCCAGGCAGAGTTCCGAAAGCTCTTCTAAATGACCAGCCAGTGCGAGGATGAGCCAAATTAGGAGCTTTTTTCCGTCTGCTCGATGTGTGTTCTATCTGAGCAGCCCCATCCG
Source organism: Uranotaenia lowii (assembly GCF_029784155.1). NCBI lineage: Eukaryota > Metazoa > Arthropoda > Insecta > Diptera > Culicidae > Uranotaenia > Uranotaenia lowii. Next base: position 328,693,077 of record NC_073692.1, on the reverse strand, counting down.
GATTATTTGCTCTGATCGTACATAATTAACACACCCACGCGTTGCTGCTGCTTGTGGAAAACGGTGCGTGCCTGCGGGCTTCCGGTTCTTCTGTGGCTAATGCAGCACAGCAGTGTTTGGTAAATAAGGCAATTTTGGCGGAAATAGCTTTTTGCGGAACGATTCGATCGAACGAAGATGAATTTTTGAAGATATACTACCTACATAGATGTGTTTTTTAAGAACATCTTTTGTAGAAGTATCAAGATTTTCAAAGAAGTTTTTTCTTTAAAATAATATTCATTCCAAGTAAATCTTTTAGATTTTGGCACATTGATTTTGTGCTGAAGATAATTGGCTTTGAAAAAGTCATAAAATTCATCTGTGTACCTTGTCTCTTTGAACTACCAGCAATATTTGGAATTTTTCCGCTAATAAGAGGGTCCACCATGTTACAAGAACAGCCATCCAGCATAAGAACTTGATTAAAAAGCATAAAACGTTTTACGATTTCTTTTTATTTTATGCTACTGGAGATAAACGGAATACTTTTTTACAGTATTTCTTGAGATCGATTTTGTATCTTATTAAAATTCGGATGATTAAGTAAAGTTATTTAAAAACAGAAAATTTCACTCAGAACTGATATCAAAATTTCGAAACTAGTCCTAAATTTTAAAAAAAAATCATTTATTGATAATAATTCAGTTCTGAATTTGAGTATTATATTTTCAATGAGATCTACCTTCTTTTAGAGGTCCTGGTTCTGGTGGTATCAAAATTGTACTTCTGTTTTCGATTCGATTTTCAGTTCATGATGCAAATGTTGATTTGTAATTCATACAAAATCAGATGCAATGAAAAACAGTTCGTTTCTCAATAATATTATATTCAATTAAAACGTTAGTTTATTTTTATAAAAATTATTTTTACATAACTAATCTTTTCCAAGGAAGGGGTAGCGAACCTCACCGGGTCAGCTAGTATATATATTTAGAATTGAATTTATGTCTGTCTGTTTCCTATAAATTCGGAAACATCGGAAACAATTTGAGTAAAAATTGATAACTGGGGACATTTGAGGCTTGGGCTTGGGGCTTTTATATGTAGTCTCACACACAAAAGAATTTTTCTTTAGTATTTCGAAAAAAAATCAAGCAAACGGAACCAAATGTGACATGCGAGTCTATAGGGAGCAGGAAAAATATTATAAGAATGGATTTAGACCCATTTCTTTTTCTGGTGTGAAGATAGAAAGGGGTGAGGGGGGCTCCCATACATTTTTTTTGCACAATTCGAGAATTAATCTAGTATTTGGAACCAAATTTGGTATGCGAGGGTATTTTGGTAGGAAGAATATTTTAAAGCTGGTTTGAGACCTCTCCTACATGTGGAGATATAAAAAAGGAAATAAGGCTCCCATACCATTTTGCAAAATTTAAAAAATAATCAGGCAAATGAAAACAAATTTGACATGGTGATAAAAATTGGGGTGGAGGGGGGTGGTTGTTTATTTCACAATTTGATGTATTGATCGAGATCTTATTGAACAAACGAAACCAAATTTGACATGGGGGTATATTTGAGTACGAGAAATGTTTTTTTTAAATGTTTTTTTTACCCCTCTTTTCTCCAATGGAAATGGGATAGAAAGGAAGAGGTAGGTTTTTATACAATATTTTTAGATAACTCGAGAACTAATTATTCAGATTTAAAACTATAGGATATTCGATTTTTTTTTCTATGATTGTAAAGGGTTTTTTTTCTTTTCACTGGAACGATAGGAAGGAGAAAAAGGAGCTCCCATACATTTTTTCTTCAAAACTCGAGTGCTAATCAAGGAGAGGACAACAAATAAAGGAGAGTATTAAGATTAATGAAATATTTTAAAGCAGATTTAGTTCCCCTCACGGGATAAGAAGAAGTAGAAGGGTGCCATACGTTTGTCTTGCACATTCCAAGAAGTCATCCGATAAGTTAAAACAAAATTTACAGGGGAGAGTAGAGGAGTACGAGAATTGCATCTATGGTTATTAAAACCCCCTTTTTTCCTTTCAAGATGGCATGATAAGAAGAGGGGAGGCGAGTTCCGTACAAATTTTTACTTAACTTTAGAACTTATCCAGCAAATAGAAAAAATAGGCATTCGAGTACGAGAAATGTCTCTAATATTTTTTTGATGGAGAGATTCCATACAGTGGAGACACAGGGGTGGGGGAGGAGGCTCCTATGAAAGTTTTATAGCATAGTCTTAGAAACTTTTCAAGCAATAGAAACTATACTATATAAAAGAGTTTTTTTTTAGATTTAAGACCCCGCAAGAGGAGAAACGGGAAAAAGGAGGATCTGTAAAACTCGAAAACTTTTCAGGCAAATGGAGCCATATGTGAAATTTGACGTTATTTGGTTACGAAAAAGGTCTCCATGGCAGTATGTGGACCTTACTCACTTTGGACCTGAATAATCTAAATTTTTGATAGATTTGTTTTTTTCGTAAATACATATAGAAACATCATTTGCTTCCTTTTTTTTATTCAAAACGAAAGTTTTTGAAGACCTTTCTATGGGTTTAGGTTTTAGTCATCAGTTCCATTCGAATAATTCTTCTGGAGCTAAACCACAGCAATAACTAAAAGTGAGAATGCATACTATCTTCTCCAGCCTGAAACTTGGAATATTGAAATTGATTTGCTTCCTTGGCTCTTGGCGCATTATCGAAAAGTCTATTCACAATTTGAATTTTGTCCATGAAAAACCGATTTTTTTCCACGAACGTAAATAATTGTTTTAAATTTTAAGTGTCGTATAAGACCAATGCAATGAAATGTTTGAGCAAGATTGTAGTAATCTCATAAAAATGCATTATTACACAGAATTTTTAAGTCAAAGTCATTGTTTACATTCTTTATCAGCGATGGAAAAAAAATCGCTTCTAGCGATAATTGAATACATACAAACCTCGTCTACGATGCATTGACATCGTTGCCTGTCGACGACACTCACATACTCCTCTCACAATTGCAAACAGACCTCTGTGAGAAACGAGTTACGAGTATCTCAAAAGAGCACCATCTAAATACTATCCGTGTTGGTTCAGACTTTACGCTCTCCTTCTTACCATATTTCTCTTGTAGTGTGCGCTGACCACAAGATGTGGATCTCAAAGTGCACAACTGGGTATAATGAGTTTATCGGAAAATGTACATCTGACGAACAGAAACGATCCTATCATAATCATTTCGTCAAAGATCATGATTTTTATACTAATAAGCAGTGATGCCTAGAGCGACATTCATCAGTACGAAAACGACTGTCAAAATGATCAGATTTTCACATCAATAGAAAGCTCTTGCCCTGTACATGATGGGAATTTATGGGAAAAGTGGTTCGGAGCCATCCGGTCCTGGCCACGGCCAATCTGGCCGGTTCCGGAATCCGAAAAATCAAAATGATCATATTTTCACTTGCGACACACGATTAGAAAACTCTTGGGCTGCAAATGATAGGAATTGATAGGAAAAGTGGTTCGGGGCCATCTGGTCCTAGCCACGGCCAATCTGGCCAGTTCCGGAATTCAAAAAATCTTAATGATCTGATTTTAACTTGCAACACATGAATAGAAAGCTCTTGAGTTTTGCATGGTTAATATATATATATATGGTAATTTATGGTAAACCTGCCTGCGAAGTCTGATGAAATTACAGCTTAGCGTTTTTACACTCGTATGCACTTTCGGAAGACTATAAATGTTTCAATGTATTTTATTAACTTCCCACAAATTTTAACTAAAATCAATCAAAATTGAGGCAGAATGCCTGCCAGACCACGTGTTTTTCGCTCAAATTTAGAATGCTGTTACCCGTTGAGAAAAGTTTCTGGTTCCCAAATTACAATAAGAATGCATAATTATATTGAATTTCGTCCTTTTCCAAGTTTAAAAGGTGCACCAATAATTACTCGAAAAATTCAAGAAATTGAATTTCGTTGCCTAAATGAAGGCGTTTTACCTAAAAGGATATAAAAAGTGTATTTTGAAAAGAGAAATTTTCGATAAGTTTGCAATAGTAAATGATTGTTTTCTAAAATATATTTAGTTTATTAAAACACAATGAACATGTAATAAAACATTCGATGTTTCAATTTTAACTTTCCATATAATCATTGTTCCATTTCTATTCATGTGTCGCAAGTGAAAATCTGATCATTTTGATTTTTCGGATTCCGCAACCGGCCAGATTGGCCGTGGCCAGGACGAGATGGCCCCGAACCACTTTCGCTATCAATTCCCATCATGTACAGGTTAAGAGCTTTCTATTGATGTGTCGCAAGTTAAAATCTGATCATTTTGATTTTTTGGATTCCGGAACCGGCCAGATTGGCCGTGGCCAGGACCAGATAGCCCCGAACCACTTTTCCTATCAATTCCCATCATGTACAGGTCATGAGCTTTCAATTGATGTGTCGCAAGTTAAAATCTGATCATTTGAATTTTTCGGATTCCGGAACCGGCCAGATTGGCCGTGGCCAGGACCAGATGGCCCCGAACCACTTTTCCCATAAATTCCCATCATGTACAGATCAAGAGCTTTCTATTGATGTGTCGCAAGTTAAAATCTGATCATTTTGATTTTTCGGATTCCGGAACCGGCCAGATTGGCCGTGGCCAAGACCAGATGGCCCCGATCCACTTTCGCTATCAATTCCCATCATGTACAGGTTAGGAGCTTTCTATTGATGTGTCGCAAGTTAAAATCTGATCATTTTGATTTTTCGGATTCCGGAACCGGCCAGGTTGGCCGTGGCCAGGACCAGATGGCCCGAACCACTTTTTCTATCAATTCCCATCATGTACAGGTCAAAAGCTTTATATTCATATGTCGACTGTCACAAGTCAAAAATGTTATCGACACTCATTCTCCGTGCAGCATTTCAGCTTGCGATTTGAGTACACATCGAGCCAGGGTTGTCAGATGGTTTTTTAAAAAATCTGTATTGGCCTCATGAAAAATCTGTATTTATCTGTATTTGAACTTTAACGACCAAAAACTTATATTATTGTTTTCTATGTAAGCTTATCGCTTAATATGCTATTTGGAAATCAGTTTTGATGGTTTTAACGTATTCATTATTCACAAATTGAACTTTATCTAGAGCAGGAGCAAGAAACCTATTGAACCAACGGGCCAGTTTTATTTCAAAATATTCTCGGCGGGCCGCGCTAATATGAAATAAAACTCGTCAATCATTTATCGAACTCTATAGATAATAACAAAAAGATTTGCTAGATAATAAAAAGTTAAATCGTAATAATTACAAATTTTAAGCGATTTTTTTTATTTCAAATCATTTATTTTAAATCTTAGAAAAAATATTTTTTCAATTAACTTTAACTTCTTCGCAAACATTCGTTCTTCCAAACATAGACATCATTTGCATCACATTTTTTCTTGAAAACGTACGATGCACAAACAAGTTTAACGCCTTTCCATATAATAATCATTTTATCTTAACTGGCGGTATCTACTCATTACTTTCTTTAAAAGTCTTCTGGAGCTATGTATCTATATCGCAGCAATAACTAAAAAACCAGAGATTTTTCCTGCAATTCGCGAAAAACATTTTTAATATAACGTGTCAACCAAATTGCTGAAATAATGGGAAAAACAAAAATTTCACAGATTCCCAAGCAAATTTTAGGAGAGTCTACATTTTTTATTGTTTTTTAGCATTTTTTAATAGATTTTATTAATTAAACTTTAGTGCCACTGGGAAAAGATTTCGAAGGCCTGTTGAAGAAAATATCTTAACGTTTTGAATATGAATTGTTATTTACCAAGTGAAAAGACTGAATTTGTCAACGTTTGGTATAATTTGGTAGAGAACATTTCCACAGATTTTTTTAATCAACTACAAAATTACAATACAGGGTTTTATCATGAATTTGTTTTCCGGCACTTTTCATGCTGAGTTTGAATTCAATTGCTAACGAAATTAGCATTTTTTCCAATTTGATAAAATAATAATGTTTTCAACAGAATTTTCTGCTGAGTTAATTTATCATACAACTCTATCTTTGACAAAAATATGAAAATCATCATTATGAGCTCATAAATATTCTTCCGATTTTTTTAAATTTGTGTTTGCCGACTTTCATTTAGTTATCGATTTTAAATTTAAAAACGCTTAAGAAAATTAGGAAAATTTTATTTTAAATAAGAATAAACTCCAATATTTCATTTCTGACAATGATATTGCTCTTATCCCTTTGAAAAACACATTGAATGTTAAAATTCTGGAAAAAAGTTACCAATATGAATTACACGTAAATTACATATTTAAACGAGTCATCGCCGTGTCAACTATTTCTGGTTTATTGGCTGGTGTTTTATGATATCTAACGAACTACCGCAGGCAAAAATTGCGAAAATAATTCAATTCGGAAAGGTTTCGCGAGCCGCACATTGGGGTCTCGAGGGCCGCGAATTGCTCATCTCTGATCTAGATTGCTTAGTTTTTTTTTGTTAGATATAAAATTATTATTAAAGGCTAATTAACTCACACCAGATGAAAACATGCAATTTTGTTGGCCGCAACCTTACCACCTTAGGACAAATTTTAAAAGTTTGTCACATTTGAATAGTATTTTTTTGAGCATCTTTTCATTTTAATACAGAAAACTTTAAAACTATGTTTTTAATTGTCTAAATCGGAAGGCAAAATGCTTAAGATTTAGCTCAATGATTTTGAGTTATAATTCTAAATAATTAACCATATAATTATGAATGTTATTCTGAATTCAGAATCTCATTTCTGTTTTCTAAATTTTCCCAACCTTTTTTCTAAAATCTTTAAATTCAAAAATGTATATTTAAGTACGAAAATTGAATTCAAGTTATGATTGAAAGTTACACAAGGGAAAGTCATTTATGTTTCCTATGTTTTAATACTTAATTGATTTTGGAAGATTTTGGGTTCCTAAATTCAAATCAATCGATTTCAAAAAGAAATTTTAATATATTTTTTTTAAACCCCAAAAATAAACCTACATGAATACGTACAACAGATTTTAAACCTTTCTGTTGTCTTTCATTCAATAAATCTTGCTTAGATATTTTAGTTTCAGAAACACAACGCTTTAACAAATTAATTAATATCGAAATAATAAATCTGGCATCATTCAAAAAAGTTTTTGAGAATTTGATATTTAGGATTTTAACTTATTTCCCAACCTTGCCGAAGTCTACAAAACGTTTCGACTGGTGCCTCAAGAAATATGAAAGATTTATTATGTTCATTAAATTTAGTTCAAAATTTTCATTTTTTGTTGAATTGGAACAGAAATGACAAAACGGAAACTTTTATCACTTTTTCCTCCAAAGTCAAAATTACTCGCGGTCCTCGAGAAAGTCGATAACTAAATTGAAACAATTTTTTTTTATATCTTTGTCATGTAGTTTTGCCAGCGCATAAATTTATTGAATGCATTTTTTAACCTATTTTTAGTATTTATATTTAAAATAAGAGCTTATATCACTCTTATATTGCTTGAAATTTTCTGCCATCCCGATCAGGAGGGAAAAACTAAATTTTATCAAGATGAGATATTTTGATACTAATATTTTTCCTATTTGAATGAGTTTTTATTCAATACTCGTAGGATGTTAAAATATCTCAAATTATATCAAAACATCCATGCGATCATAGCTAAATTATATTAATTTTAGATATGCTCCTTACAAGATTATATCTCGTTCAGATAGCATAGTTTGATATTGGGCAGAACAAAACCTATCAAAATTATAACTTATCAAGATATGAGTGCTTCGAGAAAATTTTCTAGTGGAATGTCAATAAACCACATCATTTGCTAAAACCATGCCCCATTTTTGGTTTCCCGAAACTTGGATTAAATTTTATGAATCTGTTGAGCGAAACTCATAAACGTACGGTTTGGGCCGTCGACTTCGATGTCCGTGTTTCAGAAAAAGTTGTACGTTTATCAAAATAAGATATAATCATTTTATTTTGGGACAATCCGAAAAAAATCTTGATAATTGAAAATGAGCTAAACCCGGTTTTTCCGCGACCGCGTTTTTCTTCTGTGGTCTTTAAATTAAATTTTTGTTTTCCATTATTAAGATTTTTTTCGAGGTTAGTCATTGTAGTGATTAATTTACTTCAACATAACGAAAATTCTTGATGTTGGTGTAGATAGATTTTCGGGAAAACCGGTAAAAGAATTCGAGTTCAATCCGTGCATTTTTGTCGATTTGTGGAGTGAAGAAGATGTCTATTTAGACCCGGAAGGATTTTTTTTTATCGTATTGAATTAAAAATTCAAAGAAAGTTATTTTGAATCAGTGATGAAGGTGGAGAAACTTTAGTGATTTTTTTTAAAGTTTATTATCTTTCTGACAAGGGAGATTATTTCCGGGTAACAGTAGTAAAATAAGAGTGCCAGCGTCGAAGCTTTTTCCTGTAGATTGCTTGGATTTCTTCAAGGCGAAAGGAATCAACAAAGGAATAAAATTAGCTAAGAACCACTTGAACATTGATCGTTTTAAATTTCATTATATTAAATAATAAAATAGCTTAACTCTATTATTGGGAACTAGTGGGGGGTTGGACAGGGCATCAAACGAGCGGAAACTGATCATATACAATGGATTGTGGGTTCAAGCCAGCCGGAGTATCTCGGCAAATTTGGAATCTGGAATAGGTTTCTTAGGGACCTTTCCATGTATCTTTATTTGTTTCGAACAGTTTGAAGTGAGTAAGATGAGTCAAACCTGTCCCAAGCCAGTGGTAACGGACCCCTTGGTTGTGCTGCAATTATTGTTTGTGAGTTAAGCATGAAAAATATTTGACTTCCCGTACCGCCTCGGGTCGAAAGACCTATCAGCCACTGGTGGGTTCAACTACATACATACATACATACATAATTGAAAATGAGCTAAACCCCATTAAAGTCTGTCAATCAGAATAAGATATAATTCAGATTGGAGAAACTTGAAATCGAAATGTTTGAGTACTTAACTATAACTGAATCAGATGTAAATATCTTGGTGAGATACGTTTGAATTATTATTTTGATATGCTCTCCTGATCGGGATGTGTTATCGATGAAAATTGTAAATCTAATTTTCAAATCCTTAGCTCATTTAGGACTAACTATGAAAAGTTTCGTCTAGGAAACATCACGCCTGATTTTTTCCTGTATTTATGAACTAAAACTGGTTTCAATAAGTGGGCTGGCTTAAAAAAAATTACTGCATATCGTATAAGAAATGAATTTGTTTTAAAATTCTAAAGTGTTCTCCTAGATTATTCAGTTAAAGAGTTTTGAATTAAAAAACTGAGGATGCAAACCTAATTGAATCCGAAATAAGAATTTTCTATATGATTCTCAATCTTTTTCTTTTAATGTGATAATCTTAAATACCACCCTACTTTATAGATATCAAACTTAAGGAGAAGAGGTTTTATACTGATTTTATTATCAAAATTTGTGTACTCTGTTTGGGGGGGCTATTATTCGCCGTTAAAACAATAAAGTTATGCTGTTGAAAAAAAGAGACTATTAAAGCTCCTCCTAACCTATAATAAATGATGGTTACAGTCTTCACAAAAGCTTACTTGTAGAAGTTAATGGTCTGGATAAATTATATGTGCTGTTGCAAGCATTTGCGGTATACTGAAGTTCGAAAGATAAAGGTTTAAAAAGATTTAGCTCAGTTAGCCCGTGGAAACCATTTCATCAACAATTGATTTAGATTTTCTAAAAAATCTGTATAAATCTGTATTAATGTTCAAAAATCTATATAAAAATCTGTATCTGTATCTTATCTGTATTGACGTTGAAAAATCTGTATAATACAGAAAAATCTGTATATATGACACCGCTGCATCGAGCAAAGAAAGTTACTCACTTGTCAGAGCTATATCCCAGTAAAAATGAATCGGCAGAGAGGTAACTCAAATCAACAGAGAGATCGTATCGATCTCTCTAACGATTTTGCATCATCTAATCGGCAGAGAGGAACACACCATACGCGTGCCTTGGGTGAGTGCCACGAAATAATCTAAGACACGCCCTCTAGAGAAACACACGAAAACAACCCGAATCGTGTTTGTATGTTTCTCTTCGAGACGCGCGTGTGCCTGCCTGCGAAGTCGACTGCTACGATTGAAAGCACGCATATAAAAAAACACGGAGAAAAATGCGACCACACCGTACGGGTGTACGATTCAAACTGATTTCGCATGTACGCATTCGTATTCGTTGCCTCTAGGTATCTCGGCAGGACAAACCGAATGAGAATATTTGCGTTCTTGGAGTGTTGCCGAAATTAACCGTTTTATTCGAAGTTCGGTGACTCAACTCTCAATTTTTTGCATGCTCTGTCGATTTTTTAGAGGACGCGCTTACTGGGATGTTGTCTAACAATATATTCGTTATCTCCGAGTGACAACCGTACCAACATTTTGTTATGGATTGAGAGGAACCAAGTTTGTTCGCTACTTGTACAGATCGCTTAGTGTACAGTTCAGGATAAAACCTTTATCGCATCATATTCATTTCATTTCCATCGCTGTTCTTTATTCTAGAATTTTTTTAACTGATTACAAGGATATTCTCAATTCAATTTAGGTACTCCTGGGATAGGCTTTCTATATCTGATTCATATAAGTCTCATGACTTTGATTATGTGGATTGCTTATTTTGAAGTTAAATGGCTCAATTTATGAATGCTTGGCACAATTGCATCGAAGTTAATCGTAAGAATTTTTTTGGGTCGAATCACAATATTACAGTTATTGCTTTTTTTAGGAGTTCAGATTTTTTGACGGAATTTTTATGCTGAGTCGTGTTGATAAAAATACAAAATTGTTCACCCCTTATTTTTAAAAAATTTGCTACACCCCATCCCACTTTTCCCCTCAAAAAAATTTAACTTTTCTCTTTGCCGGTAATATTTAAAGATAATTTGTCTTGTTATTAATTTTTTTTTTCAGGTTTTGGGTGATAACAAAATTGGCTTTTTTCAAATTTGATATCTTTTAATTTTTAAAGAATCTGTTGAATTTATTATCATACATATCATACCTTTGCTTGAAAGGAAAAAAAGTCTTCACTAACGGACTTAGAAATGCCTATGGTCATAGCCTTTTTGTCTTTGTTTTCCTGACCCACTTTCGTGGGTTTTGCAATTCAAACTGGGAGTTGAATAGTTTGGAAAAAAAAATGGAGTCTGAATGAAAATAAAACTGCAATAATACGTTCTGTCAATCAGTTATATTGCATTATTGACGTTAAAAGAAGATATACAATAAATGCTGTAAATTTAAGAAAAAAAGAAACCAGTCTGTGATTTCAAAGTAGTCGAAGATTCCTTTGAATTCAGCTACATACTGTAGCTGAATTCAAAGGAATCTTCGACTACTTTGATATCATAGTTTCATTCGGCTAAGAGGTGGTGAAGTGCAAGTGAAGTGCATATTCGATCAAGTCACTGGTATTTAATTTTTCTTGTTTACTATGGACTATTGCTCAGTGATTGTTTTTATCGGAAATCTATCTAAAAAGAAATCCTCAACTATGACATTTTTTAAAACAGCTTCGCGGGCCGCACAAACATGTATCGAGGGCCGCGGATTGCTCATCCCTGTTCTTGGAAGATTGTGTTATTCGAATAAAAACCTAAATTTTATGCAAAAAAAACTTATTGAAAAAAAATCATCAAAGTTAAATTGGAAAACTATTAAATTTGGAAAATAATTGAAAATTTCAAAGTCTAAACAATAATTTGTACCTCAGGTGGACATCATTTTTGGTTTAGAACCCATTTTCTACCAACTCTAATTTTGTAGGTATAAACACTATTCCGATTTGATTGATTGATTTGTTTTGATTAATATTAACAACTGATGAACCAACAAACCTACATGAAAGACAAAAACTGAAATTGAATTAATTCATTATCCCACATTCAATCAAAAATTAATATTTATTTTTCCTAGATATTCAAAATCAGAAATACAAAACAATTATCTTGAAATGTTAGGTTCCACACATTTAAGAATTTTGAAAAGACATCATTAACAATATTTCTATCATAAACAACAATTTTTTTGTTTGTTTTAATTTCATTTAGAATTGTGTTAAGAAATGCAAAACTATTTGAATTTGAATAAATTCAATTTGTTCTACAATTTTAATAAAAATTCGTTAAAATGCCGGTGTTTCCCAGAACGGCTAGAAGTCAGAATAACTTGCTCCAAAATGTTTGATATGTTCAACAAAGTGCAGGAATTTCATAAAAATTGCTGAGAGAAAAAATTTAACTGGATTTTGAGATTCAGGGTTTCAACTGAATCAAAATTTACTCTCAGATACTTTGAACCTTACTAAAATACTTTTGTTGGTGGATTTGAGAATTTAGAAGAACAAGAAGCACAAAATAAATTAAGGCTGATATTTTATTTATTTGGAGAGTTTTTCATATCAGCATTAAATTTGTAAAGGCAACATATATTTTCAATTACAGTAAAATTAATATACACAGATGTATAATACCAGCTTTCAGATGTTTTTCGTTTTTATGTTGACTTTCGGGATAAGAAATAACTGTCATGCTTGTTTATGTATTTTATTAGAATTTTATGGGGAATTTTTGAAAGTAAAATAGATGCATAATGGAGAAAAAGTGTGTAAATCGTGAAAAATTCAATATATTTCCTCCTACCTGAAGCAATTCTATGAAAATATACTTCCCTTTGGTGAAAATGTCTGGAATATCAATTGGAAATAGTTTCAGATGCCGCTCGAGCTTCCGTGCGAAGAAATAGTGTCTTTTTAACTTTTAATTTCCCTATATTTTGTAATCAATTTAGTAATGCACTGATTGGGTGCTTTCCTAGATTCTGTATTTTCCGAGAAATCGAATGAAGGCTGTTTGAGCCACCATACGCATCGGAAAATGGAGTTACGGTATATTTTCCAATCAATTCCCCTATATTTTTCAATTGATATTGAAAAAAATGTTTGAAAGTTTTGAACCAAATGAGACCTGTCTTGTGTGATTTTTACCGAAAAATCGAATGAAGGCTATTTGAGAATCCGCACGCATCGGAAAATGGAGCTGTTTTACTTTAAATTCCACTACATTTTTTATTTAGCTCAGTAAAAACTTGCTCAGACTGGAAGAATTTGGAGCAAATGAGACCTATCTTGCATATTTTTTTCTGAAGGCGCGCGCTCTTGAAAATGGAGCTATGGCTGTTTTTGCCCCAAATAGCTTTCGTTTGATTCCTCGGAAAAAAAATCACGTAAGATAAATCTCATTTGGTTCAAAATGTTCAAGTCCGAATATGCGTTTTTCTGAATTAATTGAAAATTGTAGGCAAATTGAGAGTAAAAATAGCTACAGTGAGCGAAATAAGAATAGCACCACTATGTGTTTTGCTTGTTAAAATATGAATGATTGAAAATTACGAAAATTTTGAATTCCAACCTGCTTTTTGGATTCAAACTCAACCTCAAATCTATGTTTCATCATTTTGCATCATACTTATGAATGTTAATGAAGAAGTCAAGCAGTTTGATAGAGTTTGATAGCTCAAATATCAAATTCTTTAACGCTAGAGGAGCATCTCTTAAAACCTCCTTTTAAAACCTTTGAAAACCTTTGGAAATCTGGAAAGCTCCTTAACATGCAGTTATCTATTCAAATAATTCGTAGAAGCATTATTATTCACTTTTACACAGTAAATGTTTTAAAATAATCTTGTTTTTGTTAAAAAACTCAAGTGGTGCTATTCTTATTTCGCACCCTTTTTTCACATTTTTGGTCCTCAACGCCAATTACTACGTCCAAAAAAGTAAACTTGATTTATCCGTTAAGCAATTCAGAACAAACTGTGGAAGAAAACTTTCGTAATTTTCAATCATTCATATTTAAACAAGCAAAATACATAGTGGTGCTATTCTTATTTCGCTCACTGTATTACTCCATTTTTCGAGGCGTGCAGTGGCTCAAATAGTCTTCATTCGATTTCTCGAATAAATCACACTAGGTTGGTTAGTTTTTGTTCCAAATTTTCATGTCCAAATCAGTGTTTTTTCTGGATTATTTACAAAATTAAGGGGAATTAAATAGAGGTTAAAAAAGGACTATTTCTCCGTTCATACACATGTTTGGCATCTGAAACAAAATATGTCCAATCGATTCTCTGGACATTTTTCCATAGATTTGCTTCGAGTAGGAGGCATTAGTTTCTTCGCATTTTAAATCACTTTTTACCCCATTGAGGATTGATTTCAATTTCTGAACTTTTTTTTTTGTCATTATTTGAGAGGTTTTGAGCCGTAGGCTAGTTTGCCTCTGAGGAAATTCTGAACTTGTTTAGTTGCATCTTTAAAAATAAACATTCTAAAAAAGGGGTAAGATTTTTTGAGTTTAAAGATTAATGTTTTAATTCAAATGATTTATAGAATTGCGAATCGAAATTATAAATAAAAATAATTTTAAATTCTATTCGTCATAAATTGATGTTAAATTAAATGCCTTAAATTAAGTGTGAGGATTGTTTAAACTATTTTTTAAATACCTTTTGGGATCGCACGGCCTTGATTGAATTTTTAATCTTTTGATAGACTACTTCATAAACGAAGAGATATAAGAAATTGTTTATCAGTTTATTTAAACAATATTTTTTGTCTAGAGAGTATGTATTTTCATGCAGCGAAAAACACGAACAACATGATTTATAGAAAAACCTGACACAGGTTCTCCATTAAACAAACATTTTAAGCATCACATTAACGGGTCGACAATTTTGCTTGGTCATTAATTCAAATCTAATTTGAAAAATCCCCAAGCTTCGCGGTACGTGATTTTGTCCCCTGTTTGATCATTATGAAATAGAAAAAAAAATTGAAAAATCATTTCGACACCGTGACTTAGTAGGTATGTCAACTGAAAGAGGACAACTCCAAGCGCCAAGCCAAGCGTCTCAGAAGCATCTCAGTCCGTGTTGGGAATGACGTAACTCGATATAAAAAAAATAACGCCACATTAAAGAGTTAAGTTACAAAAGGTAGGAAAAAAACTCATAAATATTTTCACCTCCTACCACATCTGACACATTAACGCACTTCCCTTACACGAAACCGACTGAACTGGCGAATCATAAATCACATCACGTTGGTGCGTTTTGAATTTTTCGCTTCTTTTTTCTCCCGACTTAACCTTTTTTCCGGCTCCCAAATTAGATGATGATTTATTAAAATCCCACGCAAATTGAGCAGTCCCTTGCCTTGGTTGGTTGGTTTGGATTGCGGCTCATTTTTGGCGGTTGCAACAAGTCAAAGGGTTAACCACCAACCAAACCAACTGAACGACAGGGAATTGGTTTTCCTGGAAGTTTCTGTCCGTCCGGGAGCTTGGCTCGTTGGGTCACGAGTGGAATTTGCGATTGCCAAGCACAAAAGACGTTCTACTGCGAAGGAATTGTTAAGCAAATATTAGGGTTTCTTTCTTGAAAAATTTTCTAAGTGGACCTAAACAATTTAAAAAAATAAAACATTCTAACCTTCATCCGTCCCTGAAACTTTTGCACGTTACTGTCACTGGAGTGTTTATTTGACACTCCTGACTTGTCTTGTTTCTCAACCGATTTTAACCAAATTTAAAGTATCGGAAACATCGTGACACGAGTAACTCAAATATGTGTATCAGACAATATTCACCTACAATACTTCAGTTTTCAGTTATTCTAAATCTTAGAAAAAATCTGAAAAATAAATTCACTGTTGATCATCTACGGAATGTTCGGAAAAAAATTCACTAAGTGTCCGAGAGTGCTGAAGTTAAAAACTCTACAATGCACACAAGTTGCGATTAGGAAATTTTTTAAGATCTGAACACTAAAAATGTTTAAATGTGATAACTTTTCAATCAGTGAATCGTGGTGAATCGTAAAATAACGAGGTCCTTAAAACTATAAATTTTGTTTAAATCGGTTGAGAAACTAGAGAAATATAACAGTGTTAAGCGAGGAGTTTCGAAATGACACTGAAGGTCTGATAAGGGTGTATTTTTTTTAAGGTCATGATACAAAATTAAAGATTTCAAGAATTTGTTTTTGGTCCCTATGAGTTTTTTTTTAAATATTTGGATACACACGAATAAAGCTACAAGCATACAATAGTGTCATATTGACACTCAAGAGTGGTTTTGGGTTCAGAAAAAACTTTGATTTCTTCCGCTCGTGTCCAAAACCTTAAAATTTCTGATTTTTTTTTTTAACATGACCCTTGACTCAAATTTTCAAATAAACTGTACAGAAAAACTTGAGCAATAGTCACATTTTAAAATCCAGGAGAAATTTAAGAAAAAATTTTGAAATATTATTTATTAATTTATAATAACACATCAGCAGCTTTTAAATTTTATTTCTTACTTTTGAAAAAAAAAAATAATATAACACTGCCTGAAACATTTTTTCATTGGACGCAATAAAATTTGATTATATTATTTAGGGGTTTTGATTAATTTGTGAAAAAATAAATTGTTACTAACTCTTATCCGGGCTAACTAACTAGCTCGGGCAACCTGGGCTAGAAAAACTTCTCTAGAGTTTTCCGGCAATCTAAAGAAAACCTCTTGTTTCGAATCGAAGGTTCAGTTCAGAAAGGTAGTCCTTTCAAATGTTGAATATTGCAAGCAATATTGTAAAAAAAATACAAATAAAAATTGTACTTTTGAGTTAAAAAAAGGACAGATAACATTGGATTGAGTGGAGAATATTTTAACTCTTACGATGCGGGCTGTTGAATACATTTTTGACACAGCGATTAAAAATGCACAAGTTTACAAAACTAACATTGTTTCAGGATTTATTCGATAATTTTATGAAAATAATAAATTTTATTGAAACCAATACTAAACTTTATATCTTCATGTAAAAAACGAGCAGTTTTGTGGCCTTCTATAAACTCATAAAATGAATTAAATCTTTACAAATCACAGATATATGAAAAATATTGAAATTTTTGATATGAAATTTAATAAACATGGTTGAATTTTACAAAAAAAAAATTCTTCTTTAAATTTCAAAACATTTGATACATTCTTTTTACTTTACAATATCAAATTATGCTTTGAAAATTTGGTCGCTTCATAGGTACCAGTGCAGTAGTAATAAAAGTGAACGTGAGAACGTTAAGAGCGAAACTAGTTGAAATTTTGAGGGGTTTGGAAGACCTCAGGATGATTATGAAATACTTTGTTCAAAAATTATGATTTTACCACCTTTATGGCATTTGCGACTTTATCAACGTTGTAGTTGGCGGACAGTTATTGAAAAACTTATCCGGTACAACTGTAATCGATGTTAACTCTTGGGCTCGAACTCGCGGACATCGGCTCAGGAAGCATATTTCACAGAATATTGAGCAAATTTTCATTTAAGAATCTGTTTCAAAGAACACAGAATTTTAAAAATGTTCAAAGATTTCCTACATTTTTTAAATTTTGTACGCTTCTCCTGAATTTAAATTTGTAGTCAATATACAACTTTGATTTTTTACTTTAAATTAAGAAAAATTGGTTATTTAAATTGATTTAGCTCTAGTAAAATAAAATAAAGTCCGAAATTGCTATGAATTTTCATGGAATTTATCGAAAATAACATCACAAAACATTTACATCATTTTTAGTTAAAATGTCAGCTAGTCAGAGATTGTTTCTCGCAGAACTATTTTTTTTTAAACCTTGCAGAATATGCAGAAGTTAAATTTAATGAAAACTTGTTTGTAAAATAAACAATTTTGTACAGTGATTAAAAAGTTGAATTCAATCCGATACTTCCTTTATCCTTAATCTTCTGAAAAGAAACAATATCATCATAATTATCTATTAAAATCTGATGAAAAACCGTAATACAAAATTTAATTGTTCAAGTTGTTGAAAAAGATATCGAATTTCTAAGAAATATTAACCACTGGAATTTTCACCTATTTTAAAGCGCGATTTGATTTTTAAAATTTTTTCAAAACAACAGAGCCAGAATGCAACACGGAAAGTTGCGCAAGTATGTAGTTTTTAATGTGAATATTAAAAAAAAAATAATTTAAATGCGTTTGGAAATAAAAAAAAAGCGAAAAACCTAAAAACCTTTTATTTAAAATTTCTATGCTTTTGACAATCCCAGTAGTTCTCCCGTTTTAAGTACAAAATTGTGATCGTGATGTGATTTTTTTTAAATGTAAAGACCATGAAATTGACTTCATTTTCAATATTAAAACCAAACTATTTGACATTTATGGAAAGAATAAACCGATAATTTTTTTTCCTACTTATTGGGCCCTTTCACTCAATACTCATATTGTAGAAATATTCATATCACTTCCGGTGATTTGAAGTTTTTCAAAGATTTTTATATTTTTTTTATTGTAACTCAAAACTAACACACATAACTTATCAAAAATGTATCATTCAAATATGTGCAATCCAACTGTCACTAAGCTTTTTCATGACTAAATTTTGAAATCCCTTTAAAGATAAGAAACTGTTGTTGTGTTTATTTGTGGAAATTTGATATATTATCTATTGCATTTATAATATACTGTTTATCTACTGCTTAATGTTGTTTGTGACCAATGAAGAAATCGGTGCTTAATCTCGAAAATCTATTCAGCAAGTTAAAAAACCTTAAAATGAAGAATAAAATGCTTCAGGTAGACCAGAAACGTTTGTTTATTCTGAATACTAAAAAAATTGAGTTGTGTGGTCCTCTAGCAAAATCATTGCTTAATTTTGGCCCTCCTTTAGAAAATGTTGGCTCTAAGCTCTAAAGTGTCGTTATTTGTAGGTTTAATCGCGTAGAACTCTTGGGAGCTTTTCGTAGCGATCAGCGTCAAAGACATCCCAGTAACAAAAACAAATCGCATGAAATCCTAATAATATAGGTAAGGTGAAAGGGCTAGACTAGAAGAAGTCGAATCTTGCTATATGACGCAATCTTCAAATACAAGATGGCGGTTTCCACTGAACTTTAAATGCCTTAAATGACTAAAATCGCATGAAACCCCAACAATATGGGTATTGGATGAAAGAGCCTAACTAGAAGAAGTCAAATTTTGCTTTCAGATGCCACCATGAAATCCAAGATGGCGGCTTTCACTGAACATTAAATTGATTTTAGCTCTGAAAACCACATGAAAAACCCACAATATGGGCATTTGGTGGAAGAACTGAACTAGAAAAAATCGAATTTCGCTATCTGACGCTATCATTAATCTAAGATGGCGGCGAGATGGAAAACTTTTCAAAGCTGAAAATTAATGGAAACCTAATGAAACATTCACAATTCATGAAATTTTCAGTAATTTACAGCTGTGAAAAGAAAAGTGAAAGTTGTTATCTTGCATTAATGATGGCGACTGATAGTGAATTTCGACTTTTTCTAGTTTAGCTCTTTCGCCAAAATACCAATATTGGGGGCTTTCATGCAATTTGCGGTGATTTATAGCATTTTTTAAGTTAATTGGAAGACGCTATCTTTGATTTCAAGATGGTGTCAGATTGCGCAATTTGACTTTTATTCGTTGTATACCCATATTGTAAGGGTTTTATGCGATTTTCAGTCATTTACAGTATTTTCAAGCTAAGCGGTAGCCGACATCTCGATTTCAAGATGACCTCCGATAACAAAATACGACTTCTACTCGATAAGTCCTTTCACCTGATGTCTAATACCAATATTTTGGATGGTTTATTAGTTATTCAGTAATTTACAACTTTGAAAATGAAAAAAAGTAGCCACCCTCTTAGATTGATGATGGCGTCAACCGATAACTTTTTTTCCTTCTTGTTGGGCCCTTTCACTCAATACTCATATTGTAGAGATATTCATATCACTTCCGGTGATTTGAAGTTTTTCAAAGATTTTTATATTTTTTTTTACTGTAATTCAAAACTAACACACATAACTTAGCAAAAATGTGTCAAAATGGAAATTCCAATTCAAATATGTGCAATCCAACTGTCACTTAGCTTTTTCATGACTAATAAAACCATCATAAAACGAGCCGCATAATACAATTTTATAATAAAAACATAATTAAACTATGGAATGCTGGTTATTGAAAAAAAATGTATGGAAGTCAACGAAAGATATTTTGAGCTATTCTTGTATTTTTTTGGTTATCTCTGATAGGCTAGATTCCGACTATTGATTGGTTGTAGCGTTTCATTGAGTATTTATTGATATAAAAGAACGATCATTTAATTGTGATTCTGTAGTTCTATTTATCGTTTGAAAATTTTGGAAAAAAGATGATTAGTTTTAGAAAATCATCAAAATACAGAAACATAAACATTTTGAAAACTTTTTTATAATTGCAGAAGAACTTGAAAAATTTCTTCAGTGCATTATACCAAAATTTTTTGCGAAGGAATCAAGTTTCTTAAGGCAACAAATATCCTCACTCTCTCCTACTTGAAATCAAGTATATATTTTTTGAATTAACAGTTAAAGTGTTCAACTATTTTTCTGCAATTCCTGAAATTCACAACTTCTGCAATTTTCTGCGCTGGAATTCAAAAATCGCTTACTGTCTCTCACTTTTTCATGCTGAAAATTCTTCCAACTCTTTTTGCTTCAGTCTGCAGGGAAATAATGGAGCATTTTTCCATTCGCTACGGTTTGTTGGCAGCCAAGAAAAGGATTTGCTCCAAGTGGGTTGAATCAGATCTGCAGCTGCCTGCCTGGCTCGAATGCAGATTGTGTGCTGCAATTGTCGGAAGGTGTTGACCGGAAGAAAGACAGTCGTAATTGTTTGCGGAACTGAGACAACCGAAAGGTTGTCTGATTATTTTTGTCGTATGTTGTAATAAGCTACTTTAAAGGTTGGTATTACAGAGCTGTCATATGAATATTACAAATTTTATATGAAACGTTTAAAGCTACACAAAAATTTTGATTTAAGAACTGAAATTCCAATTCCATTCCTATTCGATGAGAAAAAAAACATTAGATGAACTTGTTTTGACCACGATACATTCTGTTTTGATAATGGCAGTATTTATTGCTGATTCAATCAAAAGTGACAATGAGCTCAATTATTTCCGAATAATAAAAAACACAACAACATTGTTTTTCCAGCATCAAAATTAAATAACCGAAAGAACAACAGAGCCAATTTGTTTTCGTCAATTGGTTTTCCATGAATCGAAAAGGCCATTTTCCTTTCAATTTCTGCTTATTGTTCTAATCAAATTGTGCTCGATGCCACACATATTTGCTCAACGCCATCTGGTTTCAGATGTGCTTGAAATTGGATTCCAATAGAAAAACAAAAAAATTAAAACAACAACAGAAAAAAAAGTCTGAGCTGAAATGGAAAAATGGTTGTTCGGCTTTTGTTTTACCAGTGCAAAGCTTATTTACATACTGGGTAGTTGTATGTCGAGAGGGCTTTTGGGTGAGCTGGAAAATTCCATTCTCGGTCAATCTAATAGACGGAGTGTCCAGGATCAACAACATGGCCGGATATGTTGTTATGCATCTTTTCTGCATTCCGTCCCTGTAGCTAGAGAGTTGAACCGAATCAGATGGCCATCGGGAAAGCTTTTTTGCTGTTCTGCAACAGGGATGGTTTGTTTTCGCATTCTGGAACCACAATTTTTACATCAATAGCCGTGATCGTAGGTAACTGGAAAACAAATTTTAACTTCAGGCACTTAAATTTTGAAAACATAAATAAATTAAGAAAAACAATGAAATTCAAGAAAGTATTTTATGTTTAATTTTAATTTTGAAAATTTTTACCATTGGCTTTCAATCAAAAACACCCACAAATAGGTCAGTTATGCGGTTATCGAACAGTCTGGCGTCAATCGGTGCCATATTGTGTTTCATATCGATTGTAAATGTTGATCGCAGGCGATTGGATATGGAAATCAGGACGAGATGTTTTTTATCTGATATCTGCACTGAATTCAGTAATAAACACATTGCAAAATTTGCAAGGCATCGATGAAGGTTTTGGAATGTGAAAAAAGTTTAAAATATTGAAAACTATTAAGTGCTTTTAAAAAAGGTAATTTATCACTTACAAGGCTCAATATTGAAAAAAGTTGTTCCACCAAACTCAAGCAGCTGTAACTTGCAATTCCCTGGGCTGAATTATACCAAACAACTTTTGTTGTTGAGTAACTCAACAAAAGTGTGTTGTTGAGTGATGATTTTGAATTTGCTATTAATGAAATGTAGGGACAACTTTTTTTAAGTTGTCACTAATTTTCCTCATATGACTTATATAACACGAGCAAATCGTAATAAAGTTTATATTTGCTTCAAATTCAGAGCTTCTTAATTCTATATTTTGTTTTGAATTTTAATGAAATGACAAACTTGAAGAAGTCATACATATAGGGGGGTGAATACGGTTATTACACCCAAACACTTG
The DNA here is from genome assembly GCF_029784155.1 of Uranotaenia lowii. Lineage (NCBI taxonomy): Eukaryota > Metazoa > Arthropoda > Insecta > Diptera > Culicidae > Uranotaenia > Uranotaenia lowii. Next base: position 328,670,621 of record NC_073692.1, on the reverse strand, counting down.
AAATATTTGTTCTGCTGTCGTCATACATTTATTGCCTTCAATATGCAGGTTCATTTTAATTTGCTCAGATTTAGAAGGAAACAATAAAAAAAATCATTAAACTTTAAACGTATGGAATCGTGTGATTCTCAATTTTCTTTATTTTTAGGTATTCCTACCGTGTATAATGGATTTACAGATCTTGGTCGTACCAAGAAGTAAAAAAAACCTTTGGCTTTCAAGTGTTTAATTGTCTTTACTGTAAGAAGTTTAAATTTAAGTCAAATTATACATCGGAGTGATCAGTTTTTCAGTAGGTGTTTAAAAAACGTATGACTTCAATTGACCTTCTAACTTTCTAATCTTTCTTTTTGTCTTTTATTCACCAATATTTCACTAGTGTAGATGCCGTATTAAATTCATTTTTGATAAAGTGAGATGAGATGCGCGCCAAAACCATCGGTTTTCCTCGGACACGAAGAGGTTTTTCGGAAGGATCGAGCCACCGTCGATCCTTGACTCGGTCTCTTTTTCATCCAACCACCAGCGGAAATGGTAACGAAATCAGCGACCCTTGGGGCCAGTGCCAGAGGTCCAAGGGACCAGTGTTTGTCGGAAGTTCATAATTGTAAAGTAGTTTAAAGTCGGTAAAACGCAGTCCACTTTTTGTAATGTTTTTAAGAAGGTGTGCGTTTTTTTTTTCATTTATCGAAAAAAGGTCTGATGCTATCGATCCTGCCATCAGGGGCGATCCTGAACACATATCTTATTTATTGTGAATTTTTAAACTTTATAAAGTCATATCAGATGTATAATGCTAACCGCATTTTAAAATCTAAAGTAGTGCTATTTCCACATGCGTTTACAAGGAATTCATGACTTTTTGCAAAATAAGAGTTCAGGTTCTGAATCACAGTAAACATTCTCTTTCGCGAGTTTTTTTTTTCACCCTTAATTTTCCACCACTCATGTATGAATTACTTCTCTCAGAGAAGAAATAACCGAATTGGAACTTTGGCAACGACTTTTAGCATGAAAACACGGACTAGAATTGGAACTTGGAATGTTTTGACCCTTGCCCAGCCAGGTAAGCTGGCTCAACTTGCTAGAGAAGCTAGCCACCTCAAGCTAGAGATATTGGGACTGAGCGAAGTCCGTTGGCTTAATACTGGAGAACACAAGACACAGTCCGGACAAGTACTGCTTTACTCTGGCATACGGGGGGAACACGCTACTCGGGAACGAGGAGTCATAAGATGGGAACCGATAAACGAAAGAATAATCCTAGCCAGATTCAGAACACGGGTTAGAAACCTTACAATGGTCCAGTGTTATGCGCCAACTGACGTTGCCGATTTGCAGGAGAAAGAGCAGTTTTACAGTCAATTGAACAGCGTAGTTGAGAGAATTCCGAAGGGTGACATTCAAATCCACTTAAGCGACTTCAACGCAAAGATTGGCTTCGATAATCAGGACTTTGAGCGCATCATGGGGCGCCATGGCCCAGGCCAGATGAGCGAAAACGGAGAGCTGTTTGTAGAATTTTGTGACAAAAACAACATGGTGAACGGAGGATCGGTCTTCCCCCATCGACCAGCACATAAGGTCACTTGGGTATCCCGAGATGGCCGCACAGAAAATCAAATTGACCACATCTGTAGGGGAAAAGTTCATATAACGCCCCATGTGGCTAATACGCGCCACCCTTGTTTTGAAGAATTTGGAACATTTTAAGCCTGCAAAATATTACCAATTTGTTCAAAATGCTGTGATTGGTCATGGCAAGTATGAATTTTTCCTTAAAATGCTCCTGTGTCATGATAATTTCACAATTTAGGTTTTTCTTCATTTCGATCTAAATTTTAAAACGCTTTCAATAAGGTGTCACCAAGCAGAGAAAAACGAATAAGACAATATTTTCTGACACATCGATAGAGGAGAATCTAAACTATGATTTAATGCTTAAAAATTTTACCGAACTCGCTATGGTATGCTTTTTATGGGTATGTTCTATCACGGCCCATGCGCTCGTTATAACGCGCCAATCGTAGAAGGCTGAAAATAGCATTTATTTTTCAAAAAGGCCAATTTTCATTGAAAATGAACAAAAAGTCTAAAACCTTATTTTGAGCGTTAATTTTTTTTCATTCAAAGTGTCTGTAAGTATTGGTGTGTTTTCGGTCTTCGGCTGCTTTCGGGTGTGTTCGGCTCTTAGGCGCGAATTGAATACACGGCGGCGCGTATTTGCAACACAGTTTTGTTCTGTGGCTTTGAATAAAGTTTTTAAAAATCAAGTTTTTGAAGCAACTATAGCAATTTGAGTAAAAAAAAATCATAGGCATTTGTAGAAAACAATTTTCTTTAACGATTGCACCCATTTTTAACACAATTTGTACGTGGAATACATAGAAAATCAGCGATTCGCTTAGGTGGCGCATAATAGGGCATGTTCCCCTATTAGCCGAAAATGGAGAAGGAGCCTTCTTGATGTCCGCAATAAACGAAGCGCAGACATTGCATTTGACCATCACCTCGTTCTTGGCGAGATACGAATGAGAGTAGCGAGTGTCCAACGGCGCGAGGAGAAAGTCGGGTGTCGATACGACGTCCGCCGGTTGGAGAGTCCAGAAGTGAGAAGGGCATACGTTGAACAGCTAGAATCCCGAGCCTCGGAGCTGCCGACAGACGGAACAGTCGAAGAACAGTGGTGTGGAATCAAGAATGCCTTTATCACGACGAGCCATGGTACTCTCGGTAAAGTTTGTGGAAGACGAAGTGAATGGATGTCGGATGAAACCTGGAGGATGATCGATGATCGGAGAAAAGCGAAAGTCGGAATTGAGCAGGCATGTACCGGGTCAGCCAAAGCAGCCGCCCGCTTACAATTTGCGGAGCTGGAAAAGGCAGTTAAACGAGCTTGTAGACGAGACAAGAGAGCCTGGACAAACTCCCTAGCCGAAGAGAGAGAAAGAGCCGCCGCCATTGAAGATATCCGATTATTATATGATATTTCTCGCCGCCTTAGTGGTGCAAGGACTAATGCAAGAATGCCGCTGAAAGACCGATCAGGTCAGCTGCTGACAGATCGAACAGATCAGCTCAAGCGTTGGACTGAGCATTTTGAACAACTCTTCCGAGTTACAAATAGCAATGACCAACAGAACCCGCAGCTCGAGGCGCCCACAGTAAGTCGCATGAATGGCGTAAACTCAGAAGCGCCCTCGCTGGCTGAAATAGAAGCGGCAATTAAGGACATGAAATCCAACAAAGCGCCTGGAATCGATTGCATTCCTGCTGAAATGCTCAAAGCCGACCCTGCCTTGTCAGCACAAATGTTGCATCGTCTTTTCGCTGACATCTGGGATACTGCTACATTCCCGGCCGACTGGATGCAGGGTATCCTCGTAAAAGTCCCGAAGAAAGGAGACCTGACAGAGTGAGGTAACTGGCGAGGCATAACGTTGATATGTACAACTCTCAAAGTACTCTGCAAAGTGATCCTGAACAGGATCCAGGAGAAAATCGACGCTACACTCCGACGGCAACAAGCTGGATTCCGATCCGGACGATCATGTGTGGACCACATCACAACGCTACGAATAATACTGGAACATATCAACGAATTCCAGGACTCTCTTCTGCTGGTGCTCTTTGATTTCGAAAAAGCATTTGACCGACTGAACCACGAAAACATCTGGGCTGCTCTTAGACGACAAGGGGTCCCAGAGAAACTATTCCATCTCATCGAAGCACAGTATAAGGCATTTTCGTGCAAAGTCTTGCACGACGGTGTCTTGTCCGAACCAATCCCGGTAACTGCTGGAGTGAGACAGGGATATATTTTGTCACCGCTGCTTTTTCTCATCGTAATAGATGAGATCTTGACTGGATCAAGTGACTGTAGACCAAACCGAGAATTGCCGTGGAATCCTTCAGCAATTGAGCAACTGAACGACCTTGACCTTCTTGACGATATTGTTTTGCTCGCCCAAACACAACAAGACATGCAGAGCTAACTCGACGACCTCACCGAAAGCTCCAAGGCAGCAGGTCTCAAAGTCAATGTCGGAAAGACCAAGTAGATGGAAATCAACACAGAAAATCGTTCCAATTTCGTGGTAGCTGAGACAGTGGAGTGCTTCCAGTATCTTGGTAGCCAGATTACGCCAGACGGTGGTACCGAAACATCTGGCGCTCACGCCAGATCTCTCTACGAACTAAGATCCGAATCTTCAACTCAAACGTCAAATCCGTATTGCTGTACGGGTGTGAAACTTGGTGCACATATGCGGTGACGACGCGAAAACTGAATGTTTTTGTGAATCGCTGCCTGCGGAACATCATCCGCGCTTGGTGGCCTGGCAACTGGATCTCAAACGTAGAACTTCATCGCCGGTGTCATCAAAAGGCGCTAGAAATCGAGATTCGGGAACGTTAGTGAAGATGGATTGGGCACACGCTGCGAAGAGATGAAAACGAGATTTGCAGAGAGGCGCTTGACTGGAATCCAGATGGGCATCGAAGAAGAGGCAGGCCCAAAAGTTCGTGGCGGCGAAGTCTAGCCGCTGAAATCCGCACAGTTGACGAGAACCTTGGCTGGCAGCAAGTGAAGACGCTGTCTTCTATCTCAGCCCAATGCGTCGGTCAATCGGCGCCGTACCCTTAGGTAGGTAGGTATATATGAATTACCCTCAATACGTAATGTAATGTACCGTGAACACGTAAGATAATTTATAGTTTTTAATATATTTGCGGTGCCTTAACGAACATTACGCATGATAACTTAACACGAATTACAGTAATTTTTTAGTCTGTAAAATCTAATTTTCACATTTTATCTGAAAATAAGGAATGCTGCTTACATTTAGGGGTTAAATAATACTACGAAAAATTCTAAAAGCTGAAATCATAAAAATAAATGTTTTGATGAATGAAATTTCAATATTTACAAACGCGAGATGCAAAACATTCTTATTCCAGCACATGGAAACGAGATATACAAGGTGTTTTTCTGATTTGCATTTTATTGCATTTACTCCAGACACCCAACTGAATTATTGAAATATTTATTTAAAAAACTTGGGTGATGGTTCGATATTTTTTATATACCAACGGTGTTGCTATAGCATGAGGAAATCAATGAATAGTTTGTAAGTAATAATATCAAGCTAATCCGTCATACTGGGGAAAGTTTTTTTCGGCATCGACAAATTTTATAAAAAAATAAAAAACTTTAAAAACTAGCTTAAGATGCGAAAAGTTCTGTCATCATCATTTTGTAATCATTAAAGATGTCCCGTTTGACGGTATAATCTTAAAATTAATAACCTTTATTATGAAATTTAAAAACAAAAATTTAAAATTTCAGATCTGATTTTATTTAATTCTGTTTGAAATGTATCACATCAAACATTCATATTATGGACGACCATGAAAAAAATACAAGTCCTTTTTTTTGTTTCGATTATCGTCGTTTTAACATCTTGTAAGTCATTCGCGACTTACCGTTCATAATTGTATAGAAATTGGAAGCACGTGCACTGACAACTCGATTTTGAACTTCCATAACTTTTTACTCCGATGATATTTTTTGATCAATTTTTGTTTGAGTTAGATTGATCAACTATCACACTATTATATCACAAAATTTGAGCTTTCTGGAAATTGTGTGACCTGAGAAACAGTAATTCTACGAAAATCGGACTTTTTGAACTTTTCTCATTTAAAATGCAATATCTCAGAAACTACGCTACATTTTTATTGAAATTTGGCAGAGTAATTGTTGAAACATGAAAGTAGCGTGTCTGAAGTTTTTGAAAAGTTCTATCTATGAGATCAAAAGTTACGCGAGGTGCAATATTTCAGACATGAACCTAGAAATGCGATTTCTATAGAATTTTGGACGAATGTTTCCATAGGAAAATCATATTCTCTGTTTAGCAACCAGTAAATCTATTTCAACCAAAAAAATCAATACAATACCGCGATATTCTGATTTCAAAACACAAATGGATCATTTATTCCATTTTTTCTTTTCTTCATTGTTTCTGCCAGACATTTTTTGTCTGATTCTTGAATGAAAACGATATTGTTCTCATGAATCATCCAAAATTCTATAGAAATCGCATTTCTAGGTTCATGCCTGAAATATTGCACTTCGCATAACTTTTGATCTCATCGATAGAACTTTTTTTAAACTTCAGACATGCTAGTTTTATACTTCAACAATCACTTTGAAAAATTTCAATAAAAAATGTAGGGTAGTTTCTGAGATATTGCAGTTTAAATGAAAAAAGTTGAAAAAAGTACGATTTTCGTAGGATCGCTGTATCTCAGGTCACACAAACTTCAGAAAGCTTAAACTTTTTGATATAATAGTGTGATCGTTGATCTCTCTAACACGAAAAAATTGATCAAAAATATCATAAGAGTAAAAAGTTATGGAAGTTCAAAGTCAAAGTGACAGTGCGCGTGCTTCCAATTTCTATACAATTATGAACGGTGCTGTATATCAACGATTAAGTTGGCGGACAAGTCATTGAAAAACTTATCCGGTACAACTGTGATCGAAGTTTACTCTTGGGCTCGAACTCACGGACATCGGCTCAGAAAGCAACTGACTTGCCAACTGAGCTATACCACAAGCCCCAAATACAAATACTGCCCAACAGAAATGGTATATAAAATATTCATAATAAGAGTTTAAACTTCAAAAAATCTTCTCAAGAGATTACAGCAATAATAAATCGAAAAAAACGAGATTACGTGTTATGATTTTTGCGTTCCCTATAAGTTTTAAGAGCCAAAAAGGAACAAAAAAGTTTTAATTAAAGCTGTACCAATATTAAGGAATTGGTTTTGGCGATAGAGATTCAAATTCATCTCCAGAACCCAAAATCTGCATTCAAAACTATAACACAAGAATATAAAATTCACATTTTCTGAGGTGCAATGAATTTCAAAACTGATTTCGACTTATTTGGGAGCACTAAATGCAAATTTGTATTTTTTTTTTCATCAGCTTTTGTTTCCGGTATGAATTAGAAAAAAAGTTTTCTACTGAATGATCAACTTTCATAAAGACTGTGAGTAATTAACCGTAAAAAAAATTATAGAAGTAAGTATGTTTTCCCATTTTGTAAAATACGAAGATTATCTAGACGAAATCTGTATTGTTTTTTTTCCGAGAATTTGTCTTTTTTGGCATTCTTTCCTTTAATCTCTTATCTAATCTCATCTTTAATTTTGAATGATTACTTTAAATTCAAGTGCAAATCAAATTAAATAAGGTTCCAGAAGCTTCGTATTCAGAAACTGATTTTGATAATCGTATTTTCTACATAATTTATATTTAAAGTGTTGATTTTGTATATTGTGTTTCTAAATTAGAGAATAATAATACTAAATATCCAAATCACGATTCAGTAAAATATCCCAATGAAGAATTTAATGCCCGTTAGTAAAGTTTGTAAATTAGTTCATCAGCCTTATCGATGAAAAGTAAAATACCTTCAAAAAATTACAAAATATCAGAGCGCTTACATTAAGAAGTTCAGGAAAAAAATGAAGATAGCTTGAAATTTTTTTTTCTATATTTTCATCTCTCAACAACGTGTGAATTATTTTCATTGAAAAAATTATTTTTATAATAAAAAGTTCTTTAAAGAGCTCTTAAAGTGACAATTTTAAAATACCAGGTATTCCTTCAAATTTAAAAAAAAATGAACATTTTTTCGCTGTGAATATTATAGATTCGCTGGTTGTTTAATAAAAAGATGTGTAAGTTGTGTAGAAAGATATTGAAATAAGTTTGTAGAGAAACTTTTATAAAGTTTCCATTATTCATCTCTTGTTTCATTATTTTTTAAATTGTTTAGTGAAATTCATGGGGAAAGAAGAAGCAGTGTACAGCTCATATTGTAGGTTCAAGCCTAATATTGTAGTTTAAAGCCTACACTTGCCGAAAAATGTCGATAAAACACATAGCTTAAAAAAATATATGTATTTACCGAACTGTGCTCCTGAAAACCAGAGCAAAAGGGTACCGTTTGCCAATGCATTTCTTTTGATCCGAGGTTTCACTTACCCGAGATTGATCATTTCTTCGGGGTTGTACTGTATTCACAGCACATATTAGAGCGGAAAATTAAACTTTCAAGGTCTGTTAGGGATACCTGAGCCATGACGCTAAGAATCAAAACTCCAAGTATGGAAAAAAAAACTGTATAAACCAATACCCTATTAGTCTTAGAGTAAGAGTAAACAAATTTGCTCTCGATTTTGAATTATGATCAAAATTTTCAAACCTTCAATTTTTCTATTTTTTACCATCCTTGCCACAGTTTATTTGAAATCCACTGTAGTTGGTGATTTTTTATGGATTTAATTCCGGTGAAATTGTTTAAGCAAAGAATTGTGTCAATTATGCTTTATCCAATCACTTATAAAATGATTTAATGATTCAAATAACTTACCATGTTCAACAACAGCAATCGAATCAAATTTTTGAAACCTAAATCCGTTGCTCATTTTTTCTTCTTAGATTAGACTTGTAGCCAGGTGCACCCTTCAATAGTTGTTAACCTTTACGAAAGGGGGATCTGTTTCTTATTTTGAAAACAGCCAGGTGCAAAAAACTACCCACGTGTCCTTACATATATGACATCCCAAAGCAAGTCAAAGTGATGAAATTAAAAGAAGAAGAACTTCATACTGTTCAGTGGGCCAAACTTTGCCAAAGTAACTCTGAGGACATACTTACCTTCATACAGAAATAGATCGATAGGCGCTTCTTCCTTCGCCACGGGTGTCCTTCTACCTAGAAAGTTACCTTCATCAGCAAAACCTCACTGGGAATATCCAACGTAATGATAATGTGCAAGTCCTGTCCGGTTCCATTAGCCTATTTTTGGGCCCAGGCTACGACATTGTTGCTCTCAATATGTGACGATGGCTCTCTAGGTATCTGTGCCACAAAGTAAATGAACGGGTGGTGGACATTATTTGGCCGATGTCTTCGTCGTCTTCTTCTAGGTCTACTAGAAGCAGGAATTTCCCTCTTGGCTCCGGGCAATCTTCCGGCAAGTCCAGTCTCAACCCCGGAAAGGTAATTGGCAAGGAGCGACAGTCTTCGAAAGCCATCAACACCGATAATGTTCGGTCGTTGAAATTAAATTAACCCAAATATGTAACCTTACAGCTGTCACGAGCCAGGACTATTAGGAGCCCTAGCTGTCTGCTGTTTGGAAGCAGAAATGTTTAAGAAGTGTATGAAAAAGGACATGTGGCTTTAATTTCCATTCGAAGAGAGTACAGTAACTTGTAGAAAACGTGTGCTGGTTGCTGAAAAAATGGAAAAGTTTAGTTTTCATTGAAATTCCATCTCAGAGGTTTGACTTTTTAAGAAAAATTCCATTAACTGGATTGCTCAAAGATTTCTTCAGAAATCGTTACCATTTATTGGTATCAGATATCAATTCAGTTCGTGACCCACAAATTTCATGTTTGTTTATGCAAACCTGTTTGCTCCTAAATCGGAACGAAATTATCGATAGTCGCCGCATGAAATTCAATTCCAAATCGAATCAACGTACAATTGTATGATATCGTGTGCCCCAGAAGAACGAAAACCCATCATACGAATCCCATCTCGCAACAACTTCATTTTTGATTCATTACATGACTGGAAATTTGATTTATTATGCCAGATGCAATATAACGAACAAACGGGCTGTGACCAACAACTGCATATGGTTGAGCTGAGGGAACGAGATGAAGAATTTTCGTTGATGCGATTTTTTTCCTCCTTGGAGAACCATTCTCAAAATCACACCCCATCACATCAGAGACCAACCGGGAAGAGAATTCAGCAAAGATAGATCGGAAAGTAACCCCGAAAACTTCATATCGTAGAAGTACGTGCTTTGTCTTCTTCGAGGGAATTCGCAACATGATGGCAACAAACATCATACACGCATATTTAGAACAGCAACAACAACGGCAAAGAAAGACGACTGCCAAACAATCAAGAAGACGATCACTGAATGATTCATGAGGTTATCGCTGACATTCTGAAAAATCTGTTCATTTCGTTTACTATTCTCAGCGGAGCTCCTCTGAGAGTTTTGAGTCCGATGATCAATGAGCGAATTGGGTTGATTACATTTCGGAATGTGTAACATTGATTCCATCATGAGATTGATGTTTGTTTTGAGAAGAACTTCGAGTTTGATATTTGAGAAAAAAATAAAAGATTGAGTAAGAAGTACAAAAAATTGTTCGAAAAATTTACACGATTTACGACCATAACTTTTTTGCTTTTTGCTAGAAAATTCTATTAAAATCATAAAACTGCTGTTTGTATGTATCTAGATAACTCACCATGGATGCAGTTTCACCACAGTTTCGCCAAAGTATGCGCTAAATTGCATTCTTTAGATTATACTAACTGACCCGGAAAACTTCGTTTTTCTTTTTAACTTAATAAATCGTTACAAAATGTTTAACTTCATCTACACATCTTTAACTTATTCGTGCTCGTGAATTAGTTTCCATGAAAATCGTCTTAAAGTTGTTCGAGTTGTGTCCCATTTCGAGTTGATATTGTATGGGAGCCCCCTTTCCATAAAAAGTGAGATTTTCGAAGCTATCATACAAACCGTCTCTGGCCCAAAAAACCCTCGGATACCAAATTTCTCTTCATTCCTACCGTCCGTGTACGTGATGGTGTTACAAAGAAAACGCCTCCATTTTTATATATAAGATGTTCGGCAAAGCTGCAATCAGATCTCGGCGACGATATACAATCCACGTGGAGCACATCTTTCAGATTTAAGCTTTTTTCCTCAGATTTAAGCTTTTTTTCTCTGATTTGAGCTTTCATCTCTTATGCTCTCAAGGCAAAACGAAGCTTAAATCTGAGGAAAAAAAGCTTGCCGGGATCTGCAATCAGGTGGGCTAGTTTACGTACAGGTATTCTGGCATCCGTGTATATACCTAGCCAGCTGGCAACTTATTGAACATTTTTATTACATATATTATAGTCAGTTTTTACCTGTCGGCCACTTAGGGTCCGTCCATAAATGTTGTCACGCGTTTGGGGTGGAGAGGGGGTTTCGATTTTTGTGACAATTTGTGACTTGGGGGGAGGGGAGGTCAGCTTTAACGTGACATCACATATTGTTACAAAAAAAGGCAAAACAATAACAAATAATTTTATCCTACACAGAAGTTTTTTTTTTACTATTACGTGTCACTGAAACTGCAACCTCTAAAATAAATCAACCTGTTGCTTACAAAACCTGTAATTTTAAATTGTTTTCCTTGAAAGTTAACGAAGATTCATTTATTATTACAGCAAAGGTCCTGTAAAAAAGTTGTACACTGAAAATTAAATGTCACGTAATTTGTGACCAAGTGGAGCGTGATCTGGCGAACGTGGGATGCCCGAGAAATTGGAGAACGGTTGCCATGGACAGAGTGAATTTTAGGAATTATTTTCGTCAAGTTATGTCGTGAGACGGAATACTACGTAAATAAATAAAAAGTAATTTGTTTTTCGACCGATAAATAAACGGTAAATATCCTGCTATGCAAACGTGACGTAATACAAAAAGGGGGGGGGGGGGGGGTGACGGAAATTGTGACAATATGTGACAAGGGGGGAGAGTTGGTCTATTTTTTCCCAGTTTTACGTGACATCATTTATTATGGGACTCAACCCCAAAAGTTTACTTGCCGATACCCGGAATCAAACCCAGTACGCCTGGAATAAATAACAACACCAGACTCGCGCCAGCCTATTCGCTAGACCATTTTGGCGCTCGGGGTTCTAAGAAACTTCGAATTGGTTTAAAACTCATCGCAGAATTTTCTAGCAACGATTTTTTTTTAATTAATGCCAAAGAAACCATGCACCAGCTTTTGGTCTTGAACAAAGAAGCTGAGATGGAAATTTCCCTTAAAAATATTTAAATTGATTCAAATAGGGAAAGGTGATCAGTTTTCAGAGAAATAAAAAAACCTTTTTTGTTTCTTAAATCAAAATATTGAATTTTCCCTTTTAACTATGAGATTAATATTTGCTCATACAGACGTGACATTAAAATCTGCAAATCTGAAATTTAGCACAAGTCAGTTTTAAGGGCCAATCTACAAAATGAATTTGGTCAGTTTCAAAATAAGATTATACAATTTTTTCCTTACAACCATTGCCATCCTACTTTTCATATACTATTTTTTAGTCTTGTTAGCTATTTGAACCAAAATATGCTCAATGTGTGTTAAGGTTTTAATACTTAAAAGTGGTCCTGTTTACGAATTCGAGAAGTTTCTGGTAGAAACAACTGATATTTATTTTAATGTGAACATTCCGTTGCAGAAAAATGACTTTTCATTCCCATATTTTTTTTTTATATCTTTTAGGTTACCAATTATCAGTGTAAAATTTTTGAAAATTCCGCGTATTAAATCATCCAGAAAATTAAAATATTTTTTAAATGAATCATGTATTCAATTAACGGTACAGCCTATTCTTAAGCTTCATTTTTTTTGTAATTTGAGAAGAAACTGTGTCTTTCACGAAAAAAGTTATAACCGTTACAAAATAAAAAAAAATCTGAATTTATGAAAATAATTCTAAAATAGCAGGTTTAGCTGTATATATAAGCGTTTTTGTGGCTATAAAAAAACCAAAAAAGGGATAGGGAGGTGTAGAAAGGTATAAATTTTAAATTTTTATGAAAACAGTGATCTAGTAAACATGGTTCGTGAATACGAAGCTTTTAAATTATCTTGAAATCATTCAAATCTGTATGAAACTGAAGACAAAAAAGTGATAAAATGAAAAAGTGACTGTCGATCTAAATTAACTGACAGAATTGAAGAAAAAACGTCGAACTTTATTATGTTTTGTACTGGATTTCTATCCAAAAATCGAATAAATAAACAAAGAACACTGTTGGATGTTTTCAAAATCGTCTTCTTAATGATGCAAATGACATTACAATTATATTTATTGCATCAATAGACCGCTGCAAGCTTTGTATGGAAATTTCAATTTTTTTAAATTTTTACACCTCCCATAACTTTTTATGGTTATTTTTGCTGCCAGAAATAGCAATAAAAATTATGGAAGCGATCCATCCAGTCTTGAATTAGCGCAACGAGTTTTAGTTTTGTATGAAAATCTGTATGGGAAAACAAAATTTTTAATTCAAAAATTTCCAGAGATGATAAATGTTCTTTGATTCTTGCAAAACAATTCATTTGAATAAAGCACAAACCTAAATTGTACCCCAGAAAAGATATTCAATGTTATATAAAATTTTTGTTTTCACAATTAAATTTTTTTCATTTGATCGGTTTTGACTGCTTATTTGAAAGCTGTGTAACAGGAGGATGGAAATAAAAAATCTCAAAAAACTGCTTTACATTGCCAGAGAATTTTTTTTATTTATATAGCCTTTGCAAAAACATTTGATGCAATTATTAATAGCTCTTGCACGCAAAGTTTGCCATTTTTGAATTTTTTTCAATGGATTCATATTTTTTATTTTGAAATGGTTATAACTTTTTCCATGAAATTCTTAGCTGCTGGTCATGTAAACAAAAAATGATGCTTTAGAGTAGTCATAACAAAAAATTAAAGACCAACTACATTTTAAGTTTATTTGAATTTTCTGGATAATTTAAAGTGCAAAAATTTCTTCTTCCATACAAATTTCCATACAAAATTAAACGCGCTGCGCTTACTCAGGAATCAACCAAATCATCTAAAATATTACACTGATGCTTGGTGACCTAAAAGGCATCGAAAAAACATATGGAAGCAAAAAGTCATTTTTTGCAGCGGTCTATTGCATCAACCTACGAAGCTCGAAATCTATTATATAAAATTCTCTTGTAACGGTGTTTGTAGTACTACTCCTCCGAAATGACCAAAACGATTTGAATGAAATTATTTTTCGAATATTCTGTAGCCATGCGAATCGGTTTATATCGAATAAAATTAGCAAAAAGTCACCTCAATTGTCCGTAAAAATTAAATTTGTAGTTTTTTGAATCAAATAAAAGTCATGACATCCATTTTTTCAAAATTTTCGTTACTTTGGGCGCCGGGCGGGCGGTTTGTTATTCGTCTCTATGGTCGAGGCGTCGCAAACAAACGTCGTGAGAGGATAGTAACCAGGGCATAGCATACTGATTAGTGGAAATATTTGGGCGCCTATTTCTAAACCAAGCATACTTTCAACGCACGTGGCGGCGATATGAAGCCTAGATGTGTTTTTTTTTCTTCTTTATTCCTAGCTTATTTGTACAGCACATTTGAATAAATGAAGCCTAGATGTGACCCAGATTGATATTTTACCGATCAAAACAAACCATTTAAACGGTTTTAAATATTAGACTGTGTTTATTTCATGTTAATTGAATCAGCAATGGTTGTCTAAAAAACATGAATTTGATACTGCTGTATATGAAAAAATTGTATGACTCTTTGCGGACGTTTGAAAAAAAGAAAGTGGGAAGATTTACGTACGATTGAACAATCCAATACGCCTAGAAACATTATTCGAACATGTACAAATGTGGTTAACTGAAGATAAATCAAGCGCCTTTAAATTTACAGAACGACAACAAAATCCGATGAAAATGAACAGACACATGTACTGAACAACAGCCTGTCCTTTATGAATGATTATATAGGATTGATGTTTATTTAAAGGCCGAATGCAAAGAATTTTTTGCAACCATATGTGTAAGTTATCAATAATCTAAGAAGAATTTCCAGTTAAAAGGTACACTAGAGCGAATGCAAACGTTCAAAATTTACATAAAATGTATACATTATTTCTTCATTTTTAAATGGTTGGGCCCAAATAAACAATCTGACTAAACAAACTCAACTTTTCTAAAATTATTTACCGAAAAACTGTTAACAGGTTCACTGTTATCATACCCGGTGTTCCTCTATTGAGAGTTTCAATTTACAAAAAAAAACACTTTTTTTCAAGGTTTTGAGTTATTTCAGTATAAAATTTTCCAGAAAATGATTTGAACTCATGACATCATCGTAGCCTGAACAGATTTTTTCCTTTCGAACAATTTAGTTTTTTTTTTAAATCTGCTTTTCAATTAAATGTTATTGAATCTTGAAAATATTACATAGTCTTAAATCAAATCGCAGATCACAACCAACAATGTGCAGGAAATTTTGAAATCAGAACATCATTTCGATCTTCAATTAAAAACATATTTTTTCTATTTTTAATACCAATCGTTTCCTTGATTCATTGGGTTAAAGTTCATAGGAATGTAATTTGCTTTTTTTCATTAATCGATATAAAAAAAGTAAATTGCAGTATACAAGATCGCCAGATTTAATGCCATGGCAAATGCTGTTTGGGAACACTTCAAGTTGAAATGTGTCATATCTATAAGGTCGGTATCTAGAAAAACTTTTTGAACATGATTTTGGTGAAAATATGTATATTAATTCAAACTACTTCGAGGAGTGAGGATGGTGAACAAAAAGCTGTCCCAAACTAATTGGGAGTTAAAAGCACTGCGTTAGGAATATTAATCCTAACGCAGCGCTTTTAGATCCCAAACACTCCGAAAATTGTCCCAATATTCAACATTTTATTTTCAAAAAGTTTCATATGCAATAAAAATACAATAAATGAGAAACTTTTGATTTCGATTCAAATCTTAATGTTATTTCGAACAAAGTTGAATAAATCAACGAAATGGTATACAATAAATGAAACATACATATTATCAACATACAATTATTTATGGAAAAAGTTACAAAAAGTGATTTTTTTGCAATAGGCTTGCAAGTTGGACGATAACATCGAACTGAAAAGATAAAACCATTTTGTGACAAGAACCTGAAGCCTGACCATTCGTTGATATACAAAAAATCTGAATGAAAGAAAAGTTTATAAAAAAATATTCATGAAAGTTGCATGTGAGATTTGTTGAAGATTATTTATTTGTTTATTTAAGAAAAGACCCTTAGAACTGAATTAAAATTGTTAGGTTTTATTTCGATAGAATTAAGCGGGACAATTCGAGTAAACGGAAATGAGGGAAATTTAAAAAAAAAACTAGAACATGTTCATAAAAGCGAGACGATTAACAACTCAATATTTCATAAATTTTAAAAGTTAATCAGCGAAGAAAAAATGGAAAATGGACGCCAAATTGAACAGTGTAAAACGAAGTTTACCGGGTCTGCTAGTAAATTTATAAAAAAATTGAAATATTGAAGGGTTTTAAAAAATTATTTCTCAAAGTCGAAATTTTTAATGTAAACCATCCAAAATTACTTCTTTTTCATAAGCAAGAAGATGATTTACGTCAAATATCGCTCAAATTTTTGCACATTTGTATTTCACCCCAAACAGGTACTATTCTCTAAACTAAATATTTTTTAGAAAGGTACAATAATATGGCAAATTATGTTTTGTAACTTTCTGAGCTGAATTCAAAAATGTATTCTATCTTTAAACCAATGAATCCAGAGAACAAACTTTCAAAGTTCTAATAAAAATGCTCTACACCTGGCATGTCAAATCGACCATCTTTAATGCAGCCCGCTTAGCCATCTCAGAAATTATCGAAAAAAAGTTCGGTCACCTTAGATTTTCATGTTTCATGTTTCATGTTTCGAAAGACTAGTTATTATACAAATAATGAATAGGAACTTTATTTTCGTTTTGAAATCTGTTCATTTGAAAGAGTGCCTTGCGCACACCCGATTAGGCATCCTTAACGTTGAGGATTTTAAACCTAGGATTATTATTAACTGATCAAACGCAGTTAACAGAATCAACAAAAATATCGTATTTGAATTATATTCAATGCTTCCCTGCCTTAAGTGAACAGAATAAACAGTGAACACCAGTTTACAGCTAATTTGGAATTTGTACAATAAGGAGCATTTTTGGTGTAAAATTGGCCATTGAAATGAGGTCAGAATAATGTTCCTGAGTTGAATTTCAAATATAAAATATATTTAAAATATTTATTTAAAGGGGTTAGAAGAAATGGAATTGGTAGTGGAAATGTGAGCAGAGCTTTTCAAACACAGTTTTTTAAAACTTATGTGCCTTAAGGCCCCAGAAAAAGGTGCGGCCGGATCGAAGCACATTAGATTTTGTCCGATCGAACACAACAAAAAGTTAATTTTGGCTTAAATATTTGTATAAAAACCAAATAACTCCGGGTGGAGTACCGAAAAATTCAATTATTTTACTATCGATCACAATTAACCATCGATCATCTGCAATTTTATTTGTAAGATTAGCAGAGCTCTTGAAAATTTTATCAATATTTTTTTTTCGGGTAATTTTCATGTTACGACTACCTGAAACGAGATTTAGAAATTTAATAACAAGTTTTGACTGTTAAAAGAGAGCAAGGTCATCTAATGCTAAGTGTGCCGATATAATTTTTGTGTTATCTCTAACAGTGTTACAGTCTTGTCTTGAGATGAAATGTTTGGGCTTTTAGAAAACCAGTCGTTTTTCATGAAATCGCTGAATAAAATGTCTTAACATTTGGCACGCGATCTTCCATTCATTCAATTACCAATTTCATACAGGAACGCGTAAAATTTCAAAGATTTTATTCACCCCATACTAGTTCAATTTCCTCAACTTTACTTACGGGGTTTCATCAATATTAAAATGAGCTAACGTTGCTGTTCCAGCAAAATAATCAAAACTTGTAGAATAAAGAATGTTAACAAAAAGCTTTGATTAACATCGATAAAATTTTGTCGATAAAAATTATCGAAAATCAACAAAAAAAATATCAGGTGATAAAATCATTTTCAACCCTTTAATTCAATGCAAATGAGTTGAACTAGATATTACGCCGAATATTCGGCTCACCAAATAGTTGAGCCTAGTATTTGGCCGAATTGGGCGAATATTTATTTTCAAAATTTATACAATAACATAATTGTCAATTTATTCAAATGATTATGGATATTTTATAAAATATCCAAAAGTTATATAAAAAACAAATGGTTTCAGTAAAACGGCTTCGGTGTAACCAAATATTTTACCCGGGTTAGTTCAAATTAAAGGGTGATACGGTCAAAATTCGGTCAAGGGAAAACGTGTGTAAATCGGTGAAATTGCTTTTTTTAAAAATCAAATTAAATTTCTTTTTCTAGTTAAAGTAGTATAAAATTCAGGAAAAATATTCAGTTAGGCTTCCACTTTTCCAAATCCGAATTGCCGGGCCTTACGCTTAACCCCTGCCATCAGATTTTGTACAGCCACCTTGTCAACCTTCTTAGCCGCAGAAAGCCATTTTGCCTTGACCTGCTGCTCGTTCTTTGCAGTTTTTTGGTCTTCATTAGGTTCCGCTTGACAATAGCCCAGTATTTCTCAATTGGGCGAAGCTCTGGCATGTTGGGATGATTCTTGTCCTTGGAAACCACCTGCACGTTGCTGGCGGCGTACCACTCCATGGCCTTTTTACCGTCAAACCAAAATGTCAAATCCGGCCAAAACAGTACGTGTTTTTTCAGGAAAGGCAGCAGACGTTTATTCAAACACTCTTTCCCATTATTTCTTGGTTGACAGTCCCGGAAGCTATGAAAATGCTGCTTTTCAAGCCACAGGTACAGATGGCTTGCCAAACCAGATATTTCTTTGCGAACTTTGACAGTTTCATGTGCTTGAAAATATCTGCTACCTTTCCCCTTCCTTTTGCCGTATAAAACTCCTGTCCAGGAAGCTGCTTGTAGTCGTCTTTGACGTAGGATTCGTCGTCCATTACCACGCAGTCAAACTTCGTCACTATCGTCATGTACAGCCTCCGGGATCGCGCTTTGGCCGTCGAATTTTGTTTATCATCGCGATTTGGAGTCACTACCTTCTTGTAAGTCGATAGTCCGGCTCGTTTTTTGGCTCGATGCACGGTTGTAGACGATACACCCAGCTGATTTGCGGCATCTCGGAGAGAGAGGTTATGGTTTCGCTTGAAACTATCGGCCGTCTCAGCGGCTTCCGGTTTTCGATTTTCCCTCGATCTGGACTTCCTGGCTGTCAACAAACGTTCCCCAAACACTTTAATTACATTTGTAACGGTTGATTTTGCAACTTTTGGCGGTTTTGCCAGCTTTGCGTGCGAGTAGCTCGGATTTTCGCGATGAGCGAGCAAAATTTTGATACGCTGCTCTTCTTCCTTGGACGGCATTTTGACAACTTTTACACACACACACACACCTTCAAAATGAGGGATGTTCAGGTTTTTTTAAATGCAAAATTGAAAGAAATACGTCAAGTTGGTATTGAACAAATTTTGACCGTATCACCCTTTATTCTCTTTTTTTAAAGTTATTATTACCTGCTTATAGGAAATATATCGATGAAATTCTTGGAAATTTCGTAATAATGGCCAACAAACCGTCTGCCGTCGACCACGTTGTTTTTCAGAAAACTGGAAAGGACCAAAGGGATTCCTTTCCCTAACATCTAGATACCACCATAAGTTGTGATCAATTTGGTCCTAATGACTTTCCAAACATCAGATGTGCTGGCCACACACATTAGTTTTCCTTGTGCTTGAAAGCCCTTTCGCTATTGTCAGTTTCGAGAGAAAAAAAAGAATACTGTAAATAGAGAACCACACCACACACATTTGGGAAAGTGGAAATCGAAGAGAATCCGGAACTCAAAATGAATCACACAAAAACGTCATGTAATTTAATTGAAATCTTCACCCTGGGAGTTCTTCGCGCTGCCCTGGCCCGATCGATTTGAGTTTGTCTCTTATTCCTCTGTTTTGGTTTTCCTTTGACATATTTGACCGATACCCTCGGATCGGACCCTCTAAGATGCTGGGACCGATTGCAGATCTGGAAGAGATACATACTTACTTTTTGGTGTCACTCGATTGACATTTGCTTTCCAAACAGCATTGTTTCGGGCTATAGAAAGTGTGTTTTTCTTTGATTTCATGGGACAACATGGTGTGGAACTCCTAACAGTGTGAAAATATACGTTGAACGGATTATATTGACGAACTCGACTGTTAACACAAGACAATTTAAAAAATAGTGCTCTTATTTAAACGGACAAAGCATAATCATTATCGAATCTAGATTTGACATTGTTAATCACTTATTGCTATACTTTTCGTTGCAAGAAAGGTAAAAGGACAATTGTGAGATGAATACTGTTGTCGTTGGTTTAGTCCGCTCTTTTGCAGCTTGTTTCTGCAATTGTGATGGTCCTTATAAAGGAACACAAAAGAAGAATTTTTGGGTTAGTGTTATTGTTTTTGGAATAAAAGGATTCTTCTAAATGGGAATAGCTGGTCAAAACCAGGGATGCCAAACATTTACCACAATATAATTTGGTTGAAATTTTGGAAGAAAACATATCTTTTACAAGATTAAACTAATCTAAATAAACTTCAATAATGATTTTTAAACCAATTAATTATTCAAAAGGACAAGAAAACAACAAAATTTTCGATCAACCAATTAAAAAAATGCTGAACTTATAAAAACTTAGTGCAGGCCCATTACGTTTTTCGCAACACGCTCGAAAATTTAGTGTTGCCTAAATCGAACAATTTTTTTTTCAGTACCATTTTTCTTACTTTCTAATAAAAATCAGCCATTGTTATTATTATTTACTCCATTGTTCATCATTTTTATAATTTTTGTGAATTTTTGTTATTTTTTATCTTGTTTTAGATACATTTAAAACTTTTTCTACTTTGTTTAGAATGTTTGTAATTTTTATCGTATTTGTTTTTTTTTGTCATTTTGCACCTTTTTTTAGTATTTTTTATCATTTCCAACATTTGTTTGTATTTGTTTTTCAGTTTTTTTATTTTGATTTTTACCTTGAATCAAAAAAACAATGATTACCAGATATTCATTTGAATACGAATGACAATCTAAATAAATTTTGAGGTGGCTATCCATCACTCAAGTTGTAAAAAGTGATAAAACGGAATAGGCTTTTACACTAAGATAATTGCTTAAAACATCATCACTATTGATTTTATTGATTGTTCAAATTATATATTCAAAATATCAAACGAAGAAAACTTGTGGTAAATGGTTGTTTTACTGTAAACTGAAGATTTATTAAATTTTTAATATCCGATCAAAAAGCTCCCATAAATTTTTGGATAAATCACCCTCCTCTCAAAGTTCTGTTTGGTAATATGTAAACAAAACCAAGTGTTTTATTCTAAATTTTGGAGTGCAGTTTTCCATGAAAACAGACCGATTATCGAAATGATATATCGACCTTCTTCTTTGCTTAGTCCTAAATTATCATTAGAATGCATAATAATAACCACTTTCGATCGGGTTTGAGTAAAAAATGCGCATTGTGAACCGATTCTATGAATATGTCGCCAAAAACAGCAGAAAATTTTGGTTAAAACTGACACAGTTAAAAAAAAGTAAAAAATTTCAAAATTTTTCATTTTTTCATAGAGAAATTAAACAAACCAATTGTTTTTATGTCTAAATAAACTTGGAAAAAAAAATTGTGTACTGTTTTTCTCAATATAATAATAAAAAAATTTTTTTTCACAATGAATATTGTGTTGTTTTTGAGTCGTTTTGATCCAATGTTTCGGATCATCATTTGCCTACACTTTGGCGTTTAACATCCAATGATTTCAAAGGTTGCTTTTGAAGGCGTTTGTAAAAAATCAAATATTTTCATACTTTTTACTGTAAAAAGTTATATTATTGACTGAATATGAGAAGAAGATATAAATACGAAGCACATTTTGTTGCGCTGAGAGAACAATGCCAGCGATGTAAAAGCTTTGTAGCGCCAGTCCGGAATAAAATTTTATGCCGATAATTCCACCTCCAAGAAAGGTCATTATTTGAATAAAGTCTGATTTGCGGGTGTTCATGTTTTTGGGCCATAACGGATTAATTCATTGTAATTATCCTTAACTTTGCTGTTAAGGTTATCAATAAAAAATTACAACCAGAATATTATGATGTTGCTGAAGTGGGAGCAGTCAATGGCAGATGATGTTTAGATAACTTTTCAATAGCATCTTGATGAAAGAAGATTCAACTTAAAACACTGTTCAGCTTAAATATAAATTGGTACTTTGACGAAAACGTCAAATTAAGTAGTGTATCCAAATTTTTGTTTATTTGACGTTTTTTGACGTACGAACAAAGATGATCTTAAAAACTGGCATTCTTTATTCGATTGAAGTTTCTTTAGCTCAAAAGAAGCCATTTTAGTTTTCAAGCCTTCTTGTTTCAAGTGTGAGAGTAACCAAAGTGAGAGGTAACAAATCTGTGAGAAATGAAGCAATGTTTATTTCGAAGTTGAAAATTGTTGGATCAAGAAAAGAAATAAAGATCTTAAGGGAGTTCTAAAGAATAATATGGAGAAGATTGAGAATATTTTGATTTGTAGGGAAGATAAGAGCATACCTTAAGGAGGACGTTAATTTAACACTTCGTTTCATGTTTTTTTTTATTTTTCCTAAAAAATAATTTTAAACAGTTTGAAATGATGAGTACATCAAGAAAAAAATTAAAATAAAATACAATGAAGGATTAATCACCGTAATTTAAATTTGTATATTTGATTTATCGGCCTAGCGGTGAAAAGTGATGTCCTTTTTAGTAGGGATATCTAAGGATTATGAAAATGTTTTATATAGGTGGATAGAAGGTTAGATTAAATGAAAGATGTTGAAAATGAACGGGTAGAATTTATTTAGAAGCATATCATCACATATCAAATTTTTGATCCTCAGGGGTATAATCCCTAGATGTCCCTGCTAAAAAGGACATCATTTTTCACCGCTAGGCCGATAAATTAAATCTACAAATAAAATACGATTTTTCCTTTTTTCCATACATTAATTGTTGCAAATTTGTTATTTTATGAAACGAAGGGTTAACCAGAGAAAACAGCTGTAAGGCCGGAACAAATTTCAAATCTTTCTTTTGTCACTCGGAGTTGGAACATCGCGAGGGGGGGATTAATAAAAAAATAATGCGAAAAACAAATAAATTGGAGTAAATAGTACGAAAGCTTGTTCGAAACAAAATTGAAATTGCTATATTTTGCGCACGATTTGTCCACCGTATTTTGATAATTTTACCGGAGGACAGCGGTTTTGTCTTGTAAAGGGTATTCGGTTCGAAAATTGGTCAAGTTAAATCAGCCGTATTGTTTCTGATCATTTATATAAAACACCTAAACACCCCTCATTTTTTAGGTGTATGTGTATAGAATGATGTTTACATATATTTGGATTTTCACGTTAAAATGGCGTCCAAGCATGACGAGCTACGAATCAAAATATGTACAAAATGTACGTCGTGGAAATACAAACTACACGCACGCAGAAATAGCAAAACTGTTGAATGTGAATTAATAGTCACCAAAAAAGTAGGTAAAAGTGTTCGGGGAACGTTTGTCGACAAGTAAAAAGCCTGGATCAGGGGTAAATCGAAAATCGGGCGCAGCAATGACGAACAGAAGAGTGGCTAACGCTTTCAAGCACAACCCCAACCTCTCCGTTCGAGGTTTCGCAAATCAGTTGGGAATATCTTCTACAACTGTGCATGAAGCTAAACAACAATTGGACTATCTACTTATAAGCAGGTAGTGACACCAAATCGCAACGATAGTAAAATCCTCACGGCAAATTCAAGCTGTTTACGACATTGTTGACCAAGTTTAAATGCGGGGTAATGGACGACGAAACCTACGCCAAGGCAGACTTCAGACAGCTGCCTGGACATGGGTATTGTACAGCAACCGGAAAGGGAAAGGTGGCAGACATTTTCAAGTATATAAAACTAACAAAGTTTGCCAAGAAATATCTCGTTTGGCAAGCTTTATATACCAGTGGCTTGAAAAGCGACATTTTAGTTGCAACCACGATCGTCAACCAAAAAATTCACGTGAAAGAGCATCTTCAAAAGCGTTTGCTGCCTTTCCTAAAGAAACATGACTTGTCTGTGCTGTTTCACCAGTTTTGGTATCCTGCCATTATAGAAAAAGGCCATGGAGTGGTATGCTGCTAACAACATTCAGGTTGTGCCCAAGGATAAGAACTCTCCCAACACACTAGAACATCGCACAATCGAATAATAATGGGCGATAGTTAAGCAGAACCATGAAAAGACCAAAAAACTGTTAGCAGTGAGGAGCAGCTCACAGCAAACTGGCGTTCTTCGGTGAAGAAAGAGGATAAAGTGATCATACAAAATCTTATGAGAGGTGTCAAACGAAAGGCTCGCCAATTTGGCAAGGTCAACCGGAAGTTTAACTTTTTTTTGCTTTTTAAACATACATATTTGACTTCAAAAAGAAAGATACTTTGATTTTTATTAAATAAACAAATACACGATTTGCACGCAATTTCTCTGACCACTTTCTGATCCGAACACCTTTTATAACTGAAGTAAGCCTGTCTATTAGTCAGCTGGATGAACTAGTCATTTGAAATAGTCTTTTCATCACTACCCTTATTGAAATTTTTGAATTTCGCACTTTCACGTTTATTAAAAAAAAATGGAAAATGGAAAGGCGAGGAGGATGAAAGTAAAGTAAAAGAGCTCGGTGAAACTGAGCGGCTATCTTGATTAAGACAGCCGTCACCCGTTTATGGGTCTCATAGCGATGGACGTGTTAAAAATATGCTCGTTATGCTCATATCTCCCCTATTTGTAATTTGTAAAATTTATTGAATGCGTAATTTTTTGAAACATTCTGCAAAATGGTAAATTAAAAAAAAAACAGCAACAACAAAGCTAGACAGCGAGTGAAAGTGTGTGAGTGAGTGTGTGAGTGAGTGAGTGAGTGAGTGAGTGAGTGAGTATGTATGTATGTGAGAGAGTGCGTGCATGAGTGAGTGGGTGTGTGAGTGGAAGAGTGGAAGAGTGGGTTAGTGAATGAGTGAATGAGTTAGTGAATGAGTGAGTGAAAGAGTGAGCGAGTGAAAACGTGGGTGAGTGAATGAGTGAGTGTGTGAGTAAGTGAGTGAATGATTGAGTGAGTAGGTGAGTCAGTGACTGAGTAAGTGAGTGTATGAGGCAGAAGATGCTCATCGGCAGAAAATGCTCATCGTATCTAGATCAATGGTGCTCTTGCCCCAGGTCAACAAATTAAAGCAAATTCGCGTATTGAAATTGATTACAGTGAAAAATCAAAGATTTAATTATGATGAAAATTGGAAAACAAAGTGTGTATCATGTGGCAGTGCGTAGGGAAGGAGCGGACTATATGCGCCAATTAAGCGGAATACTGATTACATCTAATATTACATCGAATGTGTGCACAAAAACTATATACACATGAACAGACATCTGTTTTCTATACATTGGAGTAATTTTTATGTTGAAATCTTCTTTCGTTATTAAGAAATCGATTTTATTATAACTTTTGTTAAAATTGCCGAACCTCAAACCGCGCGGGCTAAACGCGCCTATTTATGTTTTAGGCAACATATATGTTTTTTTTGGCAATGTTTCCGTATAATTTCATTTGAAATGCTAGATACTGATAACTTTCATACGGTTGAAGTTTTATAAAAATCTAAGTCTTTTATAACTTTATGGAATAAACAATATTGAGGGTTGCCATAATATGGAGAAATTTTATTCCTGAGATAAATTTTATCAAATCTGTTTTGAGATCTTCAATTTGCTTTTAAGATGTTGATTAGAGCTTAGATTTGAAGTTTTAATGATAAAAATGATACATTTATTCTATTTAACCTGTTATCTAGGGGAAGCGGAATTTTACAAACATGATCGGGGTATACAAAAAATCTCTCTTATTCCACTTTTCCATCAATATAAAACCATCATAAAAGCTTAAATTTGTTATACTGCTATGGTTCATTTGAATAAGAAACAAAAACCACCCAACTTTTTGTTTTGAACTTCTTTACGTATAATTATTAAAAGGCAAAATATTACATCAAAAGGTATCAAAACTTTGTATGAATTTTTTAATTTTTTCGAGTTGGTTTATTCATAAAATTCTTTCTTGCCTTATGTTCAAAGCGTATTACCCTCAAAATGCATTGATTAGATATGTTGTCTTGTCAGCCAATTCGTCAAACGGCCGTAGGCGCATTCAACCCGATAGCCCATTTAGGAAACCTTTCCCCTACATCCGTGCGTACACAAAAATTTTCGTTACTTGAGAACCTAGTTCGTTTCTTTATGTTTTCGTAAATATGATAAGGATATTTCTTTTTTTCTGAAAAATATGTGCTCTAGTTCATAAAACTATTCCTAGTGAAAATTTGTTTGAGGAAATACGTATCTCCTTGGAAAAGAGAGGTGCTTACTATGCCCCTTGTGCTCGTTAATCCTGAAAATACACAGGATTGATTGCTCACTTCGGTCAAAAAACGTAATCAGAAAATGTTACATTAAAACCTTTTTCAAACTTAATAAGAATCTGTTGAAACTCACGATTCTCGGATGCTGCAGCACTCGAAAATCCGTCCCATCTGCACAACCATAACAGTTTGTTTTGGTATTGTTCGTTCTCATCAATTCGCAATTGAGAACAATGGATTGATGATTGCTGATGACAGGTGATTATGATAAATGCAGGACAAATGTTTACATCATCACACTGTAAAGCAAACCTACTCAAACTGTGGTTAACAGTAACAAGACCCAAGTAACACCAATAGTTTTATTAGACTCCTCAAGCCCTTTATAAAACCAAAACTTGATCCAGTACCCTGCTATAAAATTTGAAATGTAACTTGGGGACGATATTGGCAGACAAGAATGAGTAGATTTATCGGATTACTCATTCAGTGCGACAATAGCAATCGCTAATAAATTGTGTAGTTATGTAATGAATAGACTGACGAAACATGAATAATGATAACTCTATTCCACCACTGAAACCTGCGTTTTCAACAGAGGCATTTTCAGTTGGGTCAAGTTCTGAGTTAAAAAAAAAACTGGATTGTTTGAATTTGCAAAATTTAAAAACTCAAATATTTTATAAAATACTGGCAGCGCGGGTTAGAGAAAAAAAATGTATAAGAGTGTTCCTATTCAGCGCCAAATCCGATACCAAACGAAGAAAGAGAGTGAGAACTGTATGTAGCTAGATAAATCAAAGCATAAAATGTCAATATTATGTTCAAATGTTTGCAAACACAAATGGATTAAATTCGTCCCTTTGTTCGGGATAGGTTCATCATCCTTGTTTCTTTTCGTTCCTGCACAGACAGAAAGTTGCAACGAAACCACCGGGAGAAACCCATCAGGGGTGCTCTAAATTCTAAAGAATCGCAAAGTTGCGGCCGTTTTTTTCGCTTTGGCCATCTCGAATCAATGGACCTTTCCATGTGTGTGGGTATGTGTGCGGCATTGGCCGATTGGGAAGAACATAAAGGTTTCAACTTTCACTGCTTCGGGAACCGAAAATCCTTGCCAGGAAGAAATCCAACAATGATAGTGACCTTGGGGGATCAGGATGCGAAAAGCGACGGCGACAACGACACTTGGTGGTCCTTTCGGTCTGTTTCCAATAACGCAGATTCCTTTCGCTGCTTGGCCCTGGACAGAACCAAGTGCGAGCGCAGTTCATTTGTATGTTTTCCGTTTTGATGATGTCTTGTCCTTGTTCCGAGAATCATGTTCGACAACGAGCAGAACAAAACGTGGCCGCTCGTTTTTTTTCGCTTTTTTGCCCACCCTGCTACACAATCTGACACCATGGGGAGGCGGCCGGATCTTTTGATCTTTTTGGCACCATCGAGCAACGAGTGCAACACGGAATTTATGAGTTCGAAGCCAATTGAATGGGAAACCCGCCACCCGCCACGTTTGGCTCCACGATCTAGAATTTCCTCTGTCCAAACTCTTTGATGCTTCACGAAGCTTCAGCCGCTCCCAGAAAGATCTCCGAGACCTCGGGTGAAGATTGAAGGAAAGGCAATCGCGCGCAACCCATCGTGGTCCATCTTTGAATTGCTCCAAGCAAAAAAGGTGTGACAATCAATTCCGAAACGCATTCAAGGGAAGCGGCAATACGGTTCTGATCTGTCGGAGGATGAATCTCGGAGGAATTGAAAGTGTGAACCATAGCAGATTGTCTGCTCTGCTTTGCTTTGGGAAGTTGTTGATTGTTACGGAATCGAATCGATATGACGACGATGGCCCAGGGCGGTTTGTTTCAATTGAATCAATGAATTCCTCTTTTGTAACGTCTCTCGGGGCGTCCGGTCTCGTTGCAGTTAATCGATGCTTGTATAGCAAAGTTTCTTGCCCTGACCCTGAAGCTGTATTTTTCGACAATGCTTTTCAACAAGTTCCGCTGAAGTATGACTTAAAAAATATTTTCAAGAATCTCGGTAAAGAACAGCTAAGCTTTAAATCGTAGAGAATTTGGATGCAGTTGAAACAGATTGGAGAATTAATTTCTCGTAGGGGAAAGAGTTACAGAATGTGGGTTAAATGCGTCTACAGCCGTTTGAAGAAATGTCTTAATAACACGAATAAACAGCATTTTTGGTGCTTTTGTTTCAATAAATGATTTTTGAAGAATTCGGCATCTTGAATTCAAAACATGTGTTAGATTTTTTCTATCGCCTCTAGTTTTTGTGATATGGCTTATGAAAACTTAAAAATTTGTCTGTTTTGTTTAAAATCGATCTTCGATAACTGATAAACTAATAAAACCAACATGGAAACTGAAAGCTGATTTTGAATCTTTCTATTATCCTTCATTCAACCAAGAGTCCAGATCTTGTCTATAAATTCTTGCCTTGGAACACATATTCGGGTGACGGCTGTATTTCCTGGCAGGCCCCGTCACATAAAAAACGTGTGACGCTCTCTTGCTCAAATCAGCCACTCTGTTTAGTTTCCAATCGTGGTGTTCTCCCTCATTTCCCATTCGCTCCGAGAATTTCTTTGAGCCCGGCTAGAAAAACTACCAAAATGAGCGGGTGCGACCACCGAGTTAAAAAAAAAACCGCGGCGATTGATCCGTACTGATGAACCGCGTGCTAATGTAACCAATAATAGTGAGTTCCGAACGATAATTCACTATTGTTCTAGAATTGGCGTAGAGTGAATTTGTAGTGTTCAATGGAATTGTTACCAGTTAAAAAGATAGGAAATCATAAGCGAAGTGTTGCCAATATCACGGATGGATAATCCAAGCATAATCATCGTTTTTGGAAACTCGCTCGAGAATTTTGTGTTGCCGAAATCGAACCATGCTTAAATCGAACGGTTTTTTTAATCAACATTTTTTACGTTTTAATGAAAAATTAACCATTTTAATTACTATTTATTCAATTTTTCATCAATTTTTTTGAGAATTTTTTGTCATTTATGTTTATCACGTTTTAGATAATTTTGGATTTTTTTCGTTACTTTTTGAATGTTTGTAATTTGTATCATATTTGTTATTTTGATTATTTTGCATCCTTTTTAAGATATTTTTTGTCATTTCTATTCGTTTGTTCGTATTTGTTTTTGAGTTTTTAGGAATTTTTATGTTTTTCGTAATTTTTTAGAGATTGATAATTCTTTTCGATTTTTTTGTAATTGATATAATATTTTATCAACATTCAAGAATGTAAAAACGTATTTATGGTGTTTGTCTTAATTATATTGGTCCTGATAGCGAAAGTCGTTCAAAAAAAAACCATTCGATTTTGACACATGTGTAAAAATTGGATGTTGCCAAAATCGAATGTTACCGAAAATGGATGTTGTCCAAAACAAAAGAAGTTGGTATCTATCGCAATTGTAGTAACCCGCCCTCTAATCATGACTAGACGAGAATGAATAAATTCTACAATATTTAGAAATTGCAAATGATAAGATGGTAACTATATCTGATTTCATTGTAAAAAGTCATTGCATAACTGATGTTGAAGACTTTAATTTATTTAACAACTTTGTTGAAGACTGCGATATGATATGACTTATAGTTTTGAGAATATAACAGAATACATTTGATTAAAATTTTCTTCAAAACTTCGTCAATATCCCCGTTGTTTGCAAATTGGAAAAATTTATATAAGAAAAAACTACATTTATTTGTTTCACGAATTTTTACTTTTTTTCAAAAAATATCTTGAAAACAGGAGCGGATTGAAAAAAAAACTAAATGAATGGGGACTTTGGACCCTTCAAGCGGTGATTTTTCTAAATACATAAGATTCTCATAAAAGAACAGGAGTTTTATTTATTTATTTTTTATTTTTGATAGCTCAGTTGTAGTTTTTTATCTTATCTGCAAATTTCAATGAGAATTTTCAACAAAGGTATTACCGTTATTGAAAGATTTGCATGTATATGAACGATCAATATTTCCAGCTTTAAACCTAGCTTCTTTTTTTATTTGACCCGTTCCTTTTATTAGATCCAGATCAAAAATACCTACACAGTATTAAATAATCTTGTACTTTTACATGTTTTAACCTGCAAATAATTGGAACAAGTTTTATCTACTATTTTTACATGACTTATGTCGTTATGTTAAAGACCGAAAAGAAAAAAATGTCATTGTGAATTCAAGAGACCAAAACAATCAAACCGTTTCGGCTCATTGTTTTGGACTGCTTTTAAGTTTTTTAATCATTATTTTATCAACTTCTAGCTTGATGTCGAGAAAAAAAACGAAAAAAGGTATTAAAAATTGAATTTAATATAAATTATCAGGGAACAGTATTAAAACTTGCTGATAATAATATCTCAAAGAATTTCACCATCAGTCAGCAATGTAAGCAACACAGTAGTTAGAACACCTCCATTGAGTGGTTTAAGAAAAATAGGTGTTACAGATAAAATTCATCACAGTGATAGTGGTTTCTTTATAAACTTTGGCTTGGATAGCTGAAAACGTGTTTTTTCCTTATTCACTCTGATTTCTGTCTGCTTTTGCACCGAAGAAAGATACATTTTTTAAAAATTGATTTTTTTTAAGAATTACATTTCATGGCAAAAAACGGTTTGAAAGGATTGCGGAAAAATTGGAGTTCATTGTTCTGAATGAAGTGGCTTAATTAGGGTGAGTGCTCCTACAATGAACTCTTATTCTTCCTGCATCCTTCCATACAACTTTTTTTCATAAAAAGTTGTTGATACTTACGATTTTCGGATCCTGTTGTCCAGATTCGTCGGACGATTCCGTTGCGGAACAACTTTGCTCCTCCATTGGGAAAAACCAAAACCACATTGGTTTGTTTTGGTTTCTTTTTCTCTTTTGGTCGGTCAATTCGCATACTGAGAACAATAGCGTTTTGACAACCAATGATCATCGATGATGATGACAACAATACAAATGTTGTCATCATACACGATCAACTTAGCCAACACAACATGTGGTTCAGAGTAACCTAGCAGTGTTGGCAGTTAATTCTGAGAGGATATCTCAGAATCCAATAGAAATTAAGAACTGATTCTGAGTTTGGGAATCAGTTAGTTTTAAGCGACAAGATGATAATCGCTATAGGATTAAGTTATTGTATAAGGACTTGACGAAGGAAATAAACAATGTTTAACTCAATTCCAACACAAACCTGCGTTATTCTCTCATACATTTCAACAAAAGTCTTTCTGATAAAATATTCGACGTTATTAAAAATGTACCTTCTAATCAGTGGTAATTCAGACCGCTCACATAGTGAGACGCGGTTTGAGAAATCAGGGTGAATAAGGAAAAATCAATTTTTTTACTCTTCAAGCCAAAGTTTAAAGGGAATTTACTTTCATGTGAAGAACATATCATGAACCAAACTACCTATCTTCCCCAAAATAAATGATAATCAATGGAAATCCCGGAAAATTTGAAATGGGTCCAAAAATAGGAGACTAATGACTGTGATGTTCCATTTTTAGACCTGACATGACCAAATCATTGTGTCAATACCCATAAATAAGCAAAGATGCGATTTTTTAATTGAGGCACAATTGATAACCAATAGTGAATATTTTTAACATTTTTGGTCAGCTTTACGCAAATTTACAACCAGTAAGTAAACACAAATAAGTTTCAAATATTGTTCTGCTGATAGAGCTAACGAAGATAATGTTTGATTAAAGATAACCTTTCAAATTAATTTTTTAATTTATTATCCAAAAATCATACTTTTATAGGAATTTTAGATCTAGGTCCAATAATAGGAACCAGTTCAGTACCAAACAAGGAACAGTAGGTTCCAAAATAGAAATTTCTATCATCCATATCTTTGCAAATCCCTCAATACTGGCTTAACCTATGTTGAAAATTTTCTTTGAAACTTGAAGATTAGATCATAAGCTATAAATAAGTTTTCCGAAAAGTATAAACCTCACGCCCATTTTTGATAAAATAATGATTATTCAAACACCACGCACCGCTTAATGGGACCAAAGTAGGGCAACTAACCCTATATGCGAGCAAAATGAATTATTTCAAGTTTTCGGCATTTTAGGACCAAAGTAGGCACTAGGTTCAAAGTAGGCTCACTCACCCTATTTGGATTAAGCGCCCCAAAATTATTAAAAATCAACTCTTTTATAATTTGCACCTCGGAAAAAATTTAAAAATTGTAGCCTTGTGCAATAAATGCATTTTGAGGGTGCCACGCTTTGATCATGGGGCATGAAAAAAATTTAAAATTTACGAACTCAACTTTTTTTTTTATTGAAAAAGTTTTGATACCTTTTGATGTTATGTTTTGACTTTTTGAAATTATACGTATAGAAACCCTAAAAATAAACTAACAGGCTTTTATGTCTAATTCGAATGAGCTCAGAAAAAAAACTGAATTAAGCTTTTACGAAAGATCAGTTATGATAAGAAGGAGACGTAGAGAGACGGACTACTATGTGAATAAAATTAAAAATAAGGAGATGTAAGAAAGTATTTTTTAATGCCTTCATCATTTTTGTAGAATGGCTCTATATAAAAAAAACTGGTTATAAAGAAGAAATATTGACTTTATTTTATTTAAACTTCAAATCTTAGCTCAAATCAAATCTTAGCTTAAGAGGGACATTCCCATCAAGTTTATACAATCTTCCCCCCTTTGTGCTACCACAGAGTTATGGCCCAATATTTGACATTAATAAACTCGATTATATGAAATTTCATGTGTTATTTCATGCACATCAGCACATTAAATATGCTTTCACGAAACTGTTTTAAGGATATTTTGGGGATTCAGAATATCTCGGCTGCTTCAATAGGTTTGCATAAGTTTTAATGTCTCTCAATTTTCACCATATTCATTACTCCTGATCAGGAGAGCATATCTAAATGATAACATAAACCTTTCTCAAGGAGATATTAATGCCTTATTCAGATTATCGCATATATATAAAAATCATCATTAATATCTGTTCCGAAAAAAAATATATCCTCTGATACAAACATTTATTTTCCTTTGCCACAATTTCCCTGCTTCGAAAGTTTGTATTGGAATATTGACGTTCTCAAAAAATGGATCAGGTATTGTTCTGTGGAAGCATGCGCGCCTTTCAACCGAAAGGTAGAGGTTCGAATCTACTGACTGGATTCGCCAGTTTGCACCAATACATTAAAGTTTGAGTACGAGGTAGAAGCAATAAAACATTGCAAACGAGTTGAATACCTGAGTGCATATCTCAAACATTACATGAAAGGAAGGCTGGACATTCGGCTGAAGGCCAATAGTCGAAAGATGTTTGGCCGAAGGTCGCTAGGCCGAATGGATTAAAAGGCCGACGGATGTTCGGTTGAATTGGACAATAGGCCGAATGGGACATTAGGCCGAAGATTACTGGCCGAATATTATTTGGCAGAATGGATGTTAGGCCGAATGGTCAAAAGGCTGAATAGTCATCAGGCCGAAATGTGGAAAATCACCGACAGCGGAAGAGGCAGCGAGTCCGAATTTTCCAGGAGAAAAAGCGCCGCCTGGAGAAGGAGGAGCTCGAGGGGCTGGAGCAGCTGCATCGTTCCCAAGAAACACGAAAGTTCTATCAGAAACTCAACGCATCCTGCAAAGGTTTCGTGCCAAAAGCTGAAACGTGCCGGGACTTATCTGCTTTGCCGATGACATTGATATAGTCGGCAGATCATCTGCGGCGGTGGAAGAGATCTACCGCAAACTGAAACGCGGAGCAGGAAGGATTGAGTTGATGATTAATACGTCCAAGACGAAGTACATGCTGGCCAGCAGATCCGAGACCGACCGAACCTGCCTGTCGAGTAATAACAAGGTCACGATCGACGGCGACGAGCTGGAGATAGTCGAAGACTTTGTGTATCTCGGCTTACTGGTGACCGCAGACAATGACACCAGCCGTGAGATCCGGAGGCGAATTATCAGCGGAAGTCGTGCCTACTATGGACTCCACAAGCAACTGCGGTCAAGAAGACTTAGCCCTCGCACGAAGTGTAACCTGTATATGACGCTCATTAGACCGGTTGCTCTCTACGGACACGAGACATGGATATTGCTCGAGGAGGACCTGCGTACACTCGGAGTATTCGAGCGAAGAGTGTTAAGAAACATCTTAAGCGGCGTACAGGAGAACAGAGTGTGGAGGCGAAGGATGAACTACGAGTTCGCGCGACTCTACGGCGAACCCAGTATCCAGAAGGTGTTGAAGGCTGGTCGGATACGCTGGGCGGATATGTTGCGAGAATGCCGGACGACTGACCTGCAAAACAGGTGTTTGCTACGAATCCGGTAGGAACAAGACGAGCGGGGGCGCAACGAGCGAGGTGGTTAGACCAAGTGGAGCGTGATCTGGCGAACGTGGGGTGCCTGAGAAATTGGAGAACGGTTGCCATGGACCGAGTGAATTTTAGGAATTATGTTCGTCAAGTTATGTCGTGAGACGAAATACTATGTAAATAAAAATAAAATAAGTCATCAGGCCAAATGGACGATCGGCCGAATGGTCGTTAGGCCCAATGTTCATTAGGCCGAATGGTTTTTAGGCTGAATGGTCGTTGGGCCGAATTTATGCTAGGTCTATAAGACATATTATCGCTATTTTGCATGTTAGGCTGATCAGTAGTAAGGCCGAATGGTCGTTAGGCCTTATAGTGATCATGCCGAGTGGTTATCAGACCGAATGGATGCAATGCCGGATTCGACCATTCGGCCTATCGTCCATTCGGCTTTACAACCATTCAGTCTAATGACCATTCGGCTTAATGACCATTCGGCCTTATGAACATTCGGCCTTATGAACATTCGGCCTATCGTACATTCAGCCTAACGACCATTCGGCCTAGCATGTAGACAAGTGTAAAAGATTTCTTATTGACCTAGCAACCATTCATGATGATCATTCAGCCTTATGACTATTCGGCCCAACGACCATTTGGCCTAGCATTCATTCGTACTTACGACCATTTGGCTCGACGACCATTCGTTCTTACGACCATTTTGCTCGACGACCATTCGGCCTTACGACCATTCGGCCCAACTACCTTTCGACCTAACAGCTTTCGGCTGGATTACCGTCGGTCGATTAACCCATTCGGCCAGAAAGCCCATTCGGCCTAACGTTCATTGGCTGAATGACCTTCGACCAAATGGATTTCGGCCCCATGACTTTCGGCCGGACGACCAAGCCTCACATGAAAGCTTGTATGGAAGATTTTAATTTAAGTCTTTTTTGGAGGTTATTATCTTATATGATCGAGTTATAACA
This sequence comes from Uranotaenia lowii, assembly GCF_029784155.1. Classification (NCBI taxonomy): domain Eukaryota; kingdom Metazoa; phylum Arthropoda; class Insecta; order Diptera; family Culicidae; genus Uranotaenia; species Uranotaenia lowii. The sequence continues at coordinate 328,634,962 of NC_073692.1, read as the reverse complement.
ATGTTGTCTAATGCAAATAAAGGATGTTATTATTAAGCTATTCTTTTTGATTTAATTTGAGATATTATAACATCCTACGATTACTAAATTTTATCTCATTTTAATAGAAAAACTATGGATACTTAAATATCTCATCATGATAAAATTTAGTTATTCTCTTCTGATCGGGCTACAAATGTGGCACTAGACTTGGTTACACCTCACAAAATCAGAAAATTTTGCAAAATGATGGTTTATTTCTGGTCTGGAAACTTTTTTGAGCTTTTGAATTTTGGGAACAATTTTTTGCCCTGCAATGCTTTGAGAAATCTCGGTTGTGACTTGATAGACTTCTGGTATTCGTTGGTTCAAAAAAAAAACGTTCAAAAGCTTTAAACATAATTGTATGTAAAAATTATTTTTCTTTACTTCAAACTGAACACTTTACTAAAATTATTTACTTTCACTTTAAAAACAAGTCCAAGAAAACACTAATCTATGTTTTTCAACCTTGGACGTTAAATTTGTTCTATGACCTGTTCTTAGATGATTAAATCAAATTTTTCCATCAAAGTTCTTTAATTATTTTCAATTTCCTTTTCATCACCTTCTAAAGGCAGATCCTTTCATCAATTAAGAGTGTTTTGATAAAGTTTTGAATCAGTATTATAGTATCATAAATCGTTAGTTCTTGTAGAACGAAAATTATTGTTTACGAGGATGAGTGTTCGGAAAGATATCTCTCTTTTCTAATCCTTATAACTTTTCCATTGGAGCATGCCTATAGTTCATTTTAATTGGCCAATACAAATCATAAACTTTTCGATATAGATTCCAAAATTTTGTTTTTTTTTTTTTTTTTTGTTAAAACTCTTGAAATATAACATAAAACTTGAAAATTGTACCATCTCACTTTTTTACAGAAAGCAAATTTATTGCTAATCGACCTCCTACTTTGTGTCTTTGCCTCTTTTTGCTGATTCCTTAACCCGCAAGAGCTGAAACCGTTGATAAAAAGATCCTCCCGATTCAACTGTTCCGTGAGCAATCCAATTCAATCTTCTAAGGTCCGGTAGATAGCGACAATGCAATGGCCAGGCTACCCGTTTCCCACATCGAATCGATTAGAAACGTTCCAGCTTAAATTGGCCTTGCAGTGCTCAACAGGCACTATCCAAGAAGCCGAACAAGCAGGATCAATCCAAAAACCTAACCCGATGGGTCCACTGCGATGGCCAATAATGGGCGAGGGTGCTGCCAACTGAAGCGAACATTTCTTCACACTTGGGAGCATTTTTTGTTCCGTTCTGCCCCCGAGTCTCGATCGAAAGTTCTTTTTCCTGTTGAATCAATTTCAGCGCGATTTGCTGCAGCAACGAGCAAACGGCGGCCTGGCCGGGCATTTCTTAAAGATATCGGTAGAAAATCCGGAGCAAAAACACCTTCAAACGAAACATCACATTCCATTCTCACATTGTAAGGAAGGCAGCCAGCCAATCCATGAACTGAAGTCGGACTCAAAAGATGGTCGGTTTGCCGGTAAACATCAATGGACATCCAGAAGCGTAACTACTGAGCATTTGGGAAGGTTGTCTGGTCTTTCAATTTAGGTTTTCATTTTGCTCAAGTGCTCACCGGTGCATGTGATTGTTGAATTGTTTTGGAACCATTGCACTCGTTTGAAACCTCTAAGGATTTATGTAAAAAAAATTGAGCAGTTTGGTTCTGGACACCCTCGGGAAATTAATTGCTTGTGAGTAACATGCTTAATAGCTCGAATTAAATTAATTTTTTTTTCTAAAAATGGTCATGAATTAGTTATCAAGCTCAAAATAATTTACTGAAGATGAGTTTGGTAAGCTAGTCGCATACTTTTGATATGATGTTTTTGATAATATTTCCATTTATTAAATGAAATACAAAATAAAGCTGAAATAGTGGAACTTTTCATCCAGGACCTCAAAATTTCAAAAGCTTTCACATTTTCAAAAATAATGCAAAGTATAAGAGAAACATGAGATATCAAAGAAAGAAAGAACGTAAGCCGTAAATATCATGAGTTAATCGAAAAAGAATAACCGGCTGACCGACAGGACTTGAACTGACAATTTCCGCTAAATAATATAATTTTAAATGATGTTTTTTGTCAGATTAGAAATTCATTTATTATCCGGGCATAAATATTTTATGTATGATATTGAACAGCTTATGTTTAAAACATTTTAAAATGGAAGAGTATGTTTTTATAAAAAATCATTAAACTAATTTTTAATCGGTGGTATTGAAAGACCATTTTTTTTCAAATTTGAGAGGATTGTCAATCGAATATTTCATCTGTACATACATCTTGTAATGTCTAACTAAACATGTTTGAAGTTCAATTTTATTTAAAAAAAATACTTGAAAATTGATCGCATTTTATATCGAATGTGTCACATCCTTCATTTTAGAGAAAAAAAGGAAACAAAAATTCCTTATGTGAAAACTTTATGGTGAAATTTCTTGAAGATCAGTACTAAATTCTACCAGTTGTGTCTTCTTTGCATAGATCCTGAATATTCCACAAACAGTAATGACTCCCTAGGAGTGAGTTTGTTTCTATAGCAAATTTGATAATCTTCGTAAAAATGATCGATTCATCTCGTATTTCATATTTATAATAATGAAATTAAAGAGGCCCTTGAAAGTGTGGATTTCAATGTTTTGTTCCAAACTCATATAAAATCACTTGAAAATTAATTGAATCCTGATGAGTTCTACTTGAAATTCATATGGAAGTCCCCATTTCCTTCTTGGATGGTTCTTTTGAATAATGTCTAATTAATTCTAATAATGTAAGTCATCTTGTTCTGAGAAAGCTCGTGAATGTCCAAACATGAGAAGAATCACTTAAAAAATATCGAGTTTTGTTGGAATTTATATTGATTACGCATGAGACTCCATATCACCCTATTCTATTACTGCAAAAATGAGGGGTCAATGTGTTTTCAGTTTGGTTTGAACACCTGGAATAAAGTGTCCTACCAGAGATTTTTAGACCGGGAATTCCCGTGAATAAAATGAATTCGAGAATTCCTGAATCCCGGGAAGCGCTGAAGTATCCCGGGAATTGGATTAGATTGAGCAAGAAAAATTAAAGTTTTTCTTGGCTATATGGCTTAGACTTAAGCGTTTTTTATGTCTCAGAACAAATACAATGCATTTAATTCGATACAAAAAATTTTATTGTTCGAAAACGTAGCTTAAAAATGATAACTACAAAGAATCTTTAAAACCAAACTATTCAAATAAAGAAATGCTACGAAAAGAATCTGAATGTTCTATTTTACAACATTCATCATTTCGAACTTCCGTTTTGCAAACAATGACAAAATCATTGACAAAGTAATGAATATTAAAACATAGAATAGTTATCTATCCGAAAATTTACCAGATTTGATGAATAACATGCAGTTTAGCTTATCAACATCTATCGATAGTAAATAACCTTTCTCAGTTAATCCAAATTTTTGCAGCTAGAATCAGACGAATTGGTCTTGGGTTTTATATATGCTTATTGATTTTTTTAGGCAATCAAAAAGATGAAAATGTTTTGCAATACATACAATTACCTAAAAATAACAAATTCCATATTGATAAAATTTCATATGCATTAGAGAGTAAAAATATTAATTTTAAATTTTTCCTGGGAACCCGAGAATTCGCGGGAAAAAGGATCGTCAGATTTCAATTTAGCTTAAATTTGGGACAGTTTTCAAAAAACCGAACTTAAAATTCAAATAGATCATCTCAGGGTGGCGTGGACCAAATTTTAAAATTCGAGTTGCATTCCAATCCTTTTTTCATGTTTATTTAAATACATTTGTTTAATTTTCCAAATGAACTCTTCAGATCTGCAATACGATGTCAGATGAGAAAGATATGACTGAGACAGATTTGCATGTTTTAAAAGAATGATCCCAAACTTTTGGCCGATACATCATACTAAGAGGTGATCCCAAACTTTTGGACGATAACTTTAGTGTCTATTTTATTAATTAAAAATACATTTTTAAATTTTTGCACGAAATTTTTTCATTGTGTTTTGTGAAATTTAGAATTAGGATTCTAATGCAATTCAAATTTTGAAATTTGGTCCACACTATCCCGAGATGATCGGCTTTGAATATTGAGTGCGATTTTTTGAAAATGTTCTAACTTTAGATTAAGTTTAAGGGACAAAACTGGAACATTATTCCTGGAAAAAAAACTCAAAAATAGCTTTGGCTCGTTTTCTTTCAAATGAGATCAGAAGATTTGCAATATGTCCTTAGACGGCTGAGATGTGATCGATCAAAATTTGCATGTTTTTTAGTGGGTGATCCCAAACTTTTGGCCGGCAGTGTAAGTCATCGTCCAAAACTTTGGAATCACCCCGTAGTATGGTTCACGCGTATCTGTGTTATCAAAAATCGTATTGTTTATCTGGTAAACTGATTTGGAAGCTGATGAATAAAACTTGCATTATAGACATTTAGTTGAAATATTTTTGAACGCTTACTTCTTTAGAATTTTAGCTAAAGTTTCATCATTAACTGATGATGGAATTCAAAAGCTTGCAAATAAGCCATTCCGATCTGCAATAATGTTGTAAGACAACTATGTTATGATCAAAACAAATTTGCATATTTTTTAACGGTCGAACTATTTGGAAAAAATCAACATTTTTTCAAATACATACAAAGAAGGTTTTGCTCGCGAAATCTTGAATGAGATCAAAAGAATTCCAATAGATATGTTATAAGATGGCTGAGATCAAAATTTTCATGTTTTCAAGAGGATGATCCCAAACTTTTGGCCGGCAGTCAACTTTTACGTTCGAAAGAAAAATATAAATTTCGAAAAATGTATGGGAAATAATCAAACTTATCAATCATATCTGAAAAGCGTGCTTTCTAGAAATAAATAATAAGTTAGTTCATATTAAACCTTTTCAAGTTGCGTTAACTTTTATGTTGATTTTGTATGAAAACCCATCATTTTGAAACTTTGATTGATCAAACAATACAATGAATCAACTTGTTATACAGAACTCGCACGTACACTTGAATGCATCGCATTGCATGCATTGGAACAAAACATCCAGATTTCTTAAGTCCTGAAGAGTACAAAATTGTTGGATAAACTGTAAAATTAAGACGAGATGTACACATTTTCTCGAGAGGAAGAATGACCAAGCTGGTTTAAATCCTCTATAAATAAACAAAATAGAATAGAATAGAATAAATTTCTTAAGTGACCTCACACATTTTTGCCTTCACTAACTTGTAATTTATTTGTAGAATGCTGACAAAAAATGTAAGAATTGTTCAATTTAGGTAATAAATTATGTACCAATTGAAAACTCTTACCTTGATTGATTGGTTGGCATTGAAAAAAAGTTTTAGTGATGTTGGGTCCAAAAATTGAACATCGTAGTCAAATATTTCATTTTTTTGAAACCTTCAAAATTTTTAAGGAGTTTCCATTGATTTTCTTTTATTATAGGAAAATAAAATCTTACGGCTTTCAGCATTTCCGTAAAACTTTGCTACATATTTTGTAAAAGCTTCACAAAAAGTGTATTAATCGAAACAGTAGATGGTAATAAATCTCTAGGCATATAAAAAGGGACGAACAAAAGTCAAAATTTTAGAGAAATCCTATTGAGTTTTTTTTTTTTTGTTTCGATTATAGTCGTTTTACCATCTTTATGGCATTCGCGACTTTATCAACGTTGCAGTTGGCGGATCGTTATTGAAAAACTTATCCGGTACAACTGTGTTCGATGTTTGCTCTTGGGCTCGAACTCGCGGACATCGGCTCAGGAGACAACAGACTTGCCAACTGAGCTATATCACAAGCCCATAGAAACCAAGTATGTTCTATGGAAATGATATTAAAATTAACGAAATAATCAAGACTTTGAGCATAGGAAATCGGATCATTGGTAAACGAGATAAAACGATTCAAAGCCAGTTTGGATGTACTTTTTGAAGAATGGTTTTTTTTCTACTGGAAATTCCGGGAAAACGGCCAAAATTTACATTTGGCTCCCCCATATTTATAAATCTGTTGAAAGATTTATTCTTGAAAATTTATAACATCATAACACATGTGCCAAATGAGATACCTATAATAAGATAAGGATTTTAAAAAGATCTTTTTCAGAGACTTTCTTCATTCCGAATCAGCTACAAGTAATCTTGTAGAATATTTTGACATAAGTTTTCAATGTTGGAAAACTGCATTACACTAATTTACAAAATTAAAAAAAAACTGCGCTGAATCCGAAAAAAAATTCAACAAATTTTTAGTAGAACAGGTTAAGAGTATCTCATGCACCAAAAAATAAATTTTGGGACAATAAAAAACAGTACTTTTACTTATACAAATATTTCTGACTGCAAAACATTAATTTGAACTATCTTTTTCTGTATATTGAAAGTGAAATTTTTTTTCTATCGTTCATTTATACTTCATTTTCGCGTGTGATCAATAGTTTTGATGATAAAAGAGAAATTGTAACAGAGAAAAAAATGTTAAATGGTTTTTAAGAATATCTAAATAGTTTAATCGACAGTTTAAATCTCGATGGAAACATTAAAAAATATGATTTTCTAGGGACCGTTAATGTCAATTTAAAACATAGACTTGAAGTGGATATTTACCAAAATCGGTTGAAAGTTAAATAAATTATGGTTATTTTACTAAAACAGTAAAATAATGCTTCAAAAATCATCAAAATTATTTAGTTAACATTTAGTTTACAACCGGGCCGGTTGCAAGCAAGCTTTCTAGTCATATTGACTCGAAAAGCTTGATACAGATTTTTTGTGGGAGCGCTTTCGGTGGTCACAGAAAGTTGCCTGGTACTTCAGACTGTGTATTTGTGATTCCTCAAATTTTGGATTTTTTGTCCGAAGAGCTTACTTAGATAGTTTGGAAGGTTAATTTGTTCCCGCATTGTGCTGATGGATTTTGAATTCGGATTTTTCCGTTTATAATTTTTACCATTTTTACCATAACAACTTTAATACGTATTTCGAACACGATGCGCTCACTAAAAAACAAATATTCACACTTTTTACACTGATGCTTGGTGATATGAACACTAAATTTTTAACCTATCGTTTGCATTTCCAATTAATCTCAATGGTTACCTTCGTGTGACCAGCTGCAAACAGGTGTTTCTTTTATTCTAAGTTAAATTTTCGATATAATCACTCTTCCTTTAACACTTTACCCGCATCTTCTCATTCTATTGTAGCTTTTAATCAGCTCAATCCGAAATTAATCAATGACAATCGGAGTAAAAGGTGGAATCTGCTGCCCATTCGAAAGACTGCTCGATTTGTCGCTTTCCACTTTCTCCCGCGTTGATGTCGCTTTGAAATTGGACAATTTTGTTTTTTTCTTATTTCGATTGCTTTCTGATGCGGTCGTAATTTATGCTCTTGTGAATGGAGCTAAAGGTAGGTGTGATGGTTTGAAAAAGAATTCAATTTAAACTTGGATGACTTGTGGGGACAGCTGAAGCAAACGGAAGCAGCAGGTGATTTTCAGTTAGTTCTCTATTTAAACTGAATAAAATAAATTAAACTAAACGGTTAAACTCACCAAATTATTTTTTTTTTAATTCAATGTCCTTTTCTCAAAACATATGTTTTCATGAGAAACCGAAAATCCTTGCCAAAAATGTTTGATTCAGTTTGGGTATGTCATGAATTTTCCTAGCAGACAAATTCAACACAAAAATACACAATACGAAATCCTTTGGTTCAAGAATTAATCGAAATTCTTCTCGACAAGAGGCTGAAGCTTGGATTCCAACTCCGGAATCGTTGGTGGTGACTCTTTGTCAATTTCATGCAAGTCAACCCGAGCAGTTAGGAAATGTTCCTCCAGCCAGACTGCCGGGGCAGGGAAAACCTTCACCCTCTCTTGAGACCGGGAATAGATCCAAAAACAATAGTCTGCCATATCTCGGAACAAGGAATAACCACATATTTCCACTCCCAAGCAATGCAAGCTAGCTCTGCGAGTCTTCGTCTTGGTTTGTCTAGAAATCTTAGGAAAAGCATGGAAGATTTCCTCTACTCTAGTGTTCGGTTCGTTCCCAGCGCTCGAAATCTACAGCAAATATTCCAAAAGCAGTCAAGGCAAGTCAAGGCAAATCTTTGCAAATCCAGTCTCCGGGAGAAAGCTTTTTCACAGTATTTCACTGTTCATATTATCAAATTGTCATTTGTTGCCTCCGGGCTCTGGGGCGTCTTGGCAGCAATATGTATTATGCTACCGCAAATATTCGATTTATTTCGTTGTCGTTGCCATCGTCGTCTTCGCTTTCTTCGCCGTTGAAGTCGACGACGTCTTGGGATTTCATTATTTTTGTTTTTTACCGTCCTTTTCACAGAGCCACCGCCAAGCTGCCGGGAAAATTCATATTGGCAGATTCAATATGTGTGTACATGAGGAATTCGGGAATCAAGTTTGCTCGGGAATTTAATAATTATGCTTGTGGTTTTCCATGTATAGGGTTTGTTAGGAACTTTGCCTTATTTTTAAATCAAGATCTTGAACAGTTGAAATGCGGCTTCATGAATGTCAACAAATATTTACTATTCGGAAGAGCTTTTGAATAAAAAGGTTTGATTTTATTTATTTTTTGTTAAAAATTTCATTTGAACGTTTAATAGCCACCATATCAATAAGAGATGAACAAATGTATTACAGTTTCAATATAAACTTAAACATTAGAGAGTTAAGCTGTTTATGGAATTTTTTAAACGAAATAATTTTACTGCTTTTATACCCTTTATTTGATTCTATTAACAAGATAAAAAAAAATTGCAAAATCTCATTTTAATTGAACAAATGTAAGGCAAATCTCAAAACTTGGTTTTCTCGTGTACACGGATGTGCAATCAGAATAGGGGTTGGCTTTTAAGCCAGTAATGAAATGGCATGAAATAAAAATTTATGGAAAAATTTTGCCCACCTTGAGGATCGAACGATGAAATTAACATCGAATTAAAACGAAGCTAAGACAAGGCAAAAATTTTTACACTTGTCCATGGTGCAAGAATATATGAGCTTATATTCATTGAGTTTTTTTCCATCAGCACTTTTTATTGAGATAAGCTTTGAAAATAGGTAAATATTCATCAAACAAATTTGTGCACTTTTTTTTAGCTAAACTATAAAACTTTGGGATTATTTTGTAAATGACCCATTCCAAGCGCCCTTCATCTGAAGAACCAATTATTCAAAAATAATTTGAACAGTGTTAGAAAGGTTATTTTTTGAGCATCATTTTCCATCAAAAGATATTAAGTTACCATTTTGCCTTTCTTACAGAAAGGTAAAGTTATCGGTCCAAAAAATCTTCAAACACGGTACATTTTGTAGACAAACTTTTTCCTCCAAACAAATTTATAAGACTTTAATTTCAAATTGAATAGGTAGTTTCAAAAAAACTGTCCTTTATTCAAATTTTCACCTAAAAGAATGTAACTAGAAAATCCAAATCGAACCCGCCCCGTATTCACATAAAATCCCAAGAAAGAGAGTTTTACTCAATTAAAAAATTAATAAATTCAAATATGTAGGTACTGAACGCGCACTTCTAATTTGTACGCGCATGCGCGCTTCTAATTTGTAGCAAAATGCGCAATAACGTTCATAAGGAACAGTTGAAATGGAACAGTGCGAATGTCATCTAATTATGTTTTGTTTACGTTTTTACATAGCTCAGAAGCATTCGAGCTAGAATACAAGTTACCGCCGCGAAATATAGACCGTTTTTTACTTCCGAAATAAAGTTGTTTTCGCCAAGTAGTGAAGTTTTTATAATCCGCGAGTTTCTTGTTCGGATCCGAAAAGTTCTTCCGGGAGTGCAAAAACATTTTGGTCCTTCGTAACCGGATACCACATCCCGTTTTCCCGGAGAATTTTTGTGGATTAGTTTCGCGGTGTTGTGTAAATTGTGCTGCTGATTGGCGACGCGAAAATCGCCATCGCAAATAACTTTTCGCGGACAATAAAAAGTGGTCCCTTTTGTGCTGCTGGCTTGGGACGCGAAAGAATCGCCATCGCAAATTGATTACCCAGCTCATCGAACAATTTGGCGAGTGTGATAAGTGCCTGAAAGTGTGCAGAAAAAAGTGCATCGAGCCAGCTTGGAGTGAACCACGGCACCTAGGAAGGACATCACGGAGCTTGAAGGCAACCTCCAGGACATCGGACATCGTAGTTCATCACATAATTTGGGAAGTACTATTGTGTTGTTGAGAAATAAAGATTGAGATTGCATGTGAGGTGTTTTTTCTTGGTTGCATGAGGTGTGCCCTTTTTAAATATAAGTTGGTCTTGGTTTGCGCTGGTTTTTTCTCCGTTGTTGTTCCGCTGGTTGTGCCCCCCTGCTGCAGTCAACAAGTTCGACGGTTTCGTCAATCGGGTTTCGCGGTTGTGTGGAACGTCGAGTAGATCGGGTACAGCTGTTAGTGCTACAGTGCAGTTTGGTGATAGTGTTTAATTTTGCATTGGACGAGTTGGGCCGAAAGGACTTCAGTTTGGTTTCAAATTAAAACTTAGTGAAATAAAGTGAAAGTGAAAAAGTGTAACATGGCTAGAAACTTACAATCGCAGCTAAAAACTCTGCAAAAACGTGAACGACAAATAGTGCTTATGCTGGACAGTGTCGATCGTTTTTTGCAACACTATAATTCGGAACATGATGAGTGTCAATTAACTTCTAGGATTCAAGCTTTGGATCCAGTGTACAGTGAGTTTTACGAAGTGCGTGGAAAAATAGAGATTGCTTTGGAAGAGGCCGATGAAAAGCTGGACAAGGATTTGGAAGAGGACACTAAAAAGGAAGCAGAAAAGCAACGACAGGATGAGAACGAGAGGATTTTGCTGGAGTTTGAGGATCGATTTTTCGAGCTGAAAGGAATGCTCATGAAACTTCAATCATCGAAATCATCTCAGCCAAGCGACGAGTCGAGATTCAGCCAAGATCGGTCCGCCCCATTCTCTCGTGTCAAGCTTCCAGAGATTCGACTTCCAACCTTCAACGGGAAGATCAAGGAATGGGTGACGTTCAGAGATAGCTTTCGGAGTCTCATTCACTGCAATCCTCAGCTAGGATCTACGGAGAAGTTCACGTATCTCAGGTCTGCCGTCACAAGTGATGCGTTGAAGGATATCGCATCCATTGAACTCACCGATGCCAACTATGATGTCGCTTGGGATATTTTGGAGGAGCGTTACGAGAATCGTAAGCTCATTGTGAAGGCTTACCTGGACGCATTATTCGCTTTAGAACCTCTGAAGAAAGAAGGCTACGACGGGCTGAATAATCTGATCACCGAGTTCGAGAAGAATCTTCAGATGTTGCAGAAGGTCGATGAAGAAACCGAAGGCTGGAGTACAATCCTGGGTTACATGCTGAGCGCCCGTCTTGATCCTGTTACTCTTCGAAATTGGGAAACACACCATAACAGCAAGGAAGTTCCCAGGTACGAAGACCTCAAGAAGTTTTTACGCAACTATTGCAGTGTTCTCCAATCTGTAGCGCCATCGAAAGGGTCAAGTTCAACAGACAACAAGCAATCCAGGAGTTCAGTATGTAATACCGCATACAAGTCGTCGAATCGGTGTCCATTCTGCAACGATCCGTGGCATTCACCCTTCCACTGCCAGAAGTTCATGCGTCTCAAATTGTCTGAGCGTTTGGATGCGGTTAATCGAGCCAGAGTCTGCCGTAACTGTTTCCAGAGTGGTCATTTCGCAGCGAATTGCAGCCGAAGTACCTGTCGTCATTGTCACCAGAAGCATCATTCGTTAATCCACGCGTCGCGATCCTCCGTTCCACACCCGTTGAATCCGAAGCCTTATCAACAGTCAACCTCACAACCCATCGTTCAACAAGCATCGTTCCAACAGCCGAATCCACAACTCCAACCAACAAACACCGAGAACTTGCACACCTCAACACAAAATGCACCAACAACCTCACAACACACAAACACACAACAAACCTCAACACATAGTAACACCAGTCAAAATTATGTCGCACTTCCTGCTTCTTCGCAACACTGCCTCATGACACGTGACTTCTCTCGCAAGCTGCGCTTCGTTGAATCTCCCACGTTCCTGTCGGTCCAAGGTATTGGATCATCGCAAAGTGTTTCAACAAAGGCTGTGAGCGCTGAAATAACTCCCCGTTCGCCGAAGATGTCCCGTTTCCAGGAAACTGTGCAATTTTTCGTTTTGCCAAAGCTCACTCTTCATTTGCCAACAACTTCGTTTGATCCATCCACTTTGTCGCTTCCTGATGCATCGCTCCTGGCAGATCCGTATTTCCATGAGTCGAGGCGCATAGACGTAATAATTGGCGCTGAATATTACATGGACTTGCTCACAAACGACAGAAGGAAGATAACTGCAAACGGACCAACTTTACAAAAGACCGTATTCGGATGGATTGTCTCGGGTCGAGTATCAAGCGCAACACCATCCATTTCTCAGACTTATGTTTGTTCAACTGTAGATCTTCAAGATCAACTGATGAAGTTTTGGGAACTGGAAACCTGCCGCGTTAAAAGCGTCCTGTCGATAGAAGAATCGTTGTGTGAAAAGATCTTTCGAGAAACTACGATACGTGACACTGATGGCCGATTCGTCGTTACGCTTCCCAAGAAAGAGTCTGTGATTGATCAAATCGGCAACTCACTCACGAGAGCTGCTAGTCGTTTTACGGCACTGGAAAGGCGATTTGAAACCGATGCGGATTTGAAGAAGTTGTATGCTGCCTTCGTCCACGAATACCTTGCACTAGGGCACATGCAAGAAGTGTCAGACAAGTCGGATCTAGAAAAAGGCTACTACATACCGCATCTCCCTGTGTTTAAACCTGACAGTACGACGACAAAATTGCGGGTGGTGTTCGATGCATCATGCAAGTCATCCTCTGGTGTTTCGTTGAATGATGCTCTCATGGTGGGACCCGTCGTCCAGGATGAGCTGCTGGATATCACGCTACGCTTCAGGCTTCATCAGTACGCGATTGTAGCTGACATAGCCAAGATGTATCGAATGATCAAGGTGCAACGTGGGGATCATCGGTGGCAAAGGATTTTGTGGCGAGATTCAAGAGATGAGTCTATTCGAACCTTCGAACTTAACACCGTTACTTACGGTACTTCCTCCGCCCCTTATCTTGCTACAAGGTGTTTGCAACAATTGTCCCAGGATGGAGCTGAGGAATATCCGATCGCAGCTGAGGTGCTTCTGCGTTCTACGTCGACGACATGCTGATCAGTGTCAAATCCATTGAGGAAGGAAAGCAACTTGTGCAGCAAATGATGAGCCTCATGGATTCTGCTGGAATGTCTCTCAGAAAGTACGTTTCTAACTGCTCGGAGATTCTACAAAATGTACCCTACCATCTCTGTGATGAGCGATTGGTTTGTGAATTAGACTCAACCATATCTACTGTGAAAACACTTGGATTGCAGTGGCAGCCTAGCTCCGATGACTTCCGCTTCAGTACGATTTCTTGGGATGATAAAGCACCGATTACCAAGCGAAAAGTATTGTCAGACGTAGCACGGCTTTTCGATCCCTTAGGACTAGTTGGCCCCGTCGTAATCCAAGCTAAAATCTTTGTACAAGATCTGTGGAAACTCCAATGTGATTGGGATGAGGAACTGAGCGTTGAGCTTCAAGAGCAGTGGAGGGAGTATCGTCGAAATTTTGCCAGCTTAGATAGTTTGTCAGTGCCCCGTTGGGTCGGTTTAAGTCAGGAGACAAGAGTCGTAGAAATTCACGGATTTTGTGATGCTTCAGACAAAGCGTACGGAGCATGTTTATATGTCAGAACCGTTGATGCAAATGAGGAGATTCTAGTTCGACTGTTGACGGCGAAGTCGAGAGTAGCTCCTCTCGAAAACCTGAAGAAGAAAAAGAAGAGGCAATCTACGCCACGATTAGAATTGTCATCAGCTTTACTTCTCGCGCACCTGTATGAGAGAGTCTCCAGAAGCATCAAGTTGCAGTCAGCAAAATCCCACTTTTGGACTGATTCCATGATAGTTAAGTGTTGGCTATCATCCCCACCTTCGCGTTGGAAAGAGTTTGTAGCAAACCGAGTCTCCGAGATCCAACACATCACGGTCGCTGGAACATGGAATCACGTAGCAGGAGTTGAAAACCCGGCAGATATAATTTCCCGAGGCATGATTCCAGCACAGTTGCAGTATCAATCGCTGTGGTTTCAAGGCCCATCTTGGTTGAGGCTTGAAGAGAAACACTGGCCTAAGAATGTGAACGTCGTTGAGGAGTCGTTAGAGAAGTCATCGTTGGAAGAAAAGGCGAGTACCACGGCTGTAGCACAGGTTGTAGAACCAAGCGAAGTATTTGGATGGAGATCCTCTTACATAGAGCTAATGCGCCTTGTGGCATGGATGCGACGATTTCGATTCAACTCTCAGATTGCGCATAGAGATATTAAAAGAAGTGGTGCCCTGACTCTCACAGAACTCGATGAATCGCTGAAGACGCTTGTACGAATCGCTCAGGAAGAGAGCTTTCCGAAAGAGTACTGTGATTTGAAGAACAATCGTCCGATTTCACCGTCATCAAAACTGATGACATTGACGCCGGAGATGGTAGATGGGTTAATCCGGATTGGCGGCCGGCTCCGACATGCATCGATTTCCGATAACCGAAAGCACCCGTACATCTTGGATCATCGACATCCGTTTACCGAAACAGTGATGACATACTATCACCGAAAGTTGTTTCACGCAGGTCAACAGCTTCTCATTGCTGCAGTTAGAGATCAATTCTGGCCAACGCACATTGGAACCCTTGCTCGCTCTGTGATCTTCAAATGTGTCCCTTGCTTCCGCGTGAAACCCAAGAGTCAGGAACAGATCATGGCAGATCTACCAGTTGAACGAGTGACTCAGTGCCCAGTTTTTGAGAGAGTTGGTGTGGATTACTGTGGGCCATTTTTCGTAACGTACCCTCAGCGAAAATGTCGGCCTGTCAAGGTTTTCATCGCTATCTACGTTTGCCTTGTGACAAAGGCTGTGCACATGGAAGTGGCTTCAGATTTGTCTACACAAGGTTTCCTTGCCACTTTTCAACGGTTTTGTAGTCGTCGAAGTGCTCCTCGGTTGGTGATGTGCGACAATGCGAAAAATTTTGTTGGAGCAAAACGTGTTCTGGACGAAGTTCACGGGTTGTTCATCAGCAAGCAGTTCCAAAACACGGTGGTTGATTACGCAGCAAACCAAGGCATCGAGTTTCATTTCATCCCGGCACGCTCGCCAAATTTTGGAGGACTTTGGGAATCTGCAGTGAAGTCGTTTAAAACTTTGCTCAAACGGACAGTTGGACAGCGCTCGCTTGGACACGAGGAATTCCAGACAATCGTGGTGAAGATTGAGGCAGCATTGAACTCCAGACCAATCACCGAACTCAGCAATGATCCTGATGATTTCGAACCGCTCACGCCAGGACATTTCCTGGTGCAAAAGAAAATGACTGCTCTCCCTGAACGCGATTTGAAGGACGTACCGGAGTCGAGACTGAAGGTCTGGCAGAGAATGGAACAGATTTCCCAGAATCTGTGGGCAAAGTGGTCGACTCAGTACCTTTCTAACCTCAACAACCGAACGAAGTGGACTAAGAAGAAGGACAACATCAAAATCGGCACCTTGGTCATACTGAAGGAGGAAAATTTCCCGCCTCTGCAGTGGCCCATGGCACGAGTAATAGACCTCCACCCTGGTACAGATGGAAACATACGCGTTGTCACTGTTCGCACACAGAACGGCACATACAAGAGAGGCATTTCGAAAATCTGCGTGTTACCTATCCGTGACAACCTACCATCGTCAGAAGAGGAGAACCTGGACTCCTCCACCGGCGGAGATCAATAGATCTCCGCCTTCCCAGTTAAGTTATGTGTTTGTTTGAATTTCAAAAAGCTCACCGAATTTCTTTTCCATAGAGTTACGATGCCTCCTAAACTCAGACAACTCTGAGACATCCCATGTGGATAGCACTTTCACCTGAATTGAGGTAATCTGTTTTGTTTCGGTGGTGGTCAGTCGTATGTTTGCATGCATGAGTAAAGCCTGAATACTCGTCGCCTTTCGGCCTGTTTTTAAACAGTCCCACGTCGTAACAGTCTGTTGCGAAGTGTATCGCAGTGTCAATCTGCGGAAGTCCCGTTCATCTCTAATTGAGATCCCCGTTTTGATATTTTGAGGAAAAGTGGTGCCAATGAAGAGAGAGAAGACTAGTATTCGCCCCCTGAACGCCTGCGCAGTGGTCATGGACAGGTTTGGCCAACCCCGACGTGCTCACCCAGCGTAGAAGTTCGCCAGCAGCATCACCAACCAAGAGATCATCAACTCGAAGTCCAGCGCGTAACAGATGGAGGTCATCACACGCCATAGGGCGTCCGCGGAGGCCCGGAGGCCTCCGCTCCAGGGAAGTCGTTTTGTGAAACATAAATTCAATTTAATTAGCACCCTCTCATCTGATTACATAGATTTGTCGTCGCCCACCGAAGCCAATCATCCGTTTCAACGTCATCGTATGAGTACGGTGACCCCAAAGTTCAGCAAGATTCGTCCGCAGTCGTAACCACGTTGTAGTCCAGGAAGCAGGAGTTCGAGCAGAAATTCCACCAACACATTCGTCATCACTATCAGTCCATCATCCGTAGATCACCGAAGAGGTTGCGCAGCATCATTTTTTCAAAGGTAAATGCACTTTAGTATGTGTTCGTCGAAGCACATTGCAGTACTACACACCTTAAGAGATTTTTTATCCTCTTCGAGGTGATCAGCAGCAGCAATCATCAATCATCTGGCTTGGTTCGATCCATCGTACAGTCCGACCTACCCGATAACCCCGAAGTACACCGCAGTGAAGGTTAACAGTTCCGTCTGATTTTGGTTCAGACCCACTCCAATTCGAGTTGCTAACTCGTCACCAGTTCTAGTACACACCATTTTATATTTTAAGCTAAGATTGTAAATAGTTGAACATTAGGAAACGAAGTAATTTTAGTTATAATTGAAATGATATTTCAAGGCGGCCGGCATGAACGCGCACTTCTAATTTGTACGCGCATGCGCGCTTCTAATTTGTAGCAAAATGCGCAATAACGTTCATAAGGAACAGTTGAAATGGAACAGTGCGAATGTCATCTAATTATGTTTTGTTTACGTTTTTACATAGCTCAGTAGCATTCGAGCTAGAATACAAGTTACCGCCGCGAAATATAGACCGTTTTTTACTTCCGAAATAAAGTTGTTTTCGCCAAGTAGTGAAGTTTTTATAATCCGCGAGTTTCTTGTTCGGATCCGAAAAGTTCTTCCGGGAGTGCAGGGTCCCAAGCAAAATTAAGGCCAGATTATAATATGGAAAAGGGACCACGCAACAAACCTGAAGTTTGCATAGAATAACGTTGGTTTTTTTTCGGGTTGACTAAAATAACGTTTTTCACCAATAATTGTGGTCTTTTTAAACCGACTTTTCTTTTAATTTTAGTGTTTTAAAGGTTTAATTATGACAATATTTCATCTGAAGAACGCAATTTGATTGGGGTAATCATGAAAAAGTACTCAAATTTCAAAAAATGGTCTATAAGCGATAATAAACGATCTTTTTTTTGTAATTGACCCTTCAGAAGCTAATTTTTAAAACTATTTGACATAATGGCTATAATGAATACAAATCAGCCGATAGGA
This sequence comes from Uranotaenia lowii, assembly GCF_029784155.1. Lineage (NCBI taxonomy): Eukaryota > Metazoa > Arthropoda > Insecta > Diptera > Culicidae > Uranotaenia > Uranotaenia lowii. The sequence continues at coordinate 328,617,185 of NC_073692.1, read as the reverse complement.
ACTCCAGAAATTGGTGCAAAACTGGTTTTTAATGTTCCTTCCAAACATAAATTTTTCATATTTCCATACAAATTTTAGGGTCATTGCGCTAGATTTTTCCGTGGTCCGAACCCCCAAATTTAGCATTGGACTTTGTGCTAGGCCTAGACCGCAAGTTATTATGACTTCTGAGAAAAAGTTCTCAATATTTTTTTTTTTTGATTTTTTTTCCAAATCTGCAAACACGGGAATTTTGACTGAATAAAAAAAAAATTAAACATAATTGAACCTTTGAAATGTTTTAAAACCTGAAGTCAAATCGTTTCGCAGTCTTTATAAAAGTTGTTGAATGAGTTAAATCTTTTAAATCAAATCTTAAATGACTGGTATGATGTCAGAAATGGACCATTTCAAATCGTTGATTTTTTCTAAAGGGCGATACGGTCAAAATTTGGTGAATATCAACTTGACGTATTTCTTTCAATTCTCATTTTGAAGGTGTGTTTGTGTGTAGAATGTCGCTCCTATTTTGATTTTGGAATTCACTCTTCAGTTGTCAAAATGCCGTCCAAGGAAGAAGAGCAGCGTATCAAAAATTTGCTCGCGCATCGCGAAAATCCGAGCGGCTCGCACGCAAAACTAGCAAAATCACTAAAAGTTGCCAAATCAACCGTTACAAATGAAATTGATGTGTTTGGGGAACGTTTGTCGACAGCCAGGAAGTCTGGATGGGGGGTAAATCGAAAACCGGAAGCCGCTGAGACGACAAAGAGAGTTGTCGGTAGTTTCAAGCGAAACCCTAACCTCTCTCTCCGATATGCCGCAAATAAGTTGGGTGTATCGTCTACAACCGTGCATCGAGCCAAAAAACGAGCCGGACTATCGACTTACAAGAAGGTAGTGACTCCAAATCGCAATGATAAACAAAATACGACGGCCAAAGCGCGATCCCGGAGGCTGTACACGACGATGCTGACGAAGTTTGACTGCGTGATAATGGACGACGAAACCTACGTCAAAGCCGACTACAAGCAGCTTCCGGGACAGGAGTTTTATACGGAAAAAGGAAGGGGAAAGGTAGCAGATATTTTCAAGCACATGAAACTGTCAAAGTTCGCGAAGAAATATTTGGTTTGGCAAGCCATCTGTACCTGTGGCTTGAAAAGCAGCATTTTCATAGCTTCCGGGACTGTCAACCAAGAAATTAACGTGAAAGAGTGTTTGAATAAACGTCTGCTGCCTTTCCTGAAGAAACACGGTTGTTCCGTACTGTTTTGGCCGGATTTGGCATCTTGCCATTACGGTTAAAAGGCCATGGAGTGGTACGCCGCCAACAACGTGCAGGTGGTTCCCAAGGACAAGAACCCTCCTTACATAGAAGGGCTCCGCCCAATTGAGAAATGCTAGGCTATTGTCAAGCGGAACCTAAAGAAGATCAAAAAAACTGCTAAGGACGAGCAGCAGTTCAAGGCAAACTGGCTTTCTGCGGCGAAGAATGTGGACAAGGTGGCTGTACAAGATCTGATGGCAGGAGTTAAGCGTAAGGCCCAGCAATTCGGATTTGGAAAAGCGGAAGCCTAACTGAATATTTTTCCTGAATTTTATACTAATTAAACTTGAAAAAGAAATTAATTTGATTTTTTAAATAATCGATTTCACCGATTTACACGCGGTTTCCCTTGACCAAATTTTGACCGTATCACCCTTTATTACAATTTAAAAAAAAACTTTGAGCTCTTAATCTCTGAAATAGGAATATCCACCGGAGCAGACTTTGATGCTTGAGTCGAAAGCAAACAGTAACCAAAATAAGCTATCAATGCTATAATAGCACAACAATAATAGTGCATTGAGAAAAGAATAAAGCACAATTTGGTTTTTCTATTTACACAGATTGCAAAACAAGGCATAATTAACCCTTTATTTCATGTTTTTTTTTATTTTTCGTTCAAAATCATTTTTTACAGTTGGAAATGATGAATACATTAAGGAAAAAAAAATAAAATAAAATACGTTTTTTTCACTTTTTCCATACATTAATTGTTGCAAATTTGTTACTTTATGAAACGAAGGGTTAATGTTTCATTTTTAACAAAACACCAGAAAAAAAGTGATCTAAATCATAGCATAATTTGGTGTTCAAATGTCTGTGATGAATCAGATTTGTTAAGGTGTCGAAAATCAAATCGAACTGAACACAAACAGCAAATTTGTTCTTTACCAGCATAGTTCACGCATTATGAGTGTTGATTTTTCAGTAATTGCAAAAATAGGCATCTTAAAAGTGTAATTATTTTAAAAAAGAAAATATTTTTTTAAGTTTTGACTTTTTAACTTCACTGAAAATAAACAACGAACTCAGCATATTACGCGGATTATTTAAAAGCCTTTTCAAAGGAATCCTTAGGACACAAGAATGCCAAATTTTGGTTCCAATGAACACCAAAAAGTGGCATCATTTTGTCCACAATACACGTTTCAAAACGTTAGCTCAACGAGACATTATTAGGGTTCAAGTGAACCTTTTACTTGGCATATTCGAGGTTTCCTTATATGAAATGTGAGGCCAAAATTTTGGCATTGTACCACTTTTATTCGAGTAAAATGAAACCAAATTTCACTATCAAAGGCATGATAGAAAAATAAGGATAATATAGACATAAAAGCCTGCTCGGGTAGGCAAAATCTAAAACCTATATTGAATGAAGCATTATTATTTGTTCAAAATCAGCTTTTAGTATTCATGTAGGTTTCTTAGTTTAGCATTGAAAGATCGTTTTTACCCTAAATTGATCAGTTTTAATATTTTACATTTTATATAACAAAAAAGGTTGCCGAAATTACAGAAAAATTCTAATATTTCACAGAATTTTGAGCCAATTTTCATCACAGAATCTGCAAACATGGAATTTTAGAAATATTGACAGATTTCGAAGAATTTTAAAATTTGCTGTGTCAATATAAATTTGTGATAACAATCTTTGGATTGGAAAAATATGATAAAATTAGTAATGTTAATTGATTTCTCTCAAGTTCAATCTGCAAAAGACGACTTTTGATTAAAATAAAGGAAAAAGCACCACAGAAAACCATCACAAGATAAGATGGTTAAATAACGGAATGATCGATTTCATGGAGGTAAGGAATGTGAAAGGTTTAATCTAGCGCAAAAGGTAAATTTTAATTAAAGAAGTGATAAAGAGGATTTATTTCTGTTGTTTGGTTCGTTCAGTTCACAAAAAAACAGACTAACAAGGTAAAAAAGCTGTCCACTGTTAACCTCATTAAATGAATTTTTATTTGAAAAAAAAAACTTATCGGAAAAACCTCCTTTGATGAAATCTACCTCTAAATAGTTGGATCGATTCAATATTTTAAAATTAAGAGTAAGTACCTAGTTTTAAATGTTAGGCTCCAGAAAAAAAACAAAAATATGGATGGCGACGTTCTTTGAGCTTAAACTGAGAATGCCAGACCTTTTCGCGCACGCAACCGGGTCGGCCAAATCCATGATATTATATTTAAAATCCTAGCAAAAACCGGAAAAATCATATTCCCTTTTTTTAAACCTTAACTCAAAAAAGGGGGGCCACCGTACAGTTGATCAAATCCCTAAAAAGCTTGAAAATAGACAATTTCAAGTCACCATAAAACATCAGGTTTAATATAATCATACAACTGAACTAGAGGAATGTTTAAGCCAATAATTGATTTTATCAAAAATATTCATAAATAATCGGAAAATATTCCGTTTTCCAGTATAAAGTTCATAACTCACTTTAACAATAAGTTTTTTTTTCTAATCAGGCACCTTTTCTATCATTTGAGTCCATAAAACATTTTACAACAAATTTTAATTTTTTTTTTTCATACAAAAGGAGGGTTTTTAAATATTTCATCGCTTTCCCCACCATGTCGCTGTCATCTGATAAAGCTTCTCGTAGGTGACAATTGATTAAAAAATAGAAAACTTTGAAAAAATAATTTTAATTTTTTATTTTGTCAACTTTCGGTATACCATCTTCAACAAAAAAGCTTTATATAATATTTTTTTCTAGGACTTGTGATATAGCTCAGTTGGCAAGTCTGTTGTTTCCAGAGCAGATGTCCGCGAGTTCGAGCCAAAGATCAAACATCGAACACAGTTGTACCGGATAAGTTATTCAATAACGATCCGCCAACTGCAACGTTGATAAAGCCGCGAATGTCATAAAGATGGTCAAACGACTATAATCGAAATAAAAAAAAATTCTTTTCCAATTTATTTTAATTTCCAACCGCTGATCATCGTAAAAATGTTGGGTAGAATTCAGTAAAATTATGTTGGTAAAGTTATGTCGTGAGACGGAGTGCTAACGAGTCTTATTTAAAAAAAAAATCAGGGCATTTTGATAATTTTGCATTGTAAGATGGTTGATTGAAACGGCAAACAAGTTTTTGTTTAATAAGATAACTAGTTTTATTGAATGTTCCTTATAGTTTATTAAATTAATATTTCATTCCTAATAAAAACTAATCTGTTTGTTTGTTCTCCATAGTCTTAGAAACCTTTGATTGATAGTATCAAACCGGTGATTTTTGTTGTTGTTGCCATTTTCAACAATTTCTAAGGGAGTTTTAAAAAGTTTGTGATAATTTTCGATTATTTGGAAAACTCGCTGCATGTAAAGGCCTTTGCCGCTTTAAAAAGGGTTATTTTTAAATGAATGTGTTTATTATATTAAAGATCACTCCTTTTTTTGAAAAAGATGGCCTTTCAACCTTCGACCTTCATGTAAAATTGCGACCTGAGCAAGATAAATAGAATCTCAGAATCCATCAGTTCGCTTTAAAATGAGGAAGGTATAGTATTAAAAAAACCTTTTTTGTTTCAAACAATGGTAACATTTCTTTTTGGAAGCGGTAGCAAAGCACACCGGATTAGCTTGTTAAATATAAAAGGTACTGAAGAAATTATTCTAGCGCAATAATTGCTCTGCTCAACATGAAATAACCAATAGTGTTGATTGAAACATTTATTCGATATTTTTATCCATCCAATTAAGATAAGATTCAATTGAACCAGCCTTATCCCTCCTCCTTAAAGATAAAACCAAATGTGTTTTTGTGAGTTGTAGTCCAAAGTTCTAAATAAAATCTGCAGATTAATAATCATGATACTAAAATTATAGAATGGAATGTTATAATACAATAACATCAATTTTTATTTTTCTACAAAATTTTTCGAAATAAAAATATATTACATCCCATGATTTTTTTAAATTAATATTTGAATTATCATATCTCCAAATGCACTGATTAAGGAAAACATATATTAACTTTGGCAAACTCTTGGAAAAAGTATGACACAATCGGTAAGTCAAAATCTTAAAGAGATAGAAATTGAAAGTTAAATAAGGAGATTAGAGTGCCCCAAATGACTCGACATTTCAAAAAATTATGCGCTGCAAGCTTAAATTGATCCTTGGCCTAGGAAAAAGGTCTCATGCCAAATTTGGGCCTGATCAGATCACGGGAAGGAGTCGCTCAACGAGCCTAAAGTTTGTATGGGATTTTGAGACATTTTGTTCGGGAAGAACATGAAAATCCAGTTTTTCATGAAAAGCTTTGGTCTCCTTTGGCCAATTTCTATTGAAAACGTTTTTTCTCAAAGCCTAAACTATGACAAACTTTTTATCCGAAGACAGCATTTCGATTCGAGTTAAGATAAAAAAGATATTAGACTTCAAAAATGGGGTAATTTTTTCCAGGGTGATAATCATCACAATTAATGGGAGACACTGCTTCGAACATTTTGACGCAGCAGTGATGAATACCACCCTGAAAAAAAGTGACCCCATTTTTGAAGTTTAATAACTTTTTTATCATAAGTCAAATTGAAATGCAGTCTTGGGATGAAACATTTTTCAAAGTATATTCTTTAGTAAAACCCATTTTAAAAAGAAATCGGCCGAAGGGAACCAAAGTTATTAATGAAAAACTGGATTTTGATGTTACCTCTGAACAAAATGTCTGAAAATCCCATAAAAACTTTAAGCTCGTTGAGCGACTCCTTCCCGTGATCCGATCTGGCCCAAATTTGGCATGAGACCTTGTACTAGGCCTAGGATCAATTTCAGCCTGCAGCGCATTACATTTCACAAGCTTTAAATTTCCCATACAAATTTGGGGCAGTCTAAAGGAGATGTTTGAATCGGTTTGTCGAAGTGTGATGAGAGTTGTTATTTTAGATAGATAATTTATAATGAGAATCAAGGATGAATTATTTGCAACATCAAACCTAAAATTTTATCATGATGCTGAACATTATTCTAAACATAAAAACTACAGCAATTCTTCCCATTTTTTTTACTTAAATGCTAGTTTTGCCTAAGGCAGAGTTAAAAAAACAGATCCTGAATCAACCTTTGGCAAAGTTTATGCCTTACAATTTTATTTGAAATCATTTCATTGAGAATGTACATATTTGAATGGTGGTTATTTTGTGCTTTTGTTTGGCTCTTGTATTTTTGTTGCTACATAAGTTTTTATCAAAATAAATTAAATTCATTCTAAAACGGTACCTATTCACCTTTTCCAGCAACATCGTAAAATTTATTATCTCGCTTTATATTGAAGCAAATGGAAAATTAGTCGAACCGTTTGCACCTGACACACTTCTCTGAAGATAAGCCATTTTCCGGGAATCCTACGGCCAGTAAAAACTGTATCATCATCTCAATTCCCATCTATTACATCGTGTTGTCGTTTATTGGTGTCTTTTTTTTTGGTTGTTCCTTTTGTGCGTTTTTACCAATCAACAAAATTATCTGATCACCTTTTTCGGCTCAAGTATTTTGACGTTGCACGTTTCCAAACTGACCCGAACATAAAAACATAAACATTTTCTAGTACCTGCTAATTTCTCTGCCTTTTTGAGCCCCCAATTGGCTTCAATTTTTTTTGGTCTTTCAGCTTTCGGCCCTCTGTTTTAGAAGTTTCCGAGGTTGAGCATCGCATTTCATTTGCCTCTTTCTGGCAGAAATAAAAAAATTGAAACTCAAAACGCCATTCGATTGAACCTTCGGAAATCTTCTGGTTTCAAATGTTTCTAACAAAGGGAAAAACGATCCCAGAGCAACGGTGGAGAAGAAAAGAGAAAGAGGCGGTTCGAGGTGCACAAAAAGTGCTCTTTTGTTGTTTGACTTCATAAATTATTGCAGCAGCGAAAGGACATTTTCGGCCCCCGAGGACAACAAAGGACCAAAAAACCGCCGAATCATGTTGCAGCAGGTGAACTAGGCGCGAGACCTTCGGCTTTTCGGCATCGGGATCTTCAACTTGCTTGAAAGCTCAACGTCAGCCGGGTCAAGAGTGCAAAGTGCATGCAGCTCCGGTTTTGTTGAGTGAGTCAAGTGCTTTCCGCGTGTGCCTTTTTTCGGCAACATAAAAAAAAACTAAGGCCAACGAGGAGAACGGCATTAGTTCGAGTTTTTTTGAGTTTTTTTTTCTCTTAATCGAGCGCTATAAACTTGCATGTTCTTCGATAAAAGTTCAGGCAAACCAAAGGGCTTTAGGACTTTTTTTTTGTTATTTTTGTGAATTTATGATTATTTTGAACGATATGTTAGAATTGGCCTCTGTAATGTTAAGATAAGAGAAAATAAACGAGGGCGAGTTACGGGTAAACAAATGAAATACATTTAATAAACAACCAGGACCGGAACACTTTTTATCTAGCAGAAAATCCGTACTTCAAATACGAAACAACGTAAAAGACTTAAACATTATTTTTTTTAAACTCGCTAACGAGCTCCTAGGGAAAAGTGAGCACTACATAAATGCGTATTTTCTTAAATATTTCAATGGGGAACAGTTTCGTACATCCTACATGTCGTGGTTTTCAGAAGATTTCTTCTATCTCAATTTCTTTTTACAACCTTGAAATGGCAGCAATGAGAACTGATGAACCATTTAAAAAAGCTGAACTGTTTTTATTCTTAATTATTTCATATGGACAGTCAGAGAATAAAAGCAGTAGGAAACATGTCTTGAAGAACGTAACTCCAAGGCCTAATTTGCTATCCCATACTATAGTCTTCATTTTTCAGCAAAAAGGAATCTTCTACACTTTTCTCCAATATTTTTCAAAAAATCAACGAAAATAAAAGATTGATAAAACATCTTGATTTTAAATGTTTACATTGTTACATGATAGACACGTTGTTCCTCAAATTTAAACTTCATTGGAGGTTTTGATTTTTCACTAAAATCAATATTTAAATGAGTTTTTTCTTGAATTTGACTCGAGGCTAACAGAGCACCACTGATCGGGGCACGATGAGCATTCTCTGCCTGTCGTAGATCTATTTAGTAGCGAATTTCCGATGAAGTCAACTCAAATAAAAAATTACAGTTTGACTTATTACATCTTATGATTTTGCCAGTGGAAAGATGTCGGAGAAGGAACTCACAGGACTCGAATTCGTTGCCTGGTCGAGGCAATTTTTGTTTCTTTAACCATTCATGATCGATTGTTTTGATTGCAGTATTATACGGCTTGTCACATCATCTGCCAAATAATGCACCTGAATGTTAGATATGAGTGTATGTGAATTGTTTGTATTCTACAAACATACAAACACAATTTTGTTGTTGCTTTGTTTGATGGATGCTACGAGTCACCGAATAGTGCAAAGTGCATCGACAATGAATGGCAAATGAAAAAAAAACGCCACGACCAGGAATCGAACTTGAGCCCTCTGAGTTTACTCCCCGAGACTTTATAACTGCCCAGTGCGCAGTGGGTTCTTAACTTACCCCACACAGTGATTGATTTTCAGCTTTTCGAACATGTTTTTAAAATACAGTTTTCAACGTAACTTTCAACATTTAAAATTTCTAACTAACATTTTTAAAGGGCCAAGCTTTTCAGGCCTATTTTAAATGAAAATTTCTAGCTCTACAATTTCAATACCTTCACGCAGGCGATCTACGGGAGAGTTTAATAAAAAATATTACATTTAAAAAAAAATATATTAAGAAAAAATATTTTGAAATCACTGCTGAGAAAAATGCAAATAACACCATCTCAGAATTTGACGAAATTTATTTCCAAGTCGGGTAATAACAAGGCCTACATACAGAGGCGAACCAGCCAGCGGTTGAAATTCTCTCAAATAAAGACAAAAAAAATAAGGCCTACATGTCTTCCATGCACAGATCTAAGCCCACAATTGTGAAAAAACAAAACGAGTTTGGCTCCTTAAAGCCTAAAGGTATGAGTCGTTTCAAATAAAGATGTAACAATAAACAAGTCTTCCATACATTGTAACTTGTGCATTTTTAAGTGCTTCGTTGAATTGATTGTACTGATTTCGAAGCAATAAAAGTTTCGATTGATGGTGAAAGTAAGTGGAAATCCTACAGAAAAAAGTGCAAACTAAAAACTTGAAGTCGATTTAAAAAAATGGCCATCTCAGAATTCAAAATTTCTGGTCTGAGTTTCTAAAAATTCATTCTAAGATGGCCATTATTTTTCAATCTTATTTAGGTTTTATAACTATTGAAAATAGGTAACAAACATTTAAGAAATTTTTGCACTTGTATGACAAAACTAAAAAACAAAAACATAACGTTTTCAAATAAAAGGTTTTCAAATAAGTTTGCCTCACGACTTCAAATCATTTCAAGTTTTAAGATAAAGTTTTATATTTGTTTGCTTTTCCTTAGTTTGAAACCAAATTGAATTAAATTTCTTTGAAGCACAAATCTTATATTTTTTCAAGTTTCAAAAAATTTGTTCAATGAAATCTAGTGTTTTTTTATATTGTGTACAGTAATGTCAAAAATAATTGTGATAAGGGGGCATCCATTTATACGTAATGCTCCTAGGGGGGGGGGGAGCGTAAGCTCCAGCGTTACGAATTGCGACATAAGGGAGGGAGGAAGGTAAGCTCATCGTTACGTAACAATTTTTTTTCCTAAAAAATTTCAATTTAATCACAGCTATTCAGATGTCATGCAAATTTGCAAATTGATAAGCAAACTATAATCAGCCTTAAATTTGTAAGCTTCAACATGATTGAATTGGTTTGTAACATTTCCTCTTCAAAGATTCTGGGATAGACTACTTAAAATGTGTATTGATTATTCGTGAAATAAATATTGGGAAACCGAATATTATGTACATAAATCCCCAAGAACTCAATTCAACCTTAAGACGGAAATTTTACTATTTTTTCTCAATTGATTTTAAAAATGCTATTTCGGTAATTCTGACGAATATAACCAAGTAGAGTATATTTTGCATAAAAATGTATGCTCCTTGAACAAAATAAATTATACAAGGTAGAATATTAGTAATCAAGCAACTCGTAATAAGACAAATATTTTATTTTATCGGAAAGTTATCATCAATAAGGACTCAGAAGCGATTTCGACAGATATTCATTCCGTTTTGAAGAACGTTATAAAATTTACGTTAAAATGTTTTCTTACCTTCGAAAATCAGTAGCATCAGTTAGGGGGGGGGGGGAGTGGGTAATTATCAGCGTTACGTATTTTTCATAGGGGGCACGTCGAAGCGTTACGATTTGTGACATACGGGGGGAGGGGGTAAAAGAAGTGATTTTTTGCGTTACGTAATTTATGGATGCCGCCTAATATCCATCCAAATGAAAAAAAAAACAGTTGAATTTTGTTTTTTTAGATCATGCAACATTATTCCTTAATTTAATGAGGTAAAATAAACAAAATCAGCATTATATTAAATTAAAAAAAAAACAATAGATTCTACCTTCTTTTCTTTCCTAGACCCAATAATTCAATTGAAAGTGACGAAATCTTCAAAAGTTGATAATTTCAAGCTTCAAATCCTGAAATTGAAAATTTATAAATGTTAAAATATATGTATATTTGAATGCGCAATGTCAACTAAATAAATTAGTGTTTGCTTTGTGCTAGTAATATTTAAAACAAAACTTGAAATTCCTCATTCTTAGGTTTCATCAGTTTCTAAATGAATATCACGAAATCACCCATTTTCCATCATTTCCTTGTCATTACAATTCAACCCGACGTTTTTTTTTTTTGAGCTTCATGAATGAATTTTTTAAGTCTTTTATTTTGACAACTGGAAGAATTTAATTTATTGGAAAAGGTTGTACATCTGTTTTCAATCCCTGGCATTCTTGAAATGAAATTGAATATATTCTTTTTTTCATCCAAATGAACTAGACCGTAATTTCTCCTGAGTTCAAAATGGATTTTTTCCCTAATCGAAAATTAACATATAAAATAACGATTAAATATGTTTGGTCGAATTATGAATAATACAGCAGAATTTTTCAATCAACCCTTCAATTGAATATGAAGAAAAGAATTGTAAATTAAGATGAATAATAAATAACAATTGCTATCATTTTTTTAACAAATAATCATGATAAATTTTCCACCTGATCGGATAGTTTTATAAGAATTCATATTTTAAATCAAAATCTATATTTTGGATTTTTTTATTTCAAATTTGAAAAATTAACTTCTTAGAAATTCTATTGAAGCGAAATTTTAGTTCAGGATAAATATTATTATTTTGAAAAGTTTATCAATGACTGATAGAAAATATAATTGATTTGAAACTTTCATTGTGAAAAGTTTTGAAAATTTTGATAAATATTATCAGTCATTTTTTTTTGAGTTTGTGTGGTAATCATGAGTAAGAAAATTGTGATAGAAATCCAACGAAGCAGTTTTCGAAATAAAGGATCAAAATCTACCATGAAAATCAAATTAATGATTTAAAAAAAAATCATGAAAAGGTTTTTGCAAGAAAAACTTCTTTTCCTTAAGTATGCACAAGTTACAATGTATGGACGGCTTGTAGGCACATTTTCGTAGGTGATGGAAAGAATTAGAGAAACATAAGCTATCAAAAAACGAAAGAACAGAATTTTCCGAAAAAGATACAACGGCACACCGGCAGGACTTGAACCTGCAACATCCGCGGAGATTGCAGGTTCAAGTCCTGCCGGTGAGCCGTTGTATCATTTTCGAAAAATTCATGATATTTACGGCTTATGTTCTTTTGTTCTTTGATAGCTTCTGTTTCTCTAATTCTTTCCATCACCTACGAAAATGTCATTATTTTCAGAAACAAAGATGTACCAAGCGATTTCATAACATCAGTATTGACTTGTAGGCCTTATTTTTATCTGACTAAGAAATTAATTTCATCTTATTCTTAGATGGCATTTTTGAAATGCATTTTTCCAGTGTAGAATTTGAAACAGGATTTTTTTTACGGGATAAAGAAGCAAACTAGTTTAAAATCCCAGATAAAAATAAGTTTTTTAAAAATTCCATCATTTTTCTAAAACTTTCTCATGAACTACATTTGTGAAGAAATTCTAATTTTCGAGCTTAAAATTTTCATAAAATTTTTGCCTGATAAGTTAGTTCCTTTTTAAATGTTAGTCTAGATATTTTTTGGGAAAACTTTGTATACCAAGATGCTTTACTAGGTTAGATCTTTATGCTCACAAAGTTTCATTGAATTCTGAGAGGGTCATGCCAACCAACTTCATGTCGATTTGGCGTGAAATTTGTCTTATTATAAGTGTTTTGTATGGTTTAATAAGCGTTCATCTTAATGTGGCCTTAAAGCCCTTATCTCCCCTTTAAAAATAAATTAAAAGCTTCTGAATGTGATGAAAACAAAATAAATAAAAAGAAAAAAAAAATGCCTTAAATTCAAGAAATATGATGCCTATAACAATTAATGGCATTGAAAAAATCGTACATGACAGTAAATGGCATTGATTAAATCGTTTGAAAACATCCGCTTTTGAAAACAAAGTTATTGAGCATGATTCCACAATTGAACGAAATCTTTTGGATTATAGAACGAAAACAAACATAAAGGATCTCAGTAAAACTTTATGTTTCTTTGAGGAGATCTTGTTTCATTAATCGTTCTAAACGTTATGAACGTATGTACATCATTCGAAGTTAGAAAGTTTTTTTTTATTTACGGCCGCTTAGATCACCGCTGGATTTATCTTTTGGGAGTTCTCGTTGATATGTTCGGTGATGTTTAGAAGAAAAGATTTGCTTAATTTTAAACGTTTCGGTTTACTGTTTATTTCAACCATCTTCAGAAACTATTTTATAACATAAAATGAGGAGAAAATTAAAAAACATATTGCCTAATTCACAATATAATTTGAAAGTACAAAAGTGAAAACACTCACAAGAAAGCTATTTTTCCGCCTGCTAAGGTCGTCGCTTAAACTGGAAAGGAAGTCAAGTCTATTGCTGCTGCTGCTGGTTGTCGTTGGGACGTCGATTTATCAAAGTTTTTGGATGCTCTCGTTGTCTCTCCCATCTGAGTTTGGTCCAAAGTCCGTTGTAGGCATTGGAAACTCCCTTCGTATCAATCTGGAGATTAACTGCTTGGTTCCCTCTTAGTTTGATGTGTGGTTTTTCCGCAATGAACCTATGTGACTTGAGGCTGATCCTATACAGAATTTGGGTTTTCGCAATATCAAACGTTGTTTTTCACTCGTATGCTGTTTCATGCTGTGTGGTCCTTTCTTCCAAAGTGTGCGATGTTTGGCCGATATATTCTTTACCGCAGCTATACATGGTACTGAATATACGACGCGTTGGTTTGCATCATTTTAGGAATTGGATCTTTCAGTTTCGTGAAGACTATTGACTTTATTTTGTCACATGGTTTGAAGGCGGCGATCACTGAAATAAACAGTAAACCGAAACGTTAAAAATTAGGCAAATCTTTTCTTCTAAACATCACCAAACAACATCAACGAGAACCCCCAAAAGAAAATAAAGTTTACTATGTATGCCATAACCGAGATACAATCTCATGAAATTTGGCGTGAACAAATTGAACTCTAACCACTACACCAAAGCCACTGGTCTTTTCTTTTAAAGAACCTACTGAATCAAAATATGAAAATATGAAAAAAAAAATAAGGACATACAATTTAAGCTTAAATGCAGTAGAGGGTAAGACATGCACTAATTGTGATTTTGTTATGGTTAGAGATCCCTATTTTTCTGTTTCTGTAAGAAAAGAAGTCTTAGACCGCCATAGACCTTGCCCGGCCTTGAAAACCCCCAGCTGTCAATATCAAGAACTTTGGTTTTGTAGTTATGAAGTCTCTAGAGAACAAAGGAACAGACAGAAATTCATTTATAAATTTAAATTTTACTCTAAAGAATCTTTTGGAGAGATGCATTTCCCACTTGAAAGCGTTTGGATAAATATTTGAAAGAAGTATACAAAACATGATTTTGGCGTGGTTTTAAGGAATTGAAACAGTTGCTTTAGTAATAATTTTGTTTTATAAGATACAACAAATTTCACTGATATGATGTTTAACTTCTTATTTACTTGTTTCTTCACCTGATTCCAATTTACATAAAAAAAATGTCCCATCAACCATGACGAACAACATCTCAGTTTATATTCACAGTATATGCATGCAAGTCGTAGGTATATCAACTACATCCGACTCACAACAGGAGATTCCTCAGCACGCCAGACGATCAGCCGTTATCGGCTCCAAAGGGACAGCTCGTCAACAACTTCTTCATACTTTCATACGTGTTTGAACCGTACGACCCGTATCAGAGTAGGTATCAGGCTGTCGCCATCCTCCTAACAAGGCGTTTAACTTTACGCTCAATAAACCACTGCATTTTGCTGTTTTGTGTTGCTGCCGTTTTCTGGCCGTCGTCAGTCGTTGTTGTACCTAATGGTGCATAATCACAAGTCAGCGTCCCGGGTTTCTTTGCCCCGAACTGGGAAGACGACATCAGCAGGCGCCCACCCCCTCCTGGGCCAGGAACCGGGGCCAAGATAGTTAGGGCAGGGACCGGAGCGAAATTTTGAACCTTCCGTCTAATGTCTTTCTTATGTTAAAACTATACACTTTTCGAACGCGCCCGCTGTTGTTGTTGATGGAGGTGTAGATTTCTCGCCCCGGTGCAATATGGAGCCTCCTGTCTGCTGGATGGAGCATATTTACCCCCGCCCCCCCCCCCCTCGCTACATGGCAGCATGCGTACGTGGACACATTCCTGACGAGAGCGGTACGTGCGCATAATAATTTTCATAATTTTCGAGACACTGGAAAATTGAGATATCATGTTTTTCACCCCGATCGACGCCATTCGCCCGAGCGAGGGTCTTGGACCGAGCCGAGAAAAACAGCCTGAGTCCGGACTCTCTTGGACTTTCTCGTGGTAATATCAGCAGGGAATTCCGTTTCAAGAACTTTGTGGGTATCCTCACCCTGCCGCTTTTGTAAAGTTGCTCACGGTTTGGGGATCGTTATTTTGAAAATTTTATTTTCTTTTTTGCCATTTAGTGGCAGCCCCGTCGGTCGACTTGTGGTAAATGTTGATGTTGGCACTATTTCAGCTTAGTGGGGAGTGTATTAGAATCGTTAGTTTTCAACACTGTACCTAAGTTTCATTTTTAGGAACACTCTTGATCTAAATGTTTTTTGCCTTTCTAACAGAAAGGTTTGGTTATCGGTCGATTTGAGAGATCATTAATTATGGGTCTTAGACATACCTTTATAGGTACCTATCGACTCAGCTCGACGAGTTCTGTTGATGTCCGTGGATTTGTATGTGCCATTTTAAAAATGTCTAGAACGTTTTTGCGAAACTGGGCTGCACAATTAAAATGATTTTAGTCTCAAAAGAATGCATTTTTTTTTCTACACAACCCTTTCAAAAACGGGAAAAAAACAAAATAGTTGAAACCGTTTTCTTTACCAAATACATATCATACTTATTATGGCATAAAAAAAAGTTGCTAGTGGCGCCTCGAAGCAGCAGCACCAGCAATCATTTATAAATTGAAGATAATCAAAATAAAAAAATAATATTTTTATTAACTCGAGAATTGAACCAAAACCCTTCAGATCCCAAGTTGCAAGCGCTATCCAATAAACCATCGGCACGCTTGATTGAAAGCGGCTCAAACTCAAATAGGTAAAAGGCATTACTAAGACGCACCGTGGTCTGGGCAGTTTCTCAGTCTGCTGGGGCAAATACGGCAACAGTGTTTATATCTTACACTTCTTGCTTTTCAATGCAGCAAATGGCGGATGGGCGTTTCCTTCAGAGTCCGCCATGCCTATAGACATTATAATTTCATTTATGAAATTATAGTGTCTAAAGCCATGCCGGGTGTCAACAAAATGCAGAGCCGTACAGGAAACTGCGTTGGGGGGGAATTTATATGAAGATCTTATGACCCTCGTTTTTTTTACTCGTGTTGAAGAATGAATTTATGTTTTTTTTTTCATTTCTACATACTCATACATAATTTAGATTCAATTTCAGATGCAGAATTCAGATTCAGTTTTCAAATTCAGGATACAGGTTTAGGAATCAGAATTCAGGATTCAAAATTCAGAATTCAAAATTCAGATTCAGAACTCATATTCAGATTCAGAATTTAGATTCAGAATTCAGATTCAGAATTCAGATTAAGAATTCAGATTCAGAATTCAGATTCAGAATTCAGATTCAGAATTCAGATTCAGAATTCAGATTCAGAATTCAGATTCAGAATTCAGATTCAGAATTCAGATTCAGAATTCAGATTCAGAATTCAGATTCAGAATTCAGATTCAGAATTCAGATTCAGAATTCAGATTCAGAATTCAGATTCAGAATTCAGATTCAGAATTCAGATTCAGAATTCAGATTCAGAATTCAGATTCAGAATTCAGATTCAGAATTCAGATTCAGAATTCAGATTCAGAATTCAGATTCAGAATTCAGATTCAGAATTCAGATTCAGAATTCAGATTCAGAATTCAGATTCAGAATTCAGATTCAGAATTCAGATTCAGAATTCAGATTCAGAATTCAGATTCAGAATTCAGATTCAGAATTCAGATTCAGAATTCAGATTCAGAATTCAGATTCAGAATTCAGATTCAGATTCAGAATTCAGATTCAGAATTCAGATTCAGAATTCAGATTCAGAATTCAGATTCAGAATTCAGATTCAGAATTCAGATTCAGAATTCAGATTCAGAATTCAGATTCAGAATTCAGATTCAGAATTCAGATTCAGAATTCAGAATCAGAATTCAGATTCAGAATTCAGATTCAGAATTCAGATTCAGAATTCAGATTCAGAATTCAGATTCAGAATTTTTGTAAATTTATTTTCGGCATATCGGTGAAAAATTTAGATTCATGGAGAAAGAATATCAGAATTAAAAATTGATGAAGCTGGATGTTGCGAGGTAAAGTATGGTGTACGTTAATAAATTTTCCTTGCAAAAATGTTCTTTCGCTCTTTTCATCATCCGTAAAATTTCTCCTCACTTTATCAATTTTCAATTCTGGAATTGTTTCTCCAAGAATACCAATTTGCACAGTTTTTGATAAATTTGCGATGACTTAAAGATCATTACGCATGAAAACACGATTTTGTTTTGTGAAAACTTTTTTTCACAATTTTTCTGAAATTAAGTTTGCTGCATACTTTTAGGGGTAAAACCATACTATTAAAAGTTGTAAAATCCGAAATCATAAAAAAAAATTTGGATGAAAGAAATTTCAATGTTGAAAACCGTGTGATGCAAAACAATCAAAATGAGATTTACAAGATTAAGAATTCAGATTCAGAATTCAGATTCAGAATTCAGATTCA
This sequence comes from Uranotaenia lowii, assembly GCF_029784155.1. Lineage (NCBI taxonomy): Eukaryota > Metazoa > Arthropoda > Insecta > Diptera > Culicidae > Uranotaenia > Uranotaenia lowii. The sequence continues at coordinate 328,599,517 of NC_073692.1, read as the reverse complement.
GAATTCAGATTCAGAATTCAGATTCAGAATTCAGATTCAGAATTCAGATTCAGAATTCAGATTCAGAATTCAGATTCAGAATTCAGATTCAGAATTCAGATTCAGAATTCAGATTCAGAATTCAGATTCAGAATTCAGATTCAGAATTCAGATTCAGAATTCAGATTCAGAATTCAGATCCAGAATTCAGATTCAGAATTCATATTCAGAATTCACATTCAGAATTCAGATTCAGAATTCCGATTCAGAATTCAGATTCAGAATTCAGATTCAGAATTCAGATTCAGAATTCAGATTCAGAATTCAGATTCAGAATTCAGATTCAGAATTCAGATTCAGAATTCAGATTCAGAATTCAGATTCAGAATTCAGATTCAGAATTTAGATTCAGAATTCAGATTCAGAATTCAGATTCAGAATTCAGATTCAGAATTCAGATTCAGAATTCAGATTCAGAATTCAGATTCAGAATTCAGATTCAGAATTAAGATTCAGAATTCAGATTCAGAATTCAGAATTCAGATTCAGAATTCAGATTCAGAATTCAGATTCAGAACTCAGATTCAGAATTCAGATTCAGAATTCAGATTCAGAATTCAGATTCAGAATTCAGATTCAGAATTCAGATTCAGAATACAGATTTAGAATTCAAATTCAGAGTTCAGATTCAGAATTCAGATTGAGAATTCAGATTTAGAATTCTGATTAAGAATTTGGATTAAAGATCAACCTGGAATTTGAAATTGGAACTTATATTCAAATATTAGACTAAGTGTTGTAACTCAAAATTCAAACTTTAGAATCAGAATAAGATTTCAGATTTAGTTTACAGAATGAGATTAATCATTTAATAGTCATATTACTTTCCCCTCCTTTTGTGGGAATTTTTCCTCTATGCATGGTTGAGCTCTAAAAAAGGTATCATGCTAGGGCACGCGTCACGGCTATCCATCAATATTGTAGTTGGTTTTACTTATTCAGTAAAAAAAAAGCATAAAAAAACAGTAAGATTCGAACCGTGACCAGCAACGTGAAAGTTCTGGTTGCTACCACGGCACCATTTCAGCGTGTTATAAATCTTGGAAATTCTACTGTTTAAATACCATTCTTTCCATACATAAAATGAGCTCCTTACATACCAGTTCGCTTTTCCCCAAAAAAACGTATCAGGCATCATTTTTGCCTTTCTAACAGAAAGGTTTGGTTATCGGTCGATTTGAGAGATCATTAATTATGGGTCTTAGACATACCTTTATAGGTACCTATCGACTCAGCTCGACGAGTTCTGTTGATGTCCGTGGATTTGTATGTGCCATTTTAAAAATGTCTAGAACGTTTTTGCGAAACTGGGCTGCACAATTAAAATGATTTTAGTCTCAAAAGAATGCATTTTTTTTTCTACACAACCCTTTCAAAAACGGGAAAAAAACAAAATAGTTGAAACCGTTTTCTTTACCAAATACATATCATACTTATTATGGCATAAAAAAAAGTTGCTAGTGGCGCCTCGAAGCAGCAGCACCAGCAATCATTTATAAATTGAAGATAATCAAAATAAAAAAATAATATTTTTATTAACTCGAGAATTGAACCAAAACCCTTCAGATCCCAAGTTGCAAGCGCTATCCAATAAACCATCGGCACGCTTGATTGAAAGCGGCTCAAACTCAAATAGGTAAAAGGCATTACTAAGACGCACCGTGGTCTGGGCAGTTTCTCAGTCTGCTGGGGCAAATACGGCAACAGTGTTTATATCTTACACTTCTTGCTTTTCAATGCAGCAAATGGCGGATGGGCGTTTCCTTCAGAGTCCGCCATGCCTATAGACATTATAATTTCATTTATGAAATTATAGTGTCTAAAGCCATGCCGGGTGTCAACAAAATGCAGAGCCGTACAGGAAACTGCGTTGGGGGGGAATTTATATGAAGATCTTATGACCCTCGTTTTTTTTACTCGTGTTGAAGAATGAATTTATGTTTTTTTTTTCATTTCTACATACTCATACATAATTTAGATTCAATTTCAGATGCAGAATTCAGATTCAGTTTTCAAATTCAGGATACAGGTTTAGGAATCAGAATTCAGGATTCAAAATTCAGAATTCAAAATTCAGATTCAGAACTCATATTCAGATTCAGAATTTAGATTCAGAATTCAGATTCAGAATTCAGATTAAGAATTCAGATTCAGAATTCAGATTCAGAATTCAGATTCAGAATTCAGATTCAGAATTCAGATTCAGAATTCAGATTCAGAATTCAGATTCAGAATTCAGATTCAGAATTCAGATTCAGAATTCAGATTCAGAATTCAGATTCAGAATTCAGATTCAGAATTCAGATTCAGAATTCAGATTCAGAATTCAGATTCAGAATTCAGATTCAGAATTCAGATTCAGAATTCAGATTCAGAATTCAGATTCAGAATTCAGATTCAGAATTCAGATTCAGAATTCAGATTCAGAATTCAGATTCAGAATTCAGATTCAGAATTCAGATTCAGAATTCAGATTCAGAATTCAGATTCAGAATTCAGATTCAGAATTCAGATTCAGAATTCAGATTCAGAATTCAGATTCAGATTCAGAATTCAGATTCAGAATTCAGATTCAGAATTCAGATTCAGAATTCAGATTCAGAATTCAGATTCAGAATTCAGATTCAGAATTCAGATTCAGAATTCAGATTCAGAATTCAGATTCAGAATTCAGATTCAGAATTCAGATTCAGAATTCAGAATCAGAATTCAGATTCAGAATTCAGATTCAGAATTCAGATTCAGAATTCAGAATCAGAATTCAGATTCAGAATTCAGATTCAGAATTTTTGTAAATTTATTTTCGGCATATCGGTGAAAAATTTAGATTCATGGAGAAAGAATATCAGAATTAAAAATTGATGAAGCTGGATGTTGCGAGGTAAAGTATGGTGTACGTTAATAAATTTTCCTTGCAAAAATGTTCTTTCGCTCTTTTCATCATCCGTAAAATTTCTCCTCACTTTATCAATTTTCAATTCTGGAATTGTTTCTCCAAGAATACCAATTTGCACAGTTTTTGATAAATTTGCGATGACTTAAAGATCATTACGCATGAAAACACGATTTTGTTTTGTGAAAACTTTTTTTCACAATTTTTCTGAAATTAAGTTTGCTGCATACTTTTAGGGGTAAAACCATACTATTAAAAGTTGTAAAATCCGAAATCATAAAAAAAAATTTGGATGAAAGAAATTTCAATGTTGAAAACCGTGTGATGCAAAACAATCAAAATGAGATTTACAAGATTAAGAATTCAGATTCAGAATTCAGATTCAGAATTCAGATTCAGAATTCAGATTCAGAATTCAGATTCAGAATTCAGATTCAGAATTCAGATTCAGAATTCAGATTCAGAATTCAGATTCAGAATTCAGATTCAGAATTCAGATTCAGAATTCAGATTCAGAATTCAGATTCAGAATTCAGATTCAGAATTCAGATTCAGAATTCAGATCCAGAATTCAGATTCAGAATTCATATTCAGAATTCAGATTCAGAATTCAGATTCAGAATTCCGATTCAGAATTCAGATTCAGAATTCAGATTCAGAATTCAGATTCAGAATTCAGATTCAGAATTCAGATTCAGAATTCAGATTCAGAATTCAGATTCAGAATTCAGATTCAGAATTCAGATTCAGAATTCAGATTCAGAATTTAGATTCAGAATTCAGATTCAGAATTCAGATTCAGAATTCAGATTCAGAATTCAGATTCAGAATTCAGATTCAGAATTCAGATTCAGAATTAAGATTCAGAATTCAGATTCAGAATTCAGAATTCAGATTCAGAATTCAGATTCAGAATTCAGATTCAGAACTCAGATTCAGAATTCAGATTCAGAATTCAGATTCAGAATTCAGATTCAGAATTCAGATTCAGAATTCAGATTCAGAATACAGATTTAGAATTCAAATTCAGAGTTCAGATTCAGAATTCAGATTGAGAATTCAGATTTAGAATTCTGATTAAGAATTTGGATTAAAGATCAACCTGGAATTTGAAATTGGAACTTATATTCAAATATTAGACTAAGTGTTGTAACTCAAAATTCAAACTTTAGAATCAGAATAAGATTTCAGATTTAGTTTACAGAATGAGATTAATCATTTAATAGTCATATTACTTTCCCCTCCTTTTGTGGGAATTTTTCCTCTATGCATGGTTGAGCTCTAAAAAAGGTATCATGCTAGGGCACGCGTCACGGCTATCCATCAATATTGTAGTTGGTTTTACTTATTCAGTAAAAAAAAAGCATAAAAAAACAGTAAGATTCGAACCGTGACCAGCAACGTGAAAGTTCTGGTTGCTACCACGGCACCATTTCAGCGTGTTATAAATCTTGGAAATTCTACTGTTTAAATACCATTCTTTCCATACATAAAATGAGCTCCTTACATACCAGTTCGCTTTTCCCCAAAAAAACGTATCAGGCATCATTTTTTTATATTGAGATTGGAATTTTTCGTGTTTGAATATCTGAAATCATACTTATATGATTCAGAGGGAAGGAATCTATCATGTATATTCTATATTATTTTATATATTTCCAAATATAATTTAAACTCTGTTAGAAAGGCTCCAATCCACTGTTAAGTGTATTAAATCGGGTTTTTTTGTTTTTATTCTAAAAACGGTTTAACATCTTTCAAATTTTGTCACCGTTTTGAATAAAAATTCACGCTTACACGCTTGTAAACACGTTTTGATTGAATAATAAATCTGTTTTCAAGCAGGGTGGCCTCTATTTCTCAACATCGTTAAAAACCTGCCGCCACCCACCAAACTTGTTTTATAACAATACTGGGAAAGTTTGAGCTCATTCCGATAACATTGAGACGACCCTCAGAGGCTTTCAATTTTGTATGGAACTTTCTAAGAAAGAATGGGAATATTTTCAAACAAAAAAATTGTTAATAATTTTGGCAACACAGTAAAACAACACAAACTTTTACACGTCTATGTTTTAAGTAGTGCACCTACCTACATGTAAGGAAAGCGACGTCTGAAACTCATAATTCAAATCAATGCAAAAGAACTGTCAAAATCGATTTCAATCGATCCGAGCTTCTTTCATAGAGCTTTAGGCTTTCTAATAGAAAACTCAATATAAGGGCCCAAGTAACAATTTAAGATCGCTTACGACTGTTTCCTAAAGCTTCTTTATAAGCCAAATTGCATTCTATGTTTTAGCACAACTACTTGAAAGCGGACATATGAACTTTGTTATCGTCTCTAAAGCTTATTCTTTAAGCTATGATAAATTATCCAACAGAATAGGTTGATTCGATCTTATTGACATAGCCTAGAGCTCTCTCAAGACTACCAACAGCTCTTTTAAAACTACGTCATAGAATCTGATAGGAATTTTACTGTGGGATCTTTTTTTCATGTTTTTTCTCGTGTTATCACTTACTCTCCCAAGAATTTGGTGATTGGTGAAGATTCCTTTTAAATTATTTAAAAAAAAAATATCATTTTCAATATATCTTAGCATGAAACTTCCTACAACCTCAGATTTCTGGAGAAATATATAAGAAATGACATCAAAGCATAAGCGCGTCTCAAAAAAAAACATGGTTGACCACATTTTAAGCATTTTTAAAGTAAAAAAAAAAAGGAACACATCCATTTGCTCAAATGATGCAATATTTCTTTTGCTTTGAAATTCATCACCTATACAACAAATAGTACAACAAACATTGTCAAATTTGTTGAAAATTTCTAGCTATACGTTTTAAAATATTATTTTCAGCTAAATGACTTCAGTAATTTCAATTAAATTTCACAACCAACATGACGTTTAGTTTCCAGAGACCATAAATCACAGCTGATAAAAATCTGTCAACTTTACGGTAACTCTTGAGCCGCACTTCTGAATTAGTTGGTATGCTCAGATTTTTTTTTAATTTATATATTAACTAGCTGGCCCGGTGTGCTATGCAACACCTTTCAAAAATATATGAAATTTTCTTAAAATTATATAAATTTTAATTGATTTGTGGGCATTATTTAAAATCAATAGCATATATTTCATAGCAGTTCATTTGAATTATGCTGTAATTCAAATCAACTGCTATGAAATAAAAGCTGCAGCTGAAGTTTCGGATTGCAATACAAATATGGTTTAAACTGATTTTCTGAAACTTGATCTATAATTTTTTTTCATTAATTAAAATAATTCAACGTGAGTTTTGTTTGTTAATTAATTTATACGGCTTTATCGGTGGACGTTATGTTCTCATAGTGAGAGCGGGTAGACGCTCATTTTCCTCAACACCTGTCATTTTCTTCTAATCTTCTTCTATTCATCTATAATTTTCAAATCTTGACATGTTAAATTTGTTTTCTAAATCTGAAAGTTTAACCTGTTTCGATCAGCTTCATAAGCTCTTTACTTATTTTATTGACATCAATTTTCACCCTCTCCTTCTTCCAATGCGGTAAGGGCTCACAAAACATACCATAGAAATATTGTTGGTACCTATCTGAAAAATGTCACATGCCACATCTGGCTTCGATGGGTTTATAAGATGGATAAGTATGGAAGCCCTACATCTCCCTTCCTATATTCTCAATCATATCAAGGAAGGCGCAAAAAAGGAATGGTTTCAAATAGTCATGCAAATATTTTTTGTATTCAAATACCATCCCTTGCCAAAATTTTGTTCCATCTGCATGGTATTTAAGTTGTGGAGTTATGAAAAACTTGTACTGGGTTCACAACCCCTCTTTTTGTTTTCCCATTGGATACTACCAAAACTCATAGATATATTTTAAGTACTCAAAAACCCATTGATGAAAAATTTGGTATGTTAAAGAAATTAGTTCTTGATAATGAAAAGACAATAACCATTTAAGACCTTCTTACCTCAGAGGACATTCGGATCAGAATAAGTTCTCGGATTATGCAATTAAATTGTTTTGATGCCCGCTTTCCTCCTTTATATCTCCACGCATAAAAATGGAGAAGCATTGATTCATCAAAGAAACAGTCCTTGTATTCAAATACCCTCACATATGAAATTTGGTTTCATGTGTTCGATCAGCTCTTCAAAAATGCTGTTAAGTGTAAGAGAAACTCAAAACTAAGCGAAAGAAGTTTCAGAAATGTTTGTTATTTTTTAACTCTCTAACAAACTAGAGGTATGAGAAAATATAAACAAAAAGATCTTTAGCTTTATTTCCTTAGTCCGAAACTACTTGTCATCTTTTAAAAATTTGTTTCTAGATTCATCTTTTCTTCAATTTAGTTTTAAAATATTTACGTTGCTTTAAGAATAAATTTTGATTTTTAAGGACATTTTTATATTTTTTGCATTAATTTTTCAACTTCAAGTCGTTCAATGTAAGTGAAATTTCGTGGAGTGTGTTATGTTGATAAAAGGATTAGTAATATAGGATGGAAACAGTAAAATTTTGGCTTATAAAAACTTTCATATAATTAAGGACAGGACTGTAGTGAGAACCGACTTATTGGAGCTTTGGAGAAAAAAGTTTTTCTATAATATATTTGCTTAAAGTATGCATATATAAAGAAAAATTAAAAAAAAATACAGATTGTATCTCAAGGGAGCCAGAATTTATTTCAACACGTATCCGGGCCAGACAATTCCGGTTAATTTAACATGAATACTTGACAAAATCCAAGCCTTTGATCTCAAAACTGATGACCAAAAATCCGTACAAATTTTGTCATAACGCAGAAATTACTCTTTAAAAATCAAGCCAAAAAATGAGAAAAAAAATTGGTAAACATTTATTGACAGATTATTAATTGTATTTAAGCTTTCACCAAACCGCTCATGATAATTTGATGATAAAACTTGATCATCAAATTTCATTTATGACGCATCAATAAACAAGTTTAACAACATTATTTGTTTCTTTTTTGTTTGATTTGTCAAATAATGTGAATATATCCAGACAAAATATCGGCATTTTTCAATGAAATCCGGGCAACCGGGCCGGGCCAGACTTTTCCCAAGTTCTGTATCAAATATTCGGGGAATCTGGCCATCTTATTCTCTCTAATGTTCCAGGTTCCAATCAATTCAAAAATAAATGTCCAGCAAAATTTTCACTCGGAGATTAAGTACAAGTTCGTAAAAAGAATCAAGTGAATGACATTTTTAAGTAAAAATCTAAACTTTTCATAGAAAGAAATCCTTAAAGTCAATACAAATTTTATTTTATTTTGTGATTTCTTCTTGTTCGTGTTGCCAAATTGACTCAGAGAGAGAGAGAGTATAAAGTATTAATTTTGAATCACGAATTTTATTTATGAAACAACGATCTGCTACAAATTGATTTTCATATTGATATTTGAATTTTTAATTCAACTTAACTTCGAGCTTAAACTGAAGTTTTAATTGAAATTCGAAGTGTGAATCTTGAATTTTCAATCTGAGTTTAAAAACTGCAATCAAAATTTGAGGACGAGTTTTTAATCTTTATTCTAGATAATAATTTCCATGAATTATGAACCGAAAAGCTAAATTTGTATCAGAGCTCTCAACCAGAAATCTTTTATTCGAATTCTGAATTTTTGATTTGCAATATATAATTTTCTTCAGTTATTTGTAATTCAACTTAATAATCTGAAAGAAAATAGCGGAGGATAAAACTATTTCATCATTGTGAAGCCTAACTGATTCCACATCTTAATAGAGATATTTAAATTATAAAATTGAAATTCAAATCTAAAAAATGAATTATAATATTGAATAAATATTTTCTTCTCACGCTCCGAAATTATGAGTTCACAGGCCCTTAGTAAGAACCGACTCATGGGTTTGGTAAACTTTTAACCTTTGATTTTTGCCAACAATGCACGAATAACAACAAAAAATTAAAATTACATATGTTTGTAACTATATGATTATTCATCTTTGAGTACTCAATCAAAGATTTTGGATTATATCTCAAATTTAGAAAAGTGGACCTTAACCTAAAGGGTGGTCTTATTTTCAAAGTGAAACCTTAAAAAACAAAATATGAAATTGGCTTTCATCGATGGTTAAAATTTGTCAATTTCTTTAAGAGTCTAGTAGATCAAACTTATTTGATTTGAACATAAAATAAGTTCTTTTTAGGGAAACCTTCAGCATCTTGATAAAAAATTCTATACTCAAATCAAGCAAGCCTTATCTTCCCAACTCTTTTGCAAATCTCAAGATTCTAAGCTTTGATGAAAATTCATAATATTTTCCGAAAAAAAAGTAAGCGATAATTTTTTATCGGATCAAATTTGCTTGATGCAAACGTGAACCAAATTTATGAATTTTGTTTCAAATTGGGCTTTTAAAAAAACTGCAATATTAAAAATGCTATACAATATACCGAAAAAATATAAAATTTCGTGCAGATTTTCTAGGAGAAGATTAGGTATATGCTTCTGTAACAGCAAATATTTTTCATAAATAATCAATTCCGTACTGAAAATCCTGTGGTTGATTATTTTCAATAAAAATTGGGATATTTTTTTTACAAAAATGAAAACTCAGAAAATCAAATTTTACTTAATATTTGTGATTTTCAGTTGAATTTTGTGTATCATTTAAAATTTTGATATCTGGGAATTGAATTGAAATGCAAATTTTTAAGTACATGTTCTCTTGATTTCCTCAACAATTTTATATCGATTGTAAAATCCGTTTTTAAGCTAAATCTGTGAATTTTGAATCTGCATTCTAAATATATATTTTGAATATGATTTCTGAACTTGAGTTAAAAAATTCTACTTTTAATCTGATTCTAAATTTCTGTAGGATTTCTGAAATGTACAAAAAATACGATTTAAGAATCTTAATTCCAGATCACAATTTTTTGAATCATCATTCTTAGATGCATTAATTAAATTCTTTAGTTTTATTTTAATTTTGATTTACTATTTCATATATTAATTTTTAATTTAAATAAAAAACATGATGCAAATTTGATACGAAATGTAAAACCAAATTTGAATCAAGACTTCGAAGCAGCTGTTCATTTTTAACTTCCTATGATTATTCGAACTGAAAACCAAGAATCCTAAACTGGATACAGAATCAGAAATACGAAAATAGAAATACAATTTTGGTTAGGGGATAATAGAAACAAGAACCTCCAAAATGTGCTTTATTTAAAATTTCATATTCAGATATGAATTTCTATGAACAAGTGAAAAAATTTAGAAAAACAGTAGCTGAATTTTGAATTTGGGATGGATTTTTGAGGTTTTGTTATTGTTGAATAACTTTACTAATAATTTTACAATGAATTTAAAATTTTGAGTGTACAGTAGAATGTAGTACCTCGCTTACTTTTTTTACCCTCATGGGGGGGGGGGGGGGGAATTTAACCCCCTACCCTTCTCGTTCATACGGCCATGTGAGATCGAATATGGAAATTGTATCTGATTGTTTGAAATAGAAAACCAAATAAGAGTCAGGTTTGTTTCTTAAGTTTTTTTTCCGCAAAATCGGGCCAATATTTAGGCAATTTTCGAAATTTCCATATAAAAATCATGCAGAAAACCACTTGAAAATTTGCTTTTAGAATTCATAACTATGAAGACTCAATAATTTTTTTTTTTTTTGATTGATTATAAAAATAAAGTGCAAAAATATTGTCTTAATGTAATTGGAATTTGATATTTGGGACTTCGTTTTTATTTATAAGTGTGATTTTTTTTTGAAAAACTGCAGTTAAAATTGTGTACCTGAGAAAAGATTCCGAGAAGAGATTGTTTCTTTTGAATCATTTTATTCGTAAAAAAAATTATTAGTAAAATGAAATTATAAGTTTAGAGAAGAGCATTTCGCTTGGTAGTTTTGGACCCTCATGGGATTGGGAGTTCTCCCCGTTCCTACGGACATAACTAAGGGCCACTCTTCTGTCCATTGACAAATTCAGAAGATAAGTGTCATATTTTTGATCGAATATTTATTTTAACATGAAGTTTCAGTTGTTTAGGAAGAAGTCACAGTACAGTAATTATTTTAAGTTTAATATTTGTTTCATTTTGTTCAAAAGTGTGTCCACTTTAAAACCCTTTTGAACAAACTACCTTAAAATATGAAAGCTTTTTCAAGTTTTCTATGTATCTTTATTTTCATATTCTTCAATAAAACCCAAATTGCCCAAAATATTCATGAACCCGTCATCGTTTCGCTCTTTCAGCGATGTTGTGATATGCGGAATCTCCGGCGCAGTTTCTATCACTTACTATTCATTCGACCAGAGCAGACCCGAGGCTGTCCAAACCCGAGTAAGAGCAGCATGAATATTCATCAATTCGTTTAATTTTTTTTTCATGAATGAAGTTTTTTCTTGCCAACGAGCTGTCTGTTTCTGCTTTCCATTCATGCGGGGATGAATCGGGATTTTTTGTCTAAGATAAGCACAATAATAGAACCCGGATAGTGCTACGAAAACTAATCATTGTCACTATCTTGTAAAGTGATACATTTGTAATGGAGCAATTTGGTCAGCTTTTTTATTAAGGGGAAAACAAAACTATTCCCAAATTTGGAGTCAGTTTAAAGCAGCAATCGTTGGTGGCCGGAAAAAGAACTGAGAAATGACTCACTTATCTATGATCTCGACTGAGTCGGGAGTATTTTTTCGACACTGTTTGACACAATGCGTCGTCAAATCATTTTGGTGTCCAGTAAAACATTGTCACTGGTTGTTTGGTTAAGTGATAATATCTGCAGATAGAAAACATTGATGTGCATTTGTTTATTTTTTATTGCTTAAGAAGTTTTCAATATTTTGTGAAAGTTTCATTTTTGGGGAAAAAATTGTTAAGGCTTGAAAATTATTTAAAAAAAACTTCCCAAGAACTTCGTCTTCAAAAGTGAAATGAAGTAAAAGTCATCCATTCATAAAACCGTTTTATGATCTTGAATCGGTTGATGCACTTCTGTTGAAACAAAAAAAGAGATCAACGCTCGACTGATACAAAACAAACCTTCCCTCGAACAATGATTTATTCAGAGCATTTTCAATTAAGTCATAAAATTTATTGCCTCGATGCATGATACCAGGTTGACAGTTAGACTGCCAAAATGGGACAAGTCCGACTCATCCTCAACACACATTTCATCAGTGCCATCAACTCAAGCAACCGTAACCGGCTCTGATGGGACCGCGTCGCGCAAATTCAACCGTTTTAATTTTTTTTCTTTCATTGTCTTTTAGGCATCAGTCCAGAAGAACTTGGCCGCTGTCAAAAGGCCACTCTAAGGGTTCAGCCACAATCGGTGGGACATATCTGGGGTATTGTTTCGGAAAATGAGTCGAATGGATCGTTCTTCTGCTCTATTCCCCATCACAGTAGTTCTTTAAGTAGAATGGATGTTAACGGCAATGTATGAATGACGATGATGTCTCAATTTTCGTCACCGCAACGTGGTTTCGGAATTGCTAGAACTGAAAGCTTTAATCATGTTACAAAGTCCATCGAGAAAAAAACGGCGGAAATGGAGGGTCATCCATCTGTGGAGAATGTTTTAATTTAAAACCGGAGATGGAAGTCCAGAAATTGCTCGTGTGCTGTCCCTTGTTTTAGGCTATGAATAATTGAGTGTTGGAGTGACTAAGCTGAATGAGTTTTTCGGTTTTGTGATATGCTGAAGAATAAAATCAGCGATCTTGAAACAATGGATTTTTTTAAAATTTATTTTTCGAGCATGTTCAGAGAATCAGAACTATCCTTTAAAAGTGGGAACTCTATTTGCGCTAGTGCGCTGCAAGGCAATACTCATTAACGAAACCACTTTTCTCCTGAGCCGATGTTCGTGAGTTCGAGCCCAGGAGTAAACATCGATCATTTTCCAATGACTGGCCACCATTTGCATCATTGAGATAAGTCGGGAATGACATAAAGATATTAAAACGACTATAATCGAACCAAAAAAAAAAAAATAAAAAAAAGGAACCACTTTTCGAAAAACCTCTCCTCATGACGACCTGACGCCTGGACTCTCTTCTAACGGCTCAACATCTCCTCGTAATGACTCGAGGTGCCCTCATAAACCTTTTCTCTGGGCGACTCAAGGCTTGATCCCTTCTCTAATGATTCTAAATCCAATCACACCTCGCGATTTTTTATTAGTTGATAACCAAGGTGGTAAATCCCGGTTTACGGATTGTCTGCCAAGGCGCAGCGAGCAACCGTGTCTCCCCAGTTTGCTACTCTGGTTCCATGTATACAATAGGAAGACTCATGATATTTTCCGTGTATACCTTCTACTCCCTAAACTTCACCTAAGGCCACAGACCTTGTTCGCTCCTCGCTCCTGCTTCAATAGTGGGAGGTCTATTCGCGCTAGTGCGTTAAAAGGCAATACTCATAGACGAGACCACTTTCAGCAAACCTCACATCCACACGAACTGTCCTCTAACGACTTTACAACCGCCATCATCTCGCAATGACTCATGATTCCCACATGAACTTTTCCTCTTCGCAATCCGAGGCCTGATCTCTCTTATCACGACTCGAGATCCAACCGCTCCTCGCATCGACTTGAGGTTGACCTCTCCACTGCACGACTCAAGGCCAAATCTCTCCTCTAGCGGCTCGAGATATGACCTCTCCTCGTAATAACTTGAGGTTACCACTTATACCCCACCTCTTGTTGATTAAAGGTCTAGTCTCTTCTCTTGCGACTCGAGACCCGACCTCTTATCGTGAAGACTCGCGGATGACAACCCAAACCTCTTCTTCTGACGATATGAAGGCTGACCGCTCCTCTAACGACTCGAAGCCCGACTTCTTATCTCCAGGATTTGAGGTATGCCACCATTATGCCCGTCGTGTGCCGATCGAGAGCAGCTAATCCTAGACTTGCGCCTGTCACTGCACACGCGTGGGACTTAACGCAACTACTCGGATGATTCCCGACGAAGACGTCATTTTACTTCGCCTCGAATATGTATTATCCCCACAGCTTCGGTCTTTGGGAACCGCACTACCCGGATACTCCCCAAAGATGGAGCATCCTACGCACGAACAAGGCATACCCACGGCATCCGCTAGATAGAAGAAGTTTCCTTATCTTTGTGATTCAGACCGTGGGGTCGGATGCACACTACAAGACAGCCCTCCGTCTATGAGGTCAGTCTACTCCGACCGTTATCCGTCCTTCTTTTATCCCTTTGGCTGGCAACCCTAGGATTTTCGGCCCGCGGCTCTTTCTGTCCGTCGGGTACCAGATCGAAGCAGCTTGTCCTGGACTCACGCCTGTCACGGAACACATTTGGGACTTTCCCGACAGTGAAGACATCCTACATCGATTTGAGAGGCTCGCCCGGTATCGAAAACCTTTCTAGCCGTGGGTATCCCCCGACAGTGGTTAACCCTCTTCCTGCGAAGTCCGCTACTAGGCATGTAAAAAACCTACAATCCCGGCGTTACAGGGACTCCTTTTATAAGACCTCAGGGCGGCTCGCTTATCACAAGAAAATCGCAGGGAGTCCGAACTCTAAGATCAGGTGAACCCCAATTACGCACTTCTCAATTTTTATTTAACAAATGCCACAAAAATTCTACTGTATATGCGCAAACTAGTAATGACCAGATGGTTACGATACCTTTTAGGGTCAAGCCCTGGTTGTCGCTGTTGAAATTGGCGGATCTACGGCGATGTTGACGCTACTGCTGACCAACTACTCTGGCGGTCAAATTCCGGCCGAAAACCGGAATTTCCCTTCCGTGAATCTCCACGGCGAGAACGAATGAGCGGCTTAGGTAGCTGGTTGGTCGATTCGATGGGTTGGTATTTTGGAATCGACAACAACGTGTGACAGTCCAGAAGATGCTTTTAGCCAAAGACTTAGGGGTAATGTTCAGTAATCAGGCGTTATTGTCCGTATTTCAGCGGGAACAAAATAGCGGTTCGCCGTCTCATGGCTTACCTGGTGTCTGACTTGTGCACTTAAAACTAGTGGGTGTGTAGATAAGTCTTACACTTTGTACATCACAGTGTCGTTGTACTATTGGATGTGAGCCAGCACCAGGAAGCTGCCTTTGACCGGCCTTGAACCGCGAGTACAGGTCGTTGCTCTCCCATTATGGTGGACACGATCACTTCGCCTTTGTCAATTCGTCAGACGACGCTATCGATACCGAGCAGCACGGGTTACCATAGATTGCCCTCTGGTTGTGATGTGTTGAAGCTTCCTGGCCGCATACTTTTGGCTTGTAGCGCTGTCGTCGGCTTCAATGGCTGCATTATTTTACATTCACTACAACCTCGATGAAAGTGTTATTTGACGCTTACAGGTATTGTCTTATTCCCGAAGTTTCCCCTTAGGAGGTGGCACTACTCGGATACTCCCCGGCGATCGTTTTGGGCCCATAGACGGCAAGTATGTTGATACGTACCACCGCAAACCTCTTACAGGCAAACACAACATACTCGGGTGTTTCCTCTTCGTCACCGTAATCTGAGCAATATGGTGAGGCTACATGTCCAAACCGGTAGTGGTAGGGATAAGGAATTGCGTCATATGGAAATCCACTTCATTGTATCTTCTTCCCATCCAGCTCCCGATGTGCGGGATCAAACGATGGGTCTACCTTCCTCTCGCTGAGCTGTCCCACAGCTACTGCCATTTGGACATCGAGTCCTCATTAGCGAGATCTCGTTCGTTGGGCCTTTCTTTATTGTCGTAGCAATAGACATCCTCTTCTTGCCGAGAGGGGAATGGCGCCCGCCACTACGCAAGTTTATCAGCCGCTGAACGCTGCTAAGTCTCTGCAGGTTACACTGTCTTCCTAGGGCCTGCCTCCAGGCCACTGCTTCGTACCGCAAGATTGACGTGGTCACGCTTGACAGTATCCTCTTTCTACTGCGGATTGCCAAGGAGTTCGACATCATCCGTGTGAGTACAGCCGTGGCCTCACAGCCATTGACATTTGAATTCTGGCTAATGCGGTACGAATCATACAAATTCAACGATGTTTGAACACTTATTCTTACATTCTAGAAGAATGCAAGGGAGCACATTTTTTGCTTTCTACGCTTGCAAAACGTTTCCAGCGACCAAATATGATGCTTTTCTGATTGGACAATTCTTTCAACTACACCACCTGGTATTGGTGCATAGCTAGTCGTATAGAAAACAACAAGACCGTCTTCCAGAAACCATTTCTACGACCTTTAACGTGTTTGGTGAATTGTGCTCGCAGTAGCGTTGTTAACGACGTGAGCTATCATTTCTAATTCGATTTTATGTTTGCTGGGTAGCCACCCTCACTGCAGGGCTTCGTTTGCTGATGCAATCGGATGCTTCAGATAACTGATCTGCATCCCTTATTTGGGGAGTTTCTCAGGCCGACCACCATCTGGTCCGAGCAGATTTTACACTGCTTAACCAATGTCATTCGCAGCTCTTCTGCTGTAGTGATCTCATCGAAATCTTCGATACGGATGGTCACTTATTTACAGAGTGCGCGTTCTTCGTCCTTTCACCCATTACTTCAGCGTCTTTAAGGTTTCGCTTGATCTGTCTAAGCATTTGTTTATATCTTAGAGCATCCAACCAGAGCATGTTTGACGAATTTTGCTCAAATTCTCGCCCAGATCGACGAAGTTGTCATCCGTACGTAGCTGTTTATGCACGTACGGGTAAAGTGATCTCACGTCGCCGTCGGATGAGTCACTCGAGTCGGGTAGGTTGACATCACCGTCTTGATTCATCTGAGTCGCAAGCGTTAATGATCCGTACGTGTGCTGTGACAGGCGCGAGTCCAGGATAAGCTGCTCTCGATTCGGCTCACGGCGGGCAAAAAGCCTAGGGTTGCCAGCCAAAAAGGAGGAGGAAGACCGGACCTCGGTCGGAGTAGAATGCTCTTTCGGCGGTGGGCATTCGAGTAGTGTGCGCAGAATCCTAGCAGTAAAGCATACAAAGATAAGACTCTACCTTCTGTGTATGCCGAGCTGTTAGGTACGTCGCGAACGTTGTGTAGGATACCTCCACCGTCGCGGAGTATCTGATTAGAACGCGCTCCCTACGAGGGAAGCTAAGACATGACCTTCTTCGCAGTCGAATTCGTAGGGGGAAGAGTATTTACGCCGCGTAATACTCTCGGGTAGGGTAAGTCACTCGAGTCGGTGTAGGATGACATCTTCGCCGGGAATCATCCGAGTAGTTTTCGTAAAGCCCCGGACGTGACAGGCGCGTGTCCAGGATAAGCTGTTCTCGATTCGGCACACGGACGGGCAACCGGAGCGGGCCTCGAACCAAACCAAGCGGAGCCAAGATCTCGAATCATTAGAGGAGAAGTTATTGGTCTCTTGCAGTGATCTCGAACAGAGACGGAGCGCACGATAGTCGTGGAAACCAAGCGAGCCTCGAGTTGCGAGTAAAGGCCGGACCTCGAGTCGTTAGAGGAGAGGTCCTTAGTCTTGAATCGTTACAAGAGGCAGAGTATATATGCTGGAGTTTTGGCTCGAATTGGATTTTGCTGATGAGCGCTTAAGCGTGGACTTGGTCTCTCATCTCGGGCACAGCATTCGATGCAGGTCCGGATAGGAATTATGACCAGAGGCCATAATGGACTTTATGGCGTAGGGGTACTTAGTATCATGAGTCGTCCGATTGCACCCATGGACCCAGAGTAGGGGAGACCCAGGGGAGACTCGGTCGTTCGCCGTGCCTTGGGATGCAATCCGTAAAAAGGATTTACCGCCTAGGTGATCAACTAATAAAAAAAACGTACGTGCCTTCGTGGGCTTTGATCACGATATCATAGCATAAGCATAGCATAAGCGTAGCATAACTATAGCATAAGCATAGCATAAGCATAGCATAAGCATAGCATAAGCATAGCATAAGCATAGCATAAGCATAGCATAAGCATAGCATAAGCATAGCATAAGCATAGCATAAGCATAGCATAAGCATAGCATAAGCATAGCATAAGCATAGCATAAGCATAGCATAAGCATAGCATAAGCATAGCATAAGCATAGCATAAGCATAGCATAAGCATAGCATAAGCATAGCATAAGCATAGCATAAGCATAGCATAAGCATAGCATAAGCATAGCATAAGCATAGCATAAGCATAGCATAAGCATAGCATAAGCATAGCATAAGCATAGCATAAGCATAGCATAAGCATAGCATAAGCATAGCATAAGCATAGCATAAGCATAGCATAAGCATAGCATAAGCATAGCATAAGCATAGCATAAGCATAGCATAAGCATAGCATAAGCATAGCATAAGCATAGCATAAGCATAGCATAAGCATAGCATAAGCATAGCATAAGCATAGCATAAGCATAGCATAAGCATAGCATAAGCATAGCATAAGCATAGCATAAGCATAGCATAAGCATAGCATAAGCATAGCATAAGCATAGCATAAGCATAGCATAAGCATAGCATAAGCATAGCATAAGCATAGCATAAGCATAGCATATGCATGACAACTACATTGAAGCGAAACAAGAGTAATATTTTATGGGATTTTCATCCCATTGTATTATTCATCCCCAAAAAAAAAAGTAGTGAGATTCGAACTCACAGCAATATCTGATCTCTGCTTGCCAGTCTGATATCTTACCCAGTGCACCATCTGTGTTGGCTAGCAAACGAAAGTTTATTGTCCTTCTACCACCACCGATTACCAAGAATCGCATTGCATTGGCCGTCTGCCGTTTGGCCGAAGCTTTTGAGCAGAATGGGAAACTAGAAACTGTTTTCTATTGCCGGCCGTTTTACATACACATGCACAGCTCATCTCGGCTGGTAGTTTTTTCCGTCAGAGATTTTTTTTTCTAAATAATGCCGGTTTACATACACACACAGCACATCATTCGACAATATCCTTGCTGGTTTTGGTGCCATATTGCTTTTTCTTGTGATGGGATATGAGATATGTTTTATTTTGTTTCTTTCAGTCTTATGCAATGCGGTTGCGCTGGGAGGACAATGCAAGTTTCTAGAAAACATGTTAATGCCAGTCCGGCATAGAATGCAATACCGATAATTCCACCTCCAAGGAAGTTTACTATTGGAGTAGAGTCTGATTTGTGGGTGTAACTAATCCAAAAAGATAATTTTTACAAAAGGAATAGTAGAAACATGTTCCTTTAAATTGAAATCTTCCAGTAAACGCCCCTTTTTTCTAGGATATAAGCAGATGAACGATATACTTTTCCAAAATATTGTCATCCAAAGCTTGTCCAAATGTCCCTCGGAATGTTGGTACCCCAACATCGGTCCCAGTTGTTATGCATGATGAAAGCTTGTGCGATGAAATTCCTACCATAATTTCGTAAGAAGAAGCAGATCCTCGACAGTACAAGAAATGGTCCTTGTTTCTGCCTTCTGGGTAACCACCCTGGTTTACGGTTTTGAGAAAATTGAATTTTGTTTTGTTTGGCCGCCGCAACCAAATTACATGTCGACCCTACAATGTTGTTGTTGTTGCTTGCTGTTTCTTTTTGTCGAAACTTTATTGGCCCGAAAGTCCGAATGGTTTTTGCGCTGGTTCCTCAAGGATGGGAGTCTTATTGGGTCTTATATATATTTTTTACATGTTTTGTCGATGTTCTTTTTCCTTTCCTTTAAATGGGTGGTGCTGACTGCCCAGCAACAATGACGTTCTACCAAATTCAATGCGAAATATTTGTAGGCCGAAACCGAGGGGGGCCACAAACATTACGAAAGTCAGTGCCCCGAAAATCAACAAGCAAAATTTAATGAAACATATTTCATGAATGGAGGCAAAAAAGCCTCCCGAACAGCCAGACAGAACCAAGAATGGAGAAGGCAGACTGGCTCAGTCTTTTTGGCCAAGATTCAACTTAAATTCTGCTCGTCCCCTCTCTTTGTCCATCTGGGGTCTGTGTCTTTGAGAGGAGGAAACCTTCTAGAGATCTTTGCAACAGGCAGATTCGGTTTGTTCTTTGTTCTTCTGGTAGGCAACCGACGAAAACCTTGAGCGAAATTGAACATGCCGAAAGTCCTTGTCGAGTGCAGGCACTTGAATGTTCCTCCCACATAATTTCGGTAGGATGTCAGTTGGCTGATTATAATGTGCTTGTCGGAAGCGTCTCCGTGGAGTTTAACAAAACTGCAGCGACATATATTGTCAACCGATAGAATCCGGAGCTGAAGATCTAGTGATCATTATTTAAATCAAATTGTTTTCATCTAATCTAACAGCATGTTTTAAAAATCTGCCCTTGCATGGATAATGTTTCAAGCAGATTAAAAGAACTAACTGCGAACATAAAAACTGAGTTTTGGGAGAACTTTATTTGAACATTGGAGGAAAAGGGCAAAACGAGCAAAAAATGCTTTGTGTGACATTTTTCGTAGAATCGGTATCCATGCAGATGCGAGTTTGTAGTTAAGAAATGATACAGGACTTTGTTTTTCCTTGATTTAAAAGCTATTTAATGTTTATAGGGTCATATTTTAATGGAGTGTCCAACTGCATGTTTGGGATATTCAACCAAAACAGGATATAATCTTTTCTTTTGATGTATCCGTGTTCTATCATTTATTTTGACAAACTATCGTTCTTTAATTCTTAAAAACGCAAAAACCTAGGAAGTGTTTCGAAAAACAAGATTTGATAAAAAAAAACTAGTAAAACATCAGTTGAAAAGTATCCATACCTGGATATTCATAGTTATACTTAAACTTCTAGAATCGATACTTGAATTTGGAATTGAAAAATGCTATTTTTAAAATTCATAATGAAAAGTAAAGTGATTGGGCAAAATTATGTTATTTGTAATTGGACGAACGCATACAAATCGAAGTATTTTTCTTCTATTTTATTTTATTTAATTTTAAAGTTTGTCTCGTGGTCTGTAAATGCTACGTAATATTTCCTGCAGGCTCATTTGTATTGATGGATTCAAACGCCTTTGCAAATAAATAATAATTACTACATAAACAAAGCATCCTTCAACCAAGGATCAAAATAAATATCTCCCATAACTCATGTTCTTCTTTCAAACATATTGATTTATTTATTTATCGGATCATCTTTTCCTCTCATGTCTTACATGTCAAAATCGTGGAACCCTACCGATGCCCAATGTTCACAAGCCTATCCAAAGAGACCTCCGATCAATTGGGCTATCATTTTCTAAGCAAACATTCCCTTTCAAAATCAAGAAGAAAAACATTAAATAAAAATGAAACCAGTGCAGGAGAAGAATGTATATCAATCAAACAGCTTCAATAAATCAGATGAATGAACCATCTGCATCTGAGCACCTTGCCTTGTTGTTTTGTGCGTGATCCCTTCGAAAGGGAATCCTTCTGCTTACCCGGACCTCGTTCCTTACAACGGAAACATCAAAAAGCTGAACTTATTCGAAGGGCCAAAGAATAAAAAAACATGACACAAATATTTCCTCACGACCCAAAATAGATGAGAACTCGAAAGCCAAACATAACAATCACACTTGAAAGGCACATGTGAGCCGCAGAGCCTTTACAAGATTCCTGAGAAAAAACCAATGAACAGACAAACGGGATGGGTTAGGACCCATACCATGCGATTTTGTGCGAAAAATGTACTGAGTGAGAGTGAAAAAAAGGTAAAAAAAATTCAATATTCCCGGATCCTTTCAACCAAGTCATTCGGTAGTGATTTTTATGTTAGCCAAAATGAAAAAAAATCGGACTATCCTTACCTTTCAGGCTTGCAAGAAGAATAGAAATCCTCGTCATGCTGACATACTAGAAGCACGTCGAAGGGGTTGGTAAGGAGAAGTAAGAGTTTTTCAAATTTACATGATTTTTACCTCTATTCTTTTTTGACCCGTACAACTGTCTCTAAATACTCGAGAACTCATTGATGCGTGATGAGGTTAGTCGATAGAACCGGTGCTCGGTTAAGATCTGATAAAAAACATTTATCAAGAGCCAATTTTAAAAAGTAGGCCGAAGGACTTAACTAGCGGTTACTGCTTTGAATTTGGTTGAAGAAATATAGCAATTGAACATTCCACTCCCCACAAGTTTTGTTGATCCATGAATAAAATCAATGAATTAATAAAAGGATTTTTGATGATAAATATTCAACTGCCATGAATTCTGGTCTAAACAAGCCGAGATTTTTACAGTCCTTTTAATAGTTCAATCAAATATTCAATGAGAAACTATCTTATTCACAATAGCTAGGCATTTTTGCTGATTTTCATTATCAACTGTTTAAAACAAAAACTGCCAAAAGAATGGCACCGATTTTGGGAAATATTTACGTAAGACCGCTTCAAGCATTGTATGGAAAATCTCAAATTCATAAATTTTTACAAATCTTATAATTTATTTAAATTTTTTTACAGCCTAAAATATATCTGTAAATAATTTTAGGGGGTAATTCATTGTGGCCTGAATTGGCCCAACGAGTTTCATCTTTTTGAATAAACTTGTAAGGAAGGACATTTTCATTAAAAAAAATCACCAGACATGTGATGAAAGCCCTAAAAATAAAAATTGATGATGATAAATTTTTCTTGGTACTTACACTGGTGCGAACTAACCATTTACCTTACTTAAACCTCCGGGATGATTTTCAATATTGTAAATAGACATTTTTTTAATATTTTTTGAAATGATTTTGGGTGTCTCCGACTGCTGAATTTAAAGCTGATTAACCGTAGGTTGAAAATAAAATAAAATAAAAGTTCTTTTGAAAAGCCAAAACAGTGTTTAGAACATCGATGGTTGTGACTAACTTCAGTGGCAAAAAATTCACCGGTTACAACACGCATCTGTATATATGAGCAAAGTTTTTTAAAAGCATGAAATGTGCTTTAAATTGTTAAACCGTTGAATAGCACGCGTCCTCATTTTTGGTATTCTAATTGAATGTTTGAAAATAGAGTAGATTTAGCACAAAATTCATTTAATAAAACCATAATCGATAAACATTTGTGGTCAGAGAAAGCAAAAACAGTACTGGTCAAATAAGTAGAACCGACATAAAGTTTAATGGATATTTCGCGAGCAGAGTGGAAAATTTAATGTGTATTGAATTTTTATCACCAAATTAGGATTTCCATTGACAATATTTGTTACATCGTATAGTGTACGCCTAGAGAAAATATTGACAATGTCAAGTGTAAATACAATGTCATGTGAGATGTACCGAATATTCGGCCGGCCGAATATTTTGCGCAAAATACCACCCAAAAACCGTCAACACTAAAAAGAAAGTCCGCTCCAGTCAAAATGACTGGTTTGACACTTTGTTTTTTGAATATCTTTAAAAAACTTCGTTTTAAAAGTTCGCAAAATAACGACTTTTCATGAATTTTGAATATCTACAAATCTGTGCATTTTTTGTTTCACTCATTCTTTTAATAAACGAAATAAATTTCATCATGGACATTCGGATCGTGACCAGTCAAAATGACTCGTAAAATTCACAAATCCTATATCTCAAACATGATTAAAAAAAATTTCGCTTGCTTTTATTTTTATTTGCAACTTACATTTAACGCGTTCGTCGCCACGGCACCCATATTCGGGTGGCGGGTGTATTTCCTGGGGGGGCCGTCACATCAAAAAGCGTGTGACGCTCTCTTACTTGAGTTTACCGCTCAGCTTCGCCACACGTTTCAAATATGGGAACTCTCCCCCTTTGCTTTCTCTCTCTAAAAATTTCTTTGGGCCTAGCTAGTAAAACTACCAAAATGAGCGTGGCGACGAACGTGTTAAAACAATGAGCCCTAGTTGATTTATTCTGGGCAGAATTCATTATAAAATTATTAATTTTCGAAGCGATGCATGAAGATTTGTGGAAGAAGTTCTCGAGTTAACCACTGTTTGGCGAAATTTCATCAAAATTTGTGAAAGTTATGTTAGATTTAAAACATGTTGATTCGAGTAATTGAGTAATTTTAGGTGGTAAATAAAAACATAAGACATAAGTTATAAAACTGAATAATTTAAATTATATTTAAACATGGATGCACGGAATGGCTGCAAATTCGCCATAGTAAATTATATATAGTGAAATAGTTCCCAACTTGTTCCAGAATACAAAATATTTCGAGTCAGATATTGGGAAACGAGAATATTTAAAACAGTTTAAACGTCAATTGATGTATATGGAAATTACCAGTACCAAAAACAGCAAGACAGTGAAGTAGTAGTGAGGTATGTGTGTGTGTATCTTTCACTGTAGACAGTTTTATGCTTTAAGTATCGTTTTTTCCAGATTTCCTTAAAATATCCAGGCTTGCCCATAAATCCAATAAAGAATTCGAAGTAAGTCAAATCTGGCCAGGATACTAAAATATTGTTTAAATGTTCCGAATTCGGGCTGCGTTTATTTATAATAAAACAACTCAAATTAATCTTTGAATACTTTTAAATTTTTAGTTCAAAAATAATCTATATATATAAAAAGCAATTATCTGTATGTTTGTTTGTTTGTTTATTTGTCCTCTATAGACTCAGCCGTCTTAAGAGCTAGAGGTCTGAAATTTGGCATGGATACTCATTAGGTCCAGGAAGGATGAAAAATGTTTTCAGATTTTTGGATGACCCCTTCTGAAAGGGGTCGTCCATACAAGACAAATAATGTTTTCGCGATATTGGCGTTATTTTTCGTCTGATTGTGTTGAAAATTTGCACATGAGAGTTTTTGCGATACTGGCGTTATTATACACCAGATTGTGATGAAAATTTGCACATGAATGTTTTGAGAGACGCACAATCGATCAGGGACCGAAAATAGCACGAACACAGTACGTGCAACACAATTTTTTAACACGGCACACTGAAAACGAAATCGTGTTGTGTTTGTGTTGTTCAAATTAGTTGTGTTGCGGATGATACATAACACAGTCTACATAAAAAAAAATTTGTGCAACAACGAATCGAAAGTGTTGACACAGATGACGATGTGTGCGACACTTGAATGTAGCACAACACATTTATTGTGTTGTGTTCAGATTAGACACAGTGCTTACAGAACGAACACAAATTACTTATTATAGCTATGGCGGCACAACTTTCCCGTATGTTTGGGTAACGTGCCGCTATTAAGCCTACCCCTCTTCTGATTGTTTATGAAATTGAAGGGACGGGTTGTTACACGGGTTTATCGGACAAATGGCCCTTAATCTGAATAAGATTAATTATTATGCGTACTAAACTGAAATAATTTTATTTTTTTTTTCGAACACGCACTCATTCTGAACATATTTACATTTGAGAATTCGAGCCTTGCAACAGCAATCAAAATTTTAAACAAAATTGTTAGGGTGTCTATACGATGGGCCTGACGGCTTGAATTTTAATTTTTCTTTCAAAACAATTTGTTAACTTCATTTGAATGTATTTTTTTATATCTCAACTTTTGTTAATATTCTCCAATCTCAGTAATCAGTACAAGAAAAGTCAAA
This sequence comes from Uranotaenia lowii, assembly GCF_029784155.1. Lineage (NCBI taxonomy): Eukaryota > Metazoa > Arthropoda > Insecta > Diptera > Culicidae > Uranotaenia > Uranotaenia lowii. The sequence goes on along the minus strand of NC_073692.1, from coordinate 328,574,088 downwards.
GTTTTCAATTATGGTGGAAGCCTAAATCGATCCCTGGTGCCCTCCTCAAAAATAATTAGTTTGAAGCGAGTGTCAATTAAGTTGTAGTGCCATTAGTATTCCCAGCGTCAGTAAGGATTGTAGCAGTATGTTCAATGCGGAAAATGGAAGCTTTGAGACCTAATTCAAAAATTGATACTTAGCGCATTGAGACATCTTACGAAATGAAGAGAAAAGTAAGTGAAAGATAAAATATAACTTATTCTAAGAATCTTTGAGGGACTGAAAACCTTGCCATGAAAACCATTCTGAGAAAAAAAAATTATTCACCGGAAGTTTAAATGCGGTTACTTATTTGTTCTAAGCTGGAACCTGGAGAAGATCAATCTTGAACCCATTCCAAACAACACCACAGCTATGAAAAAATAAGTTCGAAAACAGTTCAGACTGGTCAGCTGAAATTTGGGTTGATACTACAGGAGTGTCCAGGTTTGTTCATGACATTTAAATTGACTACATTTGATCAAACTTTACATTTACTTTTCGCAGCGCAGCTTCCTTAACTAGGAAACTGTGTGGCTTTTCAAAAACACAGTGCCGTCTCCCAACACAACACATTTGAAAACTGTGCTGTGTTCGTACAACACGGCACCCAAATTGTGTCGTGTTACAATGAAGTGTTGCACACAATTTTTTTTTGTATCAGCACATGAGATTTCGTGTTGCACGTACAGTGTTCACAGCACAGTGTGTTTTTTTTCGGTCCCTGCAATCGATTACAGTTATCAAATTTAGGGTCAAGGGTCGGCCAAAGGGGTCGTCCATATCCACTGATTAATGTTTTTGCGATATTGGGGTTATTATAGTTCGTGTTGTGATGAAAATTAGCACATGAGTGTTTTGAGGGACGAGCAATCGATTTCAAGTTTTGAATTGTGGATCAGAAGTCGGCTGAAGGAGTCGTCCATACCCAACTTTAATGTTTTTGCGATTTTGACGTTATTCTACATTGGATTGAGATGAAAATTTCCGCAAAGGAGTTTTGAGGGACGCTCTTTTGCTTTCAGGTTTCAAATCTTGACTAAGGGGTCGGCAAAAGGGGTTATTATCTGTTCACTGTTTTTACGATATTCTCTTGATTGAGCATAGAATTGTAATGAAAATTGACACATGGGAGTTTAACAGAAAAGATAATTGATTTCAGGTGTCAAGTTTTGAATCGTGGTCAAAAAAAAAGGCCGTCCATGTCAGTTGCTCACTGTTTTCGTGATATTGTCGTGATCATGCATCGGATTGAGATGAAAATGTTCAGATGAGGGTTATAAACTATGAGCAATTGACTCCAGGTAGCATGTTCCGTGTCAAGGGTTGGCGAAAAGGGCGTCTATATTCACTGTTTTCAAGTTCTTGACGTTATTTTACATATAATTTGAAAAGAAAAAATGGCACAAGGGCGTTTTGAAGAACGTAAAATTGGTTTCAATTATCGAATTTCGGGCCATGGGACAGAAAAAGAGGGTTTCATTGAAAGTTCAGTGTTTTGTGCAATAATTTTGTGGGAGGCAGTTAATTGATACCAATTTAAGTGTGAAGGTCAAGCAAAAGAGTCGTGCACATAAACAAATAGTACATGTTTCTGCCATAATGTCTAGATTTTGCAACCGATCGAGAAGAAAACACTCTCACATAAATTTTAATAAAAAGCCAATCAACCGTTTAATTTGAATTTCAAGTAATAGTAATAGTAGCGAATTTAAACACTGTTGAATTTTTCCCCAAAATTGTCGAAAGAATGTTTCGAATTCATTTTCTAAACTCATTTTGACGTACCAATGATTTAAAGCGAAACGAAGTTCGTACGGGATCAGCTTGTCTATATATATAAAAAGCAATTATCTGTATGTTTGTTTGTTTGTTTGTTTGTTTGTCCTCTATAGACTCAGCCGTCTCAAGAGCTAGAGATCTGTAATTTGGCATGTATGTTCATTAGAACCAGGAATGATGAAAAATGTTTTCGGATTTTCGGATGACCCCTTCTGAAGGGGGTCGTCCATACAAGACAAATATTGTTTTCACGTTATTGACGTTATTTTCCGTCGGATTGTGATGAAAATTTGCACTTGAGTGTTTTGAGAGACGAGCAATCGATTACAGTTATCAAATTTAGGGTCAGAGGTTGGCCAAAGGGGTCGTTCATATTCACTGAATAATGTTTTTGCGATATTGGCGTTATTATACATCGGATTGTGATGAAAATTTGCACATGAGTATTTTGAGAGACGAGCAATCGATTACAGTTATCAAATTTAGGGTTTAAGGTCGGCAAAAGGGGTCGTCCATATTCACTGATTAATGTTTTTGCGATATTTGCTTTATTTTACATTGGATTGTGATGAAAATTTGCACATGAGTGTTTTGAGAGACGAACAATCGATTACAGTTATCAAATTTAGGGTCAGGGGTTGGCCAAAGGGGTCGTCCATATTCACTGATTAATGTTTTTGCGATATTGGTGTTATTATACACCGGATTGTGATGAAAATTTGCACATGAGTGTTTTGAAAGACGAGCAATCGATTTCAAGTTTCGAATTGCGGATCAGAAGTCGGCTGAAGGAGTCGTCCATACCAAACTTTAATGTTTTTGCGATTTTGACGTTATTCTACATTGGATTGAGATGAAAATTTCCGCTTAGGAGTTTTGAGGGACGCTCTTTTGCTTTCAGCTTTCAAATCTCGACTCAGGGGTCGGCAAAAGGGGTTATTATCTGTTCACTGTTTTTACGATATACTCTTGATTGAGCATAGAATTGAAATGAAAATTGGCACATTGGAGTTTAACAGAAAAGATAATTGATTTCAGGTGTCAAGTTTTGAATCGTGGTCAAAAAAGGGCCGTCCATGTGAGTTGCTCACTGTTTTCGCGATATTGTCGTGATCATGCATCGGATTGAAATGAAAATGTTCAGATGAGGGTTATAAACTATGAGTAATAGACTCCAGGTAGCATGTTCCATGTCAAGGGTCGGCGAAAGGGGCGTCTATATTCACTGATCACTGTTTTCAAGTTCCTGACGTTATTTTACATATAATTTGAAAAGAAAAAATGGCACAAGGGAGTTTTGAGGAACGTAAAATTGGTTTCAATTATCGAATTTCGGGCCATGGGACAGAAAAAGAGAGTTTCATTGAAAGTTCAGTATTTTGTGCAATAATTTTGTTGGAGGCAGTTAATTGATACCAATTTAAGTGTGAAGGTCAAGCAAAAGAGTCGTGCACACAAACAAATAGTACATGTTTCTGCCATAATGTCTAGATTTTGCAACCGATCGAGAAGAAAACACTCTAACATAAATTTTAATAAAAAGCCAATCAACCGTTTAATTTGAATTTCAAGTAATAGTAATAGTAGCGACTTTAAACACTGTTGACTTTTTTCCCCAAAATTGTCGAAAGAATGTTTCGAATTCATTTTATGAACTCATTTTGACGTACCAATGATTTAAAGCGAAACGAAGTTCGTACGGGATCAGCTAGTTTTAAAATAAATTTAAAATAAACATAATTTTTTGTTGAATCCTTACATACGATCCCAAGTAACAATTTAAGTTTTATTCCAACCTTAACAGTTTGCTTAAGACTATTTCCTAAAGCTTATTTACAAGCCAAAGCGTAATCTACGCTTCAGCACAACCACTTTAAAGCTAACATATGGACTAGTTGGCCCTATTTTGTTAACGTCTTTAAAGCTAACTCTATAAGCAATAATAAAACATCCAACAGAATAGTTTTATTCGACCTTATTGACGTAGATTTAAGAAACCCTCCAGAGCCCTCTTAAGACTATCCACAGCTCTTTTAAAACTATGTCATGGATTCTGATAGGAATTTTTCTGTGGCAGCTGTAGAATCTGATAGAAATTATACTGTGGAAGCATTCTGTCCGTGTTTTTTTTCTCGTGTTATGACTTTCTCTCCCAAGCATTTGGTGATTGGTAAAGATTCCATTTAAAATAATTTAAAATATTCTCATTTTTATTTTTAACATATCTTAGCATGAAACTTACTGCAACCTCGGATTTCTGGTGAAATATATACGAAATAGCATCAAAATATAAGCGCGCCTCAAAGAAAATCAAGGTTGACCGCATTTTAAGCTTTTTTTTAGTTAAAAAATCATATTTTAAGGAAAATACAAATTTGCTCAAATGATGCAATTTTTACTTTGCATTGAAATTCATTAGCTCTACAACAAATAGTACCGCCAACATTGTCAAATTTGTTGAAAATGTCTAGTTTTTAGTATTATAGTATTATTTCCAGCAAGATGGCGTCAGTAATTTCGATTCAATTTCACAGTCAACATGGCGTTCAGTAAGTTAATATTGTTAATATCTTAAGGCAGTTGTAAAACAGCTGTTAAATGGTTTTGTGACGGTTAGGAAAAAGTTGTAATAAAACATTTTTAATAAACAGTTTTGAAATGGTTTTAAGAGACCTTGAATCACAGCTTCGACTGACGTTTCTCTAAATGGAATACACGCTCATGATAGGTTTATACATTTTTGAGAAAGAGAAGTTTTTTGCAATAAATGAGAACATTTCGATTTGTTGCTTGGCAAAAGGCATACATGCAACTTTTTGTTTTGTTTCCTTTTGACTCTGATTAGAGGATGGTCAATTATCTTTAAATAATAAGTAGGTATTGTTATCAAATAATCTCAGACTGTTTTTGAATAGATCATTTCCTGTCATAAAAAAACTGACCTCAAAGCTAAAAAAAACCCGCATAAATGAGAATTATAACCAAATGACTTCTTAAATCGTCAAACGATGATTTGAGGAAGCGTAATAAAACGTTTAATAAACGATCATATAAATTGTAAAATACATTGCCTGAATCGTGAATTCCGAAATGATTGTACTATGAATATGTAATAAGGTTATGTAACTGTTAAAAACTGTTAAAATAGTTGTATGGGAAAACTTTTCTGCAAACAGTAGGCTAACGATCTAGGAAACGATTTTATTAATAATATGCGACATATCAAACTATGAAGGTTATTGTTGCAATTGGAAGCGATAAAACGATTCTATAAAACGTGCTTCGGATGTTTTGCTTACGATAATCAGATAATCAGTAATTTTCAATGATCGGCCAATGCTAGTGGTTTTCCTTCTGAATATATCATCTGAAACTTGTTGAGACTGATGAAAGCATAGAATGAGTATTTTCGCTTGTGATGACGCCTTATTTCTCCGCATTGGCTGAGGAGAAGCCGGTGGCTGCAGTCTTCTAGAAATGTTCAAGGGCGGTTTATCGGGAAATAATTTTGTTAACTCTGGATTGGATGACGTAAATATAGATTGACTTCGCATTGAGAGATAAATAAAACAAGTTATATTTTCGGCGTACTTGTAAATTTATTGTCTATTATATTTATTCTTATCGAATCACAAAAACGTTTATTCACAGTGTGCTTTTATTCGAACCCTAAGAATTGAGCGACTAATGATGTAATTGTATTTAAATTTGAATGCGGATGCAACAAAGTTAATTTTATTTATCACCTAAATTTGGCTGTGTTAATTTATATCATTTTTATAGCCCGTTTTTCTCAATTTTGAGTGATAATCCTTTCAAAACAGGTTATGCTATCTCAAAAAGAGGTAAAAAAGTTTAAGCGTGTAAATGTTCGTCTCGATTGTCAAATCATCTGTCACTTAGTTTTATTATGCCTACATTCACTGTGCCAATAAAACAATTTTTCAACTTGGCTTGAACGCTAGTTTTAAAAGCGCATTGAGCGCATTTTTAAAACTGATACCAAAGCCCTAATAAAAACAGGAAAGTATGTGTTTTATTGATGCTTTAGCAATATTTTTGCAACTTTTTAACAACACTCTTAAGATAGTGTTTTATTCAAGTTTTAGCAAAACTTTCAGGGCTCTTTTAAAACACACAATAAATGAAGCATTTCCTATGTTACAATAAACCCGTTTTAAAAATTGGATTCCAAAGAAAAGTCTTCATAAAACAATATTAAAACTCAAAAAAGCCAATTGGCTCAATCTGTGTTACTTGGGATTCTAACACTGCTGCTGTGATTCACTGAAAATTTTTATTTCAAGCAGTTTTAGTTCTTTGTCTTCTTGTATAATTTAGATTGATGCTTAAATTTTGTTCAGATTTTCCCCTTTTTTAACAAATTTTTAAAAAAATTGTCCTGAATTACTCGACTATGGGCGGACGGGGGTTTCGAAATTGAAATTTAGCTGTAAATAATATAAACACCAAAAATACACAATAAAAAAAGGGAATTTATTTCTTAAAACATTTTCTTTCACATTATTATCATAAAAACTTGAAAAAATATTAAATTTTACGAATATTATTCAAAATAAATTAGAACCAAAGTTTCTTATCAAAGTTATTTTCGGTCAGTCATTAAAAGTTAATTCAAAATAATGATGCTTTTTCTAATATAGAAATTTAAAATCAATACTTTCTAAAATGTAGAAAAAGAATGCGATTTATAATTTCAAATACAAATTAAAACCAGCATTTAAAGCTACACAAATAAGAATCAGTGCACAGAAACATAAAATACAAAACTAGAAAAGATATACCTAACACCAAATCAAAAAAAAAAAAATTTTCAAAATGAATTTAAGCTCAGGTCAAAATTACTGATGGTTAAAATTTGTATAGCAAATAACAAAAAATTGTAGTTTTTATTAATCATATAAATTTGCATTTCTTTTTTCCATTTTCAATTTTCCTTTGATTTATCCTAAATTTGAAATGATATTTAATCACGATTAGCATTGTGAATTTTCTTAAAGGAAAAAATATCTTTTTTTTTTTGTAGAGAAATGAAACCAACTGTGTTAGATGAAATTTCAAAGACTAGATAAGAGAAAATCGATGTTGAAAAACATGCGAAAAAAATTCGCCTTGTCTCCCGGTGAGACTTGAACCCACATCTTGCGCCTCTCCGGGGCCCATGTATTAACATTCTACTACAGGAGACCAACCTGGCGTATGAATATTATACTGGTTGAGTGTCGATGTCTATCGGAATGAAGGGAATAGTTCTCCCATGTGATCATAATCATTTTTCTTGGTCTATTTCTATTCCCATCTTTTCATCTTACGGTAGTTGGACTCAAATTTGGATATTTTAGGCACGGCAAGATTTGCATTTCATACGCCAGGTTGGTCTCCTGTAGTAGAATGTTAATACATGGGCCCCGGAGAGGCGCAAGATGTGGGTTCAAGTCTCACCGGGAGACAAGGCGAATTTTTTTCGCATGTTTTTCAACATCGATTTTCTCTTATCTAGTCTCTGAAATTTCATCTAACACAGTTGGTTTCATTTCTCTACAAAAAAAAAAAGTTTCGCTGACTGAATGTTTGAGTCAAGACCCATCTTTGGGTCACAGTTTAAAAATAGAAAATAAGGCGGTGCCAAACACCGAATTTGGTTGGATATCCAAATACGGCAAAACGCATCATTTCTCATCATAACTGACAACCCGTGCAGGATATGAGAAGGCAATGCAAATCTTGCCGTGCCTAAAATATCCAAATTTGAGTCCAACTACCGTAAGATGAAAAGATGGGAATAGAAATAGACCAAGAAAAATGATTATGATCACATGGGAGAACTATTCCCTTCATTCCGATAGACATCGACACTCAACCAGTATAATATTCATACGCCAGGTTGGTCTCCTGTAGTAGAATGTTAATACATGGGCCCCGGAGAGGCGCAAGATGTGGGTTCAAGTCTCACCGGGAGACAAGGCGAATTTTTTTTCGCATGTTTTTCAACATCGATTTTCTCTTATCTAGTCTCTGAAATTTCATCTAACACAGTTGGTTTCATTTCTCTACAAAAAAAAAAAAAAAAAAAGTTTCGCTGACTGAATGTTTGAGTCAAGACCCATCTTTGGGTCACAGTTTAAAAAAGGAAAAAATATCTTTTTTAAACTTAAATGAATCATGAAACAAAGATGATGATTGAATTGAATTTTGTATTTAATTTTACTTCAAGAGTTCCAGTAATTAAATTAAGAGATAATATTCTTTTTGATAATCAAATTCTTCCTATAATCAAAATAAAAAAAACTACAAAATATTGATTTTTTTTATAAAGTCAGAATCGATTCCAAAAAGATAAAACAATAAAAATAATCGAAACGTTTAGAAATGTTTAAGCCCAAATAAAAACTCTGAATATTTCGTCACCCTCCTGGGAAAGATAAAAGGTAAAAACTTAATTTTTCTTATCAACCCTCTACTGCATGGACTATCAAAGTAGAGAAGAAAAATGTCAACAGAAATAACTATATTAACCTCTTACTAAACAACTTAGGTCGAGAAAACAAATTTGATTTTTCATTAGTTTTATTTTTTGGTGGATAGTGCAAGAAATGAGATTAAATATTTTTTGAACTTTTTAAAGTTTTTTTTTATAATTGCTGTTTTGAGGAATAAATATATTAATTTATTTTGTGTCCCGTCTCAAGACATAACTTAGTACACAGAATTCCGCAAATTAACTCGGTCCATGGCAACCGTTTTCCAAATTCTAGACTTCCAAGAAGAATTTGTTAAATTTAATGTTTTCAATGCCAAAACACATACCTCTATTAAACAGCTAACAACGTTTTAGCCTTTTAAGATACAAAGTTACAGTCTTCGACAAAACAGTTCAGAGGAAAGTTTTATTTAAAAAAATTTATAAATTGGAACAAACACCATGGCAGGCTTGTTTCCACAGTAGGAAAAAAACTGATGTTGTTTTTTCAGTACAAAATATTCAATTTTTCCATACAAGCTGAAAAGTTCAAATTTACTCATGAAACCGTTTCTTAAAAATTTTGCGGAAAATCATGGATGAGTTTTGGACCAAAACGGAACTTTTCAGACCCCAGGGTTTGAGAAATTAAAAAATGACCCGGAATCGACTCAGTCTAATAAGAAAGTGTTTTTGTATGTCCCCATCACGGATGTAAAATGCCTCTTTCCTAAAATAACAGGTTAAATAGAATAAATATATTATTTTTATCATTAAAACTTTGAATCTAGGCTCTAATTAACATCTAAAGTGAGAATTGAAGTTCTCAAAACAGATTTGATAAAGTTTTTCTCATGGATGAATTGCCTCCATAATATGGCGACCCTTACTTTTGTTTTGTTTCATGAAATTTTAAAAGACATAGATTTTTATAAAACTTCAGCTCATCGTATGAAAAGTATCAGTGTCTACCATTTTTAATTAAATTATATGGAAATATTGCCAGAAAAACAGAAATTTTGCCCAAAACATAATAGACAACAGTCATACTTAAATCGTTTTCTTGAAATCTGAAGTAGATTTCAACCTAAAAATTACTTAAATGTATAGAAAACAGATGCCAACTCAATGAGCAGTGCTCATGTGTATACAGTTGAATTTTGATAATCTGAAAATGTAAAACTTGTTACAGTTCGCAATGTTGTTTACAACACGGCAACTGAATCTTAAAACGACAATGCTTTAAGCTGATAATCTATTTTTCTATTTCTATTTTGTTTATTTATAGAGGATTTTAACCATCTTGGTCATTCTTCCTCTTAAAAACGTGTGTACATTTCGTCCTTATTCTACAGTTTATCCAACAATTTTGTACTTTTCAGGAATACCAATAATTTGTTCTCGTTTGTAATGTTTAAAGCTGCCGATGAGTCGTAACCGATTCCGCTGCTCTGCCGTTCCGTTGCGTACAACCTGCACTCTCCGATAATATGCGAAACTGTGACTGGTACATTGCACTTGTTGCATGTGACTATTCCTTTTGTGAAGAACTCCAGGTGCGTTAACTTCGTGTGCCCTATCCTAAGCCTTGTCAAGGCACGTTGCTCGAGGGGGTTACTTCTATCGTTCCAACGTAGAGTGTTGATTTTAATTCTTCTCAGAAATAGTTCCCGATTACAAAGCCATTCTTCTTCCCATTTCGATCTTATCTCTGCCTTCACCCATGTAACAGTATCGTGCGCTGGAATTTCGACTGACATTCTAGTACCACTTCTACCTTTCCCGGCCAATTCATCTGCTTTGCTGTTCCCTTCAATGCCTACGTGACCCGGGACCCAACACAAAGTGCTTTTGTATTTATTTAGCTGTTCTTCTATCTCCTGAACCCAGGGGTGGAACGATTTTCCGGACTCTACTGCCGCCAAAACGCTGGCTGAATCAGAGAAGATTACTGCTGAGTATCTAGATTTAAGCACTATTTTCTTGAGAGCTAGTAAAATTGCCATAGCTTCTGCGGAAAAGATAGTGCACTCTTCTGGAAGTTGGTAGAAAAGCTCTCTATTATTCCATGATATGCCTATGCCAACCTGACCGTTTGCAACTGATCCATCGGTGTAGATCTTGAGAAAATTTGAGTAGCGTTGTTCCAGGTGATTTTTGAACAGTTGAACAGCCTTTTGATTGCTTTCTCCTACTTTGAACCTATTTTTGATAGACCAATCGATGTTAGGGTTGTTAGAATTCCATGGTCGCGTACACACCATTCTAGATCGAGCAATTGTGGGAATCAGTTTTCCAGTTAATGATTGAAAAGCCTGAAGGGACCTTTCTGAGGCTGGAGTTGTTGTACCATGTGGTTTTTCTAGCATGCTGATAATCATTATTTATGTTTCAGAAGCTCGATTCAAAGACTAGAAATTACTTGACCCAAAAATCCAAAACAATGTTTCCAAAACTTGGCCACGTCCCTTAGGTATTCTGCAAAGCACAAACTGGGCGTCATTATCAGCCCATTCGTATGCGAAACCATGTGCATATCCCTTTTATTTTCAGCCATTGTGCCCTCCCTGGGCTGATCTTCGATTCGACTTCTCTCGTAGAGGTGGGTGGAATAATATTTTGACAATTTTGCAACCATGCGAAACGAAACGTTCAGGCAAGGTTTTGCCCGGTTACAATTTTTTTTTTAACTATGTTTTGGTGTTTTCATTTTTGTTTTTGACTTTGTGAGTCTCCCAAAGGACACGCGAGATGCCATATTGTCTCATAAAATCTCATTGTGGGACATACTGTCAACATTTCCGCCCCGTCGTCGTCTTTGAAGCACGTCTACCACAGCAGTGAATCTCGAGAACGCAATTTTGCTTAAGATGATACCTTTTTGAATTTCTTTTGATTTGGATTTTGGTTGTTTCCCAAATTAGCTACGGTTCTCTGGGCACACCTTTCTCGAAGTCGTCGGAAAGTTTTGGTTCGGGCGGGTAAAATTATTGTTATGTTTGTCAAGCGTTACTCCGGTCGTTGAATCGTCGTCGGATGCTTTTGTGGTCCACACCCGATGAGATCGATGGGACGGAAGATGGTGCTTCAAATTGATTTCAACCAGAATATCCGGTTGGAATCGATGAATGAAAGGATGCCGTGCGGCGCGTCGTTTGATGACGTTGGTTACGGTGTGGACCCTATGAGAACGTTTGTTGAATATCGAAGGAAACTTTCTTGTAGAGCCATACCGAATATTCGTTATCTGTTGTTGTTGCTGCCTCCAAGCAAAACTTAAAACCCTTTTCTGGTTTTTCAATTGGGAATGGTTTTAATTAGGTATTTATATTTTAATGAAAAGTGAAAGTGTATGCGGAAAAATATCCTAGATATTCTTTTCGTCCACGATATTTGCGTATGGGGACAAGACGGCATCGCCAAAACCACAACCAGAAAAATGAAAAACAAAAGATCAAGTGTTCATAAACGTTAGAGATTATTTAATCTTAACTTTTATTTTTCTGTTTGGTTCCTCAGGACTATTTAAAACTAGATGTAAAAATGAAATTTCATGACCTTTTCGGAAATGGAAAGTTAAAAATCTATTATATTTAGATTAGAGAATTCAATTTTTTTTCACTTTTTCGTTCTTTATAGCTTTCTTTTACGATCATCAATATAAATTAGAGTCTAGTCAATCGAAGGCCACTGATTGAATTTTTGATCAACTGCTAATAAGCTTCAGCACAGACTGATTTACGATGATTTTGGCAATTTTTTTAGCCTTTTGCAAAGTTTTCGATAGAATCTAAAGGTTTCACAGGTTTTCTCAAATAAGATTTGGTATGGGCCTGAAAAGTTTCAACTGATCTCGCTAGAGGACAATGTGGCAGATTCATCTCATTCGGTACGATCTGAACAATTTTGGATTGGTACCAAGCCATCGTGTTCAACACAATAGCTTATATCCAGTCGGAGAGATTCGTGACAATGGGATCCAAAATGGAAGAAAATAGAACAAACTCGGTGAAAATTTTTTTTGGACCTGGCAAATCTGAGCCGTCAGATTTCGAAATCTTTCAGTTTTTGAAACTCAAAATGAAATTAGTTTGTGGAAATATTCTGGCAATGTACAAAGAGCCAAAGAATCATTGTGTGTACTTGAAATTTAAGACTGAAGAACTAGTGAAAGAAACGTTGTCGCGGTTGCCATCATGGATGGAGTTCCCTTACAATTCCAATATTTCGACAGTTGTGACCATTTCTGAAGCATCCACCGTCTTCAAGTACGTTCGAATTTTCCATTTACCACCGGAAATAGAGGATAAAGAGTTATTAGCTGCCTGTTCAAAATTTGGAGTTATACAGAGAAATGTTAGAGAAAAATACAGCAGTTAAACTGGTTTCCCGATCTGGACAGTTGTGCGTGGACTCCATATGGAAATCAAGAACGAGATTCTAGTGACAGTGCACGTGTGTAATTTACAAGCTCGCGTGTTCTATGAAGGCTTAGTAAATAAGTGTTTTTTTGTGGAAGTAAAGAACACATCAAGGCGAATTGTCCCAAACGCATTACGGTGAATAGTAGGTTATCTCAGCAAGTGCCACGGTACAGTGCTATTGTTGCAGAACCAAGTCGTCAGCTACAGACGGCTGCAGATGCGCAGAATGTTGACAAAGCTGTGCAGAGTCAATCAGCTGATATCCTATCAGTGGAAAACTCGTGCAAACAGACCAACGAGGAGGAAAGCGAGGTAAACAGTAATGGAAATAACTCAAAACATCGATCGGAGGTCTCGGAAACATCGAATAATCTAGAGCCTAATACACTGCGACTGAACAAATGGAGACTGCATAAATATGCGAAAACGAACGCTGAGAGGACGAAACGTGGACGGAATGAAGTTAAAACTTACTGTAGAAATTGTTCCGAAACATCCACAGAATAAGATTCAGGTTTCTTGACTGTTACACCTTCTCCTAATTTCTTGGAGGCACAGACAGCACTTACTTGAGCTCGAGGCAGATCAAAATCTAAACAGCAAAAACAGCATTAAAAATCTCTCTCTGCTCAGTGTCGAAACCGACCGAGTGAATTTGGCGAAATCCGTTTTCACATCAACCGCGTACCGAACCACCGTCCATGAAATTAGTCTGTAAACTGACGCTTTCTACACTCCTGTTCAATCTGTCAACTCTCTTAAACCAAAACTCTACACAGTTTGTCCTCTCTGATTCAAATGAATGCTCTTAAAATTTCCGAGTACATTGAAAGGAGCTTACTCTCTCATGAACAAGTGTTGCCAATCTTCTAGCTGTTCATGTTTCGTTTATTCATTCCATCAGAGATATTAATTCCTACTATATTCCCTACATTCGCCTCCGCCTCTATACTCCTGAGCTAATTTTAATAAGTTTTATTTTTTTCTATTGCTGTACAAATTCTTCCTTTCTAATGTGTATTTTCTTTTTGTTTTCGTTTTTACATCACTCGATTCTCTGTCATCCTTTAATTTTCTAAATGCACTGTTCTTTTCAAGCATTAAAATGTACTTTTTCGATTCTCTCATCGCATTGCTCTTTTCCTGGTGAATATTAGAAATCACTTTTTAATTGATAACAATAAACCTTTTGGAATAATCTTTTTCTTGATTTTCCAACCGTCCTCTTTATCCGTGATTCCTTCAATGAATCTCCTTTAATTCTTCATCCTCTATTGCACATTTTTCATTCATGATTTTCAATTCTCTGTATCGTTTTTAATTTGATTTTTTTTTAATTATCTATAATTCATTCTTCACTTTGATCATTAAACGCTCATTCTATCTCCTATTTTTATCCTCCCTTAGTCGTCTTTCCTTACTTACTTTTCTCCATTATGTTTCTTTCCTAATTTTCCATATACTTATTTCAAAACCCTATTTTTGTTTTGTTCTCCTTCCAACCGCACTCGATTTCTTCTTGTTTCACATTCTAATTACCATTTTAATTTTTTTTTTCGAACTTCAGTTTTTTTTTATTTTCTGTACAGGTATAATCTGTACACTGCTTCCTATTTACCAACAAATTATCCTTTTTGAAATTCTATGTCCATTTTCCATCGTTTAAATTTCCCCTATTCAATTGCACTTTTTCTTATTCTTTATTTAGAACTCTCTGTATAGGTTATTATTCTCTCGCTTTTTGTTTAATAAATACGCTCTTGCTCATTCTATTTCCCATTTTTCCTTTGTTGTTTCTTTGTTATTTTTTCCCTCCGTTTTCCTTATTACTTTTCATTCTGTATTTATCGTTTACTGTTTTTCAAACTCTCTTTTTGAAATACTTTTTTTTTACTTTTCCATTTTACAAATTTTTTTTTTTAAGGCTGTTTCTGCTTTAATTCTTCCTTTTTTAAATATCCACCTTTATGGAACAACCTTTTTTCATTCTGATCTTTCACTCAGGGTTTGTGAGTGTGTGTGTGTTTGTGTTATCTCCATTTTCCTTTAATTTTGTTGTTGTTGTTTTTCATCCTACTATATCAATATCTCCATCCTTTATTTGCCATTCTCTATTTTGTTTTCTTTTTCACAAAACTTGTTTTTTTTTGTTCTTTCTGTTCATTTTCGATTTCTTAACACAATTATTCATCCAGTATTTCTCATTTTATTGTTATTTATACTTTATTCTCTACATTTGATCTTCGAATTCCCAGTCTATTTAATATTTTTCATTTTCCTTTTTTTCCATTTTTTGTCCTGCATTTTTGCTTTTTTACTTGTTATCTTTGATGCTGGAGAGGATTTGTTCAATTTCCTCTTTTTTTTGTACTTTTTATTCATAATTATTTTTTCTAATTTTCCACACTTTTTTCCACTACTCATTTTTATTTCATTTGTTTTCTATTGAACAAGGTTTAATTTATTTTTATTCTTTCTACTATAATTCTTTCTTTTTCAATTTCTGCTCTTGTGAAACTTCCTTTATAAAAATTCGTTTTCATTTTTTTCATCTCTCATTAGCCATTCTGAAATTTCTTGAGCTTAAGTTTCAATTCTCTGATCTATAAGCATTTTTTTAGGCACTGTTTCCTATTCCACAAAATGATCTTTTTTTATAGGCTTTATTTCCATTTTTCTATGCTCCATTTTCTACTACACATTTTCCATCTTCCATTCATAACTTTCTAAAATCAAAACTTTTGTTTTTCATGCCCGTTCTTTACTGTTCATAATTCATTTTTTATTTTCAACTCCCTGTATCATTTTTTTTGCATTTTCTTATTTCCAATACTCATTCTATTTTTGTTAAGTTTTTACATTTTTCTATCTTCCTTTTTTCTCTATTTCCCTTCCTATTATTCAAACATATTTTTTTTTATTTTAAATTTTCCATACTCTCTTTGCACATTTTTTTTTCTCTCCATTAAACAGAATTTTTACTCTTTCTGCCATAATTTTTCTTTATAATCTCCACTATTCTGAATCTTCCTTTTACAAAAAATCCTTTCCAACACTCCCTCTTTTAAGATTTTTTTTTATGTCTTTCATCGTAGTATATATTTAATTCCATCCTTCATTTGTCATTCTTTAATTTTTCTTCCCACACAATACCCTTTTATTTTCATCTTCCGCTTAATTTCTGTACACTATTTCTCATTTTATATATTTCTTATTAACATTCCAAATGACATCAGTCGTTGCCAAAAAAATGTAATCTACATTTAACATTAATCCATTTACCCTTTATCCATTATGCATTTATTTTCTTTCCCAATTTACCAATATTTCTTATGTTTCACGCTTCATCAATCTCCTTCCTTTTTATCTTCTCTTGTATATTATTTATTCTTGATTCTCAACTTAACTGTTTTTTTTTTATTTTCTCTTTATTCTCCCTCTCTTGTCATATTAATTCTCAATCTATTTCCAATTTTTTATCTTTCCTTTCTTCTTCTTTCTAAGGGTTTTCTTGTCCTCCATTTTCCCTCCTTACTTTCCTTTATTAATTTTTTTCTGCTTTAAATCTTCCTATTTTTAATCTCCACTTTTGTGAATCTCCTCTATTCAAAAATTTCTTTTCTCTTAAATGATACTTGCGTTTTTTCTCCAATTTTTGGATTTCAATACTTCCATTTTCAGTACATTTAATATTTATTTCATCATACTTTATCATGTCATCTTTCATTTGCTTTTCTTTTTTTTTTTAATTTTTTTTCATCTAATTAATTTTTCTTCCTTTTTCAATCTTTTTTCTCTACAATATTTTTCATTTCATATTTCTCATTACATTCCAAATGTCATTTTATGGAATCTTGATCTTCATATTCCAATCGTCCATTTACCATTATCGAGGATGCTTTTATTTTCTTTCTCCATTTTCCGCCATATATCTTCCATGTTCCACTCTCCATGAATCTCCTTCCGTTTTTTCATCCTCTGTTGTACATTATACATTCTTGAATTTCAATTCCAATTATTTTTATTTTTTCACTTTATTACCCACTTTAGTTCTATGAATTTTTAAATCTCCATTTTTTTATGTTCACTTTTCTAAATCTACCTTATTCAAGAATTTCTATTCTTTTAAATTATACAAGACTTTTTTTTTCTTTTCCATTGTTTTTCAATACTCCCTTTTCCAGTTTTTTTTCTTATCCTTTAGTAGTACTTTTTTTCTTCATTTTCCTTATTTTAAACTCCATTTACTTTTCTTACTTCTGTTCAATGTCTTTTTCTGTACTATTTTTGATTATATGTATCTTATTAACATTCTCAATGACATCAGTCGTTAAAAAAATGATCTTCATTTTCCATTTATCCATTTAGCCTTTATCCATGACACATTTTTTCTTTCTTCATTTCGCCATATATTTTCCATATTCCCCTCTTAATTAATCTCCTTCCTTTTTTCATCATCTATTGTACATTAGTAATTCTTGATTCTAAACTTCAGTGGTATTTTTGTTATGTTTTCACTTTATTCTTCACTTTTTTTCTATCTCAATCTTTTTTCTGATATTTCTTCTTAATTTTTCTTAGTTATTGTGTCCTTCATTTTCTTTTACTGCTTTCCTTTCATAATTTATATTACCCAATTTTTCATTCTCTTTTTTTCTGCTCTGTTCTCCATTGAACAAATTTCTTTTTAATTTTTTGCTTTTATACTTGAATTCTTCGTTTTTAGATCTTAATCTGTGGGAAACTCAACTTATTGAAAAAATCTTCATTCTATTTATTTTTCTATTTTTTTTTTATCTTAATTTACCATTCTCAAAGATAAAAAAAATCTGAGCTCAAGTTTAGATCTTCCTTTTTAGTTCAGCTCTTTAGTTCAGGCACTGTTTCCCATTCCATTATGTTACACTTTATGAGTATCTTCATCTCTATTTTGCATTTTTCCATTCTCCCTTTAATGATAATCCATTTATCTCTCTCTATTTCCTGATATGTTACACTTATTATCTCCTTTTCCAATAAATACTTTCGTATTTCAAGCCTCGTTTTCTATTTTACACTGTTCAATAAAAATTTCAAACTTCATATTTCGTTTGTGAATTTGTTTCTTAGATTCTCTAACTTCCAATGTTCATTTTAATCTTTTTTTTTTCTTTCTTGTCCTGCATTTTTTTTTTCTTTTCATATATTATTTCTATTTTAATGTTTTTCTTATTCGCTTTTCAAAACTCCATTTTTTTTCTTCGTTTACATAATCAATTTTTTTTTAATTTCATCATACTTTATAATGCCATCCTTCATTTGTTATTCTTTTTTTTTCATCTAATTAAGTTTTTTTCCTTTTTTCAATCTTTTTTCTCTACAATATTTTTCATTTCATATTTCTCATTACATTCCAAATGTCATTTTATGGAATCTTGATCTTCATATTCCAATCATTTATTTACCATTATCGAAGATGCCTTTATTTTCTTTCTTCATTTTCCTCCATATATCTTCCATGTTCCACTCTCCATGAATCTCCTTCCGTTTTTTTTTCATCCTCTGTTGTACATTATTCATTCTTGAATCTCAATTCCAATTATTTTTATTTTTTCACTTTATTATCCACTTTAGATCTACGAATTTTTAATCTGTATAGTTTCGATATTTCAAGTTTCCTTCATTCTTCGTTCTGATTTTTTTTCTCCATTGTTTGTTTTTTTTAAGTTCCTTTCATGATTTTTACTACCCAATTTTTCTTCCTCCTTTTTTCTGCTCTGTTCTCCATTCAACAAATTTCATTTGATTATTTGCTTCTATACTTGAATTCTTCGTTTTTAGATCTTTACCTGTGGGAAACTCCCATTATTGAAAAAAAATCTTCATTCAATTTATTTTTCAATTTTTTTTAATCTTCATTTACCTTTTTTTAACTCTTTCTTATTCTAATCCTTTTAATCCAAACTTTTCCAAATTTTCTCGTTCTTTTATGTTTTGCTTCTCTTTTCACGTATATAATTTGATCTTACTCATTTTTTTTTAAATTATCCATTTGCCGTTCACTTATTTCAAAAAGGGAGTGACCCTCTCAGGGGTTTGTACTTCTCTCCCATTCGGTACTGCTCCTCTCAGGGGGTTGTACCTTCCATCTGGTACTGTTTGTACCTCCAGTCTGGTGCTGCCCCTCTCAGGGGTTTGTAATTTCCATCTGGTACTGCCCCTCTCGAGGGTTTGTACCTCCAATCTGGTACTGCCCCTCTCAGGGGTTTGTACTTTCCATCTGGTACTGCCCCTCTCGAGGGTTTATACCTCCAATCTGGTACTGCCCCTCTCAGGGGTTTGTACCTCCAATCTGGTACTGCCCCTCTCAGGGGTTTGTACCTCCAATCTGGTACTGCCCCTCTCAGGGGTTTGTACTTCCCATCTGGTACTGCCCCTCTCGAGGGTTTGTACTTCCCATCTGGTACTGCCCCTCTCGAGGGTTTGTACCTCCAATCTGGCACTGCCCCTCTCAGGGGTTTGTACCTCCAATCTGGTACTGCCCCTCTCAGGGGTTTGTACTTCCCATCTGGTACTGCCCCTCTCGAGGGTTTGTACCTCTAATCTGGTACTGCCCCTCTCGAGGGTTTGTACCTCCAATTTGGTACTGCCCCTCTCAGGGGTTTGTACCTCCCATTTAATCGCACTTCTGATCACAAAAAAAGTTATTCCATTGTCTAACTCAAATAGCAAAAAGTTCAGAAATAAAGCTCAAAAGTTTATTTACTCCGCACCACAGCCTAGCGCAACCAATCAAGCAGCCGTAAAAAATTTACATCTATCCGAACGGTGAACAAGCACTTACAAATGAGATCCGTCGCATCACAAAAAAATCACATCACATTCCAATTTTACATGCACGTAAATAACTGAATTCGAACAAATCCACATAATGATACAAAATCGAAAAGGCTCGTTGAAGCGGTACACCGATTCTCACCGTTTTACTTTCCATAACTTTTCTTTTTTATCTTATTCCAATATTTTTTTCACAATTTCCACCATTCTACTCACCATCTATTAACATCATCCACAATACCGGTACCACTTCCAGCTATAATCTCGATTTCAGCTTTCCAAATGTTATCCATCAATTTTAAACACACGAATCGTTCAATCGAACCGACCACGCCATTGTCGAAACCGACCGAGTGAATTTGGTGAAATCCGTTTTCACATCAACCGCGTACCGAACCACCGTCCATGAAATTAGTCTGTAAACTGACGCTTTCTACACTCCTGTTCAATCTGTCAACTCTCTTAAACCAAAACTCTACACAGTTGGTCCTCTCTGATTCAAATGAATGCTCTTAAAATTTCCGAGTACATTGAAAGGAGCTTACACTCTCATGAACAAGTGTTGCCAATCTTCTAGCTGTTCATGTTTCGTTTATTCATTCCATCAGAGATATTTATTCCTACTATATTCCCTACACTCAGTAGTTTGGAGTAATGTGAAGTAGATAAGATAATTGTATGTTGGCAATTTGAATAATTGTATTGTTAAATGGAAATCAGTAAATATCGATCAGTTCTAGTTTTTAGATTTAAATGACTTTTATTTTAATGGTTATAATTAAAATTAGCTTTAGTTATATAAAACAGGCAGTGAACCCAACTGTAGATGTTAAGTTTAGATAAAATAAAAAAAATTCTCTTTACCAATCGATTGTTTAATTTTGTTAATTTTATTAAAATTTCAATCAAGACTAACATTTCACCTGAGGACTGCAACTCAATTGGACTTAAACAAAAAAGTTTTGACTGTTCAAAGATTGTAGTTTGGTCGCAAATTGTACTGTTAAACGAAATAAGTAAAATGTATGACTAGGTGGGGTAATTATGAACAAAATGTCTTCATTTGGCACACTCACAGCCACCATATGTTTATTTCTTAACATAAATTTTGAAAAGCTGCCAACAATTAATGTTTCCGTGCTCTTCATAATTCTGTAGAGCAACTTTTTATTTTTGGTCGCAACCCACGTCCTTGAGACGTATGTTCATAATTACCCCGTCTGTTCATATTTACTCTCCTGTATAGGGGGTAGTTATGAACACGGATTGCGGACTTGGTATAAATTTTTTGAAAAGAAACAGTATTTATACGCTACATTTACCCATAGTAAGCAGTGTATGATGACTTTTTACTTAAAAAATTATGTTCATAATTTCCCCGAACGCTGTTCATATTTACCCCGAGATCCAATATGATTTACCCCCAGGTCCAATATGATTCATATGATGTCAGAAAATCTCAATTCAACACCAAATAATGAAAATAATTAACAGTAATAAGAAAACAGGATGTTTTATAAAAACTCAATTCAATTCATGTATAAAACTTGTAAAATAAACAGATGTAATCAAAATTTAGATGTGAAGCAACACATAAAATAGCTATTTAGTATTCTTTTGTATATTTTTTTTTTATTTTTGGTTTCGGTAGTTCAATTTTTTGTTGCATCTTCTCTCCATACGTGTGAAAATTTAGGCGAGTTAGGCTACTTGATAGTTATTACATCCGTTTCAAATGTCCTGCGCAGCAAACATCAAGTTTTCACCTAAATTTCGTGCGTTAGGCTTTTCACGTACGTGCGAGATATCATGAAATTTAAACCTATACATATACAGATAATTCTAATTGTTTTTTAAAAGATGGTTGTTTCACAAAAACACTCATTAAAGTTTCAGTAAAAGATCAGTGAACAGTCGTTTTTTGCAAGGCTTGTCAGTTCTATATGATCGACTGTTTTGAAAAATATTTACACTAATTCATTTTTTATCACCTGTACGAAATTTCACATTAGTAGCTCTATTTTCTTAAAAAAAATTTATTACTGCAGAAGTTTTCCTCATCTAACTGAAAAAGAAAATCTTAAACCAAAAGATTTTCATTTTGTACTAAATTTAAAAAAATGTATTTGAACAAATAATGATTAAAAAAAAGTAACTAAGTATAAAATGAGACAGCAAGAAAATAGATTTTGAATCTTTGTTATCTGAATGTAACTCATAAACAATTATTCTTTGCTGTAATTCTAATGCTCTGAATAGCAGCACGTTCTCCAAACATACAATAAAATTTATCTTTTTTTTTTGTGGACTTATTCACCTATTAAATTTATCATGGTTTTTCATATATTTTACTGTTGACCACAGTGATTTAATGTTTATAATAATGTTTCACGCGGTAATGAATAAAAGCTCGAGCAGCAAACCTTTTGTTTAAAAAATGGTGATTACCTTGTTATTTATTGTTGTAATATCAAAATAATGAACGCAGAATTTGTATCGGAAAAATGATATCGTAATCATATTTATTCACGTCAAGTGATGTTAAAAGGTCAGGTTACAATAGTGATTGATATTGATAATTGGATTATCCGCCATATTGGCAACACTTCCCTATTGGTTTCCGTAGTGTTGGCAACAATTCCAGTGAACACTACGAATTCACTCTTCATCGATTGTTGAAACAATAGCGAATTGACGTTCTCACTTGAGACTCTCTGTTGTTGTTTACACTGAAAATCGAAAATACCCAAACTTGAGAACTGCCACCCGCCAAACCTAAGTTCAAGATTGACAACTTAAGTTTGTGAAAAAGTCACAGCTTGCCAATACGCCAAACTTGTCCTTCAAGCAGAGAACTGTTTTTTGGGGGGGGTTTTGCTGTAAGCGCATCTGATTCTGTTACCTCCATCGTGGCAGATTTAGGTTTGGGGGGTAAGTTCAAAGCGAAGAACTGTTTTTTTTTGGGGATAACTTTTATTCCCGCTTCACTCGCAGAAAATCTCGCATATACAATGATGTAGCTGCCTCTCTCAACAACTCTCCGGTGGTCGAGCGGTTAGCATCCTGAGATGGTAATCACAGAGCCATTGCAGGTATGGGTGTGATTCCCGTGTCTGCCGTAATTTTTTTTATTTTGATTTCCATTTTATAGCGGTATCAGATTTTGGGGGATGAGTTCTCCTTTAAGTGCTTAACTTTGGGTTATGACTCCAATAGCCAAACCTGTAGGGAGGGAGTTTCATTCGGGTTGGCGGGGAAAGTTCTCAAGTTTGGGTATTTTCGAGGTTCAGTGTATATTCGCCACGCGGTCAGTACCGTATAATCGCCGCGGTAAACAGTCGGTCGTTCGTCGATTCGTCGCGAGTGAGTTTCAACATTTATCAATACAAAAAAAAACTGGTTTTGGAAAGACGTAAAACCTTTATTCGGTGTTAGAAAACTATTCCTGGGATACAGGTTTTCGGTTAACCGGTATTACCGGTTAAACTATCCGTACGCACCACTCACGAAACCTAAGAAAACATTTGACTACATTTTTTTCTATCAACAAAAAGCAAGCTATTTTTTTAAACGAAATTAAGACTCGTTTAAATGCGGATTCAGCCTTTCTTTCAAAATTTCTGTTTTAAAAACTTTTTTCACTCTTGAAGTCTTTATTTAGTTTTGATAAAATTGTGTTCAAAACTTTTTTTAAAATACTGAAAAGTTCTGGCATAGCTTTTTTTTCAAAATCCAAATCTAATTTTAAGAAGAAAAAAATCAATTTCTCAAAAATTCAAAACCTCACACATTGCGGACCTAATTTGAATATGAAATTTATTAAATTTGGTCCAGTAGGATCCTGGGATATAGTTAGAATTCCGACTGTTGATGTTTCTTGGCTAAGATTTCTTCACGTTCCTGTGTTATGATCTTACAGAGAAGAGGGGGGGGGGAGTAGTTTTGTGAGAAATTTCTTACAAGGGGAGGAGGGGGGAGGAGGTCTGGAAATGCTTGGGTAATAAGTGAATGGCCCCCTAAGTTGATGAATAAAACATTTGACCATGAAAAAGCCAAAGAAATGTCAGGAAATGAATAAGAACATGTGTTCATAATTACCCCATAGAACGAAAACTATGGGGTAAATATGAACACTCTTCTGTAAATCTGTGCGAATAAAATTTTTCAAAATTTTTTCAAAATCCAGTCAAAGCATCATTAACCGGATGTAAAACAGTTGATAACGACATTCTAGCTGGATTTCCTATGATATTCAAAACAATGAACACTGTCCAAAACGATTTCCGTTCACGGGGTCATGGTTTTTTAAAACATCTGAAATGATATCATTAAGATTTGAAAAGAGGTCGGAAACAGCTTATAGCTATCAACCGGATGTTAAACTACCACTTTTGGAACTTTTTGTGTTCATTCATCCTCCACACCAGCGCGTATGGCACTTGTTCGGAATTACCCCGTGTTCATAATTACCCCACTTGACCCTATGCGTCCGAAACGAAATTATTTTTAGAAAGTTATACAAGGATAATCATAATAAGTTTTTTTAAGCCTTAAATGGGGCAGTCGTTTAGCCTAATGGATAACGTGTCTGGTTTGAAATCAGATGATCGGGGATCGAATCACGCCGCCTCCAACTAGGTTAAGGAAATTTTGTAAGTTCACGGACGTTAAAATGAACAAATACACGAAGTAAAATGTAATACACGAAGCAAAAATAAAATTTTAAACTCTACTAAGTAAACAAGAATGCAAAATATCTCTACGGAGTATAAAAGTTTGTAAACTCTACTGAGTATAAACAGAAACGTTGGTCATATAGTCTCTGTAACTAGACCATTATAATAGCTTGTCGATAAAGCAGTTCCATGTCGCGCTAAAAATAGCATCGACGAACAAAATCAGAAGAAGAAGCTTTAAATACGATTGAAAATCAGTCGATAAATGTTGATGAAAAAAAAATATTTTTCAATTTTGTTTCTTGATTTTTGTTGAGTATTTTTGGGTTTCGACAAAATTGCCCGTATATTGCTCGTATATTGCCCGGATTTTTGATCATCAATTTTGAAAACATATGTTCGCATTTTGCCAGGTTTTCTAATAAAACTACCGAGATTTTCCCGACCAGGTTAAATGCTGAACAAATTCTGGCAATCTTAGTCATTGTTTATTTCTGACCTGATGCGAGAATTTGCGTTTAATTTCTTTTCAAATCTGGTTTTTATTTTATGTAAATTTCTGTGCATTGCTTATATGTCTAAAGTTTTAAATCTGATTTCATTCCAAATTTTAGAGTGCCCCTTTTTCAGTGTTTTATGATATCAACAAAACATAACCACAACGAATTTCCATCATCACTTTTTTCCATGAAGCACGGATTTGTTCGGATTTCTAGTCACAGTTTGAAAAATAAGCTTTTTCGTTCAGAACACGGTAGCCACGTATCGCTTACAAAAGGAAACCCCAACGTGAGGTGTGAAGACGTTGTGTTTGGTGGTTGTCGCTCGGAAATCTGGTAGCCACATCCTTAACATTCTCCATTTCACGCGGTTGACGTAAGTGAGGTGAATGGGAGAACGCATGACGGCTTATGGACGCAAGAAAAAATAACACACAGACCCTGATCCCACACCGTTGATGTCGTTAAGTTCTTTATGAGAACGAGACGTCGAAAAATGAGCTTCTTCTGGTTGGTAGTAATAAGGTGGTGGAAGAAAAAAAACATAACCCAAGACCAGCTCCCCGGTGAATGCATTTGGGAAGAAAAATTGGACCCACGGTTTGAATAATTTCTCAAATTTGTTTCAGACCATAATTTCATATTTATGACCTGCGTTAGACTGGGTGGTACGGCTAGAGAGAGAGTCCGATGATGGAGGTAAGGCGGCAGCTTTAGACTTCTCGTGTTTGTTGAAAAGGATCCACCGCGCGCCGCGAATGAAAGAAAAAGTAAAGGTAGGAAAAAACGCCGTGCGAGAAAATAAAACCGGGAGTTGAACAAAACTTTAATATTAAAATTATTCAATTTGGTGCTTGTAATAGGCCGCCGCCTAGAGAAGGTGAACGCCAGGAAATTCTTTTCTCGCGCTCTAGAGACCAAACACTTTCGGCGTCCCCTGAGTGTATGGCTTTTTGATTCGTGTAACTGTGCAGCAATAAAAGCATACGCACAGTGAAAGAAATATTAAAAAAAAACTACCAAATTAAATAAATCAATGCTTAAATGATAAGTTGATCAATTTTCAAAAACAATGTTCAAATCTATAGTTTCTTAAATTAATTAAAAAAAAAACCAATAAAAAAAATTGTTTTATGTCACATCACCCTTCCTGGAAGATAAAATCATCATTTAGCACATAAGACCTACCTTTTCGTTGAACAAACCTACTATATTTTTTAATGTTTAAGCGCTTCACTCAAAAAAAAAAAATTTTCAATGAATTTTTTTTAACTATTTTTTCCATTGGTTAAAATGTGTTCCAACGGATCACAGAAGCTGCATGGGAAGGGAAAAGCTAACAAACAGGTCTTGTTCATAAACATATTCCCTGCCGTTACCATTGTTTGGAGAATCTCATTTATTCCTAATCTCTCATCGGAACTCGACCGGATCGTTGCGTGGTGCGTGTGGTCATTAACTAGCGCGTCGTCGACGTCGTTTTTATTCACTTACGCATATGAAAGAGATCCAGACAGCCGGCCAGCAGCCAAGAATCACACGGACAAAACCTTGGATGAATGAATGAATGAACGAACGATGTTGAGCCGATCGAGTGGATTATTCTGGGAGGTCTGAGTCTGGGAACTAACCAGCGGCGATCTGTTGAGAGAAATGCATTTTCAAAAACACAGCCCAAGAGTGGCTACTTAAGAATCGGAGCTGGGAATGCGTTGGATCCCAATACAAAAGGTTGATCTCTTGAACAAACAAGCCTATCTATGGCGGCCTGGAGCCAACGCGTCTCCCGAACAACAAAAAACACACAATAAAATTTAAACACTTCAGAAGAACTTTTCTTTTTCGTTGCCAGATGATGTAAACGGTCCGGGAGATGAATTGGACATCGTTAAGAGAGCGTGTCGGATCGGCTCAATGCTGTGTAAAAGACAAGAACCTTTGGATAAAGCGATGGATAATTCTTTCTTATCAGCACTACAGAAATCGTAACGCTGTGGGTGATGGATGAACTAAATTAATTTCTGCCGAATTACTTTCAAACGTTTCGTTTGTAATACAGGAAGATTCACATCAACTGTGTAAATATACATAAGAGTAACAAATTTAAACCAAAATGTGCATTTTAAAACAAATGCTAAACAAAAAGTCGAATAAAGTTAATAAATAACAACGGACATGAAAAACTGCTAAATCTTTAAAATTTAGTTTAAATTAAACTTATGACAAAAAGCGACTCTCTAAAACATATCGCTATTGAGTTTTGAATAAGACAAATATGCAAATGCAAACCAATGGTGTTATCGCATGGATGATAAGCTGACTAATATTTCGATCACCGGGGTAACTTTTATCAACGTGAAATTTTTGCAGATAATCTGCCATCATCATCATCATTAACTAAGTCTGAAATTAAAATATCTGAAAACTGTTTTCTACGTTTAAAATCCTATAAACTGCGTTTCAAACAGGCTAAATTTCGTTTGTATGTATAACTTTTTTATATAACTTATAATCAAGTCTTGAAGTTTCAAAATATCTGTTTTTCACAAACACCTCTCCTGATAATTTTTTTTATTTGGATGGATTTTAACTTCTAAAAGTCATTCATTCCTCCCTGATAAAATGATAGCATCATTAACTAAACATAAAACTAAGATATAGTTTTAGAGTTATTTTTATGGTCATTCGATGATAATTTTTGTATATTAAAGAAAACGGACATTTGTTATGAGATAGCCTGAAAAGAACAAATTGCTGCTTAAAAAAAAAGAAAAAAAAACTATCAAACAATTAGGTTGAATCAAAAATAGAACATTGGAACAATGAGAGGACCTAGGGAATTGCATGAAGGTAAAATTTCATTTGTTTTTGAGACCAGAAAATATTGGAATCACCTAAAAAATATTGAGAAATGTTAATAATTTTTGCCGCTCAAGGTATGCAGCAACATTTTCCATCTTTTGAGCATATTTGATTTTGAAAGAAAACGTAGAAAAATTCAATTGAGTCCAAACAAAAAAATACTGATATTGATGTATTAAGCATTCAGCACTGATAAACCTTCAGTGTTACCCCGAAAAATGAGGTATGGTATTGTACAAAACATTTAGTTATAGCCAATAATTTCGTTTACATATTCTGCTATCAATGATCATGCTTTATACTCCTTACCTCAGTAAGTATTTGAAAACTTTTATGTGTTACAAAAATATTCCAAAATATTCAAAAATGAATTAAAAAGTGATCAATGTTCCACCAGTTTACGATATGTTCGGAGGCCTACATTTTAAGTGTATAACGATAACTGCAGGATATTTGGTTTTAGAAAAATGAAAAAATCAAAATAAATTTCGAGCTGTAAAACTTCGAACACGTATTCCTCGAAACAGAGATGTTAGCGCATTTGCCGTATTCAAAATTTGATACCGATATGATTAGTTTTTTTCCATAAAAAAAGCGCGGGTAGAACAGCCAAATTTCGCGTAGAATCGAGTGGTTGAACTCACTTTGTTTTTTAACTGTTGGATAACCTTAATTTCCCCAAATACATAAATATGTTAATGAAGTTAATTCCCATCGGGAACTTAATTCAAATTCAAATAAAAATTTCCAACTTTGAACTTACTGTTCCTATTTTCGTACTGAACTTCTATCTTTGTTATTAGTCTTTGAATTAAAACTCCTATTAACAGCAAGATTTTTCGAAAGATTTAAAACAAATTTATTGCAAGTTTAATTTTCAATCAAATACTACCATAAAAAATTATAACAGCTTATGATGATTGAAAACACTTTAATTTCTGTTATGAATATATTTTGATATTTTAACTCCCGTCAGCTCTATCAGCACTACACTAATTGATCTGTTTGATTTACCACTGTTAATTATCAGTTAATTAAGCTTAATTAACCTTCCAAAGCCGTTCGCAAAATATCCGTTTCGGGGAAATATGAGTTGTAGTTTGATGGCGTTCTCCTGGCTGTTAATGTTAACCGATTTTGATCATGTTACATTCATTGTGTAGGTAATTAATTCTTATTAATCAACATTTGAAAATAAAGCCGATATGAATAACCAGGTTATCAGGAACTGGTTGAGAAAGTAAAAAGTTCGAAAAATCAATTTTATTTTTAAAATACTCATAACTTCTGACAGCTTTTCTGTATTTAAGTGTTTCATTGATGTATGAAATTGTCTAGAATCCATCTATTCAAAAATGTATGGATATGTTGGAGTCCAATAAATGTTTTGGCGGCTATCTCAGATTTTCCGGTAGAAAAAAATCTTACTTTTAAAAAATGACATCCCATTTTTGTTTGCTAAGCTTTATTTCATTTCCCAATTAACCGATTTTCAAAACTATAATTTTAATTTTTTCTGTCGTTAATTTGATCATTATTTTCATAGAACATTCTTGGGTTGTCTAAATTCCCAGTTCTTCAGTACATTGGAAAGATGATAAAGATGTTGGAAATGTGTGTCCGGGTCATATTGACCCGAACAGCTTTGGAGGGTTAATGAGGTACATTTTTAAATTCGTTAAAGCACCTGGAACGGTACAGACATTAATATTGGTTTTAAGTATACCAGTTTTAGCACAATTTCAAATTTTGGAATCGGCTAAAACACGTGCTCTCCACCGGTGTGATAGCGAATTTAAAACGGATACACTTTTATTGCAGACACTCAATAACTAAGAAGAAAAAACTCATGTTATTTATAAGAAAAAAGCGGTATGGTAGGATTCAGCAAGAATGCGAGTTCATTGTATGCACAATAGACTAGTTCACTTTTCGGCTTATTCCACTGATCACAACGCCACTTACAGGGTTTGATCCTCATTCATTTTCAAGTACTCTGGCCAAATTTGAGCTCATTTGAGTAAGTTTCCAGCGTGCGCTAGGAGTATTATTGAAAAAAGTCGCATTTTTCTGGAAAATTTTCGTAGATGTGTTCTAGCAAGCTGTTGTTAATATAAAATGATAGTTCTTTAGTGTATGATGATTGGTATGACAAGCATCTGTATAGACCTGTTTTAGATAATTGTCTAAATCAAACCGAAAAAATTTAAAAATTCATAAACTACCAACTTGTACAGAAAATTTACCACAAGTTAAGAGCTTAAAATCAGCAGTAAATAAAAAAAAATATTTTCGGTATAAACTTTACATAAAAAGATAGCCTCATTTATAACCTTCAATTTGATGTATTTCACTTAACTATAGCAACAGTGCTAGCAAAGATATTAAAATATCTGTGCAACAAATTTGATTTGATAAAAGATTATACATTCAAGTTTTCTCCCCACTTACTTGTATACAAGTCTCCCTGCTTGCGCGCGCTTTTATAGAGTAGCAGGCAATCAATTCAGATGCCACGTTTTGCAGGTTGCATAATGTTAAAACTTGAATGGAAACAACATAATGATTCAAAGAATGTTATATGAATGTTTGAATATCTTTGCTCGTACTGTTGCGATAATGAAGTGTAATACATCAAATTAAAGGTTATAAATAAGGCTATCTTTTTATGTAAAGTTTATATCGAAAATATATTTTTTCTATTTATGGATGTTTTAAAGCTCTCAACTTGTAAGTAAATTTTCTGTACAAGTTGGTAGTTTATGAAATTTGAAATTTTCGGTTTGATTTAGTCAATTATCTAAAACAGGTCGATACAGGATGGTGTTCATATCACTAACCATGCACTATAAAACCATCATTTTATATTAACAACAGCTTGCTAGAACACATCTACAAAAATTTTCCAGAAAAATTGACTTTTTTCAATAATACTACTAGCGCACGCTGGAAACTTACTCAAATGAGCTCAAATTTGGCCAGAGTACTTGAAAATGAATGAGGATCAAACCCTGTAAGTGGCGTTGTGATCAGCGAAAAAAACCGAAAAGTGAACTAGTCTAATGCACAGGAGTATCTTTATTCTATAGTTGCAAAATGAATCATTTACAATGAATCATTTCAGCATTTCAGGACTAAAGTGGGCTCAAGGTCCAAAGGAGGGGTACACACTCTACAATGTCAAAATTTAGCTCGATCAATGACATGGGAAGCCGTAACAAAAGGCTCTGATTTACTATTTTACCAATTATTTAACCATAATTGTAAAACTACTTTTTGTCTCCAATAAATGTTTTTTTCTGATGAATAACATATCAATGGTATTGTTTTTCGACTTCATGATTTTTAATTTTTGGAGATTGAAACGGCTTATTCAGTCATTTGTGGAAATAAAAACGAGTTATTTTTATTATTGTCCAAACGTTTCGGCCATTTATTGTGGCCTTCTTCAGTGGGTAACTGTAAATTTATTGTAATTTTGTAACATTGTCTAAATTTGTGTTATGTGAACATATTTTGTACTCACTAATTGTCAGGTTCGTTTTTAGTCTAATTTTTGTGGTAATTAAATATTGTAGTTCGAATTTTGTCTGTGAATACTGTATCAAATATGTTAGTTTGAAAAATTGAACGTTTCCTATTTTTTTTAAACTCACTGCGTCGAAAATTGAACCGCAACGCTTCACCATTAGATAAACTGTGCGGCAGCGCTTTGTTTACTAATGGCTACTCGGATTTTGTGTGTTAGTGTTTTGATCGTGATTGGTTATTGCTATGTTACTAACATTTGTTTTTTGTTTTCGTGTGGTTGTACATTGTAGGATGTTTGCATATGTGGAACTGAGGTTGTTTACGTCGGTTCTAAAGTTTAATGTGTTCGTGTTGGTGTAGATGTGACACATTTCCAGGATTGGGAGAGCGCTTGATCTTCTGGTTCTATCAATGACTCTGGCTTTCTCGAGATCCATCGTGTGGCCTTCATCAATGATATGAGCCAGAAGAGCGGTACAGTTCTCTCTCATGCTCGCTTTCTCGGTGTTCGTTTGTGTGAAATCCCGTGTAGATAGCTGTTCATACTTCTTGACTTGTGTCCAACGAGTCTTGTTTTCAAGTTGTTACGACTCATACCGATGTACTGTTTTGGGCAGCTGCTACACGGGATGGAATAGATGATGTTTGGTGTTTCAGATGAAGCAATCGGGTCTTTGGCTCGTGGCAATAACATTCCAAGCGGCTTTGGAATGCAATTAGCGATGTGAATTTCAGCGTAATCGGTTTTCAGGATTTTGGTGATGTGGCTTGATAGGTTCGGGATGAAAGTGAGCGGAAAATATCGGATTTGCGGAGGATTGATGCTGGATTCTGTTGCTGTTTGCTCGGTTTGGAGATTGCTTTCGGAGTGGTGTTGTGTTTGTTGTTATACGGCAGTTGATTGGTGATCTTCGTTGTTTGGTTTATGCTGTTG
This sequence comes from Uranotaenia lowii, assembly GCF_029784155.1. Classification (NCBI taxonomy): domain Eukaryota; kingdom Metazoa; phylum Arthropoda; class Insecta; order Diptera; family Culicidae; genus Uranotaenia; species Uranotaenia lowii. The sequence goes on along the minus strand of NC_073692.1, from coordinate 328,542,061 downwards.
TTGGGTGGGTGGTATGATGGCTGGTTGCTGTTGGGTTGGATGCTGTTCGATTGGATGCTGTTCAGTGGGATGCTGGTCGGTTGGATGTTGTGCGATGGTGATGTTTGGAGTTGTTGACTGTTCGTGTTGATGGATATGATTTTCCCGGTTTATTATGCGGTTGATGAGTTGTTTTGGATAGTTGTTCTGGCGCAGGATTCTATGGATGGTTGTATGCTGTTTTGATTTTTGGTTTCTTGAATCGAACTTTATCACTCGTTTGACGAAGTTTCGGGCTACGTTTAGTTTGACGCTAATCGGGTGAAATGAGTGGTAGTTCAATAGGCGGCCTGATGAAATGTCTTTGCTGTACCATTCAGTGCTCAACGTCCTGTCTTCATTAATGGTGATGAAAGTATCTAGAAAAGCGATACTGTTGTTTTTGGCTGTTTCCATCGTAAATTGCATTTTTGGATGATAGGAGTTGAACGTCTGGAGTACGTGGGTTAGTTGGTTGTTGGGCAAAGCTAGTAATAAGTCATCAACATATTTGATCAGCAGGGGTACTGGGAAATCGAGTTTTTTGGTGCAATTTCGCAGAAGGCCTTCCATCACCAAATCGCATAAGATTGGTGAAGTAGGGCTACCCATCGCTGTGCCTTCTTTTTGCCGGTAGAATTTTTGACCAAAAATGAAATAGCAGCTCTCCAAGCAGAGCTCTATCATTTCGATAAAAATATCCAGGTTTATGTTTGTTGCTTTCCCGATCGTGTCCCAATTCATAATGATATCATGAATTATTAATCGCTTTGGAGTGTTTGTAAACAGTGACACTACGTCGAAGGATACGAGTATGTAATCGGGCGGTAATTTGACCTGTTGAAGTACTCTTATTAGCTGGAATGAGTCTTTGATGTTGTACTGGCTGTTGAAAGATGACTGTAATATTTGGCATACATATTTCGCTAGTTTGTATGTTGGGGCTGTTATGTTGGGGACAACTGGGCGTAACGGTAGGTCGGGTTTATGGGCCTTGGGTTGACCGTAGATGCATGGGCGAATTGAGTTTTTTGCTTCCAGTGTCGTTGCGGTTTTCTTGTCTATGAGTTTCAGTTTGTATAGCCTGTTGATAATGTCGTTTGTTTGTTTGGTTATTTTGCTGGTTGGGTCTTTTTTCAAAACCTCATAAGTGGGATCATCCAGTAGTTTTAGCATTTTGTTGTTGTAATCCTCTTTTTTCATCACGACCATCCGTTTTCCTTTATCTGATTGAAGTATGAGGAGGTCGTTGTTTTCAGAAATGAATTTCTTAGTGCACTTGATGGCATTTTCGTAGAAAGAGGAAGTAGGCTGTTTGAAATTTGTTTTTGGCCTGCTGTTTAGGAAGTTTTGGATTTTATTAACGATGACACAACGATTTTTATCCTGGATTGTTTTATCGGACTTGGTGTTTAATATTGTTTCTATTTCTGCTATCATATGGAAAATTGGTGTTTGAATATCGCCTACAATGGGTAGTGCAAACTTGGGTCCTAGGCTTATCAGGGTTTGTACTTCCGGTGGGATGATTTTATCGCTTTTGTTGAGTATGGCGCCACAATTTAATGTAGGTGATTCTGTGTCTGGTGTGCTATATTTCAAGAGCCGTCTGTTGATTTTAGCTTGGACTTTTTTAGATTCTTTGCTTTTAGTGTTGAGAAAAGAATTATTTTGTGATGTAATGAATTGTTGAGCTAGACTGTTGCTGGTTGCAGACATCATCATTTGTTGCTGATGTTTTAACTCATGTTGCAGTTGTTTGATTCGGAAGAATGTATGCTTAATTTCAATATTGAGTATTGCTTTTTTGAATCTTTCTGTTATGCTTTGCAATTTGTTTTGGAATGGACTGTTGAGAGGGTATATGCATTTTAGTGAGTAGTCAATATGAGCTGGAAAGATTCCTCGTTTTCTGCAGATTATAAGGAAATCTTTTCTCACTGTCATTTTACATAGCTTTCTGGTGTTACTTGCGTAGATTTTAAATAAATTTGTTGTAGGTTTTCCATATGTTGTATCCATACAGTGGAAGAACCTTCCTTCTTTAAACGCCATTTTTTATTTTGGTATTGTTTTTCGACTGGATGATTTTTAATTTTTGGAGATTGAAACGGCTTATATCAATATTCCATACTTTAAAGCAGTGGTTTTTTTTTAACTTTTTTCTTTCACCGCCCACTTTTGCTAAATTTTCGTGCTTAACGCCCCCTGAGCGACTTTTTGAAAACCCTTTGAAAAGAGTGCTAATTGGCATCGTTGCAAAACCATAAGCTTTTGAAATTCTATTATTGTATAATTTGAAACATTCAACGAAGCACATTTAAAAATTGTTTTAATTGACTTGAGAAGACTGGAAGAACCAACGCATAACCATTAAATGTAGCTAGAAAAAACTCAAAACCAAAACTCATTCAATCAAATTGCATCAAGCCCCAAGACTGAAATTCTTAAATAACAAATTTTTCAGAACTAAACAGAACAGAATAGAACCGAATAAAAGCAAAAAACTCATCCACAGAGAACAGACGTACAAGCTAGCCCACGATACTGGTATAAAATTACCAACGATCGTTTTGAATCAATTTTTTTTTTTTGGCTGGCCACCAGATGTCTCCAAATACACCAAAGGGAACCATCAAAACCAAACTGAGAAAAAAAAAATTAATTTTGTTCTGTTTTGAACAGGTCGTATAAACTGTTTGACATGTTTCAAAAAAAATACTGTTAAAGTTTCTTTTTCGTAGCACTTTAGTCCGATGGCATAACTGAAAAATATCTGAAATCGCTAGTGCTAAATATTGGATAATGGGATGCAAAAGTAATACATTAAAGCAGTGATTTTCAAACTTTTTTCACTCACCACTCCTTTTTGCTGGATTTCCGGGCTCACTGATCCCCTTAGCATTTTTTTAAATATTAGACTCTATCAGTTGAAATTGTCGGAAAAATATTTACGTTTGAAGAAAATATCGTAAACATTTATGTATGGAACAAGGCTCAACATTCACTTGAATTCATATTATTATACTTATGATTTCAATGATATTCGAGTTATACATCTTGTTGTTATTCGCAAAATATAAAAGTCTTCAATTTACTTTTTGTTCGTTTAAAATACCTTCAAATAAATTGAAGATTTGCTTAAATTAATCTATCGAAAACTTTTTTAAAATTTTAACAAAATTTGAATAAAATGTTATTTTGTTACATTGAGTCGTATTGCCAAGCTTTCATTTTCATTCATAAACAAAAGTTATTAAATTTGAGCTCAAATTTCTGTACAACCTAGCAATTTAATCCTGGTTCGAATATTAGGTCTGAAATAATAATAAAACATTTAAGCATGATTTTCTGTTATTCTATTAATAACACGAAGCAACAAAACTCACATTTTCCGAGGTACAAAGAATATAAGAGCTATATTTGAATAATATTGGAGCACTGATTCCAATTATGCATTTGGTTTTTTTTATCAGTTTTTGTTTTCGAGATAACTTTTGGAAATAGGTATAAATTCACTAAACAAATTTGTGCACTTTTTAGGAACTGCTTAAGGACATTATCGATATTTTTATAATCAAGGTTTAAACTCAATGATCAACTTTCCCGAAGACCGCGAGTAATTTTGACTTCTAAGAATAAATGAGAAAAAAAATGAGAATTTTTATAAAATTTCAATAAAAATTTTAACTAAATTGAATCCTTGATATTTTGAAAACTATAAGTCAAATCGTTCTATAGCCATCAACAAAGTGATGAAATGAGTTAAAATCTTTAAAATCAAACACTCAATGACTTTATGGAATAGTGTTTTATAGTATCAGAAAAAGTTGTAAACTTATTTTTCAGCATTTCTTAAAATTATAGAATTTTGTTTTTTTAAAGCGTTGTATCCCTAAAACAGGAATATCTAGACCTGAATTTTCATTGACATTTTGTTGCATGTAGTTTTATTAGTTTACCAGTATTTAATACAAGGTCAATTTTACCCAAAACTGATCAATTTTAAAACTTCCACACGAGATGTCACTAAACTAGAGGTGATGGATAAAATTCAGGAAGCCAAAATCTTCTAAAATCAGTTGTTATAATTGTTAAACTAATGAATTTAAAGTTAAAAATGCCTAAAGATTCTTCATATCTTAAGCTTCTCTGGATGTTTTAAACTTCATATGTTTTTGATTGAAAAAAATACTGTAACTTCCCCAAACTGTATGGAAAATGGATAATTTTTTTCCTTCTGAAATACTAATCTACAAAACCTGTATTTTTCATGAAAAAAAATCTCCCAAAATTCAAATTACAGATTTTCTCTGATATCTCTTTCTTGTGTATTTTAGCAAACAATATTTTTTTATATTATCAGAGCTTCCTGAAGATTTATATTTGAAGCTTTTTTGATAATGAATCTTGAATCAAGCTGAAAGTAAGCGTTTAATTAGGTATTCTTCATATTTGAACTTACAAAGTGCTGTCATTTTAATTTCAATTTGTTTTGAAATCAAAGTGGAAGGCAAACGACTGTTTTAAATTTACCCGCTTTGAGATGTCTAGAATCAGTTCTGAAGGGTAAGATTGATCGTCATGATTATTTCTAATTTACTGGGTGTAGCCGATTCGTCCTCTGACGATATAAACGGTTAGAAGTGCAGAAACTTATAGTAAACTGTCAGTTATTTCGACTACCTCAGTAGTGCAAAAATAAAGAAATGAATAATAGTCTATCATCGTTACTTTTTAAACCGTTTTTACTTATTGACGTATCTCGGTGAGTAAAAGCTTTGTTTTCATTTTTAAATTTACGTAAAGTTTCGGACTACTCTGGAAGACATCCGTAATCCGTTTCGAATAACGTTAATTTAAAAAAAAAATTGACTCATTCACCGAAAAAAATCAATAAGTAAAATGCGTATAAAATAAAAGAAGAGCTGTCCCATGTTTGACCATGAAAAATTCCGAATTTAATTTTTTGATCGATTTAATTAAAAATCAACAAATCAGAACCCAAAATTAAAGTCCCTTTGGCTTGTGAGTACAGTAATACCTCGATATAAAGCAACGAAATTTTTTATTTCGTTACTTTATATCGAAGTTACGTTACGTTATATCGAAACACTACTAAAATGGTCCTTTGGAACATCGATAGTGATCGTTAATGTTAATTTTGGACTTCTTTTGTAAATTTGGCGATATATTCGTCTATAATTTCTATATTACTGGACAATTTTTCTCCGCTTAGTTTAAATAGATGGATACCGAATTCTTGGGTTGTCACGTTTTTGCTCGTTTGAAGTGTGCGTAAAAACACGCTCTCAAACCACTAAGCTCTTTCTGAGTTTCTCATGTATAGTTAGCTAGCGTAGAGCAAAGGCGGGAGCAATTCATGGGAGCTTTTCATCAACATGCCCTCTAGCTTAAAATTTCAACACCTATCAAGCTTTCTCTTATTGGCGCATTTATGCCTGTCTATCCATTTTTCTTTCAAATTTCTATAAAATAAATTCTCTCTAGTTTTCATTCCGCCGCACATGCCATTAAAATTATAATAATAAAAAATTACGGTGATTTAAATCATATAACAAAATTGAAAAATGTATGAAAGGAACAAAATATGAAAATGACAAAAATGACAAAAAGTTACAAAAGTGACTTAAGGGGTAAAAATGACAAAAGTTACAAAAATGACAAAAATCACAAAAATGACAAAAATGGAAAAAATGACAAAAATGACAAAAATGACAAAAATTACAAAAACTTATTTGAATAAAAGACTACATGCCCTAACCTCACTTCAGCTCAAGCAACTTATCTGTAGGTGCAAATATAGTCAATAAGTTTTGAAATGTAGACATGGACATGCTCTTGGTCTGGATTTTCAAAAGCACAAAAGCGACTATCACAATACTGAAGTACATACTGGAGTAACATTTTCAACGCCTGCGCTTATTCGCTCTTTATGCCTCTGAGAATTTACCGCATGGCTCATGAACAATATTATTATATTTTTATGACAAAAAAGTATTGAAATTAAACATATTTATTCCAATTAGAAACATTTTTAAAAGTTACGTTATATAGAGGCAAAAGTTGCTTTATATTGGGTTACGTTATATCGAGGTTGCTTTAGAAAGAGGTATTCCTTTTTTTCGTTCCAAAAAGCCATGACCAAACAAACTCAAATTAAACTTACAAAACCAGATCAAGGTACAGACCGTATACGAAATCTGTCACAATATAAAAAAAAATATGTCTGTGATTGGGACTTACAGAGACAGAAATTCAAACTATTTCGTTTTGAATATGTCACAGCTAAAGACTCGTTAATATGGTGGAATGGGAAGAAAATGCAATAAATTATTTTTAACACTAAAGATGTTGATTTTTCTAATTAAATTCCCACATTAAGAACCGTGATGAAATGTTAGCTTAGAAACACCGATATTCGGCTCTCTATTAGGATAGTTCAATATTCTTAAAATATAGATTCCCTAGATCGATTCAGCTGAATTGTTTCAGGATCGGTTCACCTCAAAAATCGAATCAAAGGATTCATATCTGAAAGATCGATCTTTTGATTTTTCGTAATTTTTGCTGCTTTATGTTGAAGATAGTGAAAAAAGACAGAGAAGCAAATTAATTGAAAGTTCAAATGCATTAGCCATAAACATATATATATATTTTTTTTAAATTCAACATCAAAATGTTTAACTTTTCATGACTTTGGTCTAGTGTATTTGGCATACAAAAAGCAGAATAAATACAGTGAGCAAAATAAGAATGGCACCACTATGTGTTTTGCTTGTTTGAATATGAATGATTGAAAATTTCAAAAATTCTCTTCCATAGTTTGTTCTGAATTACTTAACGGATAAACCAAGCATAAGTTTACTTTTTTTGGACGTAGCAATTGGCGTTGAGGATCAAAAATGTGAAAAAAGGGTGCGAAATAAGGATAGCACCACTTGAGTTTTTCAATAAAAACAAGATTATTTTTAAAAATTTACTGTGTAAAAGTAAATAATAATGCTTCCACGAGTTATTTGAATAGATAACTTCTGCATTTTAGGAGTTTTCCAGAATTCCAAAGGTTTTCAAAGGTATTAAAAGGAGGTTTTAAGAGATTTGATATTTAAGCTATAAAACTTTATCAAACTGCTTGATTTTTTCATTAACATTCATAAGTATGATGCAAAATAATGAAACATAGATTTGACGCTGAGTTTGAATCCAAAAAGTAGGTAGGAATTCAAAAATACTAATGTTTTGTAATAGACAAACACTATTTCTCTAGTTTTAAGTCATAGATGGCAGCACTTTCTGCCATTTAACCAAATTCATGCAAATTTTCGAATATACCGCGATTAATTAGGGAGCGCTGGATGATTTTGGTCAAGAAATAAATACATGTACCGTGTAAACGCTTTGGAAATTCTAAGATCACTAAATCCAAAAAAAAATAAATTGCATCAAGATCACTAAAAGTGATTTTTTGGACCGATTATAAGAATAAAGTTATATTTTGCGATGAAGCTTGATGGAGCTTGATGGACCAGACCGCTAGCATAGGGTTACCATATCCTTCAACGCCAAAAAGAGTACGTTGAAATCATTTTTCAAAATATTTAGGAGAAACGGGAAAAAAACAGGAAAAAGGTGACAATTAGTTGCTAGTTATAAAACTTACCTGGCAATAACGGCAAAACATAGTTTTACAAATTGAAAGTTGTCGTTTTTAGTATTTGTTCATTTTCTTGCAGATTTTTAGTGAAAAATAAAAGGGTCGTCGGATTATTCGAAAAGATAGAGATCAGAACATCGTTAACATGAGAACACGTTGCATTTCAAAAAGAGTTCAAATTGCTGTTGTGCTCTCTGCCAACTGTTTGGGCGCTAATTGCATATTCAAAGGCGCTGATTGCCTGCACAGTTTTTTTCGACGACTGGGAGAAGCTTTTGTCAAAAGTGGGTTTGAAACTTTCGAAATTGTTGTGTTTTACTTATAGAAAAGTTTTGCTAATGAAACAGAAAACTTGTTTGTAACGAAAAATTCAGATTTTAATCGATTTGTTATGCTTCTTATTTTAATATATTGTTTGGAAAACTCAACAAAATAGAGAAACCTGAAGTACCGAGCCATGAATGCATAAAGTGTTGCATTTCTTTCGGACTTCTGGTACATATAGAAACACAAACTTAAGAACTGGAAGAAATAAGTTCGTTTCTTTGATAAAATTCCTTTCAACAGAAAAAAAAGAGTACAAACCGCAAGATTTCACAAAAAGAAGAGTACGCTCATTTCTCGATCGAAAAAGAGTACATGTACTCTTAAAAGAGTACGTATGGTAACCCTACGCTAGCAGTATTATTGGTATGATTTGAAATTGAATCGGAAGTTGAGATGAGCAGGAATTTTGGCGATTGTACATTTTTGTGCTGGTGGTTCTTTTGCAAATCCGGAAAAACTTTCTGCAGCGTGAACTTCCAAAAAACTGTAATGGGAAAATATCTGAAAATGATGAATATGGGTCTGAATAAACCTGGAAAATCAATATTGAGACTACATTTGGTTTTAACTGCAAGATAGTGCTGCCATCTACGACTTGAAACTGGAAAAAGAGTGATTTACTGAATTAAATCAAGGTTTTTGATTTCCAACCTATTTTTTCTGATCCAAAAATAATCCCGAATGTTTGTTTCATCATTTCACGTCATTTTAATGAAGAAAAAAGTAGTTTGGTTAATAATTACAGCTCAAATATAAAATTCCTTAACGCTAGAGGAGCATCTCTTAAAACCCCCTTTTAAAACCTTTGAAAACCTTTGGAACTCTAGAAAACGTCTTAAAATGCAGTTATCTGTTCAAATAAATCGTAGACGCGTTATTATTCACTTTTACACAGTAAATTTTTAAAAATAATCTTGTTTTTGTTGAAAAACTCAAGTGGTGCTATTCTTATTTCGCACCCTTTCTTCACATTTTTGATCCCCAATGCCAATTGCTACGTCCAAAAAAAGTAAACTTATGCTTGGTTTATCCGTTAAGTAATTCAGAACAAACTGTGGATGAAAATTTTCGAAATTTTCAATCATTCATATTTTAACACGCAAAACACATAGTGGTTCTATTTTTATTTCGCTTACTGTATATGCATTTCTCCGTACGACATATTCTCTAGTTCAAATTATAAGCGCGTAAAATAGGTATAAGTCTAAATATTGTAAGTTCACTGATTAAAACATTTTAACCATTTTCAGTTAGTTCACCTGGTGAAATGCTTATTTTTAAAAGTTAGGAGTTTTTTTTATTTAGATACGCTGGTGTTTTTAAAACCATCGATTCTGCCATAGGTCATGGTGAAAAGGAGACGTGTTCAGCTATTATCTGGAAAGCTTAAGTTCAATTTTTCAAGCATCAAAATTTTCCAAGCATAAAATTCATTAACCTTAATCTGCTCTTGAGTGTAAATCCACAGAATTGGATGTTTGGCAGCTTGTTACTTTATTCAGGTGCATTCAAATAAAAAAAAAATCTTGGGAGGGTCTCAAAGAATTCTTGTAAAATTCTTGAAACAAAAACTCCCTAATCAGAACTTAAGTGTTAAGTTAACACTCTTCGCTCAAAACCACTATATCTCTTTTGTTTCTTAACCGATTTTTACGAAATATGTAGGATTGGAAACCTCGTGATGGAACACAACTTTGTTTTTCAGTCAAAAATCAGCTACGACACTTTAGTTTTCCATTATTCAAAGTTTTAGAAAAAAAGTCCTAAAAACATGCTTCCAAAAAACTGGACGAAATGGTCCAAATTCGCTTTGTGTCCAAGAGAGCTGAAGTTCGAAGCTATACGTTGCACATAAGAATATATTGTTTTTTGATTTATTAAGATCATGACCACAAATAACGTTAAAAAGTAGTGTAAAACGGCACTTTCAATCAATGAAGTGGAAAGTGGTATTTTAGTGCAAGAAAAACTGAAAAAATTGCAAATCGATAATAAGTTCCAAAACCAGCTACCGGTCAAAAATTCTGTGTTACGTATTTTGACAACCCAAAGTTGTAAAAATGTGCCAAATTATTTCTACTTTCCAATCCTCTTTTAAAAATTTATCAGGTGTGACTTTAACAATTTTAACGGTTCATAAAATGAAAAGTACGGTTTTCATACCACTTTTTTACATTATGATGTTCTTGAAAATTGATGATTTGACACTAAGTGGAATTTTTGTTGAGTATTTTGTAGCAGATATACAGCCTTTCTCCGAAGTATGGATTTTTTTCTAAGACTTTGAAAAACAGACAATTTAATTGTTGTAGGTGAAAAATGTCTGATAAACATATAGCGGTTTTAAGTGAAGAGTTTCCATTTTGACACTCCAGAGAGTTTTTTTCCTGCGTTTTCAGGCTGCGTCCATAAAAAAGTAATGATGCAAAATTATGGATATCAAGAACTCATTAAGGGTCCCAGATGAAATTGTTTTATTTGGATGCAAGCGAATAAAGTTACAAGCCGCCAAACTTATGAAAGTGTCATATTGACAATCAAGAGTGGATGAGGGTTGAATGGTTCTCCGACATTTTTCTTTTTTGTAGGCAACAAGATGTAAACATACCTATGATAATTTGGCAAAATTTAGTTTCACTTTGCATCACTTTGGAATGGAAATTAAATTGAATTTGAGAAAATTTAGTAATTTATCCCTCTTAGAAATGACACTTTACAAACAAACAAAAAGTTGATCTGTGAAATGATCATCGCAATTCTGAATTTGGACGTTTTATTCATATTTTCATATCCAGGCAGACCACGTTTTCCTCTTACTTTCTGTAAACGTTGTTATAACTTTTATTTTGGTTTCAAAGGTGTATTTGTTCGAATCATATTTCCAATTATCTTCTTCAAATCTGAAATTCCAAATTAATTTTAAACATTGTTGCATGATTCTTTTATTGTCCAATTTTCAGAAAACAATGCTAAATCCAAAATTTTTCTACTGCCAGTGTTTTATTGAAACTAAAAAACTATTTTTTGGAATCAAAACGGAGCGGAAACACGCTTTTTACATTGAAACACCATACGGTTTTGCTCGTAATTTAGCAAGGGTTTGCAAATTCAGGTAGCCAGTTCGTTACGAAAGGATTATTTCCGAATTATGTTTTGTGACCGGATGTTCGAAGAAAACTACAAGCTTAATCCGCTTAACCAGTACAAAAAATAATGCGGTTCCAGGGACAATGATCCCGAACCCGTCCAGATGGTGCCCATTATCAGGAACAGGTAAAAAAGTTTGCTTCTCATGCATTTTGTGGGCTAGGAAGGTCAACCGAAAAATTATCCTAATTGTTATTTTTCGATGCCCTCGGGTACCGTAGCTGAATTTCACTGCTCATTATCAGGAAGTTAGCTCGAGTATTGTTTTCCATATTCGAATCTGCCCCTTCCGCTTCTCAGCTGAAGAATTTTGGGCAGGCAAATGAGGTTTTTAGGAATTAATTCCGCCAAACAAAACGTTACTTATTCTATGTTTTCGGTTTTGTGGCTAGGTTTCTTTTCTAGTATTATATCCTTCAGGTTTTAGGAAAAGGAAGCTAACTAGGAATAGGTAATTCTCCACAGTCACAGGGACTTGTCGCCAAAATTTACTTACTGTTGCTTGGCACAGGAAATGAAAATGCCATGCTAATTAGCTCATTATTAGAGGATTTGCATAGGACAAATGGTGAATTTTAATCATTAATAGATAATCTTATTGCTCATTTTGGTTTTGTGAGCTTTCTTTTGATATTATTTCATATGAGCTTTTCATGTTTCATTTAATTCGTAAGAATTGCTCATTTTAAAAATCTGTGATTATTTGCATATTAGTTTTTCTTATAAATAGTAGAAAATGGAAATGGTTATATGAGTCAAATTCCAAATGATCCTCTCCAGGCGGAGTTAAATTAAAAACACCGGAAACGTTTTGACTTGTGGCCGAGGGGAAAAACGCCGCCGCCATTTGGCCAATTCATTCCACACACTCAACTCAGCAGTTGTTGGATATGGTTGGTCAATTTTGGGCGGGCGTTAGTTTCGTTTTGACTTGACTGTAAAACGTAAAAATCAGCCAACCATGGTCATAAAGCAGGGGGAGGATCGATCCAGAATGCTCGGAAACCTCAAACGTGCAGCAAGCAACAACTCTCTCATTGGTCGCTAATTAGTTGGAGGTGTTGGTTACGTAATGGTGTGGCTTTAATACAACAATTCCAAATTATTTCAAGTGATGGCAATGGGAATCAAACTTTTTTAATGGAAGTTTAAGTAACATTTTCCAGCTAGTTGGCTTCTTTTTTAAATTTATGAATCAATCATCTCTAAATAAGGCAAAACTTCTAAATAGAATCAAACTGATTCAAATGATTTAAAACAGACAAATATATAACCAAATCAAATTACGGGGAATGGTCACATAAAACCTGGAAATCCTGGAAAATAGAAGAAGAAGAAGAAGAAGTTTTCGGAAAATTTAAAGTGAGAAGATTTGCATTGAAATATCTCAAAAGAACTGTAAGATCTTCTAATATTTGCTTAACAATAAGCCTAGGCCATTTCCCTGGATAAAAAAATCCGTATCATCTCAATTATGGGATCCTAATTTTTGTGGAATAAATCTATTTAAATTGCAAATGGTGCATCCTGGGAAAAAAAATTCCGGGGAAGTGGATTTCTGGTGATTGAAATTCTGGTGATTTTTCATTCTGGGCAATGGTTTTCGGGAGAATGGAGTACAACCTGAAAATACTATCAAGACTGTCTCCTGACTTGAAAATTGGTACAATTTTAAATTTTTTGAGAAAGTCAGGATACATTCCAGTCTATGATTTTGTTAAGCATTGACAAAGAATTCGAGAGAAATCATCGCAGTTTTCTTTTCACAAGAAAGAAGTAGGGTGGTTGGATTTACCGGTTTTTTTTTAAAATCCGGTATTTCGGTATTTGGAATTTTAAAAACCGATAAAACCGGTAAAACCGGTATTTTTCATAGTATATCGAATTCATGAAAAGGTTTCGTCTAATTGCAGTAGTAATGGCATAAAATGCGCAGAAGTTATAACACAATAGAATTTGCAACATTTTCAATTGAAAAATATTGAATTAAGCCTTTAAATTATCACTTTGTAATAAATCTATCATCACCCTCATGATAATCATGATATTTATCATCGTCATTTTATTATTATTTTAATTTCACATTGAGGATGCAGAAATAATAGAAGTATCATATATTTTGCGACCAATTTTTGTCCTAAACTCTGTAAAACAGTATTGAAGAATAGATTTTACAGATTTAGTAAAAGTTTTAATAGTCTTTCATGAAAATGATACGAAATTTGATATACAAAAAGATTTTCCGTTAAAAAATTACTTAATCAATTACCAAACAAAACTCAAACACTGTCACAAAGTGTTTGGTTGACTCACAAAATTATAGATTATTGTTGTCTTAAATACGGATGTTTTCCTCGCAACCTAGGTCGTGATAGCATTATGTTTGCCTTTCCTAAATTAAAACAAACAAATAAAAAAGAAAATCTTTTAAAAAATCAGTCAAAATTCAGCAATAAATAAAGTTGTTTGGATCTTATCCATACGCTCATTGTTGCTATAAAACTGTTGCAAATTTATAACAACTTTTTACTGCTTTGTCGGAAAAAGAAAATGCTTCAACAGCATTAAAAATAAAACAACAGAGTTTCATCAATTAACCTGGAAATATTGATAGAGAAATTTTATACAAATGTTTCAACATGTGTTTAAATGCTGGCTCTATTAAAATTTTTAATTTTTAAAACAAAGCAGGAATTTTGTAATCAACATTTTTGGTTTTTAATTTTTGAAAGCCCTTCACCGTTTAGAACAATTTTGAAAAACTTGGCCTGTTTATAGATAAAACATGTTCGCATCTTTTGACTAAATTCCAGTTTTTCAATGAAAACTACTGTGATATAATAATCAACCAATCTTAAATTTCTTGTAGCTGTTTCTTTTTTCAGTCATTGTTCATGTGTACAGTCTTAAAATGTTGTGAAGCGTTAATTCGATAGCTGAACTGAAGTGTGTAAAGTTTCATGAAAATATTTCATCTGAGTGAGAGATGGCAGCTTGTCAATGCTTTTTTAAACGCCACTCTATCTTTCATTCAAAAAGTACATCGGCAAGTTTTAGCAACAATCATATCTCACATACTTAAACCTTGTAGCGAGGTTTATTAAGCTTAGAGTTTGAAACTGATTGAATAAAATATAAGTATTAGTACTCATACATATTTGTTAAAAAAAACATTTAGCTGTGTCAATTTTATTACAGTGCCGTTGATGAAAAGATGATGAAAAGTTGATGAAAAATTTACCGGAAATCTCGGTTTTTTACCGTCCCAAAAGTCGGTATTTCCGGTATTGGAAAATGGACGGTTTAACCGGTTTTACCGGTTTCGGTAAAACCGGTTAGACCACTCTAGAAAGAAGGGATTTGATCGTGGTCACAGCATTTATTGTTTTTAAGAGAATAAATAATTAAAACCACTTCGTTTTGTGTTTCCGGATATAGAAAAATGAAGTTAGAGACACGATTAGTAAAGGAAAACATATCAGATTCAGGATCGTTATGAAGGGTTGATGCTAGATCTTTACCAATTTTTGTAAAAAGTTAAAAGCTTTGAATACTTCTGGTATTGTCTCAAGAAGGATATAATTAACATTAAGATTCATTTCATTATGAAGATTACTTTTTCCTATAGTTGAGTTTTACCTTTCCACACTTTGGAGCATGTTATGTTGCTAAGCAAATTTTCATAGAAGAAGCTTTCTACTTCTTCTTACATTGGTATACCTCCTAATAGATATGTTTTAACCTTTCTTGTTAGTGTGAATTTTAATTCCGTTTGAAACTTTTCATATAGAAAAATATTATTTTGATAAAAGAACATTAGTGAAAGGACATCCAAGGGCAATGATTTACTGTTAGTTTCATTACTCGAAATATTTTTTCGGTATATTCCAATACTAGTTTCGTGAAAGGTAAATTTTATTTCAAAATATTCTCAGAAATCTCGATAAAGTGTACACTTTAACAGTTCATACGGTTTCTACGGTTGCTACAAATCTTACGACTCTTACGGATCGAACGGTTCGTACGGTTCCTACGGTTTGCACGGATTGATTGGTTCCCTATGGTTCGTACGGTTCCTGCGGTTAATACGGATCCTACGGTTCCCACAGTTCATACGGTTAGGGAACCATCCCCCGGGAACCGCAGGAACCGTACGAACCGTAGCGAACCGTAAGAACCATAGCGAACCGTAGGAACCGAACGAACCGAAGCGAACCGTAGAAACCGTACGAACCGTAGCGAACCGTAGAAACCGTACGAACCGTAGCGAACCGTAGGAACGGTTCGAACCGTAGGAACCGTACGAACCGTTGGAACCGCACGAACCGTAGCGAACCGTAGGAACCGTACGAACCGTAGGAATCGTACGAACCGTAGGAACCGTTCGATCCGTAGCGAACCGTACGAACCGTACAAACCGTAGGGACCGTACGAACCGTAGCGAACCGTAGGAACCGTACGAACCGTTGGAACCGTACGAACCGAAGCGAACCGTAGAAACCGTACGAACCGAATAAACAGTATAAACCGTATGAACCGTATGAACGTAGCAACCGTAGAAACCGTTCGAACCGAACGAACCGTAAGAACCGTACGAACCGACAGAACCGTACGAACTGAACGAACCGTAGCAAACCGTACGAACCGTATAAACCGTATGAAACGTATGAACCGTAGGAACCGTACGAACCGTAGGAACCGTACGAACCGTAGGAACCGTAGGAACCGGAGGAACCGTACGAACCGTAGGAACCGTAGGAACCGTATAAACCGTATAAACCGAATGAACCGTATGAACCGTTCGATCCGTACGAACCGTAGGAACCTTAGGAAACGTACGAACCGAAGGAACCGTAGCAAACCGTACGAACCGTAAAAACCGTATAAAACGTATGAATCGTAGGAACCGTACGAACCGTAAGAACCGAACGAACCATATAAACCGTAAAAACCGTATGAACCGTACGAACAGTATGAAACATGGGAACCGTACGAACTGTAGGAACCGTACGAACTGTAGGAACCGTAGCAAACCGTAGGAACCGTACGAACCGTAACGAACCGTAGAAACCGTTCGAACCGTAGGAACCGTATGAACCGTAGGAACCGTACGAACCGTACGAACCGTAGCAAACCGTAGGAACCGTAAGAACCGTAAGAACCGTACGAACCATAGGAACCGCAGGATCCGTACGAACCGTACGAACCGTATTCACCGGATAAACTGTATGAACCGTAGGAACCGTAGGAACCGTACGAACCATAAGAACCGTAGGAACCGTAGCAAACTGTAGAAGCCGTACGAACCATAGGAACCGTAGGAAACGTACGAACCGAAGGAACCGTAGCAAACCGTACGAACCGTATAAACCGTATAAAACGTATGAACCGTAGGAACCGTACGAACCGTACGAACCGTACGAACCGTAGCGAACCGTACGAACCGTACAAACCGTAGGAACCGTACGAACCGTAGCGAACCGTAGGAACCGAAGAAACCGTACGAACCGTAGAAACCGTACGAACCGTAGGAACCGTACGAACCGTAGCGAATCGTAGGAACCGTTCGAACCGTAGGAACCGTACGAACCGTAGGACCGTACGAACCGTAGCGCACCATAGGAACCGTAAGAACCGTAATGAACCGTACGAACCGTAGCAAACCGTAGGAACCTTACGAACCGTAGGAACCGTAGGAACCGTAGAAACCGTACGAACCGTAGCAAACCGCAGGAACCGTTCAAACCGTAGGAACCGTACGAACCGTAGGAACTGTACGAATCGTAGCAAACCGTAGGAACCGTAGGAACCGTAGGAACCGTTCGAACCGTAGGAACCGTAAGAACCGTATAAACCGTAGAGAACCGTAAGAACCGTAGGAACCGTACGAACCGTTCAAACCGTAGGAACCGTACGAACCGTAGGAACTATTCGAACCGTACGAACAGTACGAACCGTAGCGAACCGTAAGAACCGTAGGAACCGTACGAACCGTAGGAACCGTACGAAAAGTAGGAACCGTAAGAACCGTAGGAACCGTACGAATCGTAGCGAACCGTAGGAACCGTAGAAACCGTAGGAACCGTAGGAACCGTACGGGCCGTAGGAACCGCTCGAACCGTAGTGAACCGTAGGAACCGTACGAACCGTAGGAACCGTTCGAACCGTAGGAACCGTACGAACCGTAGGAACCATAGGAACTGACGAACCGTACGAACCGTACGAACCATACGAACCATAGGAACCATAGGAACCGTACGAACCGTAGCGAACCGTTGGAACCGTAGCGAACCGTAGGAACCGTTCGAACCGTAAGAACCGTACGAACCGTAGGAACCGTACGAACCGTACGAACCGTAGCGAACCGTAAGAACCGTAGGAACCGTAGGAAACGTACGAACCGTAGGAACCTTAAGAACCGTAACGAACCGTAGGAACCGTTCGAACCGTAAGAACCGAAAGAACCGTATGAACCGTAGGAACCGTAGGAACCGTAGGAACTGTACGAACCGTAGGATCCGTACGAACCGTAGGAACCGTACGAACCGTATTAAACCGTAGGAACCGTTCGAACCGTACGAACCGTACGAACCGTAGCGAACCGTAGAAACCGTAGGAACCGTTCGAACCGTAGGAACCGTACGAACCGTATGAACCGTTGCGAACCGTAAGAACCGTTGCGAACCGTAGGAACCGTACGAACCGTAGCGAACTGTAGGAACCGTACGAACCGTACGAACCGTACGAACCGTAGGAACCATAGGAACCTTAGGAACCGTACGAACCGAAAGAACCGTAGGAACAATACGAACCGTAACGAACCGTAGGAACCGTTCGAACCGTAGGAACCGTTCGAACCGTAGGAACAGTAGGAACCGAAGGAACCGTAGGAACCGTAGGAACTATACGAATCGTTAGAACCGTAGGAACCGTTCGAACCGTAGGAACCGTTCGAACCGTAGGAACCGTAGGAACCGTAGAAACCGTAGGAACCGTAGGAACCATACGAACCTTAGGAACCGTAGCAAACCGTAGGAACCGTACGAACCGTAGGAACCGTTCGAACCGTTAAAACCGTAAGAACCGTATGAACCGTAGGAACCGTACAAACCGTAGAAACCGTACGAACCGTACGAACCGTAGGAACCGTACGAACCGTTCGAACCGTTCGAACCGTAGAAAACCGTAGGAACCGAAAGAACCGTAGAAACCGTAGGAACCGTTCGAACCGTAGAAAACCGTAGGAACCGAAAGAACCATAGAAACCGTAAGAACCGTACGAACCGTAGGAACCGTACGAACCGTAGGAACCGAAGGAACCGTACGAACAGTAAGAACCGAAGGAATCGTACGAACCGTTTGAACCGTAGGAACCGTACGAACCGTTCGAACCGTTGGAACCGTACGAACCGTACGAACCGTACAAACCATAGGAAACGTACGAACCGTAGCGAACCGTTGGAACCGTAGCGAACCGTAGGAACCGTAGGAACCGTAGGAACCGTACGAACCGTAGGAACCGTAGGAACCGTACGAACCGTAGCGAACCGTTGGAACCGTACGAACCGTAGGAACCGTTCGAACCGTAGGAACCGTAGGAAACGTAGGAACCGTACGAACCGTAGGAACCGTAGCGAACCGGTGCGAACCGTAGGAACCGTAGGAACCGTAGGAACCGTAGGAACCGTACGAACCGTAGGAACCGTAGGAACCGTACGAACCGTAGTGAACCGTAGGAACCGTACGAACCGTAGGAACCGTAGGAACCGTAGGAAGCGTGTGAACCGTAGCGAACCGTAGGAACCGTAGGAACCGTAGGAACCGTAGAAACTGTACGAACCGTAGGAACCGTAGGAACCGTACGAACCGTATTGAACCGTAGGAACCCTAGGAACCGTAGGAACCGTAGGGACCGTAGGAACCGTAGAAACCGTAGGAACCGTATGAACCGTAGGAACCGTAGGAACCGTACGAACCGTAGCGAACCGTAGGAACCGTACGAACCGTAGGAACCGTTCGAACCGTACGAACCGTAGGAAACGTAGGAACCGTACGAACCGTACGAACCGTAGGAACGGTTCCGAACCGTAGGAACCGTAGGAACCGTACGAACCCTAGGAACCGTAGGAACCGTAGAAACCGTTCGAACCGTAGGAACCGTTCGAACCGTAGGAACCGTAGACACCGTAGGAACCGTAGGAACCGTACGAACCGTACTAACCGTACGAACCGTAGCGAACCGTAGGAACCGTACGAACCGTAGGAACCGTTCGAACCGTAGGAATCGTACGAACCGTACGAACCGTACGAACCATAGCGAACTGTACGAACTTTAGCGAACCGTACGAACCGTACTAACCGTACGAACCGTACGAACCGTACGAACCGTAAGAACCGTAGGAACCGTACGAACCGTAGCGAACCGTAGCGACCCGTAGGAACCGTAGCGAACCGTAGGAACCGTTCGAACCGTAGGAACTGTACGAACCGTACGAACCGTAACGAACCGTACGAACTTTAGCGAACCGTAGGAACCGTACGAACCGTAGGAACCGTACGAACCGTAGGAACCTTAAGAACCGTACGAACCGTAGGAATCGTAGGAACAATACGAACCGTAACGAACCGTAGGAACCGTAGCGAACCGTAGCGAACCGTACGAATCGTACGAACCGTAGAAACCGTACGAACCGTACGAACCGTAGGAACCGTACGAACCGTAGCGAACCGTAGGAACCATTCGAACCGTACGAACCGTACGAACCGTAGGATCCGTACGAACCATAGCAAACCGTAGGAACCGTACGAACTGTAGGAACCTTAGGAACCGTACGAACCGTAGGAACCGTAGGAACCGTACGAACCGTAGGAACCGTACGAACCGTAGGAACCGTTCGAACCGTAGTAACCGCAGGACCCGTAGGAACTGACAAACCGTACGAACCGTAGCGAACCGTACAAACCGTACGAACCGTAGAAACCGTACGAACCGTAGCAAACCGTAGGAACCGTAGCGAACCGTAGGAACCGTTCGAACCGTAAGAACCGAAAGAACCGTATGGACCGTAGCAACCTTAGAAACTGTAGGAACCCTACGAACCGTTTGAACCGTACGAACCGTAGGAACCGTAGCGAAACGGAAGAACCGTAGCGAACCGTAGAAACCGTTCGAACCGTAGGAACTTTAGGAACCGTAGGAACCGTACAAACCGTAGGAACCGTAGGAACCGTACGAACCGTAGCGAAACGTAAGACCCGTAGCGAGCCGTAGGAACCGTACGAACCGCAGGATCCTTAGGAACCGTACGAACCGAAGGAACCGTAGGAACAATACGAAACGTAACGAACCGTAGGAACCGTTCGAACCGTAGGACCCGTTCGAACCGTAGGAACCGTAGGAACCGTAGGAACCGTAGGAACCGTACGAACCGTAGCGAACCGTAGGAACCGGACGAACCGTAGGAACCGTACGAACCGTAGGAACCGTACGAACCGTAGGAACCGTAGGAACCGTACGAACCGTAGCGAACCGTAAGAACCGTAGCGAACCGTAGGAACCGTAAAAACCGTAGCGAACCGTAGTTAACGTACGAACCGTAGTAAACCGTACGAACCGTTGGATTCGTACGAACCGTATGAACCGTAGGAACCGTATGAACCGTAGGATCCGTAGGAACCATACGAACCGTAGGAACCATAACAAACCGTTGGAACAGTACGAACCGTAACGAAACGTAGGAACCGTAGGAACCGTAAGAACCGTAAGAACCGTATCGAGCCGTAGGAACCGTTCGAACCGTAGGAACCGTTCGAACCGTAGGAACCGTAGGAACCGTAGGAGCCGTAGGAACTATAGTAACCGTAGCAAACCGTAGGAACCGTACGAGCCGTATCGAACGGTAGGAACTGTTTGAACCGTAGAAACCGTTCGAACCGTTGGAACCGTACGAACCGTAGGAACCGTGCGAACCGTATGAACCGCAGGAACCGTGGGAACCGTTCGAACCATACGAACCGTAGGAACTGTACGAACCATAGGAACCGTAGGAATCGTAGGAACCGAAGCAAACCATAGGAACCGTACGAACCGTAACGAACCGTACGAACCGTAACGAACCGTACGAACCGTACGAACCGTAGCGAACCGTAAAAACCGTAGCGAACCGTATGAACCGTAGGAACCGTTCGAACCTAAGGAACCGTACGAACCGTAGGAACCGTACGAACCGTACGAACCGTACGAACCATACGAACCGTAGCGAACCGTAAGAACCGTAGCAAACCGTAGGAACAGTACGAACCGTAGGAACCGTAGCAAACCGTACGAACTGTAGGAACCGAAACGAACCGTAATGAACCGTACGAACCGTTAGAACCGTAGGAACCGTAGGAACCGTGGGAACCGTCGGAACCGTAGGAACCGTAGGAACCATACAAACCATAGGAACCGTAGCAAATCGTAGGAACCGTACGAACCGTAATGAAACGTAGGAATCGTAGGAACCGTACGTACCGTAACGAACCGTAGGAACCGTTCAAATCGTAGGAACAGTACGAACCGTAGGAACCGTAGGAACCGTAGGAACCGTAGGAACCGTACGAACCGTAGCGAACCGTAGCGAACCGTAGCGAACCGTAGGAACCGTTCGAACCGTAGGAACCGTACGAACCGTAGGATCCGTACGAACCGTACTAACCGTAGAAACATTAGGAACCGTACGAACCGTAGAAACCGTAGGAACAAAACGAACCGTAACGAACCGTAGGAACCATTCGAACAGTAAGGAACGTAAGAACCGTATGAACCGTAGGAACCGTTCGAACCGTAGGAACAGTACGAACCGTTCAAACCGTAGGAACCGTACGAACCGTAGGAACCGTACGAACCGTAGGAACCGTAAGAACCGTAGCGAACCATAGGAACCGTACGAACCGTAGGAACCTTAGGAACCGTACGAACCGTA
This sequence comes from Uranotaenia lowii, assembly GCF_029784155.1. NCBI lineage: Eukaryota > Metazoa > Arthropoda > Insecta > Diptera > Culicidae > Uranotaenia > Uranotaenia lowii. Next base: position 328,519,927 of record NC_073692.1, on the reverse strand, counting down.
GGAACCGTAGGAACAATACGAACCGTAACGAACCGTAGGAACCGTTCGATAAGTTAGAACCGTAAGAACCGTATGAACCGTAGGAACCGTAGGAACCGTAGGAACCGTAGGAACCGTACGAACCGTAGCGAACCGTAGCGAACCGTAGCGAACCGTAGGAACCGTTCGAACCGTAGGAACCGTACGAACCGTAGGATCCGTACGAACCGTAGCAAACCGTAGGAACCGTAGGAACCGTTCGAACCGTAGGAACTTTAAGATCCGTACGAACCGTAGGAATCGAATGAACCGAACGAACCGTAGCGAACCGTAGGAACCGTACGAACCGTACGAACCATACGAACCGTAGGAACCGTTCGAACCGTCAGAACTGTAAGAACTGTATGAACCGTAGGAACCGTAGGAACCGTAGGGACCGTAGGAACCGTACGAACCGTACGAATCGAAGCAAACCGTAGGAACAGTACAAACCGTAGGAACCGTACGAACCGTTTGAATCGTAGCAAACCGTAGGAACCGTACGAACCGTAGGAACCGTAGCGAACCGTAATAACCCTATGAAACGCGGGAAACGTACGAACCGTGTGATCCGTCGTGAACCGTAGCAACCGCAGCGAACCGTAGGAACTGTTCGAACCGTTAGAACCGTACGAATCGTAGGAACCGTACGAGCTGTATGAACCGTACGATCCGTAGGAACTGTAGGAAGCGTATCGAACCGTAGGAACCGTAGCGAACCGTAGCATTCTTTGGAATAGTAGCGAACCGTACGAACCGAACGAACCGTAGAGAACCGTAGCAAACCGTAGGAACCGTAGGTACCGTACGAACCGAAGGAACCGTACGAACCGTAGGAATTGTAGGAACCGTAGGAACCGTAGGAACCGTAGCAAACCGTATGAACTGAACGAATTGTAACGAACCGTACTAACTTTAGAAAACCTTAAGCACCCTATGAACCGTAGGAATTTTTGGAATCGTTTAAACTGTAGGGATCCGTTAGAATCGTAGAAACCGTACGAATACCTGGTCTTATACTGAAACTTATATCTTTTCGATGAAAGATCATTGTAAAGTAAAGTTAACGCCAGTTATAAAAACACAAGTCTGATAAAATTTTTAATGTGTTTTGATGTACTTATTTATGATATTAAAAATTAACAAAGGTGTTTAACTTTTTTTACAAAAAATTAACCAAATCTAACTTGAAACTTCGAATTTTTAAGAATCTGAAAAAATTCATGTGTTCTAGGTTTTTAAAAATGAACAAAATTTTCAATTTTGGGGAAGATTTGAAGACCGCCGGTGCCAATTGTCAGATAATAAAAAAAAAATCCAATCGCACAACTTTTCAAATTAAGGAATAAAATTTTCGACATGTAATTTTGGCGGACTGACGTGATCATGATAAAACATTTTTGATTGAAAGCTATACGAATATTGAACATAATTGTCTTCAATCAGTTAGTACAAATAGATTATTAAAAAGTGTCAACATGTTTCTAAAACGCTTAGATTTGGAACAAATGGAACATCTGAGCACTGACTATTTATAAAGTTATGACGAACATGTGAAATCTGTTACATAAAAGAAAACAAAATTTGAAACTGTTTCTATTATAAAATAACATTTGGCACTGGAAGTTTAAAAACATTGTTGTTACTTTAAATTTTGGATTTCAATTGAAACCATTTTCATTCACGAAATCCTCAGTTTAACATATGAATATTGATTAAAAGTCAGTAAACGTAGATACACATTAAATATCTCACACATTTGTATATGGTTGAATGGAATCATTAGCTTGATTCTTAGAAAGAACTAGTTTATTCTATCAATTTATTGAACCGATTTCTTATTTAAAATAAATTCAAAGATACTATGAGTCCAACAAATAAAAAAAACAGGTAGAAGTAAACCTCAAAAGCATGTCCAATCCATAAGCTTTTCCTCAACCAAAAGATGTACTGCCATCAGCATAACTTCCGGTAAACTGCAAAACTGTTTTGTTTGCGCTTTGGGAATCAGAATCAATCATGTTGAATAAATTTTTAATGCTCGCCTCAAAGTTGAACGTACAGGTTAGAACAGTAAGAGGAAGGAGTTTTGGTATCTGAAACTGAAAGCTCATCGTTTGTTTGTTTGATAGTTTTTACAATTTGCAAAGCGAACCAAAATTTTGTTTTTGTTAAAAAAAATATAATAAAAATTTTAATGTTTTGAAAAAAACTTTTTAGAGATTCAAAAAGTAAAATTTTTTCTACTTTTGAAAATCAATGCAAAAAGAAAAAGTAAAAAATAAGTCAGCATTGATTTGCTCCCCAGACTAGAAACTATTCAATTTATGTACCGGAAATGTGAACTAACAACAAACAGTGTCCCAGGGAATAGTGGTACCTTAAGTCAGTCTGTACACGAGACAATCTCTGCGGAATCAATTACTCGAAACCATCCCGATGGAATTATTTATTACCGTCGGAAGCACATTTAAATGGATTCTCCTTCCTCCGTCCTTGTTGTCGTCTGGATTATCGCTTCCAAGCGCTCCTCGAGAAAGGGCATCGATTTTTGTACTGCAGAATGGAGGTGGAAGAAATTTCTCTTTTAACCAAAATAAAAAAAACAGTACAGAAGCAGCAAAGAGTTGAATGTGTGTTAATCCATTTAGCAGTCTAATCAATTTATTCCGCATTGTAGGGATTTTCCATTTCCTGATGGGACAAAACAGCTCAACAAATCATCAAAAACCTATTCGGGGAATTGTTTTTCACTTTCTTCTGGTGTCCTTTACGGGTGTGGGCTGACAAATCCGTTTAAATCAGGCAAGGGCCTAAGAATTGCTGAGGAAGCAAAAGAAAGAAACCGTTCATCGATTTAGTTCTAATCCCGTTTGGGGTGTTAAATTTGGATCTGGCGAAAGTTTTCGTCAATTTCGCTTCAAGATCGGGACAGTGGGTATGAATGAATGGTTCAAAACGTTTTGCAAAACTTCGAAGAAAATTCAGTCAAAGAGTTGTACGAAAATCCAAAGGTTGAGGATCAAGGATTGCATTTTCTGATACGGATCAGAAAAATTAGCTCCATGGCTCAGAGTTATTGTTTTGCTTCTATCAGCCATAACAATGGTCTTGTATCTTTTCAACCCGCAAAGGATATGATTTAATCCAATTAACAAAGTTTTTTGTATTTCATTTTCACCTTTTTGTACAGCACAAACTTTGTAAAAACATGGTACAAACCAAATGTTGTAAGAATTCACCAACCTTAAATTCTACCTAGCAAAATGAAAGAAGAGTTAATTTAAAAAAAAAATAGCAATAATTTGGAAGTTGGCCTATATTTATTAAAGGAACAAAATTATTACAGCTTTTTAAACTTGTCACACAATGTTCACTAAACCGCTGCATGGTTTTTTCGATTGTTTTTGCTGCCAGAGAAAGCAATAAAAAAATTTGAAGCAATTCAAACAGGTTCAAAGAGTTTTAATTTTGCATGGAAATTTGTATAAGAAAACAAAATTTTTCGTTCAAAAATCGCTAGAGATGTGCTGGAAATTCTAAAAAATATAGCTTTGGATAAAAAAAAACTTTGATTATTGTTGTACAAATCATGTGTACAAAGCTACTAAATTTAAAAAACTAATTTTTTCAAAATTAGTTTTTTAAATTTAAGCGTTGTTGACTGTTTTTTTTAAAGCTGTGTTATCGTAGAATGAGAAAAAAAAATCTCAAAATAATCGGCATAGCTAGGAAATTATTGACTTATAAAAATTTGCAAAAATATTTCATTAAATTATTTAAAGCTCTAGCAAGCAAAGTCTGCCATTTTCAAAAGTACTAAACATTTTTCAATGGATTCAAATTTTGATTTTATAATGGTTATAACTTTTTTCATGAAATGCTTAGTTGCTTGTCATGTTAGCAAAAAACTATGCTTAAGAATAGTCAAAACCAAAAATCAAAGACCAACTCTCAAGCTTGATTGAATTTTTTGGATGATTTAATGTGTAAAATTTCTTCTTCCATACCAATTTCCATACAAAACTGGATCGCGTTGCGCTAACTTAGGAATCATCCAAATCATCTCGAATTTAACACTGATGCTTGGTGATTCAATAGGCATCGATAAAACATATGGGAGTGAAAAGTCATTTTTTGCAGCGGTCTAATGTTCACGTTAACCCATGATCCATGATCCTCTACTCTCCCCTACAGTAAACTGGAGTTACTTTGATCGCCAGGTTATCTTTTATTAAGACGAAAAATTTACAGATAATCATCATTTACAATGTCTTTAGTTGATAGCAACACCAATGGGCAAAAATGTATTAACCGCTAAGAAATTCAATATCTTTCCTCCAACACCAACAAATTCAATAAAAATACATACGTTCCTGAAGTGAAAATGTCCGAAGAAATGATTGGACTTAGTTTTTAATGCCGCACGAGTTCAAGAACGGACATATAATACCTTTTAAACCCCAAACTCATCAATATTAAAAAAAAAAAAATCCACCAAAAAGCTAACTAATCGGCTCTTCGGAAAATTTCACCTCATATAAGTTTTTTTCATTGATTTTGTTTGTGTTGAAGGAAACATATTGAATTTCTTAGCGGTTTATACAATTTTTTGCCAGTTTTTAAAGGCCAAAATTTTAACGTTTATTTATCATATTTATGTCTCATATGTCTTATGTCTCATGTCTCACGTCTCATCTTAATTAAGGCTATTTTTTGGTTAAAAGTGGAGCCAAGATTCCTAGGAATGTTGCAATCGTGTGTTTGATTAGATTTGATCGATAAAAAAAATACTAGGTACCTTTTTGAAGAAAGTATGAAAACTAAATTATCACTATGGTAGAAATCCACTAGTCACTCAAAATTATCACATCTCACCAATTCATTTCGAAAAGTTTTTAAAATAATTCGACTTTTTAACTTTCCTTATGCTGCCAGAAAATTATCTCAGTGATCCAATAGAATAAATAGCTATACTCCATGATATTCAAGTATATCACCCATTACCAGGGCACAATATGTTCTAGTAGAAATCATTCCAAGATATGTTTCGCTACAAATATTTATGTACACATTACCGGCTGTTAAGATACCAAGTGGACAGAAAATGCCGGAGCAAATCCCTAGCCCTCTCCTCAGATGTCCACGTGATCAAATTCTACAGTATGAAAACTTTTTTTTTTTAATTTTTGTAATTGAAATTGTTAATTTGATAGTTGATATAAAAAAAATCTATTACATTTTATTTTATCGATTACTGAATAATCAGATCAGAGTGAAGAAATTTGATTTCTCTTTCTTTTCTTTTATTCCCACCTAGTAACCTGAACAACTTCTACAAAATTCAGATCAATGTGTGCAAAATGTAGCTTAAACTTACAACTTAAGTTTGATAACGTTCGATAGCAACTTCAGATTTTTCTTGAAAATATAGACGAAGATTATTCTTATACTCAAGCAGACATATTTTGTGTATAGAATCCTGAGTCCTGAACATTCAGCTAGACTTCGCATTCTTAGTAGAAATCTTTTATTTAGTTTTATTTAAACCTTCCAAATCTGTTTGCCAAATATCCGTTTCGAGGAAATTAGAGTTGTAGTTTGAAGGCGTTCCCGTGGCTATAAATGTTAATCGATTTTAATGGTTACATATCAATTATGCAGGTAAAATATTCTAGCTATACAATATTCCAAAATAAGGTCAATATCAGGTTATCAGGAACTGGTTCAGAAAGAAAATCACCGAATAAACAATTACGTTTTTCAAATAATAATAACTTCTGATAGCTTTGCATTATTCAGGTGTTTTAATGAATTGTCAAGAATACCTCATCTGACAATGAATAGATACGTTGGAGTCCAATAATAAATTTGACAGCTATCTCGGATCTACCGGTAGAAAAAATGTTACTTTGAAAAAAATACAACGAATTTGGGCTTTGCTAAGCTTTATTGCATTTCTCAATGAACCGATTTTCTTAACTCAAGTTTTAGTATTTTGTCGTTATTTTGATAATCATTTTCAAAGAACATACTCGGTCTTTAAAAAAACTCAGTTCTTGAGTATATTAGAATGATGATAAAGATGTTTGAAACGCGCGATTCGGGTCATATTTACCCGAACAGCTTTGGAGGGTTAACTTTGTTACTTTTCTGAAGTAATTTACAAATAGTTGTTATTTAAATGCAAAAAATTTTTAATCTCAAAATTTATTCTCAATAGAGATTTTTGCTCCGGATGCTTAAAGCAATATCGTTTTTTCTGCTCCTAGAATCTTGATTGAAACTTCTAGCAACAGATTGGGAAATTAATAATGTTGATAAACATGCAAAAATATCAAAAGCTCTATTTATAACATAAATATTAACTTATTGATAACGTTTAATTTCTTAAATAACGGTATCTGCAATAAAAACTGTAAAAATTTAACTGTGCCCTTCGGTGTTCTGACAGGATAAGGATGAATGGCAAATAAAATTGAGTTGAGAAAAAGTTTCAGGTTTCAAGCAACAAAAATTTAGCAGTTTCACTTAAAAAAAATGAGCTCGGGTAGTGTAAAAATTAAAGATATTCAGGTTTTAACACATCAAAATTTATGTTTTTTTTAGTTCAAACGCTTTGTGAAAAGCTTTTGATCTTCATCTCTAATTCTTTTAATTTTCATATTTTCCTATCTATTTCCTGTTCTCTTCAAAAAGTGATTTTCTAGACCTAAGTGAATAATTGTAAACATACATAACGAGTTTGGCTCCTTAAAGCCTCAAAGGCCAAAAATTTTCACGGTACAAAATTTTGTAAAGAAGTTCAACATTTATACTGTGAGCTTGGAGCCATTTGATAGGATAGTTAACGTTCAATGTTTAAGACGAAAGATTTTTGGTGCTTTTTTATATTTAACTAGCTGACCCGGTGTGCTTTGCTACACCTTTCAAAATCGAATGATATTTTCTGAATTTACTCAAATTTTTACTGTTTTGTTGGCTTTATTTTAAGTCAAATTATAACATAATTCATAAGCAACCGCTATAAAATGAGAGCTGCAGCTGGAGTTTCGGATGGCAATCCAAAAATAACTTAAACTTATATTCTGAATCTTGATCCATAAATTTGTGTTAAAGATCTGATAATTTTAATCTGTTTCTTTAAGCTTCGCCCTGTAAAAAGAGGGTCTCAAATAAATCGTACGCAAATAATCCAACTGATAAAATATGGTTGGTTTTGCTTGATATATTCTAGATTTAAGCTAGAAAACTGATAAGAGAGCCACCTCTGTCCTTCCCTCCCACCCTGCTGAATGGGGGGTGATTTTTAATTATCATACCCATTTTATTCATTCCCAAAAATCTTTTTGTATCAAATATTGATAAATTGATTTATAAGTTTTTAAGCTTTACAACAAAATTTATATGGAACCCCTCCTTTTTTCTCCTCTCTACACTGTAAAGCGAAAGGGTCTATAACAATCGTAGAAACATATCTCAAAACCAAGTACCTTTCCATGCCATATTTGTTTCCATTTGTTGGCTTCGTTAGCATAAATTGAGAACTAATGCTAACAAAATTGTATTGGGCTAACCTCCCTCCTCCCATGTACCTACTCACTGAATAGAGCATGGTGTGTCAGATAATCATAGAATCATACCAAAATGATTTTCCATGTTAAGTTTTGTCCATTTCTCTCCTCTTCCCTTCCTTTATTTCCAATTCTATCATCCCACTGCAAGAAAGGAATTGTTTGACGTAAAAAAAATTCTCGCATTAAAATACCATCCCATACCAAATTTGGTTTAATTTCCTTGTAAATTCTTGAGTTATGCATAAACATGAAAGGAAGTACCATCCCCCTTCCGTTCTCCCCATTGAATGGAGGGGTGAGAACATAATATTCATAAAAGTATTTTTTGTTCTCAAATACTTTTGATACCAAATTTTATTTCATTTGCTCTATTAATTCTCGAGTTATGCAAAAAAAATTGTATGGAGTTATGTTAAAAATTCAAAAGAGGGCCTCTCCCCCCTTTATATCTCCCTACTCTAAAGAGGGAGGGTCTCAAATAATCATTGAAATATTATTCGTATCTAAATACCTTCCCATGCCAAATTTGGTTCCATTTGCTTTATTAGTTTTTGAGTTATGTAAAAAAATATGAAAGAGACCCCTCCCCTTTCAACTGCAGGGTGGGAGGGGCCTCAAATAATCATTGAAATATTTTTCATATCAAAATACCTTCCCATGCCAAATTTGGTTCCAATATCTTGATTAGTTTTCGAGTTATATGAAAAATTGTAAGGTAGCCCCACTCGCCCCTTCCTATCACCCCACTGAGAGGAGGGAGGGGTACCTAATATTCATTAAAATATTCCCCGTTCCCAAATACCACCTCATGCCAAATTTTATATCATTTGCTTGATGGGTTCTTGAGTTATGCAAAAAATTGTCTTTTATTTGGGAGGCCCCTCCCCCCTTCCTGTTAGGGGGAGAGGTCTCAAACCACAATAGGAACCTTCCCCTGCCTCCAATACCCCCACCTGCTAAGTTTCACGTGAATCGGTTCTGTAGTTTCCGAGTCTATAGGGAACAGACAGACAGACAGACAGACAGACAGACAGACAGAAATTCATTTTTATATATAGGGGAGAGTGGGGATACTTGATCCCCTTTTCTTATTTTCACCATATCTTTTTGGAAAAATTTAGCAACTCGCCGTCTTTGACATTTTCTGACAGCTTTTAACTTCAAGTTTCTATGCTCCAAAAATTAGAACGATACTTGAACTCGTTGATGAACTAGAAGCATTTTCGTTGGAGTAAAAAAATTGCGATTTTTCTGAAGTTAGGGGAGACTTGATCCCCTATTGAAGGAGACTTGATCTTTTATTCAGGAAGCCCTAATCCTTGTATAAAAATCAAACAAAACCCCAAGATAGAATGTTAATTGACTATTTTGGTCATGTTTGTTCTCATTTCCCAATTTATAGCTGACATAAAAAGAAAATTCTATAACTTTGTCTCAACGCTAATAACATTGCATACTTAAAGGCGCTATTTTTTATGATTAAGAGAAAATTAATTATTTTTGCTCTTTTCTTCAGAAAATTGTTTGGTAAATATTAGTTTTTGGATAAATATTAGAAGTTTCGTAATCAGCAATCATAACGATCAATTCAGAAGAAGAATATGCCGTTTGGATCAATTGTACCCAACTCTAGGGGATCAATTGTACCCATAATCAACATTTTAGAAAACTTTTTCTGATTAAAGTGGAGAGTTTTCCATTGCTTTGAAAATATGGCATTATGAAGTTCATTTTACGCTCGAACGATTGATACATTGGAACGAAAACATTTTTCATAATTTTCCCATGTAAGGAACATTTTAAAGTGATGAAAAAAGATCTTCAAGTAACATTTTGTGAAATTTTTCAAACAAAGTTCAATTACTCAAACAATTATTTTGCTAAAATTTTTTAAACTACAAGTATTGTTATTTTGCTCATTTTGGCAGATTTTTCTAGAACATTTGATCTTTGTAAGACATTCCAGTTTCGAGATATAGCTAAGGAATCAAGTATCCCCAGGGATCAAGTATCCTCATTCTCCCCTATAGATATCTAAATGCTTACCTCAACATATCTGGTTACTAGGTATACTAACTTGTTTATAACAATTGTGAAATTCTTCATATTTCGTCTCACTTAAAGTTGAAACAAATAGATGAAAAATCTTTTTAAAAATTTGCCAAACTTGGCCGAAAGACTGACTGAGGCCTACAAACCAAATCTTTAATTTTTGAGTATGATCTGCCTACTCCTCGTTCCAAGACCCTTTCTTATTTTTTCATGTTTTTGAAAAATTCAGCATATTTAAAATGTAAAATCTCCGGACTGAACATCATTCCAAAATGACATAATATGCGTTGTGCAGATTTTGTTAAAATCTTTTTCATTTTCTAAAAAATTAAGTTTGAAAGGTCAAAACACAGTTCTTGTTTTAGAGAATTGAAAGATTCAAGTTTTGTTGTCCATCAATCATTTTCTTACAGTAGTTTTTAAATTTGTTATACTCTAATTCCCAATTTTTAAGACGAAATAAATAAAAAATCAGCATATGTATTGAAGTTAACTTTTTATGAGCAAAATTTCTTTGTAAAGATATGATAATTTAAAAATTTAATGACTCTTTTGTGTTTCAATTTATTTTGCTATTGGGTAACAATACATTATCTCACTGTATTCAATTATTCATGCTGCGGATAAAATAATGTGAGGATTTGATTCAGCTTATCTTAAAAATTAATCACAAAAAAGGGAGTGTTGCGAAAATGTGCACTTTTCGATGGACGAACCTTCCAAAATTGGCAATAAAATACACTAAATGCTTTCTATAGAGCTTCAGGAACTTCTAAACGCATCCTAATGTATGAAATAATTGTAGATCGTGGCTTGTTACAACTTTGTTTCAAGCACAGCGAACCATTTTATCCAATCTACAACGTGTTAGGTTAGAAAAACTGTTTTTTCAAGAGATTTTTTTTACTTTGACTGTAACTCCTTTTCGAAAATATTCATAAGTTAAGTATGTCCACGATTTTCGCAAACTGCTATTGAATGACTGTATGATTATTGGTCCTAACTCATATATGCGTTAAACTTGAACCATTAACACATCCATAAATTGAATTAGTAATAATTGATATATCTACAAGTGAACCCAAAGTACAAGCCATCATGCATTTATTACCGCCAACCGTCGCGTCGCGTCGGTCGCTGGAGCAAATTACCACATGAACGCAAAGCTCTCTTATGTTATTGGCGAAGGCAAACAGCTGTGCGAAAAACCCACCAACGAAACGTTACTATTCCACTTTATTCGCATTGAATACCAAAGACACAGTTATTAAAAGTGGGAAAAAAAAAGAAAATAGAAAAAATTTGCATTTTTATTAAAATAAATTTTATTCAATATATACATATCATTCTCGAAGACAGTTTTATTATTTTTTATTACTTTAGTGACAAACCACATACTGTTTTGTTGATGTCTGTGTAAAATTATGTTTTTTTTTCTAACTTAAATAATCGTTTGTCACTGATTTTCATAAAAATTATTTTGAAAACTTTTTGTAAAGTTCAGTACGCTTGAGAAGCTGTTTTCCATAATTGAACAAATTTTTCCATGCGTGCAGCCAACATTGATCAATAAAAACTTAGACCACGACATGCCGCAGCATAAATGTAAACATAAGCATAAAATATCGTTCCATTATACGCACTACACCGCCATATTGGCTGACCATTGGCGAAGTTTCGCTCCAGCCATTGGCAACATTGCATAGTCTGGGGAACGTTGCATTAGATGCTATTAGGTACTACCAACAGGTTACTCAACAAATGCAGCCCAGGGTAACTTCAGTGATTTGAGTTTTTTTTATTCCTAACGAGCCTCCAAGCAAGGTAAGCAAAGTCTACAGCGTCGCCATACTCACATTTTATCATTTGCATTCTGAGCCGCCCGCGTTATTGCAAATATTATTACGCCTCAGCCCATTACGGGAGGCAGAAATTATGAGAAATATACCGAAAAGCACCACACCGAAGCAGCGTTCATTCATAAACAACAACAACAACAACAGCTTCGTGGGAACAATGAAAGGATACCAACCCAACCATGAATGAAATGATGGTGGACCGGTGTGTGAACAAATTGTTGCTCACATTCTGGACCCAGCCTCTTTCGGCGAATGCTGGGGGTCTGTTTTCTCTAGCAAGGGTCGATGAAAGTGAGAAAAGGGTTTCACTTTTGGTTAGTCGATGTTATTGTGGTAAACTACAAACAAGTCACTAGAAGTGTCACTAGACGATAAAAAGAATATTGGTAGAAATACACTAAAAGCAGTTTTTGACCGGTGGCTCAAAAGGTAGGGAAGAATAAAGATTCTTGATCTTTGAAGTTACTTGATTGCTTTGCTTTACATCGGAACTGGAATTTCTTACAAAGATCACATGCTGTTAAAAATGTTCGAAACAGAGCAAAACAATAATGCGGTTATCTCAAAGAATTTAAAAAAAAGTTTTATTATTCAATTTTGTTTGAAAAAAACCTACAAAATGTGACTTGAAGATTTATTTATCACTTTAAAAAGTTTCCCACCAGTTTTTTTTCCAAATGTTTGCTATGCGTTCAACTGACCTCTAATGTCCAAGAAGACATATTTTTCTTCTGATTAGACCATGATTATCGATAATATAAAATTCTCTTGTTACGGTGTTAGTACCACTACTCCTCCAAAATGAACCAAACGATTCATATAAAATTATTTTTAGAATATTCTGTAGGCATGCGAATCGGTTTGTATCGATTAAAAAAAACTCAAAGTCAGATAGGTACATTGTCCGTAATAATAAAATTTGTAGTTATTTGAAACAAATTGAAGTCATGACTTCAATTTTTTCAAGATTTTCTTTCCTTTGGACGGTTATTTTTTCGTCTCTATGGTCAAGGCGTCGCGAGCAAACGTCGAGAGATGATAGTAACCATGACATGGCATACTGATTAGTGGGAACATTTGGGCGCGTATTTTTCAACAAAGAATATTTTCAATGTACGTGATGGCGCTTTGAAGCCTAGATGTGATTTTTTTCTTTTTGATTTCTAGCTCATTTGTACAGCACATATCAACGAATGACGCTCACATTGAAATTTTGTCATTCAAATCAAAATCATTCAAACGATTTTAAAAATTTAAACCATTTTTAAATCGTGTTAATAATAGTTACCTTAACAAATTTAAATTTAATACTGATGCAAATGAAATAATGGTATGACTTTTTGCGGAGGTTTAAAAAAATATTGGTCGATTCACTTACAATTGTATAATCCAATAAGCCAGGAAGACCAGTTTTGATTTTAAAAAATAAGATGTTCTCGACAAAAATAGATCAAAAACGTTTTTTAAACATGTACAAATGAATTTAACTGAAGATATGTCAAGCAGCATTAAATTTCTAGAACAACAACAAAATCCAATGAAAATGAACAGACACATGGCTTGAACAAGAGCCAATCCTTTAAAACAGATTATATAAAATAAATGCATTTTAAGGCCAAATGCAAAGAACACGCATTAAATTAATTTCAAAGCTATATTACGCATGAATGAATGCCCCGGTGTATCTGAATTGAAATTAAGATTGAAATTATAAAATAGAAGCGAAAGAAACTTTGATGACTTATTTTAAGATTTTGTGTGATGTTATATACATGACAAATTTTAGAAATTATGCATACCACCATCGAAGCATTAACGTTTTTTTTTATTCATTAAATTTTTGAAAATCTGTTTCTCAATCAATTGTTTATGAACAGATAAGGTCAGTAAGTTTAAACCTTGAAATGTCTTAAAAAGGACCTTGAGCACAAAAAAGACAAAATTGTTGTGATTAAATCGAATATAAAAAATTAACCTTTTTTTTCTCTTTAAAAACCCATTATTTTTCTTGACTCATTGGGTTACAGCTTAAAAGTATGATTTTAATTTGTACTTTTGCTTAAACAAATAAAAATAAAGTAATTTACAGTATAAAAAGTCGCCAGATTTCATATCATGACAAGTGCTATTAACCAATCAGGGCTTCCATACAAGTTGGTAGGCATAAATCGGAAACTTATCAAGAACAAGGAATCATATTTTATGGAATTCGTTGTTTTCGTACGAATAATTTGAGACCCTCCCTTATTTCTGGGTGGAGTCGGAAAGAAAGAGGCAAGTCTATATTTATATTATATTTGGCCCAATTTGAAAATCCCCAGCCCATTCTTAAAAAATGAAGCAAAATTTCACGCCGTTTAGATGATTCGTGAGTTCGTGAGAACTTCTTGCATTTGAAGAGGGAAGGGGTTGGAAGTCTATATCATCAAAATATACATTTTAACATCATTTTAAATTCTATAAAGCTTATAAAACAGAGTAAAAGTTTTAAATCTTGAAAAAAAAAACTAAGATATCAATTTAAAAAAAAATTAAATCATGTTTGCTCTATAAATTCGAAACTACAGTTGTTTGCTTCTATATTAGGTTGAAATATTGTTTGGAATGCTGCCATAGAAATAAAACTATAAATTTTATTTTAAAAATTTAATATAGTTTTGGAAAGTGTAGCAAAGCACACCAGGTCAGTTAGTTATTTACATCAAATTACTTATAAAAAATTACAAATATTTGCCCAATAACTAATATTTATCCAATAATTTGTCTAACAAAAAAATGTTTGTATCAAAACAATAAATAATAGCATCTTGAAGCATGCAATGACTAAAGGATAGTAAACAAGCTTTTAGAACACTCTTTGTCTTTTTCTGTGTCTGACACTTTTAAACTGTGAAAATAATAGGACCAAAAACAGTTAAAGGATCTGTTCTCTTTAGATTACGCTTGATTTTTCCAACGCTTGAGGCACCTTGAATAATGAATTATGTCTTCTTTGATAAAGCATCAAGTCTCCTTTTACTCAAAAAATATCACAATTTTTACATTTAGCTTATCTACAAGTTCAGGGATCGTTCTTACTTTGGGAGCATATAAACTTGAAATTACACGCTGTCGGAAAATACAAATTAGGGTGAGTTGCATTTTTTTTGTGTTATAAAATGATATGTTAAAATATATAAAGAAGATTCAAGTTTCCCCATGCTCCCATACTGAATTTGACTTTTCCTACTATTTGATATTACGAAAAGTCTTCAAATTTTTGAAAATAACAAAAACTGATTTAAAAAACTCTCTTTTGTCTTTATGGTCCAAAGTTAATTTGTCTAAATATTTAAAATTAGGCTGAAATTGAGTGAAACTTGACTTGATACTCTTCCACATAATCCATTGAGTTTTCTCCCAAAAAATTTATAGGCGCTGAAGACTCATTAACAATGGGGATTTGCAAATTTTCAAAAATCGATCAAAAAAAAATTTAGTATCTAGTGAATAAACATTCATTTTGAAATATTAATGGAAGGGGTGGGGGAGGTAGCAAAGGAAGGTGCACACTGCTCTTTTTGCTCCAATTTGATCTGATTAAGCTATACTTGAGGTTGTTTTTTGAAAAAATTCAAAGTTGGAGAAGAAATGTTATCTATTTTAACCCATTTTCTATTTTAACACTTTTTTTTTATTTTATTTGATACAACTCCAATCAACGGATCTTTAATTTGTCGTGCCAGAAACTTTTATTAATTTTTTTTTTTGAATACCCGTCCAGCAAGTTAAAAAAAATCGCGAGGAAGAATGACATAAATGGCTTAAATTCCTATAAAAATAGAAAAGAAAAGATCAACTCATTAAGTAATCTGTCGTTATAACTTTCATTTTACAAATGATTATAATTCACTTGTTGTTGAATAGAAAAAAACAAGAAACTCTTCAATTATTTATTATTCATGATCTATCTCATCATGATATGATCATGATCATATCAGTAAAAGGTAAACACAATCAAAATATAAATGACTCGCATTTTGCAACTTTAAGTTCGAGAAATAAATATTTGAGATAAAGTTTTGAATATATTTACGATTAACTTAAAACTGATTTTAGGACACTTATATTCATTTATGATTCGGTTAAATATTTCAAAATAGTGATTCGAAATTATTTTTCATCTATTATCTATTAAATTCATTTTTCATTTTTAATTGTCGTTCTACAATTTCATTTCAATCAAAAATTAACTCTGAAATAAAATAAAGAAATATTTTAATTTCTAATTGAAAAAAAAAATAAATTAAGGCTCAATTTCTGATAGCATTCACCAACAAAAATCACAATGATGCAAAAACTTTTAGAGCTGATTTTGACTGAAGGAGTGTTGAAAATTTGTGCATTTTTTTCAACTGTACAATTTATTATGAACTTGAAAGTTAAGTGTTTTTTTATACCTCAACTTACAACATTTTGATTTTGATATTGGATTCATGATTTTCCTACGATAGTGTAAAAATTTATGAGGTTAGAGTACACCAGAGCAAAGCTCTTATCCTCCATAAAAATGTTACAAAATATTTATATCATTCAAAAATGTTGAACGTTGCCCGCTGTATCTTTTATCAATTTTGAACTTATCATTTTTTTTTATTAATTGATTGATTTGAAATTGATAATTTTTTATTCATTCGAGTGAATTTATCGAACGATAAATTATTTTTTCATGTTCTCTTTTTTGGCATTTCTGTGTATTATAATATTCCAATAAGAATAGGTATGAAATGAATTTGTGGATCTTGGATTGATTTATGAAAGATCGATTTTTTCAAAACAGATTTTTGATTTCTTAGTTCGATTATTTGGGATGAAAAAATTGATCTTTTGGATTTTTTTTTCGCGTAGTTGAGTTATTTAGTTCTATATTTTTATTACGGATTCAATGACAAAAAGTGAAATATTTTGGGTATTTACTCGATTTTGATAATTTAAATTGGATTGGCTGTTTTGGAATTTTCGCCTGCAATTTTACAAAACAATGAGTACCGTTATATGAATAAAATATCTTTTTTGATTTGAAATGGATAAGATCTATATATCAGAGATCGATCCTCAAGCTTCGATTTGTAGGTGGATCGATCCTACGATCGTCCATCTAAATCGATTTTGGAGATCGATCTTTTCCTAAAGATCAAACAATCCTAATTAGGACCATTTCCATGCGAGAAACCAGCATTTCTGCAGTTCCACATTGTTTCAAGAGTATTTTTTTTTTTCAAATTTAGCTTTTAATCATAACATATTTCAATACTGATGTTATGAAATCGCTTGGTACATCTTTGTACCTGAAAATGATCACATTTTCATATGTGATGAAAGAAATTAGAGAAACATGAACTATCAAAGAACGAAAGAACATAAGCCGTAAATATCATGAAAATTTCGAAAAAGATACAACGGCTCACCGACAGGACTTGAACCTGCAATCTCCGCTTCGGTACAACGGCGCGTTAGCCAATTCCACCACGGTGAACGTGATGGAACCGGCGAACACGAGCAATCGAGCTCTGCCGATCAACTGCTGGACCTTCTATCGAAACACCATGTATATCCCGCATGTGATCTTTCCCTCTATTGATCTCTCTTGTTTCTCTAACCCCACCCATCGACTCGGTGGTGGAATTGGCTAACGCGCCGTTGTACCGAAGCGGAGATTGCAGGTTCAAGTCCTGTCGGTGAGCCGTTGTATCTTTTTCGAAATTTTCATGATATTTACGGCTTATGTTCTTTCGTTCTTTGATAGTTCATGTTTCTCTAATTTTTTTCATCACATATGAAAATGTGATCATTTTCAGGTACAAAGATGTACCAAGCGATTTCATAACATCAGTATTGATTTCAACAGAGCAACACCTCCCTGTGTAACTGGTCTGCTCGGAACCTTGAGCGGCACTGATTGCTTCTTCATCTGACCGTAAGTTGCGGCAAACCCGAAGCAATCGACCATGTGCTCGCTCGGCTAAAATCCCGAGTCGATGGGTGGGGTTAGAGAAACAAGAGAGATCAATAGAGGGAAAGATCACATGCGGGATATACATGGTGTTTCGATAGAAGGTCCAGCAGTTGATCGGCAGAGCTCGATTGCTCGTGTTCGCCGGTTCCATCACGTTCACCGTGGTGGAATTGGCTAACGCGCCGTTGTACCGAAGCGGAGATTGCAGGTTCAAGTCCTGTCGGTGAGCCGTTGTATCTTTTTCAAAATTTTCATGATATTTACGGCTTATGTTCTTTCGTTCTTTGATAGTTCATGTTTCTCTAATTTCTTTCATCACATATGAAAATGTGATCATAACATATTTGAAAAATTTCTGAAAAAATTTTGTGACGTCTCTATGGAATGGGACCAACTTTACCAACTGAAATTAAAAACATAGCCAATCGTTCCATGTTTAACACCAAAATGATACAGCTTTTGAAAGAAAAATTGAACCATTGAAACAGTCGATCATCCAGTCTTTGTTTTGTTTACCTTTTGTACTTTGTTGCGTTAATATTTTATATTATTACTAGCTGACCCGGTGTGCTTTGCTACACCTTTCAAAAACAAATGCTATTTTCAGAAATTATTCAAATTTTTGTCTTGTTGGCATTATTTAAAATCAAGTTATAACATAATTCATAAGCAACCGCTATAAAATGCGAGCCGCAGCTGGAGTTTCGAATTGTAACACAAAGATGTCTTAAACTTATTTTCTGAATCTTAATCAATAAATTTGTGTTAAAGATCTGATAATTTTAATCTGTTTCTTTAAGCGTCGCCCTGAAAAAGAAGGGGCTCAAATTAATCGTACGCAAACAATCCAATTTATAACATAAGGTTGTTTTGCTTTCTATGTTCTGGATTTATGCTAAAAATCTGATAAGAGAGCCCCCCTGTCCTTCCCTGCTGAATGGAAATCGTGGTCTTGAATAATCATAAACATTTTTTTTCGAGCCCTCAAATCCTCTCATATCAAATACAGTGCCATTTGTTGATAAATTTTTAAGCTTTACAACAAAATTTCTTCTCCTCTCTACACTGTAAAGCGTAAGGATCTATAACAATCGTAGAAACATATCTCGTATCCAAATTCCTTTCCATGCTATATTTGTTGGCTTCGTTAGCATAAATTAAGAACTTATGCTAACAAAATTGTATTGGGCTCAACTCCCTCCTCCCATGTACCTACTCACTGAAAAGAGTCAGATAATCATAGAATCATACAAAAATGATTTTCCATGTTAAGTTTTGCCCATTTCTCGGATTTTGTTGTAAAAAAAAGATAAATGTAAGCTTTCCTCTTCCCTTCCTTTATTCCAAATTCTATCATCCCACTGCAAGAAAGGAATTGTTTGACATAAAAAAAATACTCGTATTGATCTACCATTCCATGCCAAATTTGGTTGGGGGTGAGAACTTAATATTCACAAAAGTAGTTTTTTTACTCAAATACTTTTTGATACCAAATTTTATTTCATTGGCTCTATTAATTCTCGAGTTATGCAAAAAAATTGTATGGAAGCCCCCCTTTCCGCCTTATATCTTTCCGCTGAAAAAAGTGGGGCTTCAATTTAAAATAGAAACATTTTTCGTTTCCAAATACCCTCACGTGCCAAATTTGGTTCAATTTGCTCGATAAGCTCACCAGTTATACTGAAAATTTTAAGGGAGACCTCTTCTCCCCCTTTTCATCCACCTTTTTGAAGGAGTGAGGGATACCAAATAATCATAGAAGCATTTCTCGTACCCAAATGTAGTTCCATGCCAAATTTGGTTCCATTTGCTGTTGTCGTTCTTAAGTTATGCAATAAAAAATTTATGAAACTTCCCTCCCTCTTTCCTTTCTCCCCGCTGGAAGAAGGAAGGGGTCTCAAACAATCATTAGAACATGTCACGTTCCCAAATATCCGCCCATGCCAAATTCGGTTCCATTTGCTTGATTCGTTTTTGAGTTATGAAAAAAATTAAAAAAGGGCCCCTCCCCCTTTATATCTTCCTACTGGAAAGTGGGAGGGGTCTCAAATAATCATAGAAATATTTATCGTATCCAAATACCAAATTCCCATGAAAAATTTGGTTCCATTTGCTTTATTAGTTTTTGAGTTATGTAAAAAAATATGAAAGAGGCCCCCTCCCCCCTTCAACTGCAAAAAGGGAGGGGTCTAAAATAATCATTGAAATATTACTCGTATCAAAATACCTTCCCATGCCAAATTTGGTTCCAATATCTTGATTAGTTTTCGAGTTATATGAAAAATTGTAAGGTAGCCCCCCTCCCCCCTTCCTATCATCCAACTGAGAGGAGGGAGGGGTACCTTATATTCATTGAAATATTTTCCGTTCCCAAATACCACCCCATGCCAAATTTGATACCATTTACTTGATTGGTTCTCGAGTTATGCAAAAAATTGTCTTTTGTTTGGGAGGCCCCTTCCCCCCTTCTTGTTAGAGGGAGGGGTCCTAAACCATAATAGGAACCTTCCCCAGCCTCCAATACCCCCACCTGCCAAGTTTCACGCAAATCGGTTCAGTAGTTTCTGAGTCTATAGGGAACAGACAGAAAGACAGACAGACAGACAGACAGACAGACAGACAGACAGAAATTCATTTTTATATATATAAATTCTTAAAAATTTTGTAGTTTGTATTTTATATTATTTAATTTTTGAACATAACATAATATAATTAGCAATAAAAAAATAGTGTTATAGTAAATATCGAATAATGAATCTCTTCAAAGGAAATTATTTTCCATTGAGATTCATATTGTAAGTCAATTTAGTTAAATAATACATTTCCTCGCATAGTATAAATGGAAATGGAACGAAATCGAATAGTTATGAAAAGTGTGAGCAAAGATTTTTTCTGATGTAGACATCTTTAAACTTCCTGTGTGATTCAAAAATTTGAATCCATTCTCTTAATTGAAATTATCTCGGTAGTTTGATTGTCTTGATTATGCTTTCTGTCAAGTTCGAGACTTGCAATCAAAATAGTATCAAAATCTTGAAATTTGAATTTTTTTTAAAGGTAATCACAAGAAAAAAAAGTTGATACCCTTAATTTCAATGTTTTGATTTTTTATTCAAGTCATGTTTCACAGGTAAAAATATAAAATTGAATTTTATTAACCCTCTTACACCCTCTTTTGGACGGAGTTTACTACAATCGGCTTCAAAACCAAGACTATCATTATTCAACGTACTTTATGCGCAGAATGATTTAAAATATGTTAATCGAACAATCCATTCTAATAACAACAGTTTTGCAAGCAGTTGTCAAAAGCTACATCAAAGGAAATCGAAACATGAGAAAATTTAAGCGGGTTTTTTAGAAACGACAACCATTCAACAAATAAATTAAACTAGCTGATTTTACTCGGCCTTTCTCGAATTCACATTAACACGTTCGTCGCCACGTCACCCATATATGGGTGACGGCACTCTTAAGCAAGGTTGCCGCTCAGTTCTGCCACGCGTTGTAAATCTGAAGCTCTCTCGCTTTACTTTCATGCTCTGAGATTTTTTTTGGGCGACGAACGTGTTAAATATAAATCAAAATGAGTCTTTTGATTTTTCGAAATTTTGAAAGCTTTGTCTTCATCATTATTAGAAATTTGGCCATGTGAGCTTCATAATTTTGGTTAGACTTTTAAAAGTTTTGATTGAGATTATTTACCGCGTTTATCGTTATCGTTCTATTAAAAACAAATAGGCTTGTATTTATAGAAAACTTAAAATATTTCCCTTGAATGGTTATTCAGTCTTTAATTAAATAAATTTTAAACCCACCATTTTTAGGAAGCAAGAATTGAATTGTGCCGATATTTTCAATGTACATATTATTAAACATTATTCTAACCAAATTTCACCTTTTTTGAGCATTCTAATATCGTTTGTTTCAAGCCTGCAAGCATCATTTCAATTAAGGAACGCATTTGCCTTTATTTGTCTAACGTTCATTTGACAGTAGATATCATTTAGGCAAACTTACATCTCTGCCTCAAACTAGTAAGTCCCGTGATAAACCAACAATAGAGCACTCGAATTTTACGGCCAAATTGCAACATATTGGCAGTGGACTCATAAAAGAAGGTTCGATAGCTGTTGTGTGAGTCTTTTTGAGCTAGTCGCTGACTGACTGGGTTGAACCTTTGCGCGTGAACGCTAGAAATGCTCCACCGGGGAAGGTAAACATCGAATCCTATAGCCAAAGACGACCGAGACGACGGAACCTTTCAATAACAAGGTGCTCTAATTGCAATATATTGATGGCATAAATTCAGCAAACCGTACCCGTGGCCCGAAGTAATGGGCAGGGTTTTCGGTTTCGTAGCCAGCTGGCTACCGAGAGAATCGTGGCTCCGTGCGTATGGGAAAGTCGCTGGCCTGAGTGTTTGTGAGAGGATATGGGTCCATATTTTTCCGATGCTCATCACCAACAGGGTTATTGTGGATTTTTTCATTAGATCGACATTATATTTGACTGATTTTTGCTGATAATTTGACTATAAGAATGAATAATTAATAAGTTTTTCAATGAAATTATAAAATTAAAATATAAAAATTGATTCAAACCTTAAAAAACAATTATTTAAAAAAAATTAAAACATCCTGAAACCCGGTCTAGTAAAGGATATAGTGCAGTCCCCCAAAATGGTTTATACGAAACAACGAAAACCTACACAAATCGAGGAGAAAGAGCCTTTTACAATGCATCATAACTTCCAGTTCGTAAATTAATTGAAAGCATCAATTATATTTCCTTTGGGAGGGGTGTTTTTCGCAACTGGCCACCAAATGGCCGAGCGAAACATCAAAATTTGCTTCGATGGACGTTATTCTTCCTACTCAAGATGAATATAGCTTTGAATGAAGAGATACCTACTTGCGCACTGCTGCTGGTGAATGAGTTGAAAACCGAACGTCAACACCGATGGCTATCTTTCATCCCCCCTTTCGTTTATCGGATGGTATTGCAGTTTTAGACGTCCGTTATAACTTTATGAGGTTTCCCTTACTTCCTCAATTCAAACGAAAGGGAGTGTGACAAGCTTTTTTGTGAGACATTCACTGTTAATGAGACATAGTGGATAAGAAAATTATTTCAACAAAAAATATGAACTTTTTTCAATTAAAAAAAATCTTTTTTAGGATGATTCTGACGCAATTCTATTGATCGGAACATCTCAACACGCACTTTTTAGCCAATATTTTTACCACAACTCTTATTTTCATTAAATGGAACCTGATTTTTGATTCGCTCTGCGCCGAAAGGTTCGAATCATTCAACACATGGTGCAGACGAAAAAGATAATTCACGCCGCGCCGTTGTTCAATCTATCTTTTTTTTTTTAATTCTTCTAATATTCGTCTGGTTGTTCCATCCAGATGGTTTCTTGCATATCGTTGTCACATTTGTGCCCCGGATACGTAGGCCATTTGACACTTCATCCTTGGGAGAGTTTGCCAATCGAGTTCAAGGGTTTTGCTAAATTTGTATCCTATATAGATTTTGGTATCCCTCAATAGTTTAGAAAACGGTTTGTGAGTATTATTTGCTCTAGCATGAACCCTATTCTTCTCTTGAGTGTCAAAATAAAACTATTAGCAGTTTGATGGCTTGTAACTACATTCGGATACATCAAAAAAAAAAAAAAAAATCATCGGGGATCCTCATTGTATTCTTGGAATTTTTAACTTTGCTTCTTTACTTTTTCATGGACGCATCCTTAAGGCCCAGGAAAAAAAACTTAATCAAACCTTGAGTATCAATCCGACACTCCTTTCTTAAAACCGCTATATCATTCTCGATCTCCACCAATTTTTACAAAATTCATAGTTTTGGAAACCTCGTGATGTGACTCAGATATGTTTTCCAAACAATATACTGCTGTAACACTTCAGTTTTCCGTTATTCAAAGTCAAAGAAAAATAACCCGAAAAAAAGACTGCAGGTCAGCTACGTAATGCTCAAAAAAAAAATTTAACTCAGGGTCCAAGAAAGCTACAGTCTGAAGCTATACGTTGCACATAAGGATATATTTTATTTAATAAAGTTTAAGATGCTGACCACAAGAAATGTAAAAAAGTGGTGTAAAACTTGTACTTTTCAATCCATGATCCGTCTTAATTGTTTATGTCACACCAGATAAATTTAAAAAAGAGGATTGAAAAGTTGACGTAAGTTTATCACATTACAGCATTTTTAAATTGTCAAAATACGAAACACAGAATTTTTGAAAAATTTCCAAAATTAGCTGTTTTTTATTTAACTTGTTTGTCAATTTACCATTTCGTAGATTTTCAAAGATTTTGATTCAATTTTGCACTGGGTTTTGAGTATATTAACACGAGATTTTCGTAATAAAATTATATTCACAGGAATGGTTTTTTTCATACTGATTCCAGTAGTTTTATTGCATGAACACTGTGATACTTTACAAAACTATAAATATTGTTAAAATCGGTTGAGAAATAAAGCGTATTAAGCAAGGAGTGTCAAATAGATTAGTGGTCTGATTACGGAGTTATACCCTTTAAAAGTTTAAAATATCTTTCTCTTCGAAATTGTTGGATTTTGCTGAAACTTTTATAAAGTCTTTCCTAACACGGTCCCATTCAAAGCATTCAAGATTGCACCGTTTTACCTGAACCCTACTCAGATATTTAGTAAAAAATTTGTACTGATTTTAATTTATAGTGATTTTTTTTATGATTTCCTTGTCATTTCCTTTAATGATACACAGATTGTGCCCAAATTTTCCCGAATGTTTCCCGGTTAATGAAATGGAAATTTGAAATCAAATGATCAGTTTATCCGTGTTGAAAAAAAATGTTTATAATTTTCCGGCTCGAATTCGCACCAGAATATTTCTGGAATGCTCCACTTTTTCTAGGCTCTAATCAGATAAGCTTAATCTTCTAAAAATTTGAGCAAATTCAAAGATTTTAACCATCAAGGAACACAAATTAAATCTTTCGATTCAAATCCGGTTGTTGCTATCATAATATTTTGAAAAACTGCAATATTAGTAATGTAGAATTTTGTGCAGATTTTTAAGATGAAGAACAGTTACCTACGAACTGCTTTATCAGCAATCATTTTTCAAAAAAAAAATCATTACAAAATACTATGAAAATTTGTTTTAAATATAAAAAAAATATTTTTTTTTTATAAAACAAAATTTTGTGATTTTCAGCTGAATTGTATGTACAAATTATTTTGATTAAAAACTGAAATTTTTTTATTGAATAGATTAGCAGTCAGTTGTGATCTCTTGAATTCCTCATTGAAAAAGTCTATTTTATATTGTTGAATTCAATGATTTAGCAACAGGGAATCGGTTTGGAAATGAGATACCATTTATTCATTTCTGTTCGTCAAGTCCTTATAAGCTAACTTTGACCTATAGCGATAACAATCTTGTCGCTTAACCTAGGTGATTCTCAACTCAGAATCATTCCTTAAATACCATCGTATTCTGGGCTAACCACCCAGAATAAACTTCCAACACTGCAGGGTAACTCATAACCACTTGCTGTGTTGGCTGAGTTTAGCGTGCATGATGACAACATTTATATTGTTGTCATCATCATTGACCATCATTAACTGTCAACCGCTATTGTTCTCAATATGCGAATTGACGAAAGAGGACGAAACCAAAATAATCGGTTTTGGTTTCGTCCGAACGTGGCCGCCAGGATTTTGAGTCCGGAAAAACGTAAGTATCAACACCTCCCCTCAATTCGCAAATTGAGAGTGCTGAACAGCTTCGCATGCCTCGCCCTTGGTAACGCCTTCGTGAACGCATCAGCTGGCTGATCCTCAGTTGAGATATATCGCAAAGAAAGCTGACCGCTCCTTATGATCTCTCTGATGAACGCGTACTTGACATCCAAGTGTTTCATCCGCTGATGGGTCCTCGCCTCCTGCAGGTACTGGATGCATGGGATGTTGTCCTCCATCAATGTGAAAGGAGTGCTAACCACACCCAATTCATCCAAGAGGTTTGTTAGCCACAAACCTTCCTTCACCGCATGGCACAGCGCTCCAATCTCAGCTTCGGTCGATGAGAGACTGACCATCTGCTGACGTTTCGTTGACCACGAAATCAAATTCCCGAAGATCATGTACGCATAGCCCGATACAGATCTTCGATCATCGGAATCGTTAGCGAAATCTACGTCTGCATATCCGATGAGTATTTCCGGTTTCGCGTTTCTGCGGTATACCAACGCCGTATCGGTCGTACCTCGAAGGTATCGCAGAACACGCTTCAGGCCTTGCCAGTGCCTATCCGCCGGGCTGGCCTGCTATTTGCTCAGTGCGCTAACCGCTGCACAGATATCTGGCCTTGAAGATGTCGCCAGATATTGGAGACAACCGATCAATTCCTTGAACGGCTGTTCGGTGATAACTTCACCATCGTCCAGCTTTGTCCACCGAACGTTGGTGTCAAGTGGCGTGCCTACGGGTTTACAATCGGCCATACCAAATCGCTGCAAAACCTTCTCGACGTATCCTGATTGTGAAATCTCGGTGATGCTCTTGCTGAAATCTCACTTGATGGTCATTCCCAAGAAAGTCTTGACCTCCAGCAGATCCTTCATTTGGAATAACCTTCCAAGCTCGGTTTTTATCCAGATAACCTCTGATAAATCTTTGCCGGAAATCAGGATGTCATCCACGTACAGGATGAGAATGAGTCCTCGCTTGCAGGATCGGTAAACGCAGCAGTCACTCTTCAACGGAACGAAACCAAGTTTTCGTATCTCGTCGTCGAATCGCTGATTCCAAGCACGACCCGCTTGTTTCAAGCCGTACAGGCTTTTCTGCATCCGTACCACCTTCGATTTGCCGATTAGTCATTTGGCCACTGCATGAAGATAACCACTTCTAAATTTCCGTTAAGAAATGCAGTTTTGACGTCCATCTGATGAACGACCATGTGGAGTTCGTTTGCCAACGCCAAGACTGTGCGAACACTCTCCATCTTGGCCACCGGAGCGAAGGTTTCCCAGTAGTCCAGTCCTGGTCTCTGAGAACACCCTTTGCAACCAATCGTGCCTTGTAGCGACCGTCATCTTTTATGGTGAACACCCACTTCGATAGAATGGGTTTTCTATGACCTGTGGGTAAGCTGACCGCTTCCCAAGTCTTGTTTTCTGCTAAGGCAGCCATCTCCTCGTCAATGGCGGTCTTCCAGGATTCCCAGTCGTCTCGGCGCTTCAAATCGTAGATGTTTTGAGGTAGCTCCTCATCAATAACAGCGGCTACGTTGGCCATGTACCGTTGAGTAGCTCCTCGAGTTCGCTGACTTCGTCTCAGCGCCGGTTCCGGATCGACGGAATTTTGTACATCATCGTCGTCCTCATCGTCTGGGAATTCTGCACTACTTTCATAGTCGCTTTCGCCGGGTTCATCCTCAATTGCACTGTTGCTCACAGTTTGAATGGGATTAACAGGTACATTGGCTAACCGCTCGGATGTGGGTTCGGGTGATGACACTTCGGCTAACCGCTCGACAGTGTTTTGTTGTTCTGTAACATTGGCTAACCGCTCAAATGTTGATTCTGGCTCTGTTGAAACCTCGGGCTTCTCGATGGATGATGGGAGTGGCTCCACGTGGTTTTGTTCAGGCTCCATCATGCTGGTTTCATCGAAGACTACGTTTCGATGGATTTCAATGGATGTACTCGACCCGTTCTAAAGCCTGAACCCGTTGTTAGCATAGCCCACGAAAACGAGTCGTTTGGATTTAGCATCGAGCTTTTGCCGCTTTTCCTTCGGAATCTTTGCAAACGCTGGGCACCCAAAAATCCTAAGATTATTCAGCCTCGTCATCAAATTTTTTTTAAGAATTTAAAATTATGAGTGAAGAGAAAATATCTCACTTGTTTCTTCGGCAATGGTCTGAAACCATTTTACTAAATAAGATCATATGCCCCGTTGAGCTTGCATAGTTATGGTTGTGTCCGATTTAATGATCAATTTCTATAATTTACTTACATTTTCTGATGAGCATTTTTTTTAAATAATCGTTCAATAAACGTTCACCCCCTTTATTTTATTATCTAGAACCATTTGGCAGAAATTCCCAAAATCGTGAAGATTTGGGAACCTAATAAAAAGTCTGGAATAATGTCAAAAATGTGAAAAAATCTAGAAAGATCACATAGCCGTTCTGGATATGGATCTCAAGTCTGGCATAAGGATCAAGGTTTCAAAAATCACAGAAAAATTTATAATTTCATAGAATTTTGAGTCATTTTTTGTCACAGAATCTGTGTCACAGAACACAGAATTTTGGAATATTCACACATTTCACAGAATTTTGAAATTCTAGACGTTTTTTCAAAACTAAGTTTTTCGTGTAAATATAAATTTTGTATATTTATCTTTGAATTGGAAAAATTTGATTAAAATGGTAATATTTATTGATTATTCTTTAGTAAAAAGTAAAAAAGACGGATGTTGACATGACTTTTGAATGAAATGTATGGAAAAAGCTTCACAGAAATCCGTCACAGAATTTTTGGGTAAAATCACAGAAAATCATATATTTTTTTCGTCAAAACACAGAATTTTTTTCGCCACCTTGATAAGGATACGCTTACCAAAATCATGCTCCGGAATAAGATTCCGGAATAAGCTTAAAAAATCCTGGATAAAGAATTGGGATTTGAATCCATGAGAGAGAATCAAGGTTTGAAATCAGGAGTCAATCCACCTTTGACTTTTCCACCAATTATTATTTTCAACTATTAAATTAATAAAATACACATGGAAAAAAGTCTATTATTAGCGGCTATGATTATAATGTTGCCGTAGAAGTCAAGGTCAGAATTCAGGGTCTTGTTCAAAATTCAAAATAAGAATCTGGTACCAAAAACCAGAATCATGATATAAGATCCAGGATATGGACCCAGAATCAAGAATCAGGTCAGAGTCCATATCCAGAAGAAGGATCACTATGTAATTTTAAATGCAACATCAGCAAAGTCAAAGTCCAGGACGAGAATCCATGTTTGAGAACTTGTCAAAGTCAAGGTCAGGGTAGATTTAGAATCGCGGTAAGAATAAGAATTGTTTTTTAAACCTCTACAAATCAATAATATTTTGCTGAAAATAGTCACGAAGCTTAATTTTATGATTGAAAACAACTTTTGTTCTACGATAATCATTAATTTTTTCACAAGGAACTTGACTTAATATTTTTTTGGATTAGATTTAACAAACTTTAACCAGTTTTTTTAAATACATTTTGAAAAAAATTTCAACACTATCCCATAGCTTTATTTTTATGTAGTTTAAGCTTAAATTTTTCCACAAATAACCAAGATATTTTCACCTACACGAAAAGTAAATATTATGCATATTTTGCAATTTGCTGTCGTGTTTCAACTCTCCTTCCTAACTTAGACTGTTATTTTTTCTCAAAAAATCAATACAACTCTCAAATCTTAACTCTCTAGCCTCACTGGCAATATTTTTTTAAATGATAAAAAAAATCATTGACCAAGGATTTTTTTGGCTTTCACAATTATGATTTTTTTTAAATAAAAGATCGATTTCCAGTTTTCTAAAGTTTTTAAGCTTCTCTAAGCTGAAGTTTTTGACAACTGATTGTCAAACAGTTTTGATAAGTATGGATTGTTAGTTTTCCATATTTTGAACGATTCTGAGCAAAAAGTAAAGTGAAATACTGATTGGCTTTGGTTTTATGTAGCCCCATCTAAAAGTGCGGTTGGGCACAATAGGGTTAAAATTAATTCCATTTATTGTAGGTTTGGCGTAGTTAGTTGAAGTGATAATTTGATTTTCAAAGACACAACCTTTTTTTTTTCCTGTGGCGAAACAAATGGACGATGGAATAATTATGGCAAACAAAAGTTTAGGTTGCATTTTGGCTCTTACGTTTCGATCCAAATAATTAAGTGATACTTCTGGTCACAAAAATATAATATCTGTCAAAAGCTTAGTTTTCATTACAAAAAATAAAATATAGACTGTTCCGAAAATTATAAATACACTTTCATTCTTGAATTCAAGAAACAATGATTTTTTAAACCTTTTTTTCTCAAACGTTCGGCAAATAAGTGTTTACTTCAAGGATGTTTAAAATTTTGGTCCAGGCAGAGTTTAAGTGTCGAGTGAAATGTAGATTTCCTCATTCAAGATAACACACAGTCTATATAAAAGATTTAAAAATAAATTATAAACAAATAATTACATAGGTACTTACAGCAATTATGCTAAAATCATGAAAATCTTGAATAAATTATGCCATCTTATTCTTATTTATTTAAATTATCAGATGAAATAAATGAACACGATACATTTAGCTTTTTCTCATTTTTTTCAAGACTTTTTCAAAAAATGAATTTTATTTTTTCTATTGAATTTTGGATCAGAATCGGTTTTTAAACTATCCGTCATTGTATCAGGAATCTTTTCGGTTTTTATTTGTTTTTTTTACATTTGAATTGAATAACAAAATCAATAACAAAATCAGAAACTAGTGATTTTTGTGTACTGATAGCCGTTTTTTTTTAAGTTGAAAATTGATAATTTTTTTATTCGTTATTGATTTTTTTTCGTTAATTTTATGGAATTTAAATCAACAATTTAGAACTTTCTTCTACATATCTGCATTCCAAATTTATTATTCGATATTTAAAATAAAATAAAAGTTCTCTAAACCTGTGACTGGGGATTTCAATTATTAGTATCAACGCGACTTTGATTTTTTTTTAAATAGTCCTGTATCTGAATCTACGAAGATAATATTTTTTCACAAAACTTATTCAATTTTTAATCTTTGAAAAATCTTCTGAATAGTACGCACGTGAAGTTCTCTTGAATATCAATTTAGAAACGTAATTTTGAAAGACGTCACAGGCAAATCAGATCCATGTTTTATTTGGAGCGAATGCCTATTTTAGAAATATTCCAAACGTACATAAAAGAAAACAAAAAACTCTATGAACAAGTAGGTAATTAAAAAAAATTCCCAGACGGTGAAATAAAACTGTGACATTTGTAAAATCATTTTCCTCATCAACTGCTATTATTCAGAACTTAAGGGTTAAATTTTTTTGCTTACAAGTGGGTGTGACAAACCCATTTGAACCTTTTCAGTTAATCAAAGAGTTTCGAAGTCCCGACAAATGCATTGACATATGGATCATAGGGACCAGACAATTGGGTTCCCTTGTATATGCGAAAAACCCTAAAAACTTTCGACACAGCCCAAAATCCATCCTTTTTTTTACTTCTCGGACATTGAGCGTCCTTCCATCATTCGCCCTGTCATCTGTTCATCGATAGATTCGGATGGACCGATAACTGCTTTTCGATATGCTTTCTTTCTTCCATCAAACTTCAACGTCGACTAACAAATGAACTGGTTCTCGGTTCTGGGTTTTGGTCCGGGAGGAGAGTGTTTTTCGATTTTCGATTTCTGTTTTGTTCGCGGACTGTTGCTTGTCCCAGGGAATTGGAACCTGGGACAAATGTTTCCTTTCTAACCAGTCTCTCGAGCAGTGTGTCGCCCAGTTTTCTCGGAATCTATTAATTTTGAAAATTGGATTGGATTTTTTTTTCGAGCTTCTTTGGCCAAACCTTTCTTTGAACGGCTGTCGACGAGTTTTCGGTTCCGAGGAAATGAAAGATGGTTTAGTTTGTTGGTAGCCAAGATCAATTTACAACTCGTTAGGATCAAAGAGTTGATTCTTTTCTTTTTCCAATGGAACCCAGTTAAATGGGTAATGAATGACTGATTCAGGACCATATGGTCCGTTCTGGTAGATGATTGGGGATCAATGTGTATTAAGTATCAGGTATTGAGAATCGTATTCTTTTGTGAATTTTTCAGAAAATTTATAAAATAATAGTATTTATAGCCTTTGAGCCAAAATATATAAATTAAATGAAGAAAAAATTTAAATATCTTTTACTGATGAAACAGACTGAATCATACCACATTGAAAAAACAAGTCTGGTCAAAAGTAAGGTTCATTCAAATCGATATCTAAAAAGATGTCTCGTTTGAAAGGAAAAATCATGATTAAAGAGTGTTAATTTGGCTCATTCACGCGCACTAAATTGCATTTATCTCCAGTCTAGACGATATAATTTAGATTCTTCTGAATAGATGCTATGGAATGTTATTCCAAAACTGCGATCCGTTGCAAAATTTCCAAACGAACGGCCCTGCTTGTGATATGTAAATTTTCTTATCGTGTTTTGTAAATTGGCCAATGTCCCCCCAGTTAGCTCCCAATGAATGAATGTATGTGTTCAACATATCGCAATTCCAAATGCAATGTTGTACATCATCGCCATTCAACACCATGCGTCGTTGTACAAATGTGCATCCGAAATAAACGGAAATTGTTGCCTCTCTAAATGGTTCCGTACTCGAAGCATTTTCCCCCCATCAGAGGGTAGGTTACGTACCGAGGAATATCTTTCTGGTTGACTATCTGTCCAGCTGGCAGAAAACATAGAAGGTCCCCCTGAAGCCAGAAATGTGGCGTAATGGTCATAATTTCTAATTATGTAATACCTAATAAATTCATTATTAATAACTCTTTAAAGTAACAGAGCTTGGATCGCCAAATGGAGAGCCCACACACACTTACCAATTCCGATCGGGAGATATGAAAAGATATGGATATGGCAACAACAACGACGACCGATGTTCCGTACCAGACAACATGGGTGCGAAAATGCAAAGTGCTAATGCAATTGAATTTATGCCGACACAGGAATAAAAAGGTGAGCCGCCGCCTGACTATTGCATCTTTCCGATCCTCCCCCACCCTTTTTCGGTGATGATGATGATGGCGATGCTGCTGTAGCGTATGAGGAACTGATCCGGCGTCATCGTCGTCGTCGTCGTTGTGGAGAGCAAATCCGATGGTTTTATTATGTTGGGGATGTTATGTTTGTCGGCTACCGGGTTCTCTATATGGTCCAGTGTACCGCTACTAGACAGTCCTTTAGTTCGATGATTGCTCGCTTGGGTGAAACATGGCGCATGTTGTTGGAGTGCAAACGTGCAGGTCTACGCATATGTTCCTTTTATGGAAAATGTTGGAATATGGACGGTATTTTAGCGAGAATGCATACCTTGATGGTTGGTTCCTGGCTACGTAGAGTAGTTCTTGCATCATTGCCCCCAGTCAGTTCAAATAAATGCGTAAACGCTTGAAGCCATTTTCGAATGGGTTAGTATTGTCAAAATGAGAGAAAGCTGTTTCATTAAGTTCTAACTATTCGATTTTTATTTCCTAAAATGATTTTAATGATAATCAAAAAACAAGTATAGTATAGTATAGTATAGTATTGGGTTACCATATCCTGCAACGCCAAAAAGAGTACAGAGCGAAAAAAACAAAAATTTTAAAGAAAACACCATTTAATCAAAAACCATGATACCTATTTCTGGTTATTCAAAAACCGTCAATTTGTTCACTCTGTTGTGTTGTGAGCCTACTTGGTTGAATGATGGTTGAAATTGATTCAGTCAATTTGTTGCAAGATACATGACTTACATGACAAATGCTCAGAATTTTAAGTTGGACTATTCAAAGTATTCGATTATATGCTGAGAAAGCACACCAAAGTTGATAAAAACTGCATTTGCACTGCAACTGCAAATAGTTTTTTTTATAGAGGCATATTTTTTTTTATTCTTTGAAAACAATAGCTTCGTTCAACCGTTGGTAATAATCGGTTTCAACTGGTTTCTGTCAACTGATAGATGTTAAACGAGCCAATGTTTTGGTCGAAACTAGCCAGGTCGTTGTTCAATGGAGCAAGTTGAAATCAGTCGAAACCAATCCAGCTCGGCAGCAGGATTCGTTTCGACCTGGTAGAAATCGGTCGAAGTCAATTGGAAAGAGACAGGCGATAAACTGTCAATCCATTTCTACTTGTTTCGACCCGTTTCGACTAGGTTCAATTGAACAGACTTAATATTGCTGATTCGTGCGCGTTTGTTTTGCGCACTATACTTTTAAGCAAGTTGTTGTTATGCGTATTGTCTACTGTCCGGGAGTTCATTGCATACTCAAAGGCGCTAATTTCGAACGTAAAATCCCGATTGAAATCGTGAACGTACTCGTGATTCCTTCCACTGGTATCCATCCTTTGAAACATTCAACAAAATAAGCAAAACTGAAGTGCAACGAATGCATAAAAAGTTGGATCTCTTTTATTTATAAGGAAACAATATTTATGTATCGGAAGAAGAAAGTAAATTTGTATAAGAAAGTTTTATTTAATTACTTTCACAGAAAAAGAGTACATTTCGTAAAAATTCACAAAAAGAAGAGTACGCTCATTTTTCGATCGAAAAAGAGTACATGTACTCTTAAAAGAGTACGTGTGGTAACCCTAGTATAGTACAGTATAGTATAGTATAGTATAGTATAGTATAGTATAGTATAGTATAGTATAGTATAGTATAGTATAGTATAGTATAGTATAGTATAGTATAGTATAGTATAGTATAGTATAGTATAGTATAGTATAGTATAGTATAGTATAGTATAGTATAGTATAGTATAGTATAGTATAGATAGTATAGTATAGTATAGTATAATATAGTATAGTATAGTATAGTATAGTATAGTATAGTATAGTATAGTATAGTATAGTATAGTATAGTATAGTATAGTATAGTATAGTATAGTATAGTATAGTATAGTATAGTATAGTATAGTATAGTATAGTATAGTATAGTATAGTATAGTATAGTATAGTATAGTATAGTATAGTATAGTATAGTATAGTATAGTATAGTATAGTATAGTATAGTATAGTATAGTATAGTATAGTATAGTATAGTATAGTATAGTATAGTATAGTATAGTATAGTATAGTATAGTATAGTATAGTATAGTATAGTATAGTATAGTATAGTATAGTATAGTATAGTATAGTATAGTATAGTATAGTATAGTATAGTATAGTATAGTATAGTATAGTATAGTATAGTATAGTATAGTATAGTATAGTATAGTATAGTATAGTATAGTATAGTATAGTATAGTATAGTATAGTATAGTATAGTATAGTATAGTATAGTATAGTATAGTATAGTATAGTATAGTATAGTATAGTATAGTATAGTATAGTATAGTATAGTATAGTATAGTATAGTATAGTATAGTATAGTATAGTATAGTATAGTATAGTATAGTATAGTATAGTATAGTATAGTATAGTATAGTATAGTATAGTATAGTATAGTATAGTATAGTATAGTATAGTATAGTATAGTATAGTATAGTATAGTATAGTATAGTATAGTATAGTATAGTATAGTATAGTATAGTATAGTATAGTATAGTATAGTATAGTATAGTATAGTATAGTATAGTATAGTATAGTATAGTATAGTATAGTATAGTATAGTATAGTATAGTATAGTATAGTATAGTATAGTATAGTATAGTATAGTATAGTATAGTATAGTATAGTATAGTATAGTATAGTATAGTATAGTATAGTATAGTATAGTATAGTATAGTATAGTATAGTATAGTATAGTATAGTATAGTATAGTATAGTATAGTATAGTATAGTATAGTATAGTATAGTATAGTATAGTATAGTATAGTATAGTATAGTATAGTATAGTATAGTATAGTATAGTATAGTATAGTATAGTATAGTATAGTATAGTATAGTATAGTATAGTATAGTATAGTATAGTATAGTATAGTATAGTATAGTATAGTATAGTATAGTATAGTATAGTATAGTATAGTATAGTATAGTATAGTATAGTATAGTATAGTATAGTATAGTATAGTATAGTATAGTATAGTATAGTATAGTATAGTATAGTATAGTATAGTATAGTATAGTATAGTATAGTATAGTATAGTATAGTATAGTATAGTATAGTATAGTATAGTATAGTATAGTATAGTATAGTATAGTATAGTATAGTATAGTATAGTATAGTATAGTATAGTATAGTATAGTATAGTATAGTATAGTATAGTATAGTATAGTATAGTATAGTATAGTATAGTATAGTATAGTATAGTATAGTATAGTATAGTATAGTATAGTATAGTATAGTATAGTATAGTATAGTATAGTATAGTATAGTATAGTATAGTATAGTATAGTATAGTATAGTATAGTATAGTATAGTATAGTATAGTATAGTATAGTATAGTATAGTATAGTATAGTATAGTATAGTATAGTATAGTATAGTATAGTATAGTATAGTATAGTATAGTATAGTATAGTATAGTATAGTATAGTATAGTATAGTATAGTATAGTATAGTATAGTATAGTATAGTATAGTATAGTATAGTATAGTATAGTATAGTATAGTATAGTATAGTATAGTATAGTATAGTATAGTATAGTATAGTATAGTATAGTATAGTATAGTATAGTATAGTATAGTATAGTATAGTATAGTATAGTATAGTATAGTATAGTATAGTATAGTATAGTATAGTATAGTATAGTATAGTATAGTATAGTATAGTATAGTATAGTATAGTATAGTATAGTATAGTATAGTATAGTATAGTATAGTATAGTATAGTATAGTATAGTATAGTATAGTATAGTATAGTATAGTATAGTATAGTATAGTATAGTATAGTATAGTATAGTATAGTATAGTATAGTATAGTATAGTATAGTATAGTATAGTATAGTATAGTATAGTATAGTATAGTATAGTATAGTATAGTATAGTATAGTATAGTATAGTATAGTATAGTATAGTATAGTATAGTATAGTATAGTATAGTATAGTATAGTATAGTATAGTATAGTATAGTATAGTATAGTATAGTATAGTATAGTATAGTATAGTATAGTATAGTATAGTATAGTATAGTATAGTATAGTATAGTATAGTATAGTATAATATAGCATGGCCGTAGGAATGGGGGGGGGGGAGGGGTTTGGGGGTTAAACCCCCCCATGAGGGTCCAAAAAAGCAAGAGAGATATTAAACTCTCCACTTATAATTTTGAATTCATAATCAAATTATCATCATAACGCTAAGTTCTTCAAGAGTAACAATCTAGACTAAAACCTAATGCCAAAACCTCAAAAACCCATCCTATGTTCCAAATTCAGCTACAGTTTCTCAAAATTTTCTCATGTTCATAAAATGAAGTTGCCAGATTTTTTTCATCACGAACCCGGGTCAGACAAATCTGGACTGTTTTATATAAAAACCTTGCAAACTCCGGGTATTGGATTTCAAAATTGTCGACCAAAATCCGAGCAATATCCGGGCAATTTTGGTTAAAATCTTGGAATTACTAATCAAAAATCATTAAAAAAAACTTGAAAAATCCTTTCATGAATCTGTTTTTAACCCATTCGAGGCGGAGGCCTTTTAACGACATTCGAACCTCTAGTACTTTACTAATGGATAACTTTTATGTCGTTTGATTTTCATCGAAACCATTTTCCAATCGTTTTTGTCTAACATTTGCCAATTCCATTGGTATAAGAATATTATTTTTCCGAACAATAGTAAACTCACAATGAATGATTGTTCTGAAAAAGGCACACAAATTTCTTTGCACACCCGGTGTACAATCGGTCTTGAACGGGTTAAACTTGCTCCAAAAAAGTTGGACGCATAAATAAACAAATTAAAACACAATTTTTTTTTTAATTTAACTTAAAAATGAAAATGAGATTAAATCCAGCAAAATCCGGGCTTTTTTATATCAATTATCAAGGCCAACCCAGTTAAAACCGAGCAATCTGAGAACCTTATCATAGAAATTCAGGTCTGAATATTTAATTGTAAATTAAACCCAATTTGGAGGTTCTGGTTCCTTATTCCCATAACCAAAATTGTGTTTTCACTTATTTTCGTATATCTGATTCTGTATCAAGTTTAGGATTTTGGATTTTCAGTTCGAATAATCATAAGAAATTAGCAATGAAAAGCTGTTTTGAAATCCTGGTTAAAATTTGGTTTTGCATTCCATATCAAATTTTAATCATGTTTTTAGAAAACTGAATGCATTTTCAATGTTTTGATAAGAGTTTTCCGAACATGAAAAAACGATGAATTTTGTTTTATATTCAAATTCGAAGTTTTTAAACTTTGTTCTAACACAAAATTTAAACATTTCTAGTTCTTAAGTGGCGATCCAAAATTGAAAACTTAGACTCAGATTCATTATTTGAAATTGACATCCTTATTCAGATCCACAAAACAGATTAAAAATAAATAAATGAAATAATGAATTAAGATTAAATCAGCACTTCAGAATTAATATCAAAGATTCATGAAAGAGGGCTCTTAAACTTGGCTCATAAAAATTTGATCTTGAATTAAGATTCGGAAAACGTCTATTTTTACATTTCAAAAATCTTATATAAATTCGGAAACAGATTCAAAGTTCAATTTTTGAAATCAGGTTCAGAATTCAGGTTTAAAATTCAGAAAAAGATTAAGTTTTTTTTCGTGCGCGTTTGTTTTGCGCACTATACTTTTAAGCAAGTTGTTGTTATGCGTATTGTCTACTGTCCGGGAGTTCATTGCATACTCAAAGGCGCTAATTTCGAACGTAAAATCCCGATTGAAATCGTGAACGTACTCGTGATTCCTTCCACTGGTATCCATCCTTTGAAACATTCAACAAAATAAGCGAAACTGAAGTGCAACGAATGCATAAAAAGTTGGATCTCTTTTATTTATAAGGAAACAATATTTATGTATCGGAAGAAGAAAGTAAATTTGTATAAGAAAGTTTTATTTAATTACTTTCACAGAAAAAGAGTACATTTCGTAAAAATTCACAAAAAGAAGAGTACGCTCATTTTTCGATCGAAAAAGAGTACATGTACTCTTAAAAGAGTACGTGTGGTAACCCTAGTATAGTACAGTATAGTATAGTATAGTATAGTATAGTATAGTATAGTATAGTATAGTATAGTATAGTATAGTATAGTATAGTATAGTATAGTATAGTATAGTATAGTATAGTATAGTATAGTATAGTATAGTATAGTATAGTATAGTATAGTATAGTATAGTATAGTATAGTATAGTATAGTATAGTATAGTATATTATAGTATAGTATAGTATAGTATAGTATAGTATAGTATAGTATAGTATAGTATAGTATAGTATATTATAGTATAGTATAGTATAGTATAGTATAGTATAGTATAGTATAGTATAGTATAGTATAGTATAGTATAGTATAGTATAGTATAGTATAGTATAGTATAGTATAGTATAGTATAGTATAGTATAGTATAGTATAGTATAGTATAGTATAGTATAGTATAGTATAGTATAGTATAGTATAGTATAGTATAGTATAGTATAGTATAGTATAATATAGCATGGCCGTAGGAATGGGGGGGGGAGGGGTTTGGGGGTTAAACCCCCCCATGAGGGTCCAAAAAAGCAAGAGAGATATTAAACTCTCCACTTATAATTTTGAATTCATAATCAAATTATCATCATAACGCTAAGTTCTTCAAGAGTAACAATCTAGACTAAAACCTAATGCCAAAACCTCAAAAACCCATCCTATGTTCCAAATTCAGCTACAGTTTCTCAAAATTTTCTCATGTTCATAAAATGAAGTTGCCAGATTTTTTTCATCACGAACCCGGGTCAGACAAATCTGGACTGTTTTATATAAAAACCTTGCAAACTCCGGGTATTGGATTTCAAAATTGTCGACCAAAATCCGAGCAATATCCGGGCAATTTTGGTTAAAATCTTGGAATTACTAATCAAAAATCATTAAAAAAAACTTGAAAAATCCTTTCATGAATCTGTTTTTAACCCATTCGAGGCGGAGGCCTTTTAACGACATTCGAACCTCTAGTACTTTACTAATGGATAACTTTTATGTCGTTTGATTTTCATCGAAACCATTTTCCAATCGTTTTTGTCTAACATTTGCCAATTCCATTGGTATAAGAATATTATTTTTCCGAACAATAGTAAACTCACAATGAATGATTGTTCTGAAAAAGGCACACAAATTTCTTTGCACACCCGGTGTACAATCGGTCTTGAACGGGTTAAACTTGCTCCAAAAAAGTTGGACGCATAAATAAACAAATTAAAACACATTTTTTTTTTTAATTTAACTTAAAAATGAAAATGAGATTAACTCCAGCAAAATCCGGGCTTTTTTATATCAATTATCAAGGCCAACCCAGTTAAAACCGAGCAATCTGAGAACCTTATCATAGAAATTCAGGTCTGAATATTTAATTGTAAATTAAACCCAATTTGGAGGTTCTGGTTCCTTATTCCCATAACCAAAATTGTGTTTTCACTTATTTTCGTATATCTGATTCTGTATCAAGTTTAGGATTTTGGATTTTCAGTTCGAATAATCATAAGAAATTAGCAATGAAAAGCTGTTTTGAAATCCTGGTTAAAATTTGGTTTTGCATTCCATATCAAATTTTAATCATGTTTTTAGAAAACTGAATGCATTTTCAATGTTTTGATAAGAGTTTTCCGAACATGAAAAAACGATGAATTTTGTTTTATATTCAAATTCGAAGTTTTTAAACTTTATTCTAACACAAAATTTAAACATTTCTAGTTCTTAAGTGGCGATCCAAAATTGAAAACTTAGACTCAGATTCATTATTTGAAATTGACATCCTTATTCAGATCCACAAAACAGATTAAAAATAAATAAATGAAATAATGAATTAAGATTAAATCAGCACTTCAGAATTAATATCAAAGATTCATGAAAGAGGGCTCTTAAACTTGGCTCATAAAAATTTGATCTTGAATTAAGATTCGGAAAACGTCTATTTTTACATTTCAAAAATCTTATATAAATTCGGAAACAGATTCAAAGTTCAATTTTTGAAATCAGGTTCAGAATTCAGGTTTAAAATTCAGAAAAAGATTAAGTTTTTGAATGAATTTTTCAATCATCATAAAATAAAAAATATAAAGTTTTTTTTTTTATTTTGATCACCGCACTTGCTTATGGTCCATCCTTTCCTTCCTTTATTTTTTTTACTTAAGATCACCGAGAAAAATCATTCTAAAAGATCATAAATATTAATTAGAATTTAGAGTTAATTTTTAAGTTTTGTTTTATGCAAAATATTCCAAATTATATTTTAAAAAAATCTTCTGAATCATTTTCATTATGGAATTGATTCTTTATGAAAAATATTTGCTGTTAAAGAAATATGTACCTGATATTCACCTTAAATATTAATCTGCACAAAATCCTATATTTTCTCAGTTTATTGTTGATCATTATTTTAGGAATTGCAGTTTTTTTTAAAGCCAAATTTCAAAATAAAGTCATAACTTCATTTCAAGTTTACATCAAGCAAATTGATCCGAAATTATTTTTATCTCTTACGGTCTCTTGAGAAAATTTTCATCAAAGGTTAGAAACTTGGAACTTGCAAAAGAATTTGGAAGATTGGGCTTGTTTGATTTGAGTAAAGAATAAGTTTTTTTTCAGGAAATTGGAACTTTCCTAAAAAGAAGAACTTATTTTATGCTCAAATCAAATAACTTTGATCTACCAGACTCTTAGACAAATTCAAAAACTTAAACCATCGTTGAAATTCCGTTTTTTTTTTCCAAGGCTGATGTCATGCTGAAGCTACAAGCAACGCAACGCGTTCACACGACAAACCAGCTCTCATTTGATCTCCATGGATTTGTCGCGCTTTACAAAGCGCTCAGTATGACAGGTCTGCGCTTTTTCCATGGAGATCAAATGAGAGCTGGTTTGTCGTGTGAACGCGTTGCGTTGCTTGTAGCTTCAGCATGACATCAGCCTAAGGGTTTCATTATAAAAAATAAGCATACGTTTTGGGTTAAGGACCATTTTTCTAAAGTTACGATTTAATACGAAATCTGTCAATGAGTACTTAAAATTATTTAGATACAAACATAATTCGTTTAATTACACTAGTTTACAGCATTTTTGAACTCGGTAAACTGAAGGTCAATTCCAATGTGAAATCGGGCGCTGAATCCGAAAATGAAATTAAAAAAAATCTCAGTAGAACCGTTTTTGAGTTATGCTCCAAATATGAAATTTCGAAAAAATTAAAAAAGTTCTTGTACTTAGATTTAAATATCTCGGACGGCAAAACAGCTATTTGAAATCTCTCTTTTGCATATTGAAGGTGAATAAGTTTTCTATCGATCATCTGAACACTGTTTTTGCGTTTGACCAACAATATTGCTGATATTAGTGACTTTATGAGAAAAAAAATTATAAAAAACGCATTTTGTTAGAAAAAAATTGGTTTCAACGACAGTTTTAGACTCAATGGTAGCATTTAAAAAATCTGATTTTCTTTTTCGATTAAATGTCAATTCAAAATAAAGATTTCAAGTGGTTATTTATCAAAATCGGTTGAAAATTGAAGAAGTTATGGCTACTTTACCATAACTGAAATTTTTGGAGTTTTTGATAATTTAACGAACCGCAGTACACTTATCACAGTATAGAAAGAATGAAACATGATAAATCTCACTCGCTCCAAGTCAAAATTATTTATTAGCTTACCAGAAGGTCACATGCCAAGTTTCAGGAAGATCTGACCGTAGGGAGGGGTTGCTTGAGTCTCAAACGT
Organism: Uranotaenia lowii; assembly: GCF_029784155.1. Classification (NCBI taxonomy): domain Eukaryota; kingdom Metazoa; phylum Arthropoda; class Insecta; order Diptera; family Culicidae; genus Uranotaenia; species Uranotaenia lowii. Next base: position 328,477,770 of record NC_073692.1, on the reverse strand, counting down.
GAATAAATTTTGAGGTATTTTGCCCGGAAGGAACGGAAAATACTGGTTTTTCATCAATAACTTTTTTCATCACTAGCTGATTGTTTTTTATGGTTGATTTTCTTAAAGCCCAAGTTGAGGCAATTATTTCACCCGAAGACTGTAGCTAGATTGGATTTGAAACAGAAAAGTTATTGCGGTTCAAAGATTGTATTTTGGTCGAAAATTTTCGTATAAAACGCAATGCGTAAAAAGTACTCATTGCGTGTTCGACAAAATTTGCGGCCTTTGAACCGCAATAACTTTTCTGTTTCAAATCCAATCGAGTTACAGTCTTCGGGTGAAATATTTGTCTCAACTTAGACTTTAAGAAAATCAACCATAAAAAACAATCAGCTAGTGATGAAAAAAGTTATTGATGAAAAACCAGTATTTTTCGTTCCTTCCGGGCAAAATACTTAAAAATTTTATTCACGTTTGAGACTTAAGAAACCCTTCCCTATGGTCATATTTTCTAGAAACTTGGCATGTGATCTTCTGGTAAGCTAATAAATAATTTTGACTTGGAGCGAGTGAGATTTATCATGTTTCATTCTTCCTATACTATGATAAGTGTACTGCGGTTCGTTAAATTATTAAAAACTTCAAAAATTTCAGTTATGGTAAAGTAGCCAAAACTTCTTCAATTTTCAACCGATTTTGATAAATAACCACTTGAAATCTTTATTTTGAATTGACATTTAAGCGCAAAAGAAAATCAGATTTTTTAAATGCTATCATCGAGTCTAAAACTTTCGTTGAAACAATATTTTTTCTAACAAAATGCGTTTTTTATAATTTTTTTTCTCATAAAGTCACTAATATCAGCAATATTGTTGGTCAAACGCAAAAACAGTGTTCAGATGTTCGATAGAAAACTTATTCACCTTCAATATGCAAAAGAGAGATTTCAAATAGCTATTATGCCGTCCGAGATATTTAAATCTAAGTACAAGAACTTCTTTAATTTTTTCGAAATTTCATATTTGGAGCATAACTCAAAAACGGTTCTACTGTTAATCAAGTTCACGATTTTTTTTAAATTTTGTAAACTAGTGTTATTTTTGTATTCGTGATTTGTTGGGATGAAAATCAGTCACCAAAACCACACCCCCCCACGAGTCAGTTCTTCCTACGGACCAAAATTAAGTCACCAAAACCCCCCCCCCCCCACGAGTCGGTTCTTCCTACGGCCCTTTAATATAGTATAGTATAGTATAGTATAGTATAGTATAGTATAGTATAGTATAGTATAGTATAGTATAGTATAGTATAGTATAGTATAGTATAGTATAGTATAGTATAGTATAGTATAGTATAGTATAGTATAGTATAGTATAGTATAGTATAGTATAGTATAGTATAGTATAGTATAGTATAGTATAGTATAGTATAGTATAGTATAGTATAGTATAGTATAGTATAGTATAGTATAGTATAGTATAGTATAGTATAGTATAGTATAGTATAGTATAGTATAGTATAGTATAGTATAGTATAGTATAGTATAGTATAGTATAGTATAGTATAGCATAGTTGTGGGATTTTCATCCTATTGAATAATTCATTCAGAAAATATAGCAAAACTGAGAATCAAGCTCACTGCAACATTAGACTGAGTCGATTTGGGGTCATTTTTGAATTTCTCAAACCCTGGAGTCTTAAAAGCTTCGTTTTGGTCCAAAACTCATCCATAATTTTTTGCAGAATTTTTAAGTAACGTTGACATGAGTAAATTTGAACTTTTAGGTTTGTATGGGAAAATTGAATATTTTATACAGAAAAATCAACATCATTTTTGTTTCTTCTGTGGAATCGAGCCTGCTAATGTTTTTTGTGCCAATTTATAAATTGCTTACAGGAAATTTTCCGCTGAATAACTTTGTCGAATATCATAACTTGGAATCTTTTTAGACAAAAAAGTGATTAGCTCTTTAACAGGTGTATGTCTTTTGGCATTGATAAACAAGAAATTCAATTGACACTACTGCTGGGAACCTAGCGAAGTATTGCAAGACTACTTCTCATGCCATACTTCGTGGGGCACAAGCAGTGGTGTCAATTGAATTCATGGTTTATCAATACAAAAATACATACACCTGTTAAATAGCTAATAACTTTTATGTCTTAAAAGATACGAAGTTAAGATATTCGACAAAGTTGTTCAGCGAAAAATTTCCTTTTAAGAATTTTTAAATTTGTACAAAAATCATAAGCAGGCTCGGTTCCACAGAAGAAACAAAAATGATATTGATTTTTCAGTACAAAATATTCAATTTTCCCATACGAACCTAAAAGTTCAAATTTACTCATGTCAACGTTACTTAAAAATTCTGCAAAAAATCACAGATGAGTTTTGGACCAAAAAAAAAGCTTTTAAGACCCCAGGGTTTGAGAAATTCAAAAATGACCTCAAATCGACTAAGTCTACTGCAACCAGAGGTGCAAATGAACGTTCAGCGCAAACGTCGTCGAGAAAAAGTCGCAAGCTGATTATTTCTTGAAAAGGTTAAGATCAGCTACGACGCCTAACTTGTGGTTGGAAAAAATGAACGCATCGCAACGACGCTGTGGCACGATTGGTTCAAATGACTGCATCTCTTAAGTTCATTCCGATGCTTTGCGAACAGTTCGCCTACTGATTTTAAGGCGACGTCAACCGAAGGATCCGTTCGTTTGAATTCATCGGGGATAAGTTCAAACAACCTTATCGAGATAGGGTCGTTTGAACGTTCAATTGAATGTTCACTTTTGAACGTTCAATTGAATGTTCGTCTGATGCGTTCGGCAGCCTAAGGCAAGACGCCGAGCCGTGTTTGGATGGGATGGATTATTGATATGGTGCATTGCTTGCGTGTGATGTTCGGTCGTCGCTCGACGATAGAGGGTGTCGGGTGTCTTGTAGCGCGCGGACGACTTGGTAAAGAGAATGAGGCGCAGCTACAGTTTCATTTAACGGTGCAATTTTACTGAATAAAATGCAAACCGCCCAACTACGGTTGGGCTTGTAAGGCTTGTAAGAGATTTTTTATTCTTTTTCATTCCATGTTAGGTTCAGAACTGAAGCAAACCGTCAAGACCCGCGAAATTTAATTCAAATTTTCAGATATCAGATTCAGATTTCAGATTTTAGATTTAGATTCCAGATTCAGATTTCAGATTCAGATTTCAGATTCAGATTTCAGATTCAGATTTCAGATTCAGATTTCAGATTCAGATTTCAGATTCAGATTTCAGATTCAGATTTCAGATTCAGATTTTAGATTCAGATTTCAGATTCAGATTTCAGATTTTAGATTTAGATTCCAGATTCAGATTTCAGATTCAGATTTCAGATTCAGATTTCAGATTCAGATTTCAGATTCAGATTTCAGATTCAGATTTCAGATTCAGATTTCAGATTCAGATTTCAGATTCAGATTTCAGATTCAGATTTCAGATTCAGATTTCAGATTCAGATTTCAGATTCAGATTTTAGATTCAGATTTCAGATTCAGATTTCAGATTTTAGATTTAGATTCCAGATTCAGATTTCAGATTCAGATTTCAGATTCAGATTTCAGATTCAGATTTCAGATTCAGATTTCAGATTCAGATTTCAGATTCAGATTTCAGATTCAGATTTCAGATTCAGATTTCAGATTCAGATTTCAGATTCAGATTTCAGATTCAGATTTCAGATTCAGATTTCAGATTCAGATTTCAGATTCAGATTTCAGATTCAGATTTCAGATTCAGATTTCAGATTCAGATTTCAGATTCAGATTTCAGATTCAGATTTCAGATTCAGATTTCAGATTCAGATTTCAGATTCAGATTTCAGATTCAGATTTCAGATTGGAAATGGACTTCCGCTCATTATGAGTTGATGTTTTACATATATGAGTTTATGTTTAACATATATGAGTTAATGAGTTGATGATTAAATATATTGAGTCCCAAATTCATGGCGTACACCATTTGATTAAGACCCGAAATCAGAAATTTGGAATTCATTTATTGGGGTTAGAATAGAAAAAATGAAAAATTTGGTAATATTTTGTTCACCAGAACTATCACTAAATGTAATGAAATGATTAACTGTTGGTGGTAGATTTTCTAACATGATTTACTTTTCAAATGCCCATTAATTTCCATATTTTTTTCATCCCGATGGAATGAACACTTAAAATGGAAATGACGTTAGGGTTGGTGGCAAAGGGGTATAACTTATACCGTATAAGTAAATTACTTGGTAGCAAATGGGTCTGCACTTATACTCCTTTGGCTCCAAACAAAAAGTAATTTTCAGTAAGCAGGATTTTTTCAACAATATCAAAACATGAGAAAATAGCGAAATAAAATTGTGATTAAAACAGCATATGATGTTTGACAGTCGAAGTGGTTAACTCAATTTTTTCCATTTTGCACTTATACCCCTTTTGGCTCCAAGGGCCTCAAATATGAATCTAAAATCTTAACCCAAAATCTTAACCTTAATCCTAAAACTGAATGCTTAATATGAAACCTGAATCTGATATCTGAATCAGGATCTGAAATCTGAAATCTGAATCAAAATATGAATCTGAAATCTGAATCTGAAATCTGAATCTGAAATCTGAATCTGAAATCTGAATCTGAAATCTGAATCTGAAATCTGAATCTGAAATCTGAATCTGAAATCTGAATCTGAAATCTGAATCTGAAATCTGAATCTGAAATCTGAATCTGAAATCTGAATCTGAAATCTGAATCTGAAATCTGAATCTGAAATCTGAATCTGAAATCTGAATCTGAAATCTGAATCTGAAATCTGAATCTGAAATCTGAATCTGAATCTGAAATCTGAATCTGAAATCTGAATCTGAAATCTGAATCTGAAATCTGAATCTGAAATCTGAATCTGAAATCTGAATCTGAAATCTGAATCTGAAATCTGAATCTGAAATCTGAATCTGAAATCTGAATCTGAAATCTGAATCTGAAATCTGAATCTGAAATCTGAATCTGAAATCTGAATCTGAAATCTGAATCTGAAATCTGAATCTGAAATCTGAATCTGAAATCTGAATCTGAAATCTGAATCTGAAATCTGAATCTGAAATCTGAATCTGAAATCTGAATCTGAAATCTGAATCTGAAATCTGAATCTGAAATCTGAATCTGAAATCTGAATCTGAAATCTGAATCTGAAATCTGAATCTGAAATCTGAATCTGAAATCTGAATCTGAAATCTGAATCTGAAATCTGAATCTGAAATCTGAATCTGAAATCTGAATCTGAAATCTGAATCTGAAATCTGAATCTGAAATCTGAATCTGAAATCTGAATCTGAAATCTGAATCTGAAATCTGAATCTGAAATCTGAATCTGAAATCTGAATCTGAAATCTGAATCTGAAATCTGAATCTGAAATCTGAATCTGAAATCTGAATCTGAAATCTGAATCTGAAATCTGAATCTGAAATCTGAATCTGAAATCTGAATCTGAAATCTGAATCTGAAATCTGAATCTGAAATCTGAATCTGAAATCTGAATCTGAAATCTGAATCTGAAATCTGAATCTGAAATCTGAATCTGAAATCTGAATCTGAAATCTGAATCTGAAATCTGAATCTGGAATCTAAATCTAAAATCTGAAATCTGAATCTGATATCTGAAAATTTGAATTAAATTTCGCGGGTCTTGACGGTTTGCTTCAGTTCTGAACCTAACATGGAATGAAAAAGAATAAACAATCTCTTACAAGCCTTACAAGCCCAACCGTAGTTGGGCGGTTTGCACCCGAATAGAAAAACATTGTGAAAAGACCATGAATTTCATTTTCACGCAATCATGAATTTTATAGTTGAAACTATGCGAATCATGGTACATAAAACCTTGAATAAACTGTCAAATTCATAGTTTTGGACAGTGAAATTTATGGTTTTAGCAAAATTTACCATGAAAAAAGGGGGTTGTTAAGCAACTTAACAATGAAAAAATCGACTTTTTCCCATACATTTGGAAACTCAAAACGATAAAGTTAACGGTTATTACAGCTTCCACTTTTTTCAAAGAAACTGTGGAGTTCATTGTTTTCCCTTGAATTTCAATCGTTCAATAATCTTGAACATCAATTTTAATTCACAATTTATCATAATTCCAGGACCGTGAAATTCCATGGTAAAAATTATTGTTTTCAGTTATTTTTTCTTCTAAATTCATATTTACTATTGAATGAAATAAACAGGTTTCATTTGTTTGCTTCAATTTTTATTCAAATTTTTCGTCTTGTTTAAAAAAAAATCATCACTTTCCAGAAGCTATAAAAAACCATCTGCACTACGGAGCTTCTAAACTGTAACATTGGCGGCTCTTGTACCGCATCTTCTGCCCGATCCTGGGACAAGGCTGGATTCCTGCACATCATGAAGTACCAGACCACAAATCCGTTTGATATCGGTTTGCCTCGGACGTCTATCTTGTCCACGTCGCAGCCATTGTATACGGCCCACATCTAAAGTTGGCCATGGGGAACTTTGAATTTCCGTCAGCTTCTAGAATAAAAAAAATTTCGGTTTAGTTAGGCTACATATAAATGAATAAATAATAAAATTATTTACCAAGATCACCGAATTTAAAGCCATCATTTTCTGTTCAGATTCCGATCAGCTTGATTTCGACTTGGTCCGGATTCACTGATTCCGACCGCGAAAATTTAAATTTAAGTTAACTTCCTCCGAGAGAAAGTGACGTTTTTAGAGCGCCAAAATTTTCATTACACGAAAAAATGTAAATGTGTAAAAAAGCAAAAAATTACCAATTTTCGCGTGGTTCGGATTATCATTCAACCATGAAGAACACTGGTACAATAAAAATCACAAGAATTTCAATGTGATACCGTACGATGTTCGTGTTTTTGAAATATTTGCAACTTTGAAATATTTTGAATTAATGATATACTTCACGGTAACTTTAAAAATCATGGTATTTTCAAAATTTAAACCGGTTGATAAATATTTTGAAATCACTATGAAGTTTACTGTTAAATTCAAAATCATTGTTACGATATATTATTACCATGGTCTTTGCTATTCGGGCATTTTATTCAGTAAAATTGCACCGTTAAATGAAACTGTAGCTGCGCCTCATTCTCTTTACCAAGTCGTCCGCGCGCTACAAGACACCCGACACCCTCTATCGTCGAGCGACGACCGAACATCACACGCAAGCAATGCACCATATCAATAATCCATCCCATCCAAACACGGCTCGGCGTCTTGCCTTAGGCTGCCGAACGCATCAGACGAACATTCAATTGAACGTTCAAAAGTGAACATTCAATTGAACGTTCAAACGACCCTATCTCGATAAGGTTGTTTGAACTTATCCCCGATGAATTCAAACGAACGGATCCTTCGGTTGACGTCGCCTTAAAATCAGTAGGCGAACTGTTCGCAAAGCATCGGAATGAACTTAAGAGATGCAGTCATTTGAACCAATCGTGCCACAGCGTCGTTGCGATGCGTTCATTTGCAATCAAAAGTCGGCGTGCTATGTTCGCAAGCCGACGCTTCCGAAGATAAAGTTAGTTTGATCTGGTCGGGAAAAAGTCGAACGCTGCATGCAAAATGATGCGATGCTTTGCACCTCTGACTGCAACATCCCATCACCAGTTAGTTCTGTCCATGTCCGTGTATCCAGTGCACCATCTGGGTCGGTTAGCAAACGAATGTTTATTGTCATAATCCTTCTACCACCGCTGATTGAAGGAAAAATCCCTGAATTCACCTCTGAGGTTTGTCCGGTGTAGGGTACTTCTGTCCAAAACGCTCCTTTGATGCAAAATGACCTTGTCGTTTTCTGGCGAATATGAGCACTTTTATGAAATATTTTCTTCAAAAAAGTATTCCAAACAATGATTTTCAATGACTGGTTGAATTTTAAATAAAAACTAGGATTTTAACAGACTATTTTAGCTACTTTTTTTTATCTTACGATCATTTTTCACTGTTTCATGTAATTTTTCACAATTTTATATAAGCTTTCCTAGTTCCAGTGTTGTTGAAAAAAAACTAATTTTGAATTTCATAGGTCCTTCATTATTTAAAACTTTATCCTAGGAAAAACTATGGTAAAATTAAAATTTCATGAAGAAAACATAAAGTTATTCAAAAATTTTCGTTTAAGAACAATATGACCTTTCTTCAAATGTACCATTTGCCCCTCAATTTGTGTGCACACAACCTCATTATTTGTCTTGAAATTAACTGAATTAAATAGATTGATAGTATGTACGACAATTGCCACCTCGTTATGCCAGTGGTTATAATTCATTCCTTAAGCACAAATTTTCAAGGTTCCTGAGGTATAGTGATAACACAAGAGCTTTAACAATAAATATTTCATTCTATAAGGCCGGAACAAATTTCTAATCCTTCTTTTGTCACTCGGAGTTGGATCATTGCAAGGGGGGGGGGGGGGTGGGGGGACAATAAAAATAATGTGAAAAACAAATAAATTGGAACAAATTTCACCAAAGCTTGTATGCAACAAAGTTGCATACAATATCATTGCACAAAACCAAAAAAATAAGTATTTTTTTATCGAAAAATTCAATAAAATCAAGAATACAAAAGGTGAAATAACTTCCATCTTCCAGAGTTTGGTTTTTCGTCTTGTAATCTTTTGGATTCTTGGATTTTTTTTTTTCAAAATTGGCATTAAATACTTCAAACTTTATTTATATCCCCCTTCGGGTTTTTGGAAATTTCGAAGGGGGGGGGGGGACAAAAGAAGAAACTGATATTTGTTCCAGCTATATTGAAGCATATATAAAAAATTATTTGATTTAAATCTGACTGGCCAATTACAGCAATCGTTAGAAACACGTCAAAACAACTAATGCTATTTTGTTCAGTGCATCAAATTCAGTTGTATATAAACAAACCGGGGAAAATTAAAGTGTTCGCGTTGAAATAATGCCGAGAAAATACGTCAGAACCACGAATCGCCAGTCCAAGACCGCAGAAAAATTGTCCTCGGCGATTGCTGCGGAGAAATTCGGCATGTCGAGAATGTCAAAATCGTTGGCAGCGAATATGTATTGCGAAGCGCACTCTCCGTCGACACTTGGAGCGTCCAACCGAGAAAGTAACTCCTCTTCCGATGGGGTCGTTCAAGCCCGTATTCAGCCAACAACAGGAAGAAGAGTTAGTCAATTCCATCATTGAGCAGGGTGAAAGATTTTACGGCCTTAATTCGCAAGAGCTAAGACTTTTTTGTTTTGGTATTTATTTCCAGGAACTTTACTTCTATTCATTCCTTCCGCAGGTGAGAAAGATTGCATTTCAGGAGGCGGAGAAACACAACATTCCACATCCGTTTAGTGCCGAGACGCAAATAGCCGGCTAGGATTGGTTTCGAGGATTCATGCGCCGGAATTCCAGATTGTCAATCCGCGCTCCCGAAAATATTTCGTCGGCCAGGATCAGAGGATTCAATCGGCAAAGTGTTGCGGAATCTTTCAACCTGTTATCGGATACGTACAACAAGCGGGAATATCCTCCAGGATCTATTTGGAATGTTGACGAAACAGGATTTTCAACCATGAGTAGAAATTTCAAGCTTTTTTCTTAATCACCATCTGAACTGAGTGTCTATTTGATGCTTTTGAGATTGTTTCAGGAGGTTTTTCAGTAGATCAAATACGAAGATTGAGTTCATTTGATATCATATATGTTTTGTTCCAGGTTACATCCAACAGCAACAAAGTTGTTGTGAAAAAAGGCCAACGTCGTGTGGGCAAAGCAGCGTCAGCAGAACGGGGTACTAATGTAACGGTGACGTTTGCGATGTCAGCTGGAGGACAATATTTACCAACATTTTTCATATATCCTCGGCAACGTATGCACCCGGCCCTGCAAATTGGTGCCCCTCCGGAGTCGCTTTTTACATGCTCGAAAAAAGGATATTCTACTATCGAAACATTTTTGATGTGGTTCGATCACTTCATCAAACATGTTCGAATAACTGCTGAACCGCCCACCTTACTGATTCTAGATGGGCATTCTAGCCAAACCAAAAATCTAGAAGTATTGGAGAAGGCTGCAGCTTTACCACGTTCGTATATTGTCGATCCCTCCACATACTTCCCATAAACTGCAACCGCTAGATCTATCGTTCATGAAGCCTATTAAGTCCAAATATGAGGCAGCCTTAGAGCAAAGATATTATATTCTATTATTTCTACAACAAGGAAAAAGATCTAACATCATTACAGTATCGTAAGGAGTTTAAAAACGCTAGAGCATTGAAGGACATAACATAAAGAAATCTAGCAAATGTCACAAGCAAAAAAATCTTAGCAAGATACTTCTGAAGATTCTTTATGCTCCAAATGTGGTTATACATTTAGTGCATCTGAAAATGGGACAGGATGGCAAAAGTGCATAATTTGCAGTCTTTGGTTTCACCTAAAGTGTGTGAAAAGTGCTGGCGATTCTGCAAAATGCAGTTCCTATTATTAAACTAATATGAAATAATCTTAGAAAACTGTTACCTTCAAATAAAATTGATTTGAATTATTTTAACTGTTTATTTGGAGATTTTGAATATGTTTAATCTATATGAATAAAGAAAGTGACCTCTTGTTGTATGGAAATTTAACAAAATCTGTATTTCTCTGCTAAATTGAAATATGTTTTTACGTCTTATATTAAATTCTGTACGCTTGTTCCTTATCATTCAGGAATGACTACTACTTAACCAATTGCGTGAAAATTTTCATGTAAGCTTTTTGGACGCGATAAAGGTTCATTAGGAAGTTGTTTCGAGAACTAATCCAACCAGAGCCAAGTTTAACTCATGAGGGTTTTTCAATATGTAAAAATGCTGTGATGCTCCCAAGTTTAACTCCGAATCGGACCTAATCCAGGTACTGCACATATGAAATGCATCGTTGATTACTTTTGAATTGCTGGATACCTATTTCTATTCAAATTGGAAGTGAAGCTACTTGTTTTGGTTTTGAACATAAGCTATAAGCCCTCGTTGGATTATTTGAGTTGGTTTGGGGCATTTTGGTAGTTGGTTTCGTGGCATTTTTTACCGGATTTTCAGGGCGTTATGAGCATTGTTTTTAATCGTTTCATACCTTTGCTTAGGCATTTTAAATCGAGCAAGCTCGGTGAGTCAACTTAAATTACTTATGTATATTTTTGTTTAATTCCTTTTCAATGGTTTTAAGCTTAAAAATGGTATAAAAATAGGATCTTGAAGAATAATCCTTTATGTTTAACTATATTTTATGACAGTTTTTATATTTTATTATGAGAACTAGTTGATAATGCTTAGTAGGGGCATACTACCCCGAAATACCCTATTTATTCATCTTCCTTGGGAATGAATGGGGTGGGAATGAAAAACTTAAAGCTGTTTCTTTTGCCGGCCGGTATGCATACCCACGCACAGCTTATCCTGGCAGATATTTTTTAAGCCGTCGGTTGGAAACAAAGTATTTTTTTTTCTTATGCCAGTTAATATACACACACAATTCTCGGTACATGTTTCGACAATATTCTTGCTGGCTGATTGTTTCCTTTCTGCTTTGTCTTGGGATAGGATATGGGATATGTTTACATTTTTCTTCCTGACATATGCAATGCGGTTGCGCTGGGAGGACGATGCCAGTTATCATAAAGCTTATTAATGCTGGTTTGGCATAGAGTCTTATACCGGTAATTTCACCTCCAAGGTAGTTCATTATTGGAGTAGAATCTAGTTTGTAGGTCTAGTACAACATAGCAAAAGCATTCAAGAATTTTTCCAGCACGTATCCGGGATGGGCCATTGGGGCGATTTTTTTTTGTCGGTTTTGCAAAAACCGAGTATTTAATATAAAATTTTCCAATCCAAAAATCGAGCAATACCCTGGCAAATTTAAGCAAAATTTATCTTTCATTAAGCAAATTAAGGAAAAAAAAGAGAAATTCAATTATAATTTTGATGTTTTGTTTAAGCACATGAAATCATGGGCAATGAATTTCAATTTCCAGTCTATTAATAATGACACGGGTTTCCAATCGATTGTTTTTGTTCTTTCCTCCAGCTGGAGTATCCCGATGGTCCATTGAAACCCCATGTGATGGCAGGAAAAGCAAAATCCCAATTTGAAGTGTTGGAATCTTCAACTGACTAACTGGTCCTGATGATGCTGCTGCTGCTACTATACTTTAATGCCACAGAGTACCCACTTGACGTAATGAAATCAATTGAATTCAAAATCTGAAGTGGAGGAAGAAATCGTTCAGGCTGTTTGCGAAGATAATTGAACAATCAATTAATTTGAATCGAGATATCCGACTACAAAATGGCTGATCGGTTTCGGATGATTGTGCCGTCCAAGGGGAAGGCAAACGAGAATGGGGTTTGTTCTTTTTGATGACCAAGAGTTATTCTTTGGGTATTATCATCTGGTACTGATAGCCAGACCAGATTATTATTTTGAAAATGAAATTATCAACCTTTTAAACGTTGATTGAGGCAGTTTACAAGAATCGACTCCATCAGTTCAAGGCAAACAGTCAAGCTTCAATTGGATACCTACCCCATTTATAATTTTCGTTGGTTTTTTTTTATCGAATTCTGATAATTCTTCCCAATTAAAAGAGTTAAAATATTTAATAAAATATTTTTCTGATATTTTAATTGTGATTCACAACATAAAACGAAACATTCTCTTCTATAGCAAAATGTGATTATCATCTGTTTTTCCCTTCATGGGACCGAATTCGTGTTCAGCATTTATTATCACAGGTCAAAATTCACATCTTCCCCGTTACGGAATTCCATTCTATCAAATTCAATTTCGCTCTAATCAAAGAATTTGATTTCCCATTCGACACACATGTTCTTCTATCGGAATTCGGAATCGTATCGGTCGATCGGGACTAAACATGAAAGAACCTGCGACCCGTCGAATCCACTTCAAATCAAGTCCATTCCTCTCGGAAAGATGAGTTTCAGGTCGTTTTTTTTTCTTTTTCAAGTTAAAATAAAAGTCCAACCAACTCGATGGAAGGATTGTCGTATATTGTCCCATTATTTTGACATAGGATTGACACGTTCGAGGGATTCGAAGGATTGTTTTGCTCTATCTCTCTCTCCCGGGTTGACTTATCAATATGATCCGATCTCGGTACGCCCCCGCGCGACTCGAATGAACGTTATCGGCATCATCGGTGTGTAGGGATCTCTCGAAAGTTTGATCGCTCCGCCACAGAGCCAAATGTTTGGTCCGAGCACAGTTGTTTACCAGGAACCGCAAGACGACATATGTTTTCACGGGCTTCAGGCGAGAGAGATGGTCGGTAAAAAGGATTAGAAGATTGGTTCTCAGAATCGATAGAATCGATTCTGTTTATGGTGAACGTCAAAACGTAAAATTTGAACGATAAACATTAATTCATGTCCTCTTTAGCATTTATTCTGTGTTAATATATTGTCATTTGCTGATTGCAGCTAATACAACACGATTAAAAGCTTAGTTCAAAATAAATTTCGTATCGTTTTATAACAAATTTGATTTCTAATAACATTTCCCAATTAATCTACAATCTAAAAGCCGCATATTTTGGACATATAAACAATATTTTTGTTATAAGAAATTTTCTTGGAAACGTAAATCTATTGTCGAATTTGGCCGGAGACATCCAAAAAAAGTGTTCTTTGGCCTAATTAACCAGTAAAAAGGTTATAACTTTGTAATACTAAATATTAGCAGAACATTTTTAGGAAAAATATTTTGGGGAACATTTTGATGAGATGCGAAAGTTTCAAAATGATTGATAAAATTGTTCAAAAGTGACATGCATTGTATTGCAAAATTTTAAAAATAAGTAAGTGAAAGTAAAATTTTCATCAAAAATGTTAATGAAATCAATTAACTTCTTGAAAAAACAAATTGCTCTAAAATTTATTTTTCTTTTGCATACAAAGCCGATCGATCTGAAATTTTTTTGCGTAGATGGGTGCATTTTCAAGCTTTAATGTTATGTAAGTTTTGTAAAAATCTTTTAATGTTTAAGTGAGATACATACGAATCAGTTATTTTTTAAATTAAGTTTTTTGAAAGGTATAAAAGAGTGGTAAACAGAACACTTCTGAAAATCTTATCACCGGTTAATGGTGTTTTCATTTCTTTTTTTAATGGAAATGCAAGTTCTTGAAATTTTCCTTGAACTTATGAAGAAAATATTAAAACTGGGTAATCTAAGATGGTTTCAGGTTAAATTCTATGTTTTAATGTATCGACAAAATTTCTCGTCAAATTAGTATTACTTTAGGATCTCAAACCCATGCGCAGTAGTCCAGAAATGAGATTTAGCGAGAAACAAATATAAGCTTCTTCCTCTTAAGTTTGATGCATTCAACGCTTTTGACAAACTTTAACAACAACTAAAGACAATCATTTTGAATGAAATTATTTTAGAATGGTTCAAAAAGTTTAAGAATTATGAAAATTATTGTTCAACCGTGATAAGATAGAGACCTACATTGCTGTAGAATATTATATAGCAAAACAGTTCTTTAAACTTTATCGAAGTCATTAAACATCTATATCTTATTTTATGGCAATTTGTTTTCATGAAGTTGGGGTAGTCCTACAAAAAAAGTTTATTCGTTTTATCTTTTCAGGGTGATATTTTATCAAAAATATTTGTTCGATCTGACGTTAGATAATTATATCGCGCGTCTTTTGCGAAAAACCAAAGACCAATATCCGTTTAGGTTTTGAAGTTGTAAGGAAATTTGTGTTGAAAACTGACTCTTTTAAAAATACGATAACTTCAGATGGAGCAATTTGGAAATTTTATCCTAGGTTCCATTTAAAAGTTCTTTAAACAGTTTTTTAAATAAAAAAAAACTGGAGATATTTTATTTGTTTAAGACGTTTAATCGCTGTTTGAAGTTTAATACTTATATTTCTAGAAAAATAGAGAGAATTTGTATCTGAATTCTTCAAGAAATCAGAAACTACAGAACCGAATTATGAGGAATTTGGCATGAAGTAGTTTATCGAGTGGATAATTGTTCCTTTGAAGTTTTAAGTGCCTTCCATTTACAGAAGGATGGGCTAACATACAAAATAATAAGAAAATACGATTAAATACGTTTTAATTGACAACAGGTTGTCATCCAACTCTGTGGAAATGTAAACATTAACATGTTAAGAAAATTTACATTTCACAAAACAAAAGATTAAATTGATATTTGTTCCAGCCTAAATACACTGGATTCTTTTTTTAAACGATCTTATTTTAAACGGTTTTATTTTAAACGACTTTTTTTAAACGATTTTGTCGAAATAAGACGATTTTTGAACATGTCAAAAACAGGTTCTACACATTTCCGTTTTTTGCCCACACCACTCTTGGGTGGTAAATGGATTCGGACGTTGCTTCCCGACGGAAACATGTGCTGGAATGGCCACTTGGGGACTCTGCGGAAGTTCCGGAACAACCGTGGCTCAAAACCCAAAACAAAGCAATCCAAAACAAATCTTTGAGCTTCCCGGTTTCACTCAAATCACTTCCGAATGGTCTACCTGGTTGGAAATGATCGATTTACAGTCCAAATTGGCCACTTTACTCAAAATAAGCGATGAATTTTGCCCGGTTGTTTCGAACTTTTTTTACACGATTTCTTTTTTTTGCACGAACACAACAATCGTTTAAAAAAAGAATCCAGTGTAATGACATATTCTTAATGTATCACTCGATAAAATTACCCTGGGTTTTTTTCTGGAAAATTTTGTCACATGTTATCTTTATATTAAATGGGAAACGCCCTTCTTCTTTGGGAGGAGCATATCAAAATTGTTACACAAACCCATAACAACGAGATATTATTAACTTTTTCAGATTTAGATTTGATATCATAATCTTCGTTTTGGTCATTTCGAAAAAAAAAAAGATTATATCTCTTGTGGTACAAATAGTTGTTTTTTTCTGCCGGGTAAGTAAATGTTTCGAAAACTTTTACTGGAAGTTCAAAGGTCTCATTCCAATGCACCAGGCATGGATATGTGGTAACGTGCGCGCTTCTCAACCCTGCAGGTCGAGGTTCGAATCTACAGGCTGGTACCCGAAATTTTCAAGAATCGTTCAAGTTTCAAACAATGCATGAAAGTTTGAGTACAAGTCAGGGGGTAGTCCCACATTGCATACAAGTAATGTGTGTGTAAGACAAAAATTGCACCCAAGCTTGTATGCATAACTTATATTTTTTGCATTTTTGGTGGTCTCAATCCTATCTGGTTGAGATGTAATTTTGAAATAATGTTATCAAGAAGTGATATAATTTAGTTATGCTGGCATGGACTTATTGTTATAATTTGAGATATTTTAACATCCTACGAGTACAAAATTATATTCATTTTGATAGAAAAAATTAAAAATCAAAATATCTCATCTTGATATAATTTTGTTTTTCTCTTCTTATCGGTTATACAATTCCAATAAAATTTCAAGTTGATATATCCTATCCTATGAGTTATAATATAGTTTAAATTATAACAACGGTTGAAATTATTAAGATATGGTTGCATATACTTTAAGATATTTTAACATCCTACCAAAATTAAAACTCAAACAGTAAGGAAAAAACTGAATTACAAAAACCCTCTTCCTGATATTATTTAGTTTTTCTCTTTCGATTGGGCATCAACATTTGCAAAAAATTGAAACTTCAGATGAAGTTACTAAAAAAATGGTTGTTTTTCTCATTATTTGATTTATTTGTTTTCCTTCGTTTTTTATTAGACTATTTTTAAATTGAGAATTAACATGAGCCAAAATGTTCATGTATTTCAAGTATTGCATAGTCAAAATTTAATAGTTATTTACGAAAAAAGTTGTAAAAAGTGATTTTTTTTAGGCACGAGTTATAAATTAACGTCGAGTGCTTGAAAAATCGAATTTCGCAACGAATTACATACACATTTTTTGTAAAACCTCAAAATGCCCTACAGAATCAAGATTCTTAACTTGATTTAACAGATTCAATTTTTTTTTCTCCCAAACCAAAATTGATGAAACAGATTGTAGTTTTTTTTTCTATCCCAAGCCAAAACAGCGTCGAAAAGCAGCACTTTTCGAAACTGTTCTGAACACAGGATTGAGTAGTACTCCTTTTTTACATTGATTTTTTTTGCATTACACAGACCTTTTTAAACTCAAACTTCAAGTCAAAAACAAACAATTTGGAGCGGAGTTGCTAAAATAAATTTATCATACACAAAATGGAAAGGAAGCGCTTCGAAATGCAAATAAAATTAAAATTGAAAAAAACACCATTTGAACGAAGTCAAAAAATTTATTTTCTACATATATTTGGAAACAAAAAAAAAAGATTTTATATTATAAGTGCTAAGATGTATTATTAAAAGATAAAAAACTCTCATTTTTGGAAAAGAAAATAAAACATTAAATATTGAATAAATCCTTTAGTGAGTGCTCAACTTGAAATTATAGCTGTCAAAATAAAAATTCTATATATTTGACGGAAGCACAAACCTGTTTTTTGTAAACTGTTTCTAAGAATCCGTGACTGCTTTGGACTTATTATTTACCTAAGTTCCACTCAAAAGTTTAGTAAAAAGTGAAAATTTAATCCTAATTTTTTTGGAATGGAACACAAAAGGCAAAACACATGAAATTTGAAAGAGGTTTTGATGTAAAAGATTGATGACTTGATTTTTTGTACTATTTCAATAAAATCCACCATATTTTTCCAAGTGTTCAATAAAATTAGTATGGGAGAGTGGGGAATCATGGGCCACTGTTTTTCGTTGTTCGATAACTTCTATATTATAAAAGATAAAATGAAAATAAAAAATGGTATGGTTTTCTACATTTTCAAGGTATCATAAGGTATTTCTTTAAAATTTTTAAAATTAAATTAATTTTAAATTTCTTATATAGGATGGACAAAATATTTTTCATAACTCTTCATTGGGCATGAGAAAACTTTGCGGATAGATAAAATGTATTTTAAGTTCTGAATGTGTATAAAAATATAAGTGATTCAAGATGTGTGGCCCACGATTCCCCACAAGCTATGATTTGCAAATTGGCTGCGTTTGTGTGACTTATTGATGTTTCATCAAAATTCCTTTTCCACGTGAAAGATCATGACAAAACTAAAATCATAAGCGTATGAGCATATTTTTGTTATGCACTTTAGGTTCACCATCGATAAAATTTTCGGGTGTTTGTTTAATTCTGTAAGTAAATTTTTCTAACTTTTTTAAGCTTGATTAATGAAAGAAACATATGATGCGTATTTCAATCAACAACATATAACATATAACAATATATGCTCACGCAAAGCGACGACGATGACAGTTGGTTTGAGATTTTTATCTCAACACACATCTGAGATATTGAAAGTGGCCCACGTTTCCCCATGGCCCACGATACCCCACTCTCCCCTAATATACATATCTGTTTAAAATAATATTCATCAACGTTGTCTTATTTACATGAATCAAAGAAAAAAACCATGGCTAATTGTTCATATTCCATGTAGAACTTTCGAAAACGTATCTAGAAAATTTATTTTTTTTATAGGACTTTAAACCATTAAGATCATTCTTCCCGTATAAATTTATTTTAATATAAGTTGCTTCATACCGCTTTTAATTTGTTTTTAAAATAATGTGCTTTTTTTCTTAGCGGCCCACCACACTCCCCCATACCAAAAAGCTCATTTGAGTCCCCTGGTCATGGACGTTAACTGTTCTCAGCATGTCTGGTAGCAAACCAGAAAATAACATTAAAAACTAAAACGCGGACAAACTTTGATCATGCTGAGAATGTAAAAAATAATATTTATTACGAAAAAGTATGAAAAAACAAAAAAAGAACTTTACTCAATGAATCTCAGTGGAAGAATATTCCTTTGAAGAGATCCATTTTAATTATTTACAAATCAATAAGAATTGAGAATAAAAACTATAACTAAATTATCAGGACTAAATTTACTGCTAAGAACATTTTCAAAATAAAAAATTGCTAAATTAGTGGTTGGTTATTGGTTTAGGTTAACTTTGAAGTTTTGTATTAGTTAGATCTTAAAAATGTTTCTATTGGAACTGTTTTTTATATCTTCTGGAAGGCTGTTGAACTTCATAGGGCCAATGGAAGAAGGTCGACGTTGACTAAGACAAGTAGAAGCTGTGCTGCGCATTAGATGGTGAGATTATGAACTCTCTGACCTACATTAAATGTCAAGTTTTGGTTATGGTTAGACGAGTGCAGATTATCGAATACGAAAATTACTGTTTGCAAAGCGCTCAGTATAGAGAGAGGTAAAAGGCTTTAAAAAATAGAAAAACATAAACAGTTGCTCATCACATCAAGTATAAACATGAAATTAAAGGCATATTTAAGTTTAAAGTTTATAAACAAATGAAATTTAATTTTGAGCATAGTTTAAAGTAATTTAAAGGATATTTCAAAAGCAGACTTGAAGCTCTTCAAGTATTTCTATACATGTAGAGTAATTTGTTCATGTGTTTCTGCTTATTCCGTGCAGGGGCGGTCCTAGAGTTGGCTCTTGGGGGGGGGTGATTTTCCAAATTTTCGAAAATCAGTCAATATCGTAAATATCTGACGAAAAAACGTTTATTTTGAGAAACAAAATGGAGGAGGAGGAGGAGGAGGAGGAGGAGGAGGAGGAGGAGAAGGAGGGGGGGGGGGTTACAGTTGCAAATAGGACTTGTATTTTGTAGGTTTGTAATTTAAAAAAATTAGTGAAAACTTTTAACAAATTTTCTCAATACACTTATTTATATATCCTTTTATAAAACAATTTGCGAATCTTAGATGGTCACTGGGAAAAAGTGTTAATAAAAAGATTATTTTCGTAATTTTTACAATTGGTACATAGTTTTAAAAATGAAAACTTTAAGAATTCTTTAAAGAATTTTTCGATATGAATATCATTTCACAAATGAAAATTAAACAAACATTTTCGTAGAAGAAAATATAAAAAAAATCTTCAAGTTATCCACAATATTTTTTCTGTGCATCTTCATATCAGCGTAAGACCCTCACCAAAATTTTACAACAATTGCAAAACAATTTTTTAAGAAAAGTGTTCTTTGATAATTGCTGTGAATTAAAAACTGAATATACAATTATTTTTCCGAAGTATTTTGCTGAATCGTTGTTCGAAAGTATCGAATTATTATTAATTCTTGTTCCAATTCTTCAATTTTAAATTTAAATTTAATTCTAAATAAGATCATTAAAATCATTTTCTTAGGAATGAAGTTTTTGACACTTCATTTTTATTTGTTTTTTCTTGAATTTCGAGCTCTCATACTAGATTTTTTATTTTATTCTATCTGAATCCAAATAAATAGTAACTAATTTGCAACGAATAATTTAAAAAAGTGAAAAGTAGTTTTTTTTCATGCTCTCAATATTTCCAAACTTTTTGTATAATGTTTGAATAAAATAAAAGAATATTGAATATAGAAATAATTTCTGAAAGTTAATACTTTTTCAATATTTCAGTGGAAAGTCATAATCAAATGCAATTGAAATAACCAAACTTTCAGATTCAGAGTAATTATTTTAACCTAAATTATTAAGCTGGATTTCTACTCAAAATGTGAAATATTATTGTGTAGATGAGCTAAAAATAGTACATATCGGAGATATAATTGGTGTGAATCCTGAAATCCAGCCGTGTTGGTCAAAAATTAGAAAAATGTCTTCCGAATGTTTAACTTGAGCGATTGCCTTATTTCCGAGAAAATAGTCGGGGATGACGAAATACTTTTATCTCACCTGGAAACCTCACCTAATCAAAGCAGGTGAAAAACACTATTTTTTGAGAATTTGAAGCATAACTAATATCAAGTTTCAACCAATAATCTAAGTTTCAAATTTTTAATGTAATTTTTTATTACCATAAAATCCCCATAATTGAAATTTATTTTTATAATTTTAATAATAATTTGGTCTCAGAACAACTTTATCGTAACCATTTCTTACTTAATAAATTTAATTTTGAAAGTTTAAATTAATCAATGGATTTTTTATAAAAACTATTGATCATTGTTAAAATTGTTTAATTGTGATAACGTAAGGTTGCCAGATTGCCCGGTTTTATCCGGGTTTGCCCGGATATTTCATACAAAATTTGGGAACTGTCCGGCCCGGCCCAGTTGCCCGGATTTCATTGGAAAATGCCCAGATGTTGTCCGGATTTATTCACTTTATTTGGCAAATAAAACAAAAAAAACAAATACTGTTCTGAAAATTGATAATTTATGCATCCAAAACGAAATTTTTGAGCAAGTTTTATAAAAAGCAATCATGAAAGGTTTTTTGGAAGCCTCTAATACGATTTAAAATCTGTAGTTGTACTTTGATGAAAAAACTTTTTTTCAATATGTTTTTTCTTGATGTTAGTTGAAAAATTTTTGGGGTTTGACAAAATATGCCCGGATATTGCTCGGATTTCGGTCTCCAATTTTGAAATCTAATGCCCAGATTTTGCCAGGTTTTTATAAAAAATTGCCCGGATTTGTCCGGCCCGGATAGGCACTGAAAAAATTCTGGCAACCTTATGATAACGGCTCAAAATGTATGACGCCCTTCGAGCCAAAGGAGTATAAGTGCATAAAAGCTAATAAAAGACAAAAATACCATAGTAGGTAAACGAGCCTTCAAAAGCAAAAGGAATGATTAATTTAAAAAAAAAATTATTTTGAGAAAACATATTTTTAATTTTGTGTGTTTGGCCATTTTCCATATATTTATCTAAAATTTGTATTTTTTTCAATCGTAAAAGTATTTAAATAAAAATTCTAAAAATCTGAAAAATTACCAAATTATCGTTTTATATCAATAAATCAAAATCGATAATTTTTGCTACGTCGAGGCAAATACAATTAAAGCTAATTTTTTTTAAAAACGTTCTAAAATAAAATTTTATTTAAAAAAAATCAGTAATTCAAATGTATTTTTTTGAAATAAATTATCTAGTTTCCAGTTTCGGTATCTTTAATTCAGAAAAAAATATGGGCTTTGGAGATGCATTCTGTAAAAATCGGAGCTTGCAATGAAAAATAAACCAAGAAATGGAAATGTAGTTTTAGATGTAGGCAACAAAAATCTAATCAGTTTAGGTGGACATCTGGGGAAGGGAGGTAGGGGTTGCCAAATATCCACACTCCACACTTGTGCTCGGAGAGGGAGAAGGGGGTAAAATATATTTTTTTTTTGTCCACGTGGTATCTGAACGGTCCCAAAGGTAACTTCTAAAAAGGATCGAGATATGTTGATCCATCAAACATGGAGAAAAAGCGCTCTGCAATAGCTTGTAAGATATCAAAGTTATGGTCGAAACAAGTTTGCAGGTATTTATTGAACATACCGTCTTTTTGGTGAACATTATTAAAAAATGATCAAACTATAGTTAAAGTTTTAACGAAGTTAGTCTGAAAAAACATTTTCACTAAATATCCAAAAAAAACTTCAAAAATTCATCAGTATTAAAGATAACTTATCAGATAAGCGAACGTAGTTTTATGACAGACATACGCATGAAATTAAATTGCTTGTTTCGCATGATCCCAAACTTTTTGCCGATACTGAGGGGTTAGCTCAAACTTTTGATCGTTAACATAAATAGCTATTTTATCAATTTTATCTATTGAAGGCACTATGCAAATTTTAGCACAAAATTTAAAGACATGTGTTTTGATATTTATGAAAAAAGATTCAAATGCAATTAAAATTTTTAAATTCGGTCCAGCCAATCCTGAACTGATCAGGTTTAAATATAAAGTGCGATTTTTCGGAAATTTTCCAACTTTAAACCAAGTTTAAGTCATATTAAGGTAACATATATATTTTGTCAATAACATACGAAGAAGGTTTTGCTCATCGACTTTAGAATGAGATCAAAAGAAATGCAATATGTAATAAGATGACTGAGATATGGCCAAACAAATTAGCTTTTGTTTGAGGGGGTGATCCCAAACTCATGGCCGGCACCGTATATGGTCAGCAAATTCGAAATCAACGCTGTAAGTACCTCAACAAAAGTTATTTGGTGAAATTTGGTCCAGCGAATTGCAAGTTACAGCTGTTTTAGTTCGGTGGACTCATTTTTTCAATTTTAAGCTATTAAGTGATTAATAAATTCTGTTATTGAACAAACCCCCCACGGAGTGGAAAAATTAGAGAACTCTAAAGTACACCTACTAAGAAAAGTTCTTAGTTTTTATATAAAATCCTGGTTTGCGAGTATTTTGTAACGGTTTTTTGCCGCTTGGGGGGGGTGATCACCCCGATCACCCCCCCCATAGGACCGCGCCTGATTCCGTGTCAGTTCTCCAAAATTTGCCAACAGATGTCATCAAAATCCGTAATCATAATCCAGTTTCCTTATCAAAATAGTATGTAAAAACCATCAAACAATAAAAATCGATAAAAAAAACACTCTTACAAGTTTAATAATACTTTTCCTATAAGCTGGTAAATTTTTATTCGAACAAAACTCCCCAAAAAAAAGGAACGAAAATGGATAACGAAATCAAAGTGAGAATGAGGAAAATTGCTTTCATATCTTCTCGAACCGGGGAAAATATCGGAATGATTCTCAGTAACAACAAAAAAAAAATGATGATGTTTTTTCGTTGCTCCCCCAACTCATTTTCATCACCCGGACTATGTGTTGCCGGAGAAATCCAGTCCAAGGATTGTCGGCCCTGTCTGAATGCAACGTGAGCCAATGCACAATCCTACATGATGCAATCATTTTGGCTGGCCCGCGCGTTTGGAGATCCGAGTGAAGGGAGAAAAAAAGGAGACTGAAGGCAAAATGATTGCAAAGCGAAATGAAGTGCGACATCAGAACGACGAGGCAAGAAGATACCATCGGAATTGGAAAATTGGACATTGTGCCATTGTTGATGTTGCTGTTTTTGCTGGTGTTTGGCCCCGGATAGCCGGAAGATGTTTCCAATTCGCATCAGAGAACTGAAAATGTGCACTCAAATGCCTTTCTGTAATTTCATTTGAACATCGAATGGATGCAATGGCTGGGTTATGGTGTAGAATAAAAACCGGCGAGAGTTATCTTTGGCCAAGTGTTTGGTATGTAGTCCAATTATTAAATTTTTCAATTGCACATTTTATTTTATGGCCGGTCTTTCAGCAATTGTTTGGGAGTGCAGTTGAGATAAAGCAGTTTGGTTGCTTTGAAGAAAACTTTACTTGAAATGATTCAAACAAAATTTAATTAAATAACAGAAAAAACGTTTTTGAACAACGAATCAAAACAAATGGAAAGAATGTTTTGCTCTTGCGTTAGCAATCTATATTTCTGAAAATTACTTTCAAAGAATTCAAGTTATACTAAAAATCTGAAGTTTAGTGAGTATCCATATTTTCATCAACATTACTGTGGCTTGTGATAGAGCTCATTTGACAAGTAAGTTGTTTACTAAGCCATGTCTGTGAGTTCGATCCCAACAGTAAGCACAACACAGTTGTACCAGATAAAGTTCTTAATAAATGTCCAACCAACTATGTATATCGTTGATTTAAGTCGCAAATGAAACCAAGATGTCATCATGAAAAAATCAACATTACTCGACTTCAGAAACCTTTCTTACTGTTCCGAAATTTCCCACAATGATTTATCAGTTCTTTCATCAATTTTTCTCAAGGTCAACGTCAATTCGAAGCCAAAATAAAGTTATCAAAGTCTCAATGAGATCCAAATTATTCAATCAATGATTAATCACTCGATATCACCGATTCGCTATCAAACTATCAACACGTCCCCCTTTCATCGAACAAAACCGATTCGCTCATATGGTTGTCGGTTTTTAATTGATTAACTTTTCAAAAGCCGCGAAACTGTTTACGGTTGCTCTTGTGCCGAAGTAACGACATCAGAATCAACAACAGCAACAAGAGCAGCAACATAAACGCACTCTTACTGCCGCTTGGCTGCCAGATTGGTGTGGTGTTGATGATGACTTTCAACCATTTCACTCCATCAGCGAGTCAGGTCCACTTCGTTCGGCGTTATTGTTGATGTTATTCATTGTTGCCATTATTGAAGGATGATTAATGAACTGGCTAAACGGTTTTGGGTGGCTGACTGGTTGAAGGAAGGGGGTGGAGCTCTTTTCTCCGCGCCTGAAGCACACAAACAAACACATTCTTGATGCTTTTGATATCGTAAATCGTGAGTCGTAAGCCGTTTTACAATCAGCTTTTGGAGACTTTTAGCTTAATCGTTTGGGCAGATGAATGGGTCCAACTGGAATGATGTGACGATTGAAGGAGAAAGTGGCACTTCATATTACGAAATCAAAATATTTTTAATTTTTTATATATTTCTTTATTGAGGAGACTTTCAGCTTTTGGCTGGTTCTGTTTTTAATTTTATTTGATTTAGGAAGAGATAGCTATAGCTACTCATCAGAATCTGATGAGTAGCTATAGCTACATTAACTCGGGATGGGTAAATTGGACAGATAACGTTTGAACAGCCTATTCCTGCGGGGTTTTGGATTAAACAGTTTAAGCTAAAACTGTGTGTTTTGTGAGCTCGTATAAGCTCAAAAATATCGCGCACAAA
Organism: Uranotaenia lowii; assembly: GCF_029784155.1. NCBI lineage: Eukaryota > Metazoa > Arthropoda > Insecta > Diptera > Culicidae > Uranotaenia > Uranotaenia lowii. The sequence goes on along the minus strand of NC_073692.1, from coordinate 328,452,109 downwards.
TGCTGTACTATCCCCAACATTTCGCTGAGTCAGTTGGGGAAAAGGAAGAAGTAACCTTTGTAGTATTGTAGCATTGTAGAAGCAAGCAGAAGTATGAAGAGGAAAGCAGCTTTGTAGACAAAAAAAATCTGCGCGGGTTCGGTGAACAAAACTTTGGACCGGAAAGTCATGAATGCTTTCGGCAGTATTTAAGACAATTGCCCCAGCTCATGATATGGCAAAAACGTGGATCCCCTCTCAGCACTGTCCATCGTACTAAGGAAATATTGGGTCAAAAGACATATAAGAAGCAGAAGAAGCTCAACCCAAGAACTTTTGTAAAATATGATTATCTGCTGTGTGGAGAAACGGTATGCGTTATCATCGACGACGAAACCTGTTGAAGTTTGATTACAAAATGCTTCCGGGTGACCGGTATTACACTGTTCGGCATGGCCAAATTTTGACGAAACGGAAACATCAATTTTTATCGAATGGCAATGGCTTTTCAAGTCATATTTGAGTATAGCTACTGACTCAATGGATACAACTTTAAACGTCAAACCGTGCATATAAAGCCTGCATATTGTTTCGAAAACTTCTTAAAAGAATGGAAGTGGCCAAAATCATTGAAAATCAGTCTATGTGGAAGCTAATGAGAAGTCTTCCATCAAAAATTCGATTGTTGACCTACGATTGGTTGGAACCTCTTTTTTTATATTAATTCAATTTAAAGTAAAATGTAGAACATAATGATGGAAAAAATATATTTTCTGCTTAGTTATGTTAATACCGATCTTTACTCTTCAAAACTCCCTATACTATAGCCAAATGGGTCATAAGATCGAATGTTTTTAGGTCGAAAGGAGTAAGGTCTAATGCATTGCAGGTCGAATGGATCGTACGCCTCCAAAATATTTGGTTTTCGAACTAAATATTTTGTAATCAATGATGAAACATTTTGGTGCCTTGTTGCGTACATAGGATCGTGGCGGGCTAATAAATAATAATTGCCTGGGATAGATTTTTTTCTATTTCTGCACCATTCTCAAAATATCCAATTCGATAGGTTCTTTGCCTTGTTTCAAAATACAGCGAACAAGTTTTAATGAAATTTCTTCAGCGTAAAGAAATACCGCTAAAAAAAATTACAGACTTTTAAGTCTAAGTTGCATTTTCCAGATCACCAGATCTGAATCCTTTCGACAATTTTCCATGGATTCATCATGTGAAAACAAACAATCACATGAGACCTACACTACACGGAGAGAAAAGTATAGTTTCATCAAAAATATTCCGTCTTGATTCAATCATATTGATGATTGATGTTTGACAAACTATATTAATTGAATGTTCAACTATATTTGTATGATTGATTCCATATATTCAACTATAAATATGAAAGGTTCAACTTTTTTTTTTCTTTTTTTTTACGGCCCACCACACTCCCCCACACCAGAAGGCTACTGTTCTCAGCATGTCTGGCAGCCGAAGGTATTAAAAAGCTATAAGCGAGCAAAATTTAACTCATGCTGAGAACGCAATAATAGATTATTTAATGTGGGGAAATGTGACAATACTAATTAAACTAATCTACACCATGAATCTCAATGCAAAGAGATTTCCTTTTAAGAGATCCATGTTAAAATGACATTTTATTATTCTTTACAATAGTAACAAAACAAATTTACAGAAAATAATTAATAAGATTTTAAATGTTTTACTAAGATTATACATAAACCATTGCTACAAAAATTTATAAAAAATAGGTACTTAAGACTAACTTTGTTCGACATTTTTTCAACGTCTAAATTTAGTTTTAAATATTTGTAGTAACTTGTTTTTGAAAATGGAACGAGAATTGGTTTCTTTTAATTCGTTAGGTAAGAAGTTATATTCTGTAGGATCAATGAAAGAAATTCTTTTCTGTCCTAAACTAGTTGATGATTGACATCGTTGTAATTGATTTAAATGGCGAGTATTATATGTTCTTATTGAAGTCGAGAAATGAATATTTCGGATGATCGTTGTTGAGTGTAAACTATCAAAGACGTATATTATAGTTTGAAAGTCACAAATGTCTACTAGAGGTAAAATTTTATGGGATGTGGTTGAGTAAATGAGTCTAAGTGGATAAAGCAAAGGAAACTTGTAGATATTTTTAAAACACGATTTTGTAAGGTTTGAAGTTTTTGGAGATTTGATTGTGATGCGCGTCCCCAAACTAGTACAAGATAATTTAGCAAAGAGTGAATGTGTGCATAGTAAAATTTCAGCAGAACATGTTGAGGTATGAAGTTTCTTAATCTCCAAAGTACACCACAGAGGGGGGAAATTTTTTACTCTTAATTTTGTATGTGGCAATTCCAAGAAAGAGTTTCATCTAAATGTAACCCGTGATATTCAAAGTTCTTTACCTTGAGTATCACAAACTCGTTCAGGTGTGGGTCCCGGTGGGGAGGTTAAATTTTCCTAATAGAATGAAATAACATGTACTTTAATTGTATGATGGGCATTCAGCTATAAATATTGTAGATTCAACTATAGTGCTATGGTTGATTTAACTAAAACTATGATTGAATCATTTTACTTGTTGATTGTATAACTATTTTCATTTTGGTAATTTTGACATATTTTGTTTATTTGCTTTTATTTGAAAGTGTAAAAAAGATTAGGCTTAAAGAAATTAAAACGATTTTGCTAGCAAACAGCACATCAATGATTTTGGTAGTGTCCAGCCGTTTTTACTTTCCGATGAATTTCCAATCCGGATCCGGAAGAATCCACCCAACCGGATTGTCCAAGGATTCCTCCTTTCTAATTTGAAGTCGATTGCGCCAGCTCGTGCTTCATCCAGTTGTGCTGAAATTTTTAGGAATTCATTTTTTCAGCTAATGGCACCAATGTGGCAGGAGCCACGCTGAAAAAATATAAGAAAAGTTATCCCAACCTGACAAACCTGGCCAAATCCGTGAATTTGTTTTCCAAAATTGAAACTCGAAACCCGAAAATATCCGTGCAAATTTGAGCAAACACAAGCTATTTTAATCTGAAATTTTGATTTCATATTTTTCAACGGAATTCAACATCAAACGAAATATAATTTTTTTTTGTTAAATATTTAATCAGAAATCTGTTATCTATTATCATAAAAATGGCTCTTAAACTGTTTAGAATGATCTAAACATTCAAATTGGTAACAAAATTTCTTTTCAATTTCTCTTGCGGTTAAAAATTTTTTTTTTGGAAAACAAGCTCTTATTGATGTGACTTATCCATGAATTCAATGGAAAATCATGTCAAATTCAAACAAATAGAACGACAGCTTGATACAACTATGTAAATTCAAGATTTTAAAGCAATTTTAGAAAGTTTGGCTGTAACAATAACACAAGCTTTTGGGTCAAAATCTGACAGAGCATCTTTAGAACAGTTTTTAGGTTTGATCATAACTAGCAGAAATATTCAAAAAAAAAAAATATTATCTTACATCCTTACTCTGTATGATAAATTGAACCCGTATCTAACACTTCTATTTCCATCAAAGTAAAAAACTTAATCTATAATCTGTGTTCGAGGTATTTTGTTTCATATTAAAGGGTGATACGGTCAAAATTTGGTCAAGGAAAAACGCGTGTAAATCGGTTAAATCGTTTGTTAAAAAAATCAAATTAAATTTGTTTTTCAAGTTTAATTAGTATTAAATTCAGACAAAATAATCAGTAAGGCTTCCGCTTTTCCAAATCCGAATTGCCGGGCCTTACGCTTAACCCCTGCCATCAGATTTTGTACAACCAGCTTGTCCACCTTCTTCGCCGCAGAAAGCCAGTTTGCCTTGAACTGCTGCTCGTCCTCAGCAGTTTTTTTAGGTCTTCTTTAGGTTCCGCTTGACAATAGCCCAGTATTTCTCAATTGGACGGAGCTCTGGCGTGTTGGGAGGGTTCTTGTCCTTGGGAACAACCTGCACGTTGTTGGCGGCGTACCACTCCATGGCCTTTTTACCGTAATGACAAGATGCAAAATCTGGTCAAAACAGTACGGAACAACCGTGTTTCTTCAGGAAAGACAGTAGACGTTTATTCAAACACTCTTTCACGTAAATTGACAGTCCCGGAAGCTATGACAATGCTGATTTTCAAGCTACAGGTACAGATGGCTTGCCAAACCAGATATTCGTCGTGAACTTTGACAGTTTCATGTGCTTGAAAATATCTGCTACCTTTCCCCTTCCTTTTGCCGTATAAAACTCCTGTCCCGGAAGCTGCTTGTGATCGGCTTTGACGTAGGTTTCGTCGTCCATTACCACGCAGTCAAATTTCGTCAGCATGGTCGTGTACAGCTTCCGGGATCGCGCTTTGGCCGTCGTATTTTGTTTATCATCGCGATTTGGAGTCACTACCTTCTTTTAAGTCGATAGTTCGGCTCGTTTTTTGGCTCGATGCACGGTTGTTGACGATACACCCAGCTTATTTGCGGCATCTCGGAGAGAGAGGTTAGGGTTTCGCTTGAAACTACCGGCAACTCTCTTTGTCGTCTCAGCGGCTTCCGGTTTTCGATTTCCCCCCGATCCAGACTTCCTGGCTGTCGACAAACGTTCCCCAAACACTTTAATTGCATTTGTAACGGTTGATTTGGCAACTTTCAGCGATTTCGCCAGCTTTGCGTGCGAGTAGCTCGGATTTTCGCGATGCGCGATCATAATTTTGATACGCTGCTCTTCTTCCTTGGATGCCATTTTGACAACTTAAAGTGAATTCCAAAATCAAAATCGCCGCAGCCCGTGGCGTAGAGGATAGCCTTCCAGTCTTCTAAGCCAGCGGGTATGAGATCGAGTCCCGGTCACGGCACACATAGTACACTTTCTGTGGGTTGGTGGTTTTAGCATTTGTAAGATGCTAGCCATCATATCCTCGAAAGATGTACGCTTAGAATTAAGAAAAGGGATTCTCTTCGAGGAAACATCAAGTTTCATTGAGACCCTGTATGTGTTTGTGTTCGTTTTAAAAAAAAAAAAAAAATAGGAGTAACATTCTACATACACACATCTCCAAAATGAGTGGTGTTCAGGTTATTTAAATGCAAAATTGATAGAAATACGTCAAGTTGATATTGACCAAATTTTGACCGTATCACCCTTTATGGAGTGAAATTGTTCCAATTTCTCAGTTTTCTATAAAAATGTCAGCCAATGTTTCGGATTATCACTTATGTATGTATAGAGATTTGTTTTGCTGATTCAATTTTCTCGCTTATTCAAGGATTTTTGGAATATTTTTCATGGAAAAATAATTCCAAAAAACTCAGTCTAACTATGGAAAAACACAAAAATAAAACAAAACTGCCTAAACGTACTATTCATGTAAGAGAAAATTTCAAGAAATATATTTTTTTGATTTATTAATTGCAATACTTTTAGAAGAAATTGTGTGAAAATACCAAACGCCTATTTGCAAAAATACTGACCTTAATTCAAGTTAGCCCTTTAGTCTTTTTGAGATATCTAAAAAACCAAATACATCGATGTTTAAAAATATTAAACGTTATGGAGGAAACTCTAAACTGCTGAATTTATTTAATTGGTAAAAATAAATCTTTAAAATATATAACTGTTCATTAATCCCCAAAACAAAACTATTGGGAAAATCGGGCAAGTCTGAGAGATTTTCCAACATAAATTTTACGTAGCATAGTTTTGCAAGAAATTTTAAGATAAAAGCGAAACATTTGAGAAACTCCTAAAACAGGCTTATCTAATTGTATAGCCAAACTTATACGTATACTATTAGCCAAAGTTGTTCATAGAAAGTACTTTAAGATTTTTTAAACGCAGATTGATTTTGATCAGTTTTCCTTACATGGTTTCTATTTCTGTGGTTTATTTTTACCATAAGCACGTTTATTTTCCACGATTTTCTCGAACTAAAGCTATGATCATTTAGTATCCGGGCACTTTATTTCGGTGATAGCTACGTTAATAGAGCTCGGATATGCAAAAATTTAGTAGTGTTGTGTTGGTTATAAAAAGAACTATCTTTTCTATTTATGATAGGTTTTTAAGTTAACGTGTGTTTGAGATATTTACGATGCAATGCATGCCTTTTACGCATTTTGCGCATCGAAAATTCTTCATTGTTGACTTGAAAGCTCGTGAACTGTTGATTTTTTCTGATTTTTTTCTCGGACCAAATGGTTAAGAAGTATAAGAAGCGACTCTAGGATCCACACGAAGTTCAAATCAACCATCGGAGTGCAACCCTTGATCTTAAATATGGTTAAATAATGCAAAAAATCCATTTCCGGCAGGTAAAAAGTGTTGCCTGACTAGTAGACACCAAATTAATAACTAATAATGATCAGTTCCAAAGATCGCAATCTGTGCCTCTGGTACGCAATATGACAGATGTGTTCTGACGAACAAAAAAAGTGTATGTTGAAACCGGATTTAAGAGATCAAATTCTTCGAGATGACTACTCATGAAAAGGTTCCAACCAGATTCCAATTGCTTTTTCCAGGTGAGTTTGAGTAAAATATTCTGATTTTGCAAAGATTTTGCTTCTGTGGTAAAAAAAAATTATTCAATACATGACTGAAAAAAGTATGCAAAGATAAAAAAGAGATTTTATGAAAAAATTAGAATTTTTCTTGAAATCATTGATAAATATTTTTTTTTTATATTTTACACTAGCTGACCCGTTGTGCTTTGCTACACCTTCCGGAAATAAATGTAATTTGTAAAAACTTATTAAAATTTAGATTTTAGAGAGCATTTTTTTAAATCAAACCTCATCATACTTGCGAACCAACAACTTTGAAATGACAGCTGCAGTTGTAGTTCTGAATTGCAATTCAAAGATGGTATATATTATTTACTGAAACTTGATCTCTAAACTCGTTTTTCAAGATTTGAAATTTGTACTCTGTACCCAAAAAAAACCTTTTTAAATATGGTCCCTTCTTTGAAAAGCTCTTTATCTTAAATTTCCATGGGAGCTCTCCCATCTTTTCCAATTTTGTCCCCCACTGCTTGAAGATGGTAGGCAAATTTAACCGGCTTGAGACCCAAGCAGCACTTATCATGGTAATGAAAAATATATTAAATTAGTTATGTATTAGATACAGTGCAAATTTCTTTATTTTTTAAATAAATTTACTGCGGCAAAAATATGAATACATATTTAAAAAAATATCAGTTGCATCACTTAATAAGTTCTCAGCGTTTTTTTTATTTTCTCTTTAAAAGTCAAATATGCAAAAATGTTGGCAAAAACAAATTTCTTAATTTACTTTTGTCCCGTATATTGGGGCAAGTGTCAATGCAATGCTTATTTACAGATGCGTCAGAGTAATGGCTTAAAATGGTTTTAATACGAATTCCTGTTTTATGTTCTATCAAGTTTCACTGATATATCTGCAGTATTCCTGCAGAATAAATTTATGTTTGTTACTCCACTTTTAACGAATGCTGTTCAAAGGGAATGACCTTCATTTAAGAATTTTCAATATTCGCTTCAGTTTCAACATTCGGAATACCCTTTCTGATCTTTCCAACATATTGAATAATTTTGAAGATGAATTTCTTAAAATTTCGACGTTTACCCTTGTCCCACCGTGTAAGTTTACAGGAGGAAATATTGTTTTGACCACTTTAACGGTATACTAAAAAATTTTCGTAAAAATTTTGCTTCCAGTTGAATATCAGTTCTAAAGTCTCGCTTTTCAAAAACGAAGCGGATAAAAAGTCTCTTTTATGCAGCCATGTAACAAAAAAACACTTTTCATGTTAAGTACGTACTTGAATTGGTATGTAAGCAAAAAGTACGATGGTTTTTTTCAGAATTATTTAACATAAAAAGCTCCCATTTTCATTTCTAAATTCGTTTCAGTTGTGTTTTTTGGCTGAAGTAACAATTTCTAGAAGAAAACATAATTTTTATTTTTTTTAACAGAAAAAGTTGAACGTTTGAACATGTTCTAATGTTCCTTAAATGAAAAGTCGAATGCTGCCTACATTAACACGAACTAAATATGGAAGTATTTTTGCAAATCTTTCAATTGGTTTTGATTCGATTGATAAAATACCAATCCGTGTCACATCTAGGCGTCATTTATTACCACGTGCAATTAAGCAAGAAAAAAACACATCAAGGTTGCATATCGCCCCCACGTGCATAAGAAATAAAGGTACTTGGTTGAGAAAACGGCGCCTGATTGTTGAATTTTTCCAGCGATCAATGAACAGTATGCTTTAGTTACTATCCACTTGCGACGACGACATTTGCTTGACCATAGAGACGAAAAACAAACCCCTCAAATAAAAGAAAATCTCACAAAATGGATGCCATGACTTTTCAATTACAGTTTTGACAAAACAAAATGTAGGTATATGTTTTAATCGATCGGCAAAATGTCAACCTGGGTCTCATCTAGGCGTCATTCATAACCATGTGCTGTACAAATGAGCTTGAAATTGAGTAGAAAAAAAAATTACATCAAGGCTTCATATCGCCACCCCTTGCATTGAAAATATGCTTGGTTGAGAAATACGCGCCAAAATATTCCCACTGATCAGTATGCTATGCCATCGTTACTATCCTTTTGCGACGTTGGCTCGACGCCTCGACCTTGGAGACGAAAAACAAACCGCCCAAAGGAAGAAAAATCTCGAGAAAATGTATGTCATGACTTTAATTTGTTCCGAAAAACTACAAATTTAGTATGGAAGCCCCCCTTCCCTTAAGTCGGATGGAGTTTTGACTATTACAGAAACCATCACCGGCCTCAAAAACCCTCAGATGCCAATTTTGACGATGATCGGTTCAGTAGTTTCCGAGTCTATAGGGAACAGACAGACAGACAAACATTCATTTTTATATTTATAGATTAAATGTCATGTTAACACTTTCATTTCCAACGTAAAACATAAAAAAAACCTTCATTTCTTACATAGAAAGTTTTTCGATCAAGTGAATATTTTTAAAAATACACCCGTTTGTAACTGTTCGGATTCTAAATGATCATAGCCTTAACATGCTATTTGAGAAAAAAAAAATTCAAATTCAACGTGTAAACGGCGAATTTGATGCCTCGTTAAAAATCTTTGTGAAGTAACAAATATATTTCAACTTTGTTTTAATAATTTGATTACTCCATTGAGTCGAAAAAAGTTGCGTATACTTAAGGTTGCCAGATTTCCCGGTTTTATCCGGGATAGCCAGGATATTTAATACAGTCCCGGCTGCCCGGTTTTGATTGAAAAATGCCCAGATTTTGCCTGACTTTATTCACTTTATATGGCAAATCAAACAAAAAAAATTAGTTGAAAGAATTTTTCATTTATGGCTCCAATATGAAACTTTTTGAGCAAGTATTATGAAATGTTTTTTAGGAAGCCTTTAATACGATTTAAAATCTGTAGACAAATTAATATGAAACATTTTTTATTTTTAAATTTTTTTTTTTTAACTTAGTTTTTTTTTAAGTAATTTATGAGTTTTGACAAAATTGATCCGGCCGTGGATACGTGTTGAAAAAAATCTGGCAGCCTAATGTATACTTTTACCAATTTAATTTAGATTCCGGCGATAAACTAAAGATCTGTAATCATTTGAAAGCAACATGTACAATATTTTCTTCATACCCAATTTTTTTACATAGCATTTGTTGAATGTTCTCCAAAAACGCTTAACTGAATCAGAATCCTACTGTAGTGTTAAAAACTTAAGAATTATTTAGATTTAGAAAAAAAGACGTATTCAAAATATTTTCTGAGTTTAACCAATGAATTCAAATTGTAGCTCAGATTTAATTTTATCCAGTGTAAGTCAGTGCAGAACTTTTTGAAAGTTTTCCAAAAAAAAATAGAGAAACATTTTAATGAAAAAGCGGGACGGCGGGACATGTCCCGTTTTTGCGGGACGGATGGCAACCCTACGATTGTACAATGTTATAGTTCGCAAATTTTCTCAGGAGTTTATTTTCCAATGCCAGTTGAATTTTTATATTTATACCTTAAACCAATGTCTAAGGGGTCATCTTTGAATTTTTTTCTATTATTCATGATTGGTAGATTTCTTGAAACAATGCAAAGTTATCAAATTTTGAAAATTGAATGATTAAGATCAGTCTCGTTTAAGAAGTTTTTTCTTTTATCTTTTGTTGAAGTTTGTTGTTTTTATCGATAAGTAATCAATATCTTTTTTTCTACAATCTTACCAGCGTTTGACGTTTTTATTTTTAAGATATATGAATCAAGTATGACTGAATTTTTAGATATTTTTTTTCTAAATAATTAAAATTAAATGATATTCACAAGAAGTTTAAAGGATTTTTATTTATTTCAACATTTTATGGAAAACATTGTTAGACGCATTTAACATTTTCAAATATAGATAGTATTTTAAGACGAATAGATGTTTGCAGCTTTCTTATTCATAATAATCTGAAATTGAACAGTTCGTTAAAGTTTAAGCAAAAATGGATCGATGATGAGACGACAGAGTGGTGGATTGCGGCATCTTGGTGACACAATACTTGACATACTGACAGCGACAAGTTTTGAGTTTTCAGCACGTGCATTGACAACGATGGATACAGTTACAAGCCGATTCTTGAAATATGAGGAATTTGGGAATGCTGTCATCGTTGATGGACGAGCGCGAGACACAGAGGGCCTCCCACCCAGCCAACCAGTCAGACTGTGGTCAATGAGTCGTTCATGAAGAGCATTTGCCACTTAACGTGAGTGAGCTGTTGTTTTTCCCCAACATGTCGTCCTAGTTTCGAAATGGATTTGATGTTTTAGTGCGAAATTCGGTACTGGTGGAAAAAGAATTCGAGATATAAATAGAATCCACCATCATATCTTAGAGGTTCAGATGGATCCATAAAAAAGAGATAGCTCTCAGATTCTCCACCATCTCATGATAAATCGCAAGAAAGCCACATCAATCACGACTCATTTGCTTCCAACAAAGCGGGCAACCCGTAGGAAAAATTCTTCACCAGAAACCCGGCATACTCAGCTCGACCCCGGTCGTTCTCCGGTAATGGAACTGACCCACGACACCAGCTCGGCCGGCGTAACATATTTATTATGTAACACAATTCAGGTTTCGTTCGCACATACTAACTGCCAGAGGCACCGAAAGCAATGAAGACCATTGGCGCTTGCAACTTGAGGAGAAACCTTCCAGCATCGGATCCCAATCGCCGAGAAACCCCGGGAAGCATAACGTTTTGTTCGAGGGAAACATATTATTCCCGTATGGCACGTGGTGTGGTCAACAGTTCCTTCGATAACATACAATTCCAGCCAGCCAGACATCTGGGCAAAATCTTTGAGATGCCGGTTGAAGGTAAATTCCTAAATAATTCAAAATATTGCTAACAAAATTAAATTCTTTCATCGATATTTTGAAAATAACTTAAAAACTAAGTTTTTCAATAGAGACGTATGGATTTGGGTTTAAACGAATTTATGACGGTCGCCATGGAAAGATAAAAATGAACTTTAAGAAAACTCAAAATTTTATTACGTCTGAGATTCTAGGTGTTCAACCCCCATAAGTCAAACGTCAATTGAATTTTGAAATAAAATCGAATTTTTAATTTTATTTAAACAGCCCATTTCAGGGCTCGTTCAAAATTTTCCCAACTTCCATTACTTTCCTATGCCGGCTGGTCGTTACTTGTTGTAGCTCGCCAACATGGTCTTGAACAAGCTGCGAAAGTATAGAAACGTAACTTTAGATATAGAGTCAGGTCAGTGAATATACCAAGCAGTTCATACGTCGTATGGCATCCCGTTCACACTTTCTCGGGATTTTAGGAACCAAATACCCGTAGTTCGAGTTTGCCATCGCTCAACCCGATTCGGATGCTGCTGGAGTGATTCGGCCGGAGCAGATTCGAAGAAGAATCCCGTGAGTTACGGACTCTAGACTTGACCATCTCGAACCACATCGGAGAAGTAGCAATGCGAATGATTGCAATATCACCTTCAAAGTAGTCCGAAACCATCGCTCAGCTGCTGACTAGAAGAAACACACATAACAATTTGACGACTGACTGTGAACGGTCTAAGTAATTCAAGGGGAAAATGCGCCTGAAATATGTATACAAATCTTCAAGTTTAATACCTTCGATATTCATATAGCTCTATAGAACACGTTTGGGTACATGTGAGTTACAGCTCCAGCGATTTATGGGTTTTATGCTTATTTGTGGGCAAACATGTACTTCACTTATTTGATGCGACTAGTGGTGAATTGCTTTTTGGATGGGTTAGGATTTTTCCTATGTCTGCCATCGAAAGATATCCCCAGGGAGACATTAGCAAATAACGGAGTTCAGAAAGTCGTTTAAATGAAAGTTAAAAATCAAATTCAAATCTCAGCATTAGAAAGTCGAAATCTACAGTAGAGTGAATTTAGAAACGAAAAATCAATTTTCTATTTCCATTTCAATTACACGCATATTAGGATGGCCCTAGGCTAAATATATAGAAATTAAAAAAACAAAAAGCTAAAATTTTACTGCTAAGATAGCAAACTGTGAAAAATTTCACTTTAATTGGTCAATAGACTGAGTCGATTTGAGGTCATTATTTAGTTTTTCGAACCCCGGGGTCTGGTAAGCCTCGTATTGGTAAAAAACTCATCCATGGTTTTTTTTTTGCAGAATTTTTAAGTTACGGTTACTTAAGTAAATCTAAATCTCAACGTTTGTACGGGAAAATTGAATATTTTATTATAAAAAAAACATCCTCTTTTTTTTCTTCTGTGGAACCAAGCTTGCCCATGGGTATGCAGATATTGCATGACTATTTTCAAGCAATACCTTGCTAGGCACCAGTAGTGATGTCAGTTGTATTGATTGTTTTCCAATGCCTAGCCCTATTAAACAGCTAATAACTTTTTTGCCTTATAAGATACGAGGTTTCAGTGTTCAACAAAGTTGTTCAGCGTAAAATTTCCTTTAGAGAATTTAAATATTGGTACAAACCGCATTATCCATGATTACATAGAAGAAACAAAAATAACGTTGGTCTGTTAGAACAAAATATTCAATTTTTCCAACAAACATAGAAGTTAAAATTATATCATGTAAACGTAACTTAAAAATTCCGGAAAAAATATGGATGAGTTTTAAACCAATACCTTACCTTTAAAACCCCAGGGTTTATGAAATTCAGAAATTACCCCAAATTAACTCAGTCTATTTTAAAACTTTAACGCCTTGAAGTTAAAAATTTTTGAAAAAGGAGTTGATATTAAAGAATCATTATTAATTCTGACAAAACTGTTTTAATAATTAACCTTATTGTAGAAAAGTAGTTTTAGCAACAAATAGTTTTGAACTAATCGAGTAAAATACATACAGTTTTGTTTATATTTTCTCATTTATTTACCATCTCATAAACCGAATATTGTAACTTGAACCAAAATATATCGAACTTACAAGAGTGGAAAATAAATCTGATTTAAACCCCAAACTTATTCTTTTACATCTATTCCTTATAATTTTATACATTGTCACGCATGTTTTTCTTTCAAATAAAACTTCAAGATCCCTGATTTATTTTTAAAAGCTTAAAAACAACGGAAACCTTTTCGACTTAGGAGGGAACTTGCCTACAACCGGAAACTTGAACTTTTTTAGCAATAACTTCATAAATAGGCTTTTGTTAATATTGATTTCTCTACTGATTTGAGGCGTATCAATAAAATTATCTCTCATCCACATTGGAAAAAATGATTGAAAACTTATTCATTTGGTAAGAGAAAACATTTTATTTTTGTTTTCACTGATTTTCAAAGGTGATGATTATGGCCGGAAACTACGAATTACTTCACTAAAGTTGTCACCAATGGCAAAAAAAGTAGCAAAATGACTCAAATCACTTGCACAGGTCTTGTGAGTACGAGTTTTTGAAACTGAGCATTCTACGAAGCCTTTCATAAAAGTTTTTTTTTGACAAAACCAGATTTGTTTAAAAAAAAAACAAGAGAAAAATTGTCTGTGACCGGACATCAAAACTCAAAGTTTCTCAGAGGAAAAATATTTTAGGTTCTTGAATCTTTACCTTCTGTTAACCATTCGAGGGTGCTCAAGAAATGTTAAAATGGAAATTTCAAGATGAAATCATATTTGATTTTGAATATCCGGTAATAGACAAAAATATTCTGACCGGTCATAGAAAATCGTATTTTTATTAGTTTTTCTTTTATTTCGTTTGAACTTCCGTTTTGTTATTTCATGTCTACTGTAGTCGAAAGATAACCGACCAATGATGACGTTTATGTGCAATTCACATTTAATAAGCCGGAAAACTGACCAAATTACAAATGCAAAATTAAGGCGATCCTCTCCATACTACTATCCAAGAGTTTTAGATGCCTATCATACGTTTACCAGCCATAGACTAGTTCCCCCTAAAGGTGCCCACGATGAAATTGCCACACTATGAAATTGCTCTAACTTTTTAACCATTGGGTAGAATTTAATGAAAATTTAGGTGGATTCAGTTCATAGTGCATTGTTTTAAAGTCATTGATCAAAACTCGCGAAAATGGAACAACAGCTCGTGCGTGATAAAATCTTGCGCATTCATCACGAAACCAAGAATCTCTCGCATTGTTCCATCGCTAAAACGTTGAGAATCGCGAGTGATCAAGCGGTTCGAAGAACGATTGGCCACCCGATCGGAAACCCAGAAGTGAAGGGAAAAGTATTCCGTACAACACCAAAAATCACAACCGCGTCCTTTCGAAATGTGGCTAAGAAGCTGAAGTTTTGTCCAAACGGTAAAAACTAAGGCCGGGCTTCGAACGTTCAAGGTATAAAAGGACCCTAATCGCGACGAGAAGCAGAACAAATCCGTCAAAATCCGTGCCAGAAAGTTATACTTCAACATCCTGAAGAAAGTTGAATGCTGCATTATGGACGACGAAACATATGTGAAGGCCGACTTCAAACAGATCCCGGCAACCTGTTTTTCATGGCCAAGGATAAGTTCAGCGTTCTGGAGCATGTCCGCACTCAGAAGATGTCCAAATTTTCGAATAAATTCCTGATTTGGCGAGCCATCGGCACGTGCGGGGAGCGGAGTGTACCTTTCATGACCCAGGACACGATGAACGGACAGGTGCTACATGAAAAAGTGGGTCCAGAGGCGGCTGCTTCCTCTCCTGAAGGCCCACAACGTCCCGACAATCTTCTGACCGGATTTGGCCTCATGCCACTTCTCCAAGGACGTGCTGAAGTGGTATGCGGAAAATGAGGTCAATTTCGTGCCGAAAATGTTCAACACTCCCAACACTCCGGAGCTTCATCCCATCGAGAAGTAAAGGGTGATACGGTTAAAATTTGGTCAATATCAACTTGACGTATTTCTTTCAATTTTGCATTTCAAGAACCTGAACACCCCTTATTTTGAAGGTGTGTGTGTGTAGAATGTTGCTCCTATTTTGATTTTGGAATTCACTCTTCAGTTGTCAAAATGCCGTCCAACGAAGAAGAGCAGCGTATCACAATTTCGCTCGCGCATCGCGAAAATCCGAGCAACTCGCACGCAAAGCTGACAAAATCGCTAAAAGTTGATAAATCAACCGTTACATATGTAATTAAAGTGTTTGGGGAACGTTTGTCGACAGCCAGGAAGTCTGGATCGGGGGGAAATCGAAAACCGGAAGCCGCTGAGACGACAAAGAGAGTTGCCGGTAGTTTCAAGCGAAACCCTAACCTCTCTCTCCGAGATGCCGCAAATAAGCTGGGTTTATCGTCTACAACCGTGCATCGAGCCAAAAAACGAGCCGGACTTTCGACTTACAAGAAGGTAGTGACTCCAAATCGCGATGATAAACAAAATACGACGGCCAAAGCGCGATCCCGGAGGCTGTACACGACGATGCTGACGAAGTTTGACTGCGTGGTAATGGACGACGAAACCTACGTCAAAGCCGACTACAAGCAGCTTCCGGGACAGGAGTTTTATACGGCAAAAGGAAGGGGAAAGGTAGCAGATATTTTCAAGCATATGAAACTGTCAAAGTTCGCGAAGAAATACCTGGTTTGGCAAGCCATCTGTACCTGTGGCTTGAAAAGCAGCATTTTCATTGCTTCCGGAACTGTCAACCAAGAAATTCACGACACGCCCAACACGCCAGAACTCCGCCCAATTGAGAAATACTGGGCTATTGTCAAGAAGAACCTAAAGAAGACCAAAAAAACTGCTAAAGACGAGCAGCAGTTCAAGACAAACTGACTTTCTGCGGCGAAGAAGGTGAACCAGGTGGCTGTACAAAATCTGATGGCAGGGGTTAAGTTTTTTAAATAAACGGTTTCACCGATTTACACGCGTTTTCCCCTCGACCAAATTTTGACCGTATCACCCTTTAAGAAAAAGTGGTATTGTTTTTGCGATACTGGCCTTATTATACATAGGGTTGAGATGAAAATTTCCACATAGGAGTGACGAGCAATCAATTCCAGGTATCATATTCGGGGTTTCCAGGTTTCAAAGATTCAGGGGTCGATCAAAGGGGTCCTTCAAAATATCTGTTAACTATTTTTGCGGTATACTGATAATTGTGCAAAAGATTGTAATGAACATTGGCGCCTGGGAGTATTACAGTAAAAAAGGAGTCTTTCATGTTAGTTGTTCACTGTTTTGCGGTATTATCGTTACTATACATGGGCCGTCTATATTAATTGTTTGCTATTTTCAAATGGTTTGAATAGAAAACATCGTAAAAAGGAGTTTTGATGTTTGTTAAATTGGTTTCAATCATCGAATTCCCGACCATGGGACGGTAAAAGAGGTCGCCTACATTGAAAGTTCAGTGTTTTGTGCAATAATTTTGTGAGAGGCAGTCTTTTGACATTTTAGTGTGAAGGTCAAGCAGACGAGACAAGAAAAGTGCCGACTTTGAATACCACTTAATGTTTTACTCTGACTAGTGCGTTGAAAAATGCAACGGATTCAATATTCTTAACTCATCTTGACGTACCTATTGATTATTGAAAGCGTAACGAAATACGTTTGGGATCAGCTAGTTACTCTTAAATAAAAAAGGCGTTTCTTTAACTGATGATTAACCTCGTAATAGTTTGCAAATATCTTCTTAAAGCAGTTCATTTGATACGGGAAGATGTAGGTGATTTATAAAAACTAATTTTTCATCAATTCACAAATTTTATGAAAGCTTTTTAAAAATACCTTAAATTTAGGTATTTCGCACAGAGATGTAAAAGCAGAAGTCTGAGGTATGATTTTTGTCTCGTTAGAAATAACCTTAAAAAAATTCAAACAAAGTATATTCAACGTTATCTTGAAATAAACCTACGTAAGTAGTTGATGAGTTTCCAAAGCAAAGCTGTTTGAAATTTGTGCAATTCCAAAATTTCCCGGACGGCGTTGCAATACACGTACCGTCGCCATTTCAACAAATTTTCATCATTCCTTCAATAGGCATTCATCCTCCACCGAACCAGACAACTGAATTGGACTGATCGGACGGAACCTCGAGGGTCGCCCCAAGAAGCGAATAAAAAACGGATCTCGTAAAACACGATGGAAGAATTTCCGAACCAGGAATTCAATCGCACCGGTCTTCGGTCGTCGGCAAGTGCGAATGACTTTCGTTCCACGTCGCCACCAGTTGGACGTCCTAATGGAGGTGGACATTGGACTCTTGTAGTCAACGTCGGGCGGCGGATGGAACACATCGATAAAAAATGCTCTCATTTGTTCTTTTGCAATGTCACCGAATCGTCGTCGTCGTTTGTCTGGATTTGGCGCGACTTTTTTCACGCTCCAATGTTTTTTTCCTGGTCGTTTCCCAAATGGTAGACACACAATCTTTGCCCGGATCGGAACGAATCCGTACGGTTGAGCCAAAGGTTGATGCTGCTGCTGCTGCACAAATGCATTCCAATGTTCAGGGAAATGATTTTTGCTGGCCAATTTTTTCAGCCAATTTTTTCAGCCAATTTTTTCAGGATTCCAAAACGAATCTTTCACACCCGATGTTTGTAGCCTGAAGATAAATGAGAATAAGAACGGAATGTGAAGGTATTCATTTTTCTGATTTTGTCTCACGATAGAACAATCTGATAGCTACTCTTTCACAATTTCAAAATGAAATAGGCGATAGACATTACATGACACGAACCAAAATACTTTAAATTCTACCATTTTATGTATTTAAAAAAAAATCCGAATTTTTAATGCATATGCAGCTTCTTTCGATGTTTGAATTGATATGGTTTTGATATTTAATACCTAATGTATTTCTCCATATTAATTTATATTTATCTATAAGTACCCTGAATCATAAACAAATGTACGGAAATTCCTTGGTTGAGTAACCTTTTGAATCAATCACTAAAGTGATTAGAAGCAACGTCTGCTTACCTTTGGCTCATGTTTCTAACAATTTGCGTCAACTTTATCATCTGCCGAGATACGTTACAGGTTGCTCTTTTTTGCCTCTGATGTTAAAGTTTGTTATCTTCATCGCAAAGTACCTTGTAGTCTTTAAATCGCAACAAAAAAGAACAAGATTTACTACCAGCCCCATTCCGTGTCACCTCGAATGTTATTAGTTTCTCGCGGAGATTGTTTTTGTTTCACATTTCTATGATCATTTACCCCCGCTCGCTCGCTCGCTCGGTGACGGTGGTTCACACCATGTAGCATGAAATTTATTTTTATTTTATTCCACTGACCACATCATATCCACACTTTCTACCTTTTCTTGTTGATGTCCCGCGAGTGCCGTTCCATTTCGACTATGTTTATGAACAAAAAGTCGAAAAAAACCCACTGACAGTGCTGAAACATATTTTTCATTTCAGAAGGACAAGAAACTGAATCGCACAAGTTGCCAAAATAGCTCTCCTTGGCTCGCGAACAGCGCCTTCTTTCCTACCCCAGTGATGGTTTTTCTTGCTTTTCATTCTCCCTCATCAGCCACAAAGGTATGCAAATAAAGTAAATAATGGCTTCTTAAGTGCTCGGCGACGATTTGTCGACACTCAATAATCCGCGATGAATTATTTTCTACGGTATTTGAAATTGCCGATGAGTCAAGTGACAGTTAACAAATTCTTGCTCTACATATTGTATACATTTTAATGGTGTGTTTTGTGATCTGTCTTGCTTGGGCAATCGCTAGCATAAGAAAGTTATAACCCTTTCTACTATTCTTATGAAGAAAAAATCACGAAAACTAAATGTTCCTTGTATATTTTTGGTTGCTCATCTGACAAGAACTTTGTTTGCTTATAATTTAACTTATTTTTGTTTGTTACAGTTTACTAAAGATGATGCAGTGTTAGAAGCCTACCCCGAAATATAAGTCTAGAGGGAAATGTTACTATAGATTTTTTAATTTGAATCTTATAGACATGGAACGGTCAACGGCACCCGTATTTATCGTAATTTTAGTGGTAAGCGACTGATGAAAGTGAACCAAAGACATTCATAGTATTTCACCGCAGGCCACGATTGTATGGATTATCTTGAAAAAGTGGTTGGCCAAAACTCGAATGTTCTTAAGAAAGAAATATCAGAACGATAGAGGTTATTTGAAATAACAAAATCAAAACGAATCTTGTTTATTGTATAAAACCCATCTTTTCTGAATTTTAAGTTGTTACCAAATTTTTCACATCATTGCAAGGTGATGTTGAATGATTACAGACTGCACAAAAGGAATTTAATTCACCGGATAAAAAGGTAAATTTAACTCCTTTTTCCGTTAGTAGAAATGTTAAGTGTCGTGTCTTGTAATATGTTGGGTGTTATTTGTGTAGCATAAGTGTTTACGTTTAGCACATCCAGTTTAATGACATATTACAGGCTGTTCAAATATTTTGAAAGATAGTTAAAGATAATTAAAATCTCTACTTATGTATGTGTAAAAACCAACAATTTCCGTAAAGCAATTTAACACACAATTAACACACGACCTATTACCGGACACGACACGATGCTAAACATCTACAAGGCGATGTCCGGCTGATCACACGGAAAAATTACTGGCAGGATCGTACTACGAGTGTCGTAGTATTCGTCGAAAGATGGTTCCTTTATAAAATTTTCGTTTTGGTGAAGGTGAAAAACGGCGACAAAATTGGTAGATCATCTTCATTCATAAGCAGTTTCTCGGAGGTACTAATGAACATCGACTCCTCTGCGTTCGAATATGAAGCTTTTCATACACATTTCTTGAAAGTCAGTTGGGCGGCCATTCTTTAAGTCGAACTTCGAATTTCCGACGAGTTTGGCCAATGTAAACAGCTAAGAAGCTCTCACAGGGAATTTCATAAATTCCATATCTCTCATCATGCGGCATCTTATCGTTCAAGGAGACCAACCGTTTCTTAATGGTGTTGCCGCTTTTATATGCTGTTTTCAGAAGGTGTTGAGAAAGGATTTTTCTTATCCCAATACTGACCGATACATAGGGGAAAACTGTATAAAACGCACCAGCGGGGTAGGATGGCTCATGCCATTCATTCTCAAAAATTCACTAACCTGTAGTTGCGAATGATTTTTTTTTTTAATTTTTATTGTAGCATTAAAAAAAACCAATATTATTGCCAAAAACGTATAAAACCATGCTAATTATCTTTTTAATTTCATCTTGAAAGGTGGCCCACATAAAATTACATCACAGTAGAAATGCTGTCCAAAAACAACTTAGTTAAACAATTTTGTCCAAACTTTCAGACATTAATCAATAAACCATTTTTAATCTATGGGTATGTTTTATTGATTTAAGTTCAATACCATATTTGGATAATCGTACATTTGGCCCAACTATACCCAAAAAAATTTCTCTAAATCAAACGTTTTGAGACGCTCTCTGGGCGAATGCTTCAAAACAGCACAGTATTTTTCGGTTGTACTCGATTTACCCGAAAACCATTGCCCAGAATGAAAAATCCCCAGAACTCCAATCGCCAGAAAGAACCATTCCCTAGAATTTTTTTTCCCCAGACGAACCATTCCCCAGAAAAGTTTTCGCCAGAATGTACCATTTCCCAGAATTTTTTCACCAAAATGAACCATGTACCAGAATGTTTTTCGTCAGAAGAACCATTTCCCAGAAAATTGAAAACATTTATCCTTACTAGAATTGATTTAAAAAAAAGGAATTGTAACAAAAAAAAAAAGGGGTTACATAACTTCATTCTTTTGCGGCAAAGCCGCAACCAACGAGGATGAAGGGGCTGAGGCGGCACAAAGCCGCCGAAGCTCCCAAATCCGAGGAGGCCGCCGACCCGCCGTCGGAAGCGGCGGCCCTAAGACATTGGTCTAGGTCTGCCGGGGCTTCCTAGGTCTGCGTGAAAGCTAGGGGTGATACCTTAGACCCGTCCGCCACGCGACAGCGTGAAGGACAAAACGTCTTTCAAGTTCGAACGCGCAGCGTGAGGAGTCGGATACCAAAACGGTTTTGCCTTTCTTACAGAAAGGTATAGTTATCGGTCGATTTGGGAGATCATTAATTATGGGTCTTAGATATACCTTTATAGGTACCTATCGAATCAGCTCGATGAGTTCTGATGATGTCTGTGTATTTGTGTGTATTTGTGTGAATTTTTGTAAACTTTGTTCTCGACGTTTTTGTGAAACTGAGCAGTACAATAAAAATGATTTTTATCTTGAAAAATTTGATTTTTTTTCTTCTTCAACCTATAAAAGAAAGAAAAAAATACAAAATAGTTTGAAAATTTTTTTTTCATAGTAAATATCAAAAATCATCACTCCAAAAAACGTGGCCATTTGGCTTGCCAGCAATGTCAAGCTATCACTAATCAAGATGATCGATAATATGACGTCAAATTATACATGACGTCATAGTTACGCGCTTGCTATTTGAAAGTTTGGATCTGTCGATGTGTGCAAGGGAAAACGTACAGGCTTCATTCCCACTCAGGTTTGATGTCATCATGACAGAAACCGTGTGAGGGGAAGAAGACTGTTTCATATTTTCCCTGTCAAAGTTTTTTTTTTTTTTTCATTATTTTGGTTCAGTTAAAATCCGAACCAATCCAAAAAAGCATCGGAACCGAAATTCCGATGCATTAAACATATTTATGGTTTTCACCAAGGGGTACGACCCCCAAATTAATGAAGTCGTTGATGAGTACGTCGTGCCCACACTGCATGGTATGAAAGCGATTGTTACTTCGAGACTTCCCATAACATTATATTCAGGTTGCTCTGTGGAGGACAAAACGACGAAGGGGCGCGTGCGGGAGAACGAAGCACACCATATCAATTTCTTCATACGCTTATTTTCATTAACCCTTTTATATGGTTACTTAATTAATAATTTAATACTGTTGCTTTTAAATCAATTTTTGGAAAAATTGCAATCATGATGGTAGTTCTCATGCCAAAATTATAAAATGGTTAAAAAAGTTGAAATTGAGATATTTTTTTTTTCATTCGTTGCCATTTTCAAAGTGATCCATTTTGAAGAAGCACGCATTTTATCGAGGAGTGAAAAAACATCGTTTTCGAAGCTTATTGAAGAGAAAACTTTTTAAGCCAAATTTTTAGATATTGTATTCGTTATGTTATATTCGCCTTATACATTGATTCTGACCGATACACATACCTATGCGAGTAGACCAGGCCGACATTCCATTTACTAAACTGAAAATTGTAAAAATGAACATAGATACAAATTTGAAAATATATTCAACCGACCATTGGACTCTATGTTAGAATCATATTCTATTCTTGCTGTCTTGACTCCATAGGTTACCCAGAAAAATGTTGAATTACTTGAAACACATGGTTGGGAACCTTTTTGCCTTTCTTACAGAAAGGTATAGTTATCGGTCGATTTGGGAGATCATTAATTATGGGTCTTAGATATACCTTTATAGGTACCTATCGAATCAGCTCGATGAGTTCTGATGATGTCTGTGTATTTGTGTGTATTTGTGTGAATTTTTGTAAACTTTGTTCTCGACGTTTTTGTGAAACTGAGCAGTACAATAAAAATGATTTTTATCTTGAAAAATTTGATTTTTTTTCTTCTTCAACCTATAAAAGAAAGAAAAAAATACAAAATAGTTTGAAAATTTTTTTTTCATAGTAAATATCAAAAATCATCACTCCAAAAAACGTGGCCATTTGGCTTGCCAGCAATGTCAAGCTATCACTAATCAAGATGATCGATAATATGACGTCAAATTATACATGACGTCATAGTTACGCGCTTGCTATTTGAAAGTTTGGATCTGTCGATGTGTGCAAGGGAAAACGTACAGGCTTCATTCCCACTCAGGTTTGATGTCATCATGACAGAAACCGTGTGAGGGGAAGAAGACTGTTTCATATTTTCCCTGTCAAAGTTTTTTTTTTTTTTTCATTATTTTGGTTCAGTTAAAATCCGAACCAATCCAAAAAAGCATCGGAACCGAAATTCCGATGCATTAAACATATTTATGGTTTTCACCAAGGGGTACGACCCCCAAATTAATGAAGTCGTTGATGAGTACGTCGTGCCCACACTGCATGGTATGAAAGCGATTGTTACTTCGAGACTTCCCATAACATTATATTCAGGTTGCTCTGTGGAGGACAAAACGACGAAGGGGCGCGTGCGGGAGAACGAAGCACACCATATCAATTTCTTCATACGCTTATTTTCATTAACCCTTTTATATGGTTACTTAATTAATAATTTAATACTGTTGCTTTTAAATCAATTTTTGGAAAAATTGCAATCATGATGGTAGTTCTCATGCCAAAATTATAAAATGGTTAAAAAAGTTGAAATTGAGATATTTTTTTTTTCATTCGTTGCCATTTTCAAAGTGATCCATTTTGAAGAAGCACGCATTTTATCGAGGAGTGAAAAAACATCGTTTTCGAAGCTTATTGAAGAGAAAACTTTTTAAGCCAAATTTTTAGATATTGTATTCGTTATGTTATATTCGCCTTATACATTGATTCTGACCGATACACATACCTATGCGAGTAGACCAGGCCGACATTCCATTTACTAAACTGAAAATTGTAAAAATGAACATAGATACAAATTTGAAAATATATTCAACCGACCATTGGACTCTATGTTAGAATCATATTCTATTCTTGCTGTCTTGACTCCATAGGTTACCCAGAAAAATGTTGAATTACTTGAAACACATGGTTGGGAACCTTTTTTTATATTGTCATCTTGATTTCAAATTCGTCTTTTTAATTGATTTTGATCGGTATGTTTTTTATGATCGATATACTCATGCGTTTAGACCAGCCCGACATACCATTTACTAAACTGGAAATTTCAAAAACTATCATATAAAGCGGTTGGGATCAAAGGGGTACAAGTGCCTAAATGATAGTTTCGAGAAAACCCGCTTCAAAGTTGTTAAGTTGCACAATTTTTCATATATTTTTCGAATTCGAGCAGTTTAAACTCAATCAAAAAGTTTTCGAAAAAAATTATAAATAGGTAAATGCACCAGATGTACATTGAAACATAAAAAAACCGTTGGTTATCTTAATTCAAATTGACGATTTTGGAACTTACACCCCTCTGATCCTGAAGGCTTCATATATACAAATTTGAAAATATATTTTACCGATCATTTGACTCTATGTTAGAATCATAGATACTATTTTCTCGCTGTCTTGACTATATAGGTTATGCATAACAAATGTTGAATTATTTGGAAAACATGGTTGGGAACCTTTTTTTATATTGTAATCTTTAATTTTATATTCATGTTTTTTATTGGTTTTGATCGGTATGTTTTTTTATGATCGATATACCTATGCATGTTGACTAGGCCGATAAAATGACCAAAAATGACCTTATATAGAAATTTAAAAATATGTTTTACCGATCATTGGACTCTATGGTAGAATCATTGATACTCATTTCTCGCTGTCTTCACTCCATAGGTTACCCGGAGCAAATGTTGCATTATTTGAAATACATGGTTGGGAACCTTTTTTTTATATTGTAATCTTTATTTTAAATTCGTCTTCTTAATTGATTTTGATCGGTATGTTTTTTTTTTATGATCGATATACTTATGCGTTTAGACAAGCCCTTCAATTACTAAACTGAAAATTTCAAAAATTATCATATAAGACGGTCGGGAAAGGGGTACAAGTGCCTAAATGATAGTTTCGAGAAAACCCGCTTCAAAGTTGTGAAGTTGCACAATTTTTCATATATTTTTCGAATTCGAGCAGTTTAAACTCAATCAAAAAGTTTTCGAAAAAAATTATAAATAGGTAAATACACCAGATGTACATTGAAACATAAAAAAAACCGTTGGTTATACTTAATTCAAATTGACGATTTTGGAACTTACGCCCCTTTGATCCTGAAGGCCTCATATATACAAATTTGAAAATATATTTTACCGATCATTTGACTCTATGTTAGAATCATAGATACTATTTTCTCGCTGTCTTGGCTCCATAGGTTACCCAGAAAAATGTTGAATTATTTGGAAAACATGGTTGGGAACCTTTTTTTTATATTGTTTTTTATATTGTTATCTTCAATTTTATATTCATGTTCTTTATTGGTTTTGATCGGTATGTTTTTTATGATCGATATACCTATGCATGTTGACCAGGCCGATAAACCATTTACGTAACTGAAAATTTCAAAAATGACCTTATATAGAAATTTAAAAATATGTTTTACCGATCATTGGATTCTATGGTAGAATCATTGATACTCATGTCTCGCTGTCTTCACTCCATAGGTTACCCGAAGCAAATTTTGCATTATTTGAAACACATGGTTGGGAACCTTTTTTTATTTTGTAATCATTAATTTTATATTCATGTTCATAATTGGTTTTGATCGGTTTGTTTTTTTATGATCGATATACCTACGCATGTAGACCAGGCCGACAAACCATCTACTAGGGTGAAAATTTCAAAATTGATCGCTTTTTTCTTATAGGAGTAATTTTCGAAAAGTAACAAAAAATGTTTTTTTTTTCGTACATATCAATACTACAATCAAATCGCATCAAACTTTTATTCGATTTTGTTTTAATTTTGTACAACAAAATCAGTTTAATCTACTGTCAATACAAACATGATAATACTTGGTAATACTTATTATCTATCCTTAACCTTATGTATTACTAAAGAAGGCTATCGTTACTCAAAAAAATAACAATCACTTATCGGAACATATATCGTATCTTACTCGAAAACTTCATAATCTGGAACATCAACACGAAGAAAGATTTGAACTGGTATACGCAGCGTGTTTCGAAAGCACCCCGTAAATCGACAATAGAAACGGAAAGAGGCCGTTCCGAGTTCAGCCGAACGGGCACCGCTATATGGTACGTTTGGGCTGCCATCACAGTCAACAGCAGCGATGGAATCCAAAAGCCTCCGGGAGCGGCACTGCTCCGAAAGTCTCAGCCATGGAACGCCGGAACCTTTGCGCATGAAAAGTTTCCACGAGAATATAATATATCACGACAGCCTAGAAATATACACATTCAAGAAAAAATTAACCTCAAGCCAAACTAATTCAAGAAGCATCTTACCTCAACATCTTGCAGATTTTAAAAATAAATTTCTGTCCATGTTATATCGGTACACTCCAAAAAACAGGCTTTTATTTAGTCCTCGGCTGAATCGCATCGCCCGGGGAACCTTTTCCAATAGCTAGAAGGTGAAATTTTCACTACAAAATATTATCTTAGCGTTGAACAAGAAAAAACTCACCTGAAAGCCAACAGCAGCCAGAAAGCACCTTCCAATGTCAGCATTCTGTCTTCGACACAACCACCGGGCTCCAGGAATAGCCCACATCCTCCAGTCGGATCGAAGTCGAGACATTTGAGCCGGAATTTGAAAGTCGGGATTCGGGACAGTTTTCAGCGGATCGAATTAAAATAACACATGCAACCAAAACAACACGATCAACTAACTGTGCAAAAATTAAGTTCCAAATGGCACGCAATTGTCGCCTATGTCTTTATACTCAAATTTGAGCAAAGTTATTTTTTACAATTCAAATTAACTTAATTAAACGTTTTGCGAATCAAAATTAAATCTTATGATGCTAAGATACTCTGCTCGAATGTACGTTTGATTGTAACATCCGGATGATTCCCACAAGAAATTACATTCCAAGCCGCACACTACATGCTGACAATAACGGACGTAATTTCACGCTGACAACGGTGGACATTCAATTATGACGTTCGTTCTTACTGTCTTCCGGTAATTGTTCCGGATAAGTGAATTCAAATTTTGTGACATGTTCTTTCATCAACACAAAGGAGGAAAACGAGACTCAACTTTAAGTTCTTAGAATTAAACTAACTTTTGAATTTTGGTCAAACTTAATTTTGAGTAATCAAAAAGGAGCGTGTAAGAAATGGGTTTTTGTTGAGCATTTTTTAGTCTACAAAAAAGCCTTTTCAACAGCTTTTTCGTTGAAAAGTGATCGAGTGGAAAAGTCGTGGTTATATAGTATAAAACTCTCGGCCAAGAAACACCAAAGCCATACATACATACGTGATCGAGTGTTTGGTTTTTTTTTTTTCAAGTGGATTGTGGAAGAAGGTATTTTTGAGAAAAAATTAGGTGTTGCCGTGGGACAAGTGCGAACAATATCGGGGTAAGTAATTGTGATTTTTTTATTTACGGGAAGTGAATCTTTTCACCAGGGATCATCGCCCTTTCAGGATTTAATATTACATAAACGACGCTTCATTTGTCCCCTGTCATCATTGGTGGGGGAGGGGGTGTTAGAAACCGGTCAGGTGAAAATTATGAGGAAATTAATTTTATTTTCATAATTGCTAATTTCAAAATGTATAAGGTACACCGGGGTAAGTGTGGACGGTTTTTCGTATAGTTCAACTTTAAAAAATCATTCAAAAATCAGCAGTGGAGCAATTTTCATAAAATTACATTCAGTGTAATGCAGAACATGTTGTTTACAAACGCTGAAGAGATGAGCTCGATAGAAGCAAAGCGAAAAAAGTTATTACGTAAATTGTAATGGACTGCTGGTGTCTTCACTTACCCCGATTTATGGGGTAAGTGTGGACGGAAGATTTTCTTTTTGGTTTCTCAGGAAATTTTCAAACAATTTGTGTTTTCTTGGTTGAATACGTTATTTTATTGCTCGAACCGTCCAAAAGTTTGAAAAAAAAAGTTCATGATATTATTAGTAAGGCATCTTTCAATAATTATTTTGTGTAATTTATGCTACAACACACGAGTTCCGATTTTATCAAAAAACACTGAACAAACAAGTACTTTACCAAACTTTTCATCAACCGAATGCTAAACTTAGCTAAAAAATGCAATTCATGAAGGATGAAGGACAGAAAATTGAAAAAATGTGTAAACATCAAGTCTTTTTAAAGCCGTCCACACTTACCCCAGGCAGGGGTTGGAGACAAGATTTTAGTTTTTTGTAAATAAACACTTTTTTCTTCATCTTTAACCGCCGTTTCTTTTCCTAACTGGTTGTTTGGAATATAAGGATTGTTTCAATGTAGAGCCGGCTAGTTTACGAGAAATTGGCAATTGAAAAAGATGCACATCACCTCGACATCGTAGGTGAAAATAGAAAATTCTCAAAAAAGTCGTTGTAAACATCCGTTATTGTCTGAATTCTATTTTTTTTACAGTTATTGGATAGATTACTAGTAAATTGAACATTCTGCATTAAAAGTTTGAGAAAATAGTGCACAGTATTGTTTTAATAGCCATCGTCCACACTTACCCCGGTGTACCTTATGAGCTAAGCTAATAAATCGTGCAATCGACCCTTATGATTCCAAGTGAAACAGGATATGCATTCATTGGTATTTTTATGAGCTGCATAAAATTGAAATAATTTAAATTTTGATTTAGGTCTTCAGTATGTCACTATCATATTCCTGAATACTTCATTGTAAATAGTTGTTATGAAACAACATTCTCACGTGAGCTTTCATTACGTTGAATGAAACAGAAACACCGAAACGAGTTAAGTGCTTATGAAATTTGGAGAGTATTTTCTCGTAATCTAGCGGGTACTTGAAGCAATCATAACATTCGGAACTTATGGGACATCAATAATTCTTTAACAATCAACAAATTTGTTTGTCTCCTTAAAATCTGAAAATATGAGCCGTTTCAATTAAAGATTTAAAAAAAAACACAACCAATATCTATGTTTATTCTTTGAATTGTTTCGACGAATATTTTTATTTGTTTTATCATGATTGTTTGGAGCTATCCGTTAATATAGGTTGCTTTACATTCCAACATTAGCGATATTATTTTAAATAAAAGTCAACTATTTTTTTATTTTGTATTATTTCTAAAAAGCCAAAAACGAGTCGAAACAAAAAGGGGTGATGAAGGAATTCTTCTAGCAAACAATGTGTTTTGGCAGATTCTGAATTTGAATCAGTTATCAGATTCAAAATTAGTTTCATATTTATGATAAATATAAATTCAAAATTAAGATGTACATTTCACAAGTTCAGATTCAGATTTTAGATTCATTTGGTATTCAGATTTGGGATTCAGAATATCCATTCAGGTTCAGAACCCAGATTCATGTTTTTGATGTTTTTGCAAATGTTTGCTTATTTTAACACTGTGGAACAGATTCAGAATCCAATCACAGAATTCAAATTCATATTCAGAATAAAACTCATAATTCATATTTACAATTCAGAATTGGGATTCAAAATTCTGCATCTAAATGGAATTCTAATTAAGAATCACATATTCAAATGCATGATTTCAATTCCGATTTTAGATTTGGAATTCACAAATTTCAGGTTTTAATAAATATAAATAAATTTCAGGTTCTTTATTCAGAATGTACATATTGTCAAAACTAAGATATCTTAATCCAGATTTAGATTTATGATTTAGAATGAGAATTTAAATTTATAAATGAGGCCCTCAGTATCAGAGGGGTGCAAGTACCAAAATCATCAATATTTAGTTAAGTAAACCTATAAGATTCTTCATGTTTCAATGAAAGTGAGGTGCAAAACCGAGATTTTTCATAGTTTTTCTAAACACTTTTTGATTGAATTAAACTGTTCGAATTCGAAAAATATATGATTAATCGAGCACCTTCACAACTTTGAAGCGTGTTTTTTCGAAACTATCATTTAGGCACTTGCAACCCTCTGATGCCAAGTGCCTCAAATGATATATTATAAGGTAATGGGTTCAGTTATAAGATTTAAAGTTGAGTAATTTATAACTAAAATTATTCAGACTTGTACTTCAGACTACAGATTCTGTTTTTAAAATGAGACTTGATATTAAAATTCATACGATTGGTTTCGATTTCAAAAATCTAATTAGATTCATTGAAAATGTCAATACAGGTATTCAATTACAAGTATATTGTTCAGAGAAACTTTCGCTTGCGGGAATAGAGAGGCTATTTTGTACGGCTCATAAGTCCAAAACAAGCTTTTTGCAGTCCGGATTTATAATGTTTCGTACAGATATCACATGCTCGCGTCGGCACTGTTGCGGGCAGTAAACTGACAGTGTACAGCGATCACTTATGCAACATGTTGTCTTATTGTTAGTACACATGAAAATTTCGAAATACTTCGGGGCTATTGATGCTCGTTTGCCCCTTACATCCGATTTTTGAACTAAGTTAGTCACCGTTATCCCTTTCCTTAGTCTGGGAATCAAGCTGGTGGCTGGTGGTAGAAGTTACAGTGGAGACCGTGTTTGCGTGCGGCTGACGACCGCGAGGTCAGACTGTTTTGTTGGTTCCAGGGACAGCCGAAACTTTGCCAAGCTTTATCCAATCATGCAATAATACAGCATAATAATAGTGTATTTGTTTATGCCGAGTGTTGCACTCGTGTTGCCCTAGTGCACCACTAGGTGCTGTCAAACTGTTTGTTTATTCGGACGGTGTTGCACTGGTTTTGACCTGGTGAAGTTCTGCTTACGGACGGTGGCCCACCGATAATTTTGCCAGTGTTGCGAGAGAGCGTGTGAGTGCGTGAGGTAGCAATACACTGGCGACGATTTGTGTTTGTTTTTGTCGGGTACGGTGGAACACTGATCGAGTGGAGAAAACAAATACAGTATAAGTGAAATTCTCAGTTTTTCAAATATTGTTTTATTTGACGTAATGGTAGGTCACGAGAGCATTGCTGTTTATTCCAAATATCTCGAAAAGGTGTGAATTCTTTTAATGATTTACATTCACAACAAATACTCTAGTCAAAGGAATTTATCCATGGTGTTTTTATTGTGGACTAGCTGACCCGGTGTGCTTTGCTACACCTTTCAAAATCAAATGAAATTTTTAAAAAATTATCCAAATTTTTATTGTTTTATTGGCATTATTTTAAATCAAATTATAACATATCTGCAGCTGGAGCTGGAGTTTCAAATTGCAACAAACAGATAACTTAAACTAATTTTCTGAATCTTAATCTTATTTGTGTTAAGGATCTGATAATTTTAATCTGTCTGAAGGGTCTCAAATTGATCGTACGCAAACAATCTAACTTATATAATATGATTGTTTTTTCTTGATATGTTCTGGATTTATGCTAAAAAACTGATAAGAAAGCCCCCTCCTCTGTCCTACCCTTCACCCCCTGCTGAATGGTCGTGATCTTTAATAATCATACCCATTTTGTCCATTTCTCGGATTTTATAAAAAAAAAAAAAAAAAGTTAAATGTAAGCTTCCTCTTCGCTTCCTATATTCCCAATTCCATCATCCACTTCAAGAAAGGAATTATGTCACATAGAAAAAGTATTTTTGTACTCAAATACTTTTTGATGCCAAATTTTTTGGTATCATTTGCTCGATCAATTCTCGAGCTATGCAAAAAAAATTGTATGGAAGCCCCTCTTTCCCCCTTAATATCTTCCCACTGAAAAAATATGGGACTTCAATTTATGATAGAAACATTTCTCGTATCCAAATACCCTCATATGCAAAATATGGTTCAATTTGCTCGATCAACTCTCCAGTTATAATGAAAATTGTAAGGGAGACCTCTCCTCCCCCTTTTCATGTGCCTTTTTCAAGGAGCGAGGGATACCAAATATTCATAGAAGCATTCCTCGTACCCAAGTATCGTTCCATGCCAAATTTGGTTCCATTTGCTGTTTTAGTTCTTGAGTTATGCAGTGAAATTGTATGAAACTCTCCCCCCCCCCCTCTTTCCTTTCTCCCCGCTGGGAGAAGGAAGGAGTCTCAAACAATCATTAGAACATGTCACGTTCCCAAATACCCGCCCATGCCCAATTTGGTTCCATTTGCTTAAATAGTTTTTGAGTTATGTAAAAAATTATAAAAGAGGCCCCCTCCCCCATTTATATCTGCCTACTGGAAAGAGGGATGGGTCTCAAAAAATCATAGAAATATTTTTCGTATCCAAATTCTCTCCCATGCCAAATTTGGTTCCATTTGCTTTATTAGTTTTTGAGTTATGTAAAAAATTATGGAAGAGGCCCCCTCCCTCCTTTGTATCTCCCTACTGGAAAGAGGGAGGTGAGAGGGGGAGGGGTCTCAAATAATCATTGAAATATTTTTTGTATCCAAATACCTTCCCGTGCCAAATTTGGTTCCAATATCTTGGTTAGTTTTCGAGTTATATGTAAAATTGTAAGGTACCCCCCCTCTCCTCTTCCTATCACCCCACTGAAAGGAGGGAAGGGTACCTTATATGCATAGAAATATTCCTCGTTCCCAAATACCACCCCATGCCAAATTTGATATCATTTGCTTGATGGGTTTTCGAGTTATGCAAAAAATTAACTTTTGATTGACTGGCCCCTCCCTCCCTTATTGAGAGGGGGAGGGGTCTCAAACCATAATAGGAACCTTCCCCTGCCTCCAATACACCCACCTGCCAAGTTTCACGCAAATCGGTTCAGTAGTTTCCGAGTCTATAGGGAACAGACAGACAGACAGACAGACAGACAGACAGACAGAAATTCATTTTTATATATATAGATGATTGTTTTTTCTTGATATGTTCTGGATTTATGCTAAAAAACTGATAAGAAAGCCCCCTCCTCTGTCCTACCCTTCACCCCCTGCTGAATGGTCGTGATCTTTAATAATCATACCCATTTTGTCCATTTCTCGGATTTTATAAAAAAAAAAAAAAAAAGTTAAATGTAAGCTTCCTCTTCGCTTCCTATATTCCCAATTCCATCATCCACTTCAAGAAAGGAATTATGTCACATAGAAAAAGTATTTTTGTACTCAAATACTTTTTGATGCCAAATTTTTTGGTATCATTTGCTCGATCAATTCTCGAGCTATGCAAAAAAAATTGTATGGAAGCCCCTCTTTCCCCCTTAATATCTTCCCACTGAAAAAATATGGGACTTCAATTTATGATAGAAACATTTCTCGTATCCAAATACCCTCATATGCAAAATATGGTTCAATTTGCTCGATCAACTCTCCAGTTATAATGAAAATTGTAAGGGAGACCTCTCCTCCCCCTTTTCATGTGCCTTTTTCAAGGAGCGAGGGATACCAAATATTCATAGAAGCATTCCTCGTACCCAAGTATCGTTCCATGCCAAATTTGGTTCCATTTGCTGTTTTAGTTCTTGAGTTATGCAGTGAAATTGTATGAAACTCTCCCCCCCCCCCCTCTTTCCTTTCTCCCCGCTGGGAGAAGGAAGGAGTCTTAAACAATCATTAGAACATGTCACGTTCCCAAATACCCGCCCATGCCCAATTTGGTTCCATTTGCTTAAATAGTTTTTGAGTTATGTAAAAAATTATAAAAGAGGCCCCCTCCCCCATTTATATCTGCCTACTGGAAAGAGGGATGGGTCTCAAAAAATCATAGAAATATTTTTCGTATCCAAATTCTCTCCCATGCCAAATTTGGTTCCATTTGCTTTATTAGTTTTTGAGTTATGTAAAAAATTATGGAAGAGGCCCCCTCCCTCCTTTGTATCTCCCTACTGGAAAGAGGGAGGTGAGAGGGGGAGGGGTCTCAAATAATCATTGAAATATTTTTTGTATCCAAATACCTTCCCGTGCCAAATTTGGTTCCAATATCTTGGTTAGTTTTCGAGTTATATGTAAAATTGTAAGGTACCCCCCCTCTCCTCTTCCTATCACCCCACTGAAAGGAGGGAAGGGTACCTTATATGCATAGAAATATTCCTCGTTCCCAAATACCACCCCATGCCAAATTTGATATCATTTGCTTGATGGGTTTTCGAGTTATGCAAAAAATTAACTTTTGATTGACTGGCCCCTCCCTCCCTTATTGAGAGGGGGAGGGGTCTCAAACCATAATAGGAACCTTCCCCTGCCTCCAATACACCCACCTGCCAAGTTTCACGCAAATCGGTTCAGTAGTTTCCGAGTCTATAGGGAACAGACAGACAGACAGACAGACAGACAGACAGACAGACAGACAGAAATTCATTTTTATATATATAGATAGATTTCTATGTGTTTTGGAGATTCGAAAACATGATAAAATAATCAATTTTTTGAATAAGTTTTTGGAAATAAACTGTTATTTCTATTTTCTGTTCTGATTCTGTTCTGGAATCTCGACAATAACGGATGTTTACAGCGTTTTTTTGGTATACTTTTTATTATAACTACTATGTCGAGATGATGTGCATCATTTTCAGTTGCATTTTTTTTTTTTAATCTAGCGTGTTCATGACGACAAACTTTGCATTGAAACAATACTAACATTCAGAAGGTTAGAGAAAATCTACCGTCCCTACTTACCTTATATAACGAGCCTATAGTAAACAAAGAGACGAAATGTCACGATTGGAATTTTTGGATTTTCTGTCAGTGTCATTCCAATCGAGCAAAACCAAGCAGTCTTAAAGGCAGACCTACAGCAGGGTTGCAAGCACATTATTTCGAAAGGTATCAGATTGCGCTTCTTTGTTTACTATAGTTTCTTTAACCTTATAAAGCGAAGTAAGTAAAGAAAACAGCAGTTCATTAGTTTTAGTGATAAGTTTAGCGAGTTGTGTCAAAACTGGACCTAGCAGAGGGGCGACAAACTTATCTCGATCATGCTTATATCTTCAGTGTAATAAAAAAAAAATATTCTGCATCAAATTGATCGTTTGCCTAAATAGATCCACTGCTGATTTTCTTAAAAGATTTAAGTTGTACTATACGAAAAACCGTCGTACTTACCTTTGTGTACTTTAAATGGTATTTGATTTAAATTTGGAAACCTGTCAAAATTAATTATTCCTATGAAAATGATGTTCATCTGATCCTGGCGCCTCAATTGGTTTCTATTTTAAAATCGTACTATCGGAACAAATTATATTGACATTATCGATTGATATCCAATATTTGGATTGAAAAAAGACCCTCAGAGCCTGTGAGGTATAAGTGCAAATATGATCGATTTTGAGTTAGTAATACTTAACAATTTTTCATATTTTAATTTGTATTTGGTAATTTTATCGGGTTATTTTAAGTTTATTTACAAAAATAACAATTTTTGAATAATATATGGAATATGACCAAAAAACTTAAATGCATGTTTTCTCGAATTATTCTTTTATTCAGCTTTACCCCTTCGGCTCTAAGGGTCGTAAATAACTTTTTTGTTTTTGTATTTTTATTGAGTATTAATAGCTTTCCTTTAATTTAAAGTTTCCATCCACTCATTTATAAGATTACTTTGTTGGGATACAGCAATGGTGTTTATTTCTGTTTGATGTTATTTTGATGAGAAATATGGTTATGTTAAGGTTACCAAAATTCAAACTTATTTATTCAAATTTCGTTCCAAAATAATCAATAAAGATCAACACTTTTTCTGAAAAATGATAGAATTCAAGGCGTTCGTTAATTAACTTTATTAATCACGATTGCCTTATTTTATAATAATCAATTAAATTTATTTAAAGTAATGATTGAATTTTTATGAACATTGGTTAGAATAAATCGAATCTAAATATTAAACTTGAAACTTTTTCAAATTTTTTATTTCAGTTTTTAAACATGTCTCGCACCAAAAAATATTCGTCGGAATACAAAGCGAAAAAACTTCGTTTGTACGATAAGCAAAAGTACATTAAAAAACTCGCTTCTGTTATAAATGAGCAAAACAGAAAATCAGATGTCAGTTTTTCTAATCAACCAAACGTAACAATTTTGGAAGAAATACAAACAAATCAAAATTGTTACAGTGAAGAAAATCGACAAAGAGAAACCCTGAATCATGCAGAAGCAATTGATGATTATGCCAATACTATTGTAAACGAAGATAACTCATATAAAGAGCAAGAACAACAAAGAATCCAGAGGAAAAGAAGAGATATTGAAATTTCTTCAATCATGCGAGAAAAAAATGCTAAAAGGATTCGAGAAATAAGAGCAGATATGAGCTATTACGAAAATGAAAAAACGATGAACAGACTTCGTATGCGTAAGATAAGAAATGAAAACATGGAATACTATGCAAGAGAGAAGAATAATATTCTATGTAAATTGGCAGAAAAACGTTTAAGACACGAAAACGTCCAAGCTGCGTCGAATCATTCAAATTTGTTGAATATACGTTTACAGAGAAGCAATGAAACGTATAATGTTAATGAAAATGCACGCAACAGATTATCACGACGGGAGCAAAGAATGAATGAATTCATAGCTCATCGAGACAAATATTACAACTTTCTAATTCGTTCGAATGATATTCAATCGAAATCAATAAGGGAATTCATTGAGAATAGAAAGCAGATGCCCAGTTATGTATGCGCAAGCTGCGAGGGTTCATTTTTCTATAAGAGTGTTCAAAAAATTTCTGAACAGATAATTGATAAAATTCTGAAAAACGAAAACGTTCAAAATACTTGCGATTCACGCACCTTGAATTATTATTTTCAAAATTCTTGCAATTTTCTGTGTAAAACTTGCATTAAATATGTAAAAGAACGTAAAATTCCCAAGCTTGCTTCAAGTTGGGGATTAAAATTACCGCCGGTTCCCGAATGCATTACAAGACTTAATGATATTGAAGAAAGAATAGTTTCTCCTTATGTTGCTTTCCAAAAGGTTGTTCTCATGTCAAAACGTGCTTGTAATCCACAGCATGGAATGAAAGGGAGTGCAATTCATGTGCCTAGTAGTGTGCCACTTATGGTTTCGTCTTTGCCAAGACAACTAAATAATCTTGATGTTATACCTATACCGGTGGAATTCAAACGACATATGGGTCACTCTTCCACATATATTAGTGGATTGGTCCGTGCGTCATATGTATCAGAAGCTCTTGATTATTTGAAAAATACTGAATTATACAAAAAACATGACATACAAGTTTCTTCTCATGATATGAGAATTTTCACGGAGGAAATCAATCGGAACAATGTCATAAATTTAGATGCCAGTGAAAATCAAGTTGCTACAAGCGACGACGGTAATATTCGGGATAATCAACTTTGTTCTGGATTAGAACAAGAAGTGAATTCGAATTTACAATTAGACGATTTAGAGGTCGATGATGAATTTTATGAACATTTGGTTGATGATGATGATGAATGTTTACTTTTCGACTTCAATCAACAAACGGCACAACATGCCACTATTGTTATGCCTCCAGGTCAAAATCACTGGCCTGTTTCAGTTCACATTCAACCAGATGTTGAATGTTTTTGTTTTCCAAAAATTTTCGCTGGAAAAAAAAGGCAAGTACTTAACAAAAATATTACAAGATCTGATTTAATTAAATGGGAAGTACGCTGCCATACAGTTAAAATTTCGGCATTCAGAATTTTATATTTGGCCAAAATGAAATTGGAATCAGAAGTTCTTAGTTCAACTACACTTACACTAAAAAAGAAATCTAATGCTAATGGTGTTACAGTTGAGGAAGCATTAAATCCCCAGTTTATTACAGAGCTTAGGCAGCATAATGATGGGTTGAATTTTTTAAAGCACATCAGATGTTCTCCAAGTTTTTGGAGCTCGAAGAAAAAGAATCTCTTTGCGATGTTGCGGCAGTGCGGAAAACCAATGTTTTTCTTAACCGTGTCTGCAGTTGAAAATAAATGGCCTGAATTGATACAAGGGTTGGTATTGAAGACTACAGGGAAACAAATTTCGTTATTGCAAGCTCTTAACCTTCCGGAACAACAAAAACACGATCTTATTAAAGAAAATCCTGTTTACTCTGCATTGTATTATGATTTTAAAATTACTGAGCTAATGAAATTAATGAAACAAAGCTCAGGCCCATTCCAACCGTATAAAATAACAGATTTTTACCGAAGGCGCGAATTTCAAATGAGGGGATCTCCCCATGATCATATGTTACTGTTCATTGAAGATGCACCTTGTCTAGATTTAAATGATGAAGATAGTATAAAAGCTTTTGAAAAGTTTGCTGATACATTTATCACATGTCAGTATGATGCTGATAATCCACTTTGTAAATATTTGCGTCACAAGCACACTGATACATGTTCAAAAGGACGGAGCAATAAAAACACATGTAGATTTAATTTTCCAAAATTTGTTCTATCAGAAACTAAAATTTTAAAACCATTGCCCAAGAACGAAATTACTGCAGCGGTTAAGAGAAATCTACAGAAAATAAAAGAAACGATGGAAGTTCTATATTCAAGTAGAGAAAGATCAAATCTCAGTTTTGAAGAAATTTTAGAAAGCTTGCATTTGACTAAAGATCATTACATAACCGCTTTAAGAGCTTCTATAAGTAAAGTTACAATTTTTTATAAACGCAGGAGCTGTGAAGTTGATATCAATTCTTATAATCCAATAATATTGAATTTAATGGAGTCAAATACAGATTTGCAGCTAATTCTAGATGAATATGGCGTTGCAGCATACATTGTTGATTACATTGCTAAGTCTGAATCGGGACTCTCGAAGCAGTTGAAGGAACTGCAAAATGAATTAGATAAAAGAAATACTACTTATCTTGAAAAGTTGAGGACAATTGCTAACAAATTTCTCAATTCGAATCTAATGAGCGTCAGCGAAGCTATTTATCATTGTTTAAGTATTCCTTTGTCCCATTTCAGTCGAACTCATATATATATCAGCACCTGTAAATCTGAAGATAGGGTAGTTTTTCTTAAATCAGAAAAACAATTAAGATCAATGAGCAAAGATAGTACCGATATCGCTGGTAAAGATATCATAACATATTATGCGGAACGAGTAGATTTACAAAACATTTGTTTAGCTGAGTACGCTGCATTTTATTTTAAAGCTAAAGGAAAAAGTCGTCCTGATAAGAACAGGTCACAGATTTCTGACGAAGAAGAGGACATTGAAGAAACAGAAGTAGATAGAGAAAATCCTAACCATAAGAGAAGGAAAACAGCTCGAATTCTGAGATATAATCGATACAAAATCGAACAAGATCCCGACAATTATTATCGAGAGCAATTACTTCTATTCTATCCTTGGAGAAATGAAATCAATGAAATTGAAACAGTGAACTGGTTGGAAGTGTATAATAATAACCTCGGTGTGATTACTAGAAATCGTTCCAAATTTCAAATTCTGTCAGATGATGTAATAGACAAAGCAATAGAAGCCGCAAATGATAATAGAGCAGATTTAGAAAATGAAGAAATTTCCGAATTCGAACAAAATCAGCTGTCTAAAGATCATGAAATCGATATTCTTGTACAAGGAGGTATTGATAGACCAAAAACGTTTACTCCATTTGTGTATTCGGCTCCTCCGAAAGTAAACAAACGCGATCTTCTTGAAAATCTAAGGAAGCTTAATAACAGACAAAGAGAAATTGTAATTCATATTTACAAATGCTTTAAACTGAACAAGTTACCTTTAAAAATTTTCATCTCCGGCTCAGCAGGTGTTGGAAAAAGTTTAGTTATATCAACAATTTATCAATTGATTACATATTTTCTGGAGTACTGTGTTGAAACCTCAGTTTGGCAATCATCAGATTCTGTCAAAGTGTTATTAAGTGCGTTTTCTGGAAAAGCTGCCTTTTTAATTGGAGGCAATACTTTGCACTCAGCTTTTGCCTTACCATTGACCGAAACTAGAAACATACCAGATTTACCTATGGACGTCGCAAATAATTTACGCCAACAATTGTTACATTGTAAATTGATAGTCATAGATGAAATTTCAATGGTTGGAAGTACCATTTTCAGTCGTATAGATACAAGATTGCGCCAAATTACAGGAATGGATGAAAGTTTTGGTGGTTTATCTGTAATAACCGTAGGAGATTTCCGACAGCTTCCGCCGGTCAAAGATAGATTCATTTTTAACCCTCCCAGAGATTGTTTGGTGACGTTGGATCTTTCCCCTTTATGGGCGGATTTTGAATTTTATGAATTAACTGAGGTCATGAGACAGAAAGACGACTTAGACTTTGTTAATGCGTTGAATAATTTTGCCCAGGGAACTATGAACGCAGCAGATATCAACGTTTTTAAAAGTAGAGAAGTCTCCGAAAGTGAAGTACCTAGTGACGCTATAAGGTTGTATTATACGAATTTGGATGTTGACAGATATAATGCCATAAAAATTGCAGAGTCGACTGAAACCGAAATTTTAAGTTTGGCTGAAGATAAATTGACAGGCAATTTGAAAGAAGAACAAATTTTAAAGAAACTTGATATTTGGAAAGCTAAAACTACCCGGGATTGTGGAGGGTATCCATATTCTATACAATTCAAAAAAGGTATCAAGTACATGGTAACTGCAAATTTAGATGTATCGGATGGCATCGTAAACGGTGCAACTGGAGTTTTGGAATTTGTTTTTTGTAATCCACAATCGAATAAACCTATCGTGGTGTACCTTAATTTTGACAGCAAGAAAGTTGGCAGAAAAGCTCGACTTAAATTTCATGAATTTACAGAAAATTTGAATCTTAACAAAAACTGGACACCTATTGAAAGGCAAAGATATAGTTTGACTAATCATTTTCAACGTGACTATCAAGTTATTAGGAATCAATTCCCATTAGTTCCCTGTGAAGCGCTTACAATTCATAAAAGTCAGGGACAAACATATTCCAAAGTGTGCGTTGATCTACGCAAGAAAGGTAACTCAACTCGTCAGTTAATTTATGTTGCCTTGAGTCGTGTTTCGAAACTATCTGGGCTTTATATATTAGGAAAATTTCCGGGAAATATGGCCGATAATCCTACCATAAGAGCTTGTTTGAAAGAAACGGAAAGATTAAAGACATACAGACAATTAACTTTAGCGTTTGATAATTTAACAACTCACGCAGGATTGGTTATTGCTTATCAGAATTCTAGATCTTTGAGAGAAAATTTCAAGTACATATCCGCGGATGCATGGTATTCGAGATGTGACATAATTGTATTTTCTGAAACGGGGATCCTTACAAACGATGAAGTAAATATACCCAATTTCCATATTGTTTACCGATCAGATAGACAAAAATTTCCATTTTTTGTTAAGAGTGGCATTGCCAAAGGTATAATATGCTATGCGAAAATTGGTTTAATAGTTTCAGTAGAAAGTCATAAGACGGTTTTCAAAGCCAATAACCAGAATAAATATGTTGGCCATACTGACTTAGTTCTTCTAAAACATGGAAATTTTTCACTTCTTACAGGCTATAAATCACCGAAAATTAATTATAATGAATTTATATCTGTATTCAATTTAATTTATAAGGCTTACAGTGAACCAATCGTATTCATAGGAGATTTCAATTTTAATCTCAACAGTACATGTGACGAAACAAAAAAATTAGTAAATAATCTGAATAGAATGCATCTTTATGATAAGTTAGTTTGTTATGAACCTACAACAGATCTTGGTTCTAGATTAGATATTGTATTTTCTAACATAAGAAATATTTCAGCTGGTGTATATGAGTCTTATTTTTCTGACCACAAACCAATCTTTGCGATAATTCCTCAAACAGTATTGGAATTGGAATCTGCTGAAATTCTAGGAAGTGGGTATTTTGATACTTCTTCATCAAATATAGTGAATGACAACATTCATAATGAGCTTTTCAATGATCCTCCAGAAGAATTATTTAATGAAGCTAATATTTTGATTGAAAATTCAACAACAGAGATATTAGAAAATGAAGAATGGTTCAACGAAGAGCTTTTTAGAAATTTGAATAGTGCAATATTAGACATTTTGGTTACTTCAATGAATTTTAATCTAGATACAGAATACCGCGTTATGTCATTGTTAGAAAGTTATTCTCAATCCCTAGATTTAGTTCATACGCATATGAATGTTTCTCCAATTCAGATTTTT
The DNA here is from genome assembly GCF_029784155.1 of Uranotaenia lowii. Taxonomy (NCBI): domain Eukaryota; kingdom Metazoa; phylum Arthropoda; class Insecta; order Diptera; family Culicidae; genus Uranotaenia; species Uranotaenia lowii. Next base: position 328,409,852 of record NC_073692.1, on the reverse strand, counting down.
GACCGTTTACGTGATCTTGACAGGATGGCAAACGAACAGTATTTTCAAGAATTTGTTGAAATTGAAATTCCGAGAGATGGAAATTGTCAGTTCCATTCGATTTCATATTCTTTGATTGGAAATACACTTTTGTCAAATGTTCTCCGAACGTTCGCATTCAGAAGTGTTTTACAAAATAAGTCCTATTTTGAAGGTAGAGAAAATTTACTTGAATCGGGATCATTTTTCAATCTTCTTTGTATTTCATGTGAGGACAGTGCCTGGGGTAATGCAGATACTTTATACGCATTAAGTATTATTTTAAAACGAAGTATTTTTGTCGTTATCAAGGGAACCCCAGTTAATTGTTTAGAAATCAGACCACCAGTGGTATCATTGACTCCAATTGTTATGATTTACGGATCATCACATTATAATGTACTTCTCCCTAAAAAACTTAATTCTAAACATGAGTTTCCGAATACAAGTGTAATTAATGTAAGAGAAAGTGAACTGTTCTTGTAATTTTTTGTTTTTAATACGATTCACACATTGGTAATTGAATTAATATTGAGTACAGTTCATAATAGTTGTGATGTTGTTCTCTGGTTACTAAATAGGATCAGAAAAAATGTGGCATCAATTTGCGAGTCTTTCATTTGAGCTTCCTTCGCGATCGCAGTGCATCAGATAAATCAATAAAAGGTAAAATGAAATGCGAAGAGCTTGAAACAATTCAGTTTAGATTTAAATAAAATTTAAGTAAGATGTCAACATTGATGAGACAAGTCACTGCAGATATTCAGTTATTCCTTAGTATCTGTGTATTGTAGCGAAATTGAAACAGTCAGCGATGGTTCGTCTAAATTCTCATGGATGATAATGATAATGATGATGATAATAATAGTGATAATTTTTAAGATTGTTGAATATTCATTGGCCTTTTGTCAACTTGAAATTAGTTAAGAGAAGTCTACATATATTTGAGCACTGCGCGGTATTTACATGAATTGTTCCAAATCTGAGATGGTTCTTAGTACAATTGTAGCAGTAAATGAATGTGATTTGTTAAAAAAAAATCTTTTCAAAAATATAACTCGATCCGCTCAAATATGTGTAGGGGAATGAGGTGGGAACATTATCATCATCATTATCATTATGATTTTATTATTCAAATTTCATAATCGCAGTTGATCTTATTAATTTTCAATCCTAATAGAATCGTTGAAAGAATAATAACTGTTTGAAGCGAGATAAACTTCTCAATTCTTTGGCATTGCACAGTGTGGCTGGACACTAGGACAACCACTAAGGCGTGGCGAGACACCCGCCTTGAACAAGCACAGTGCGACGAGACATCCACTGTTTGAAGCGAGATAACATTCTCAATACTTTTGCATTGCACAGCGTGGCTGGACACTTGGACATCCACTAAGGCGTGGCGAGACACCCGCCTTGAACAAGCACAGTGCGACGAGACATCCACTGTTTGAAGCGAGATAACATTCTCAATACTTTTGCATTGCACAGCGTGGCTGGACACTTGGACATCCACTAAGGTGTGGCGAGACACCCGCCTTGAACAAGCACAGTGCGACGAGACATCCACTGTTTGAAGCGAGATAACATTCTCAATACTTTTGCATTGCACAGCGTGGCTGGACACTTGGACATCCACTAAGGTGTGGCGAGACACCCGCCTTGAACAAGCACAGTGCGACGAGACATCCACTGTTTGAAGCGAGATAACATTCTCAATACTTTTGCATTGCACAGTGCGACGAGACATCCACTGTTTGAAGCGAGATAACATTCTCAATACTTTTGCATTGCACAGTGCGACGAGACATCCACTGTTTGAAGCGAGATAACATTCTCAATACTTTTGCATTGCACAGTGTGGCTGGACACTTGGACATCCACTAAGGCGTGGCGAGACACCCGCCTTGAACAAGCACAGTGCGACGAGACATCCACTGTTTGAAGCGAGATAACATTCTCAATACTTTTGCATTGCACAGCGTGGCTGGACACTTGGACATCCACTAAGGTGTGGCGAGACACCCGCCTTGAACAAGCACAGTGCGACGAGACATCCACTGTTTGAAGCGAGATAACATTCTCAATACTTTTGCATTGCACAGCGTGGCTGGACACTTGGACAACCACTAAGGCGTGGCGAGACACCCGCCTTGAACAAGCACAGTGCGACGAGACATCCACTGTTTGAAGCGAGATAACATTCTCAATACTTTTGCATTGCACAGTGTGGATGGACACTTGGACATCCACTAAGGCGTGGCGAGACACCCGCCTTCAACAAGCACAGTGCGACGAGACATCCACTGTTTGAAGCGAGATTACATTCTCAATACTTTTGCATTGCACAGTGCGACGAGACATCCACTGTTTGAAGCGAGATAACATTCTCAATACTTTTGCATTGCACAGTGCGACGAGACATCCACTGTTTGAAGCGAGATAACATTCTCAATACTTTTGCATTGCACAGTGCGACGAGACATCCACTGTTTGAAGCGAGATAACATTCTCAATACTTTTGCATTGCACAGCGTGGCTGGACACTTGGACAACCACTAAGGCGTAGCGAGACACCCGCCTTGAACAAGCACAGTGCGACGAGACATCCACTGTTTGAAGCGAGATAACATTCTCAATACTTTTGCATTGCACAGCGTGGCTGGACACTTGGACATCCACTAAGGCATGGCAAGACACCCGCCTTCAACAAGCACAGTGCGACGAGACATCCACTGTTTGAAGCGAGATAACATTCTCAATACTTTTGCATTGCACAGTGCGACGAGACATCCACTGTTTGAAGCGAGATAACATTCTCAATACTTTTGCATTGCACAGCGTGGCTGGACACTTGGACAACCACTAAGGCGTGGCGAGACACCCGCCTTGAACAAGCACAGTGCGACGAGACATCCACTGTTTGAAGCGAGATAATATTCTCAATACTTTTGCATTGCACAGCGTGGCTGGACACTTGGACAACCACTAAGGCGTGGCGAGACACCCGCCTTCAACAAGCACAGTGCGACGAGACATCCACTGTTCGAAGCGAGATAACATTCTCAATACTTTTGCATTGCACAGTGTGGATGGACACTTGGACATCCACTAAGGCGTGGCGAGACACCCGCCTTGAACAAGCACAGTGCGACGAGACATCCACTGTTTGAAGCGAGATAACATTCTCAATACTTTTGCATTGCACAGCGTGGCTGGACACTTGGACAACCACTAAGGCGTGGCGAGACACCCGCCTTGAACAAGCACAGTGCGACGAGACATCCACTGTTTGAAGCGAGATAACATTCTCAATACTTTTGCATTGCACAGCGTGGCTGGACACTTGGACATCCACTAAGGTGTGGCGAGACACCCGCCTTGAACAAGCACAGTGCGACGAGACATCCACTGTTTGAAGCGAGATAACATTCTCAATACTTTTGCATTGCACAGCGTGGCTGGACACTTGGACAACCACTAAGGCGTGGCGAGACACCCGCCTTGAACAAGCACAGTGCGACGAGACATCCACTGTTTGAAGCGAGATAACATTCTCAATACTTTTGCATTGCACAGTGCGACGAGACATCCACTGTTTGAAGCGAGATAACATTCTCAATACTTTTGCATTGCACAGTGCGACGAGACATCCACTGTTTGAAGCGAGATAACATTCTCAATACTTTTGCATTGCACAGTGTGGCTGGACACTTGGACATCCACTAAGGCGTGGCGAGACACCCGCCTTGAACAAGCACAGTGCGACGAGACATCCACTGTTTGAAGCGAGATAACATTCTCAATACTTTTGCATTGCACAGTGCGACGAGACATCCACTGTTTGAAGCGATATAACATTCTCCATACTTTTGCATTGCACAGTGCGACGAGACATCCACTGTTTGAAGCGAGATAACATTCTCAATACTTTTGCATTGCACAGTGTGGCTGGACACTTGGACATCCACTAAGGCGTGGCGAGACACCCGCCTTGAACAAGCACAGTGCGACGAGACATCCACTGTTTGAAGCGAGATAACATTCTCAATACTTTTGCATTGCACAGCGTGGCTGGACACTTGGACAACCACTAAGGCGTGGCGAGACACCCGCCTTGAACAAGCACAGTGCGACGAGACATCCACTGTTTGAAGCGAGATAACATTCTCAATACTTTTGCATTGCACAGTGCGACGAGACATCCACTGTTTGAAGCGAGATAACATTCTCAATACTTTTGCATTGCACAGTGCGACGAGACATCCACTGTTTGAAGCGAGATAACATTCTCAATACTTTTGCATTGCACAGTGTGGCTGGACACTTGGACATCCACTAAGGCGTGGCGAGACACCCGCCTTGAACAAGCACAGTGCGACGAGACATCCACTGTTTGAAGCGAGATAACATTCTCAATACTTTTGCATTGCACAGCGTGGCTGGACACTTGGACAACCACTAAGGCGTGGCGAGACACCCGCCTTGAACAAGCACAGTGCGACGAGACATCCACTGTTTGAAGCGAGATAACATTCTCAATACTTTTGCATTGCACAGTGTGGATGGACACTTGGACATCCACTAAGGCGTGGCGAGACACCCGTCTTCAACAAGCACAGTGCGACGAGACATCCACTGTTTGAAGCGAGATAACATTCTCAATACTTTTGCATTGCACAGTGCGACGAGACATCCACTGTTTGAAGCGAGATAATATTCTCAATACTTTTGCATTGCACAGTGCGACGAGACATCCACTGTTTGAAGCGAGATAACATTCTCAATACTTTTGCATTGCACAGTGCGACGAGACATCCACTGTTTGAAGCGAGATAACATTCTCAATACTTTTGCATTGCACAGTGTGGCTGGACACTTGGACATCCACTAAGGCGTGGCGAGACACCCGCCTTGAACAAGCACAGTGCGACGAGACATCCACTGTTTGAAGCGAGATAACATTCTCAATACTTTTGCATTGCACAGCTTTGCTGGACACTTGGACATCCACTAAGGTGTGGCGAGACACCCGCCTTGAACAAGCACAGTGCGACGAGACATCCACTGTTTGAAGCGAGATAACATTCTCAATACTTTTGCATTGCACAGCGTGGCTGGACACTTGGACAACCACTAAGGCGTGGCGAGACACCCGCCTTGAACAAGCACAGTGCGACGAGACATCCACTGTTTGAAGCGAGATAACATTCTCAATACTTTTGCATTGCACAGTGTGGATGGACACTTGGACATCCACTAAGGCGTGGCGAGACACCCGCCTTCAACAAGCACAGTGCGACGAGACATCCACTGTTTGAAGCGAGATAACATTCTCAATACTTTTGCATTGCACAGTGCGACGAGACATCCACTGTTTGAAGCGAGATAATATTCTCAATACTTTTGCATTGCACAGTGCGACGAGACATCCACTGTTTGAAGCGAGATAACATTCTCAATACTTTTGCATTGCACAGTGCGACGAGACATCCACTGTTTGAAGCGAGATAACATTCTCAATACTTTTGCATTGCACAGTGTGGCTGGACACTTGGACATCCACTAAGGCGTGGCGAGACACCCGCCTTGAACAAGCACAGTGCGACGAGACATCCACTGTTTGAAGCGAGATAACATTCTCAATACTTTTGCATTGCACAGCGTGGCTGGACACTTGGACATCCACTAAGGTGTGGCGAGACACCCGCCTTGAACAAGCACAGTGCGACGAGACATCCACTGTTTGAAGCGAGATAACATTCTCAATACTTTTGCATTGCACAGCGTGGCTGGACACTTGGACAACCACTAAGGCGTGGCGAGACACCCGCCTTGAACAAGCACAGTGCGACGAGACATCCACTGTTTGAAGCGAGATAACATTCTCAATACTTTTGCATTGCACAGTGTGGATGGACACTTGGACATCCACTAAGGCGTGGCGAGACACCCGCCTTCAACAAGCACAGTGCGACGAGACATCCACTGTTTGAAGCGAGATAACATTCTCAATACTTTTGCATTGCACAGTGCGACGAGACATCCACTGTTTGAAGCGAGATAACATTCTCAATACTTTTGCATTGCACAGTGCGACGAGACATCCACTGTTTGAAGCGAGATAACATTCTCAATACTTTTGCATTGCACAGTGCGACGAGACATCCACTGTTTGAAGCGAGATAACATTCTCAATACTTTTGCATTGCACAGCGTGGCTGGACACTTGGACAACCACTAAGGCGTAGCGAGACACCCGCCTTGAACAAGCACAGTGCGACGAGACATCCACTGTTTGAAGCGAGATAACATTCTCAATACTTTTGCATTGCACAGCGTGGCTGGACACTTGGACATCCACTAAGGCATGGCAAGACACCCGCCTTCAACAAGCACAGTGCGACGAGACATCCACTGTTTGAAGCGAGATAACATTCTCAATACTTTTGCATTGCACAGTGCGACGAGACATCCACTGTTTGAAGCGAGATAACATTCTCAATACTTTTGCATTGCACAGCGTGGCTGGACACTTGGACAACCACTAAGGCGTGGCGAGACACCCGCCTTGAACAAGCACAGTGCGACGAGACATCCACTGTTTGAAGCGAGATAACATTCTCAATACTTTTGCATTGCACAGTGCGACGAGACATCCACTGTTTGAAGCGAGATAACATTCTCAATACTTTTGCATTGCACAGCGTGGCTGGACACTTGGACATCCACTAAGGCATGGCAAGACACCCGCCTTCAACAAGCACAGTGCGACGAGACATCCACTGTTTGAAGCGAGATAACATTCTCAATACTTTTGCATTGCACAGTGCGACGAGACATCCACTGTTTGAAGCGAGATAACATTCTCAATACTTTTGCATTGCACAGCGTGGCTGGACACTTGGACATCCACTAAGGTGTGGCGAGACACCCGCCTTGAACAAGCACAGTGCGACGAGACATCCACTGTTTGAAGCGAGATAACATTCTCAATACTTTTGCATTGCACAGTGTGGCTGGACACTTGGACATCCACTAAGGCATGGCAAGACACCCGCCTTGAACAAGCACAGTGCGACGAGACATCCACTGTTCGAAGCGAGATAACATTCTCAATACTTTTGCATTGCACAGTGTGGCTGGACACTTGGACAACCACTAAGGCGTGGCGAGACACCCGCCTTGAACAAGCACAGTGCGACGAGACATCCACTGTTCGAAGCGAGATAACATTCTCAATACTTTTGCATTGCACAGCGTGGCTGGACACTTGGACAACCACTAAGGCGTGGCGAGACACCCGCCTTGAACAAGCACAGTGCGACGAGACATCCACTGTTTGAAGCGAGATAACATTCTCAATACTTTTGCATTGCACAGTGTGGCTGGACACTTGGACAACCACTAAGGCGTGGCGAGTCACTCGCCTTGAACAAGCACAGTGCGACGAGACATCAATTGTTAAAAGCGAATACGATTATCCAAGATTCACCGGAATGGAAACCATCCTACGACCAGGGAAGAGCGCAGTCCAGTTTGATTTACTTCATGCTGACCGAAGCTACAACAGCGGAAATCGAGGAAGTTTGCGGTTATGCAGCAAATTTCGATAGCTATTGGTCGGAATCCAACTAATAATCTGCATCTGAGAACCTTTATCGAAAATCCTGATATTCCGCGCTTGCCGTAAGTACCCAGTATTTACTACAAATATTACTCCACCTTATATTTTGTGTCTTTGAACAGCGCCGGAGTCCTTTACGAAAAATTTGGCAACGGTGGCACGCGGTGCTGGTTTGTTGATCAAGACGGTCAAAAACTTCGGCATCATGCGTAACGTGCCGCGGATTGGTGCTTGATGCCCGTCACCTGAGACGAGGGGGGAATTATTATAGCCCACGGCAAGGCTGTGTTGCTCAAAAGGTGGACCGATACTCAACGTTTTTCAGTTACGAGCTAACGGCGCTTCCATCAGCGATTTCAAGTGGTAAGTTAGCAATTATTCCAACCATTATCAATCAATTAAAAATTTTTTTTGTCATTTCTAGGCCAAAATTAATCATCGAAGGTGCATGTGCATGTTCCTAGGCGTATTGATCAGCCCAAGGACATTTTGTGATGGTCACATTTTCATTGGTGGGTATCTTTTTATTAATATATTTTATGACTAATTCTATTGATTGAGACATATCCTATTTTCCATAAATTGACGAAAGGATGCTACAGATGAATGCATAAGCGTTGGTGAGCGAACACCCATTTGTTTTTAGACGCTCTCAGAGGCCGGATACCTTCACTTACCACCAGATGTCGGTCGGAAAAATGTAATTATCTACCGCCTTTAATCTGCCGGAGAAAGGAGACTAGCTGTTTCTGAGTAACCATAAGTTCAACATCGAGTCGAAGATTCCATACCTGCCAGAGTAGTGAGATTGGCCGCAGTGCATCGAATGAATTTTCTGGATATATCCCAAGAGTTAAACTACGCAACATGATTTGGCAGCCGACTTTATGCTTAAGCTGCATAAGCGTTCTGAATGATACGTCGCAAGCGTTAATGGTAAAGGGAGGTGAGCAATTTTTTTAACTTTCTTTTAAATTTGTTACCTCATCCATCCAAATTTCTTATTTTGAAGTAGATGTGTTCAAATGATGATAAGCTTAAAATTAAATTTTATTTAATTCTTGATTTTTTTTTTTACTTTTACGTTCTAAATTCGAATCTTTATTCAAATTGTGTTTTTATAATGACATTGCATTTAGAATTCATTAGTTTTAAGTAAATAAAACCAATCTTTGATAACTGATGAAAATAATATGCCAAACAAAAACTAATTTAAGATATATTTATTCTCCTAACCTATCGCCTAATTTTCCTTTAAATCCTTTTCGGCTTTCTAAACATACATAGCTGTTTAAATGCAACAAAAAAAGATTGAATTATTTATGAAATGTCAATAATAATAATGCTTTTGCTTGGTTATTTCTAGATAACAATCGTACGGGTGGTGAAAATCAACTATCCCGATATGGAACTACAACGCTGCACGGGGAAAAGACTACATCACATTTGTATAAAATGCGATGATTCCACGGCGATTGTTTGATTCTATGCTCGCCAAATTTCGCGCGAACACAAACGATTGCTGGCGATTACAGTACCAGCAACAAAAAAAAACCATTTTCCACCCCGTCTGGGGCTGAGTAAATGACCTGAAATTTGTACAAACAGCACCATACACCATGCCATAGACAACACAAATGGCGTGTGCAAATTCGATGATTCCAAGACGATTGTTTGATCTATGCTCGCCCACACACGATACAAACGTATTTAGCGCGAACACAAACGATGGCTGGCGATAACAGTAATAACAAAAAACCACCGCCACCCCTACTGGGGCTGAGTAAATTTCCTGAATATTGTACAAACAGCACCATACACTATGCCACAGAGGGTGGTTTGTACAAAATATTTCGATCCAGACTGATTTTACTCAAACCGTTTGCGCGCTCATTCAAGCAGTGCCATACCTCCTGCTAGTGAATTAGTGGTTCATGGTTCATGAAAAATTTATTTGTTCAAAAAATTTTTTGATTGTTATGACACTAATCTTAGTTTTAATTACTCATACTATTACATTCGATTACCATTCGAATTTGGATTTCTCCAATTGTTCGCTAAACTTAACATTATGAAACGAATTCAAATCCATACGCGGAATACAAATTCAATTTACATTTAATAATTCATAATTTGGATCAAAAAACCAGCATCTAAATAGAATTCAAATTTAAATGCAGACTCACAATTCAGAATCACAGTTCAAATTAAAAAATCATCATTCAGTTCGAAATGATATTAAAATAATAATATCATATTCAAATCTGATTTTGGAATTGTAATTCACAGTTGTGAATTCAAATTCTGGTTTAAGATTCAAAATGTATATATTTCTGATAAAAAATAGAATAATTGAGGCCCTCAGGATCAGAGGGGTGCAAGTGCCAAAATCATCAGTTTTGAGTTTAGTATACATAACGGTGCAAAACTCAGATTTTTTCTATAATTTATTAACACTTGTTTGATTGAATTAAAACTGCTCGGTTTCGAAAAATATATGAGAACTCGAGCACCTTCCCAACTTTGAACCGCGTTTTCTCGAAACTATCATTTAGACACATGTACCCCTTTGATCCCAAGCGCTTCAATTTGAATTCAGAATTTACCTCTACATATTATAATGTCATGGGGTTAATTCATGAGATTTTATGATTTTATACTAAAATGAACGGGTTTTAAATTACAGATTCTCTTTTTAGAATTATATTTTTGGTTCCTATCTTTTCTAGTTGTAGCTGCAGAATCAGATTCAAATGATTTTTAAATAGTGTAATCTAATCGAATCCGTTGACAATTTCAATAGATTACTTATTCTAATTTTGTGTCAATATCAGTTGCCCAACCTATAACGGGTTTTGATGAACGAAGCTTTAAGCTCGCGGGGATAGAGAGGCTACTTTGTACGTCTCGCAAGTCTCAATCAAGCTTTGCAGTCCGGATTTATAATGTTTCGGACAGATATCACATGCTCGCGTATGTCGGCAATGTTGCGGGCAGTAAACTGAAACTGTACAGCGATCACTTATGCAACATGTTGTCATATAGTCTGTACATCTGTAAATCTTCAGTCTCGTCGGGGTGAATGATGCTCGTTTGCCCCTGGTCCGCTGTATGGCCGTAAATTGCCACTGCTACTCCTTTCCCTAGATAATACTACTAGGCTTCGGGTGGCTAGTGGCAATGGTGGTTACAGTTGAGGCTCATTTTTGGTGCGGCCGACGACCGCGCAGTTAGAACAGGTGTGTCTGACTGTGTTGTTGTGGCTTGCTAACAACTCCTAACGGAGGCAAAATTACAACAACAATTTTTTTTTCAAAAAGCTGGATTTTCATGGAAAGTAAAATTGAAACATCAGATAATCTAATCGTATGTTTTAATCCACTATTTTCAATTTCGTATATTTTAAAATTTTCTATGTTAATTTTTAGTCTGTTTAATGGACTTTGGTTGAAACGGGTCGAAACAAGTAGAAATGGATTGACAGTTGATCATCTGTCTCTTTCCGATTGACTTCGACCGATTTGTACCAGGTCGAAACGAATCCTGCTGCCGAGCTGGATTGGTTTCGACTAGTTTCCACTTGCTCCATTGAACAACGACCCAACTTGTTTCGACCAAAACATTGGCTCGTTGAACATCTATCACTTGACCGATACCAGTTGAAACCGATTTTTACCAACGGTTGAACGAAGCTTTTGGTCATTTGACATTAAACTTGATTTGAAAATGCATTAAAAAAAAATTATCATCGACATCTGTAAAGTTTTAAAATATTCTATCGCTAGAATACTAGCTCTTGGTTGAAAGCGATTAACTGCTTTAACGATTTAAGGGTTTCCACATCACAGTGTTCCACATTACAGCATAAAGTAGGCATCGTTTGTGTTAACTGACATTCTATGCAATCCTACTTGAATGGCAGCTGCTTATTTTAATTCTAAATGATTATGATTTTATGTTGAGATATTTCGTTTTAATGAAATGGTTTGAGGTTCAGACCCGTATCTTTATATAGATTCGGTGCTCAGATAGAGATTTTAGATTTCTTTCAGCTCCCAGTTATAATTTTGCTACTAGATAAAAATAATTTGTTGCGATTCCAAATCTTTCTATCGAAACAAAATTGTTTTTGTCGCTAACAAGAACACATTTTGTTGCTTTTTATATGCTTTTAGTAAGGCTTTTTCTAACATTTCAATTTTAGTTTTTCGATTAAAGGATACCTGTTTGAGGATTTCATCGACAAAGTACCTTCACTAGAGCCTAAAATACGTAATTATGGTTCGATTTTCTTTCACATAATTAAGGTTTTGAATTACTCACATTTCGACATTTCAACTAAGGTTTACAAAATACTTAAATTCCTTTTCACTTCAATTCGTAAAAAAAACTTTTTTTTTTAATTGTCATTTAGTCATCGTAGCATTAGCAGTTTAATTCGTGCTAAGCAATACATTCAGTTGAAGCAATACATTCAGTTGAAGATGTGAAAATAAACAACCCTCGAATAAAAAGGATAAATTTGAGTACGGCTGCCGAACTTAGTATTGAGTATGCCTCTCAGAACTTAGTTTGGCGATTGCCCAGTCAAACTCAAAGTTGAGGGCTGCCACTGAAGTGCTGTTTTGAACCAAAACTACTTAATTTTGAGTTTAAAAAAAGGAGCGTGTACGTGTACGTGTACGAGTGTGTAATTCGGTGATTACGGAAAACAATCTTCTCAACACAATCGATTTGTTTGCGCGTCTGGCCGTCCACCCGAGGGCCCCGGAAGGTTTGGTACATCTTATCGAAATGCTTCGCTCGATAAGAATCGAAGGTGATGGATCAAGAAAGAAACACCGGAATCGTCCACTCGGGAGACTTCCGCCGTAAGCAGTAGCGGTACCGCGACGAAGGAAATCAAACGTGGAAAACGGGAACGGGAAGAAGCAGCCGCCGAACAGAAGCTCGAGAAAGAAGCCGAGAAACGGCGAGAAAAATCGATCAGAGGTGTTATTTTATTTTTGTCCGAATAAGAGCTGTTCGATAACTTGTTTTTTTTTTATATTTCAGCTGCTCTAACTGCAGCAGCGGCCGACGAATACGAGCTGCAGGCTGTCACGGAGCGCGAGTCGCGAGCCTTGCAGAGCAAACGAGATCGCAGCGAACGGGATTCCCATACCTGCATCCTGCACTGAAATACCGGTGTATATTTTCGATTCTGGAGGGCAGTCGAAGAGCAGTTTTGGAACAGAAAATTACTCCGGTAGTAGAACGGAGTGGATCTGTTACAGTGCTCAAACAGGAACAAAATCTCCGTAATTCGGAAACCATGGAAGGAAAACCGGTTCAAGTGCTGGAAACCGGAGACGACCACACGTTTGTGTTAAACGAAAATGCACTGAACGAAATATTGTTTAGGAATAGGTTCCGGACCGAACTGTGTTGTATCGGTAGCCGGTGATCTTCGAAAGGGCGAAAGTTTTCTGAATTTGTGGCTGCGCTAATGTACTCAAAGTACGGATGTCATTAGGTTGCCTCAGCCTGATTGGATGACGGAAACAAGCCGCTAACCCGATTTTTGTGGCGCGGTAGAAGTGAACGGGACACAACCGGTATACTTATGTGGTCGGATATTTTTCTGCACGACATGCCGAAAGGAGGAAAGTTGGCAATTCTGCTCATGGAGCCACGGGGTGCCTTCGAAAGCCCAAGCACATCACGGGATTGTGCTTCAGTTTTTGCGTAGAGTACTGTCCATAGAGATCTTCTGACTAAATAATTAGAATTGTAGATACGCTAAACTCTCTTCTATTACAGCTATCCCTGAAAATGGACGTCTAGCGTTTACAAAGGCGAAAACAATGGCAAAAATTGTTCCAGAGACTTCAGTTTCTAGCCGAAGACTGGTACGAAGCTGGTGCATTAGGAGAATTTCACGGAAATTGTATGCTTTCTCATGCCACACCCCGGCTTAACCGTGGCTACGAATCAAACATTCGTTGGCTGACATTACCCCAGAGTTGAAAAAATCTCAAGGAGCTGGTTCCCATGTTGTTAGTCCCACAGAACCTCATTGTCAAAGATATCAATGGTCAGAACTTGAGATTTAGTTCAATATTTCAAATCATACATCCATTTACAAGGGAAACGATCTGCCCGAACCCAAAGTATGCTCGTTGCAACGGCTAAAGCAAATAATCTCACGGCAGTGGCGGCTGCTGAAGAAATCTATGTCCAGTTTGTGGAAGATGTTTGCGGTGAAGCAAAACCTTACCTGAACTCAAACCATCTGGATTCAGAACATAATCACATCAAGAAGAAGTTTTACATCACTCTGGCTAACCTAAGATGGAAGGAGAGAAGTTTTCCGAAAAATACCGTGAAAAGTTGGAACTGGACTCCAATGACGCATCCACCACGTTCCGGGCGCGTAACGAAAGCAAAAACAGCCGAACAGATTGGTGCAATACTAAACTAAAAAGTCATCGCAACGACAATTACTTGGCAAGTAACGATCTGTTGTACCTGTCCCTTGGATCCAACTACTGCGTCGAGGAGTATGCCGACCGCCTGCCGAGTATCCATAATATGTTGCAAGAATACCAAATCCACTCGAACGTTGTTTTTTTTTCCAGACAAACCAATGTTCTACCATGCCATTAGCGTAAGTTGAATCTTGTTTAATTTATAGAGACAATATTCATAATTATTGTTTTCCAACAGCAAAAGTACGATCAGCTTCGGATGGTGGATCAAAACTCGGAAAACTTTCAAACTCCCAGAAAATGGCAAAATATCTGGAAGCCACCTGTTTCGAAATGTATCGAATCCATGCGACCGCTGCATCCGCCCAAGATTTGGGAAGACATAAGCCCCCAGTTCTTGGTTACCTTCTGGTCCCTGAAAATGTGTGATCTGCAAGTTCATATTGAGAGTTATCAGAAGGAAATAAACAAGCTAAAGCAGCTGACCAAGTCATCAATGGGTTCCAAAGAACAAAATGCATCGAAGAACAAGAAGGAACAGGAGCGCCACAATTCTCTGATCGATAAGTCACAGGACGAGAGAAAGAAACATCAGGAACACGTCGACAAGATCATGCATCGACTGACGAGCGAGATGATTCCTGGTGCCTATCCCGAGTCTGCAGCTTTGTCTGTTCTCGCGGTGCAGACTCACAGCCTTGGATGCGTTGAACTTTGCCACACAGCCTTGAAGACGGTCAATTTGTTTACCTTCCTATGCTACTATCGAATATTCTGCAACACCACTTACTCCCGAAAACGAAGCCACACATTACGGGAGATTCCTGTGCGCTATGTTGGAGATGGTTATGCGATGACATGCCGATTAGAGCACATTCAGTCGCGAGTGCTGCAATTATCCAGGCTAAGTAACAAAATTCCGCGTGAGCAATCAAGCAAACGAAATCTATCGTCACGTTTGCCACAAGTGGCATGACAAAATTACCGAAGCGATGGTGTTTTGCTTAGATTCCAAGGTTTACATACATATTTGCATTTAGCTGATTATTCTTATGCGAGTTTTGCCAAGCTTCCCGGTACTTGCCAAGCTGACTCAGATAATTGCAAAAAAGTTGAAAAGTTGAAATGAGAGGTATGTTCTTTTATCTCTTTCGCTTTTTGTAAACTACAAAATTGCATGTATCGGCAGCACCAAATTGTTGGCCAGTGAAGCTAAAGGTTGAGACGAATTAAAAGTCAGATATGGAGACAAAATCATTCTGAGCTGGAGGAACTCTTGTACCAATTCTACACTACAGCTCACAGCAACCGCTGTGTTATTCTAAAATTTGAACACTTCAATCGGTGAACGCTGGACCGCTTCGTCCAAGACTGTGACAGGTAACCGGAACAAGAACAATCAACTTTTACTTGCAGTTTTACTTGCTGTTATAGATCTAAAAGGTAAGTTTATTTCAATCAATATTAATCAGAAGTTTTATGCTTTACGCATCCTGAACCGCAAGGCAGAAATATTTTACTTAGTACATGAAAAGAAAACTTTTTCTTAGCGTTATTCGAGATCTTGGGTTCTATTTTTGTTTCCTAATAAAAAAAATATGTTTATTCTTTGAATTTGTATAGCTTAAAGGTTTCTTTACATTCCGACATAAGTGATGAAAACATTTTTCAAGAAAGCAATATGTGTTTGCAGAATCAGAATTTAGATTCAGTATTCAGATTCCAAATAAGATACATATTTATGATTTTGATACAGAATTCAAATTCAGATTTTTGAAGCAGTTTTCAGAACCCATATTCAGAATTCTGATTCGGAATTCAGAATCAACATTCAGCTTCAGTATTCAGATTCAAAATTTAAATTCAGAACACAGATTCAGGATTCAGATTTAGAACCCATGTTCAGAATCTAGATTGAGAATAAAATTGAATTTGGTTCCTGCAATTGTTTGCTTTTTACTCTGTTAACGCATTAGGAAGCCAGACAGAATCAAAATTCATATTAAGAATTTAATTCATATTTACAATTTAGAATCGGCATTGAAAATTCAAAACTCCAATTTGATGCAGACTTATAATTCAGAGTCACAGTTAAAATTCAAAAATCATCATTCTGTTCCGAATTTATAGTCAAATGCATGATTTGAATTCCAAATTTAGCGCTGATGTGGTCTAGTGGATAGGCTGGCGCGAGTCTGGTAACCCAGGCGTACTGGGTTCGATTCCCGGTATCGGCAAGAAAAACTTTTGGGATCGTATCCCATAATAGTTGCCGACAAGTAAGATTTGTTTCCATATATAACTTACTTTATACCTATAACTAAATATTCCAGAGGGAATGCATCTGTGGTTAATCTCAAGAGACTAATGCAAGCGGAGTGGATTGCCAACCATTGTAGGTCTCTGAAGGTTGGATGCCTTCCCTCGACGAACCATCGGCCGTGGAAGCCTGAGAAGCAATTCGAAGGCCAAGCCACACAGACATAGGCTGAACCTTGCTACCGATGGGGGAACCATACATACATACATACATACATACATACACAAATGCATGTTTTGATTTTTAAATGCATTTCAGTCATTCAGCATCAAAATTAAAATTTCGATTATCCGAATTTCCCCTCTTTGGTAATTTTTGAAATTTTAAAGTCGATTTTTGACAAAAACAGTTTTTCGAAAAAAACACCACTTTGGTTGATTTTCATGAGCAAAAAGTGGTTTCTCGTATTTCTCGTATCGAATCAAGTATTAGATTTGCCCTTTTGAAATGTTACGTGAGATTTGCAAACATCTTCAATCACCTACTCTTTCAAGCAAAAGCATGAATACATGCTAGAGCGAAAGCTATTTTATTTGGGAAGCAAGAAGGAGATAACACCGAAACAAACCAAGGTATAGAAAATCGCATCGACTTTGAGAAAACGGAGTCTGGCGTGCGGAAAGGAAAATAAAAACAACAAAACAAATCTTGTTAAGTTGGCAGCTCCACCTGCATAACCTAATTAAACAGTTGGTATTTTCTAGCCGTGCTCCACCGATTGGCCACCAGTTACGAGCTGTTCGAAATTGAAAAAAAAACAGCCAGACAGGCAATTGCCCAAAGTCTACAGAAAAGGCGTTGAAACCGTGAGTATTTCTTGGAACCAAAGTTATATTTATTCCTGAACGGAAACTCTTTTTCTGACAGGACCCCTTTTTTGATCAAGCTCTCGAGATTCACCAGTGACCACCTTGTGCACTTCCGGTTCCGATATCCGAGAGGGCAACTCGCCACTTCCCTGTTGACTGAAATCACATTCAGACGCCGCTACCTAGTGCTTCGGCGGACAAGCAGCCAACCAAGGAAAGCAAGTTTCGGCGCCCTCTTCCGGAGCACATGTTCGTGCCGATCTAAAGGGGTGAGTCATTCGAAAACCTTCCGAAGTCCAATAGGGCCACCGCCTACCATCAGCTGAGGACACATTTGCCGGTTTTTTTTCGTGTCTACTGGTGGTCAAAGACGTTTTTCGAAGTCCATTTTGTGGGATTAGCCAACTGCAGGACAGTTTCGTTTCCCTAGGATCGATGCGGTGGTTCGGAGTACGAGAAGGGGTCACCGGTGCGGAAATACCCTCTCAATCGCTTGGCCAACAGATGACAAGAGAATGGAGCACCAGAGAAAGTCCACAGAATGGACAGGAACATCGAACGTCCTTCGGACGCGCTGAAGTGCGCGGAATTGCAGCTGTTGTCAGCTATATCACGCGTGCTCAAAGTGAATGGTGGTGTCCAGTGTCAATGCATGAAAGCAGTGTGGAGGACTGGATAGGTCTGTCGTACTCAACGGCGGAAGTAACAGCCCACCCGATGTGGGAGGATGATACGGTGCGGCGAAGGGATTGGGCGAGGCTCAAGCAAGGTCTGCCAGCACCTAATAAACGCCTGGAAGGTATGCAACCGGAGAGCCGAAGCATCTAAGCAGAACCAAATGTAAGTCGCTAACTTTTATTAATATTTGGGGAGAAAATGGCACCTATCGATTGAAGTTAATCAACACTTATGTTCGCAAAAGCTTGTTGATATCAGTCTCGTTTGAACTACGGTACGTTGCACATCGTGTGTGTGAGCTGAATCGAAATCTAATTTATTTTTCTTCTCTCCTTCCACACGCTATTGTCGAGCGGTGCAATGACCCACAACGATACACCAAGGTCATCGAAAAATGAAGTTCGAGTGCGGAAATATCACGAAAATTATGCTGGGCCATATCTCGTTATGGCTGAAACAAATGTCGGAAATATATCTGCTGCGAAGATTGCTAAAAGTCTGGTGAAGAAATTTGGTGACGATTTTATACGTGCTATGCCGGTTTCTAAAACCAAAATGAAAATTTTGATGCGATCGAGGGATGCTGCTAATGAAATAGCAGGCATCGGTACCTCAAATGAAGTGCGTTTTTTTATCCCCCAACGGCTGGTGGAGTGCCTTGGGGTAGCCTATATTGAGCCGGATATTTGTGATGAAGAATTGAAGTTTGCTAATGCGTACGATAAACGCAAGTCGAATCAAGTTGATAACCCGGAGATAGTTCATGCTCGTCGTGTGCTTAGAAAATTAGCTGATGATAAAGAGGAAGCCCTGTTTACGGTGATTTTTACTTTCGCTGGGCAGAGTTTACCTACTCACATCGAGTTGAATAGAGTGCTTTATTCTGTTAAGCAGTACATTTATCCTGTCCGCCAGTGTGGTAACTGCTGGCGCTTGGGACATGATAAAAAAGGATGCAAGAGTGCTAAACGCTGTAACCAATGCTTGGAGCAAGTGGGCGGCGAAGATCATGCTTGTGAAAATAGTGAGCCCCAGTGCGTTAACTGTTTGGGCTCCCATCGGGCCAATGATCACAAGCTTTGTCCGAAAATAATTCAAAAAAAGAAAACCGATAAAGAGCGGCGCGACACTTTTTCACAAGGACGTGTCGATTGGTTTTGTGGAACAACTTCAAATGAATCATCAAACTCACTAACTATCATCTCCCAACCAACAACAAAATCCACCGTGGCAGTTGCTTGCCAAACAAGTAATGTTGACAAGAATGGGTCTAATCCTTCCAGCAAACGTCGTCATAATGTCGATTCGGACGATGAGCTTCCCCAACTTGAAGTTAACATTTCTGACGGGGTTTGCGATTCGATCCGATCGACGATTGAATCTACTGAGGTCATCGATATCGTTGCAGAGGCTCTGGAAGTTCCTGAGGAAGATGTTGAAACTCGACAAAAAATTCAACAAATGGTTTTGGAGAGAATTTCGGATGTTGTAAGTGATAAAATGAAAGGATATTTTGCTAATCTCAGATTATGAAAAACACCACACCGAGCACTTTAACAGCCACCGTTCCTCTGCAATGTCTACAATGGAATTGTAGAGGGATAAATAGTAAACGCTCATCTTTAATCCAGCTCATAAATACACACAATATCAATATTTCGCTTTTGAGTGAAACACATCTCGACAATCACACAAACTTTAGTCTACCGCAGCACACCATTTTTCGTAAAGATCACAGACGAAACTCGATGGGCGTAGCCATCGCGATTCGTTCAGAACTGAATCCCGTAGCATTTCCTATTGCACTGTCAGCGGATATTCAAGCCGTTGCCTGCCAGATCAAATACATCTCCGGGTTGATCACTATTGTATCTGTGTACATACACCCGCAAGCCAACATATCGCAGACTCAGTTTGATAATTTTTTATCAACCGTTCCGAAACCGTGCATCATTGGAGGAGACTTTAACGCAAAACATCACCTATGGGGAAGCGATCATGGAAACACACGTGGAGACCGTCTTCATCAAGCCATCGAAACATCTCATCTCGTCATTCTCAACAATGGTCAGCCAACTAGGTTTGATGTAAACCGGTCGTGGGGCGCAATTGATATCACGCTGGTTTCTTCGAGCCTTAGTTTGTGCTTCGACTGGGAGGTTTTGGATTCACCAAATGGAAGCGATCATTTTCCGATAGTTTTTCATTCGAGTACTACATGCGCGATGAAATTCTACTCTGGAATCAATGTTCGGAAAATCGACTGGGAACGTTTTACCGGAAGCCTCGAGGAATCATTCGTCGAAAATGGAGAACCGGATAGCTTTGATGTCTTCTTTGAGCTGATTTGGCAAGCACTGCGCAGATCCTGTCCATCAGTAAACTCGAACCACACTCGCCGAATACCGCAACCCTATTGGGACGAAGAGCTAACAGAAGCGAAGAAAGCCACCAGAGTTGCTTTCCGCGCTTGGAAACGAGAGCTGTCAACCGAAGCTTACGAAGGGTACGCTAATACAGAACGAAGGTTCAGAAATTTGGTACGCGAGAAGAAGAGGAAAAGTTGGCAACATTTTTGTGATAGTTGTGATAGTTCTACGTCCCTCACAACCTTATGGAGGATGGCTAGAAGATTCAAAGGGCGCGGAGAGCCATCAAAAAACCTTAGAATTTCGGACAATTTGGCCAACGATGTTTTGGACAAGTTGGCTCCCTCATCTGCCAAAAATCCACCCCCGGCTTTTCTACAATGTTCGTGTTGCCCTCAAACTGGTTTACCATTCTCAGTATCGGATATTCAAGCAGTTTTAAAAATCGGTAAAGATTCGGCTCCTGGTTTGGATGGTGTTCCATATTCCGTCATAAATCATCTCCCATGGGCGGCGCTTAGTCAGTTGCGAAAAATCTATTGCCAAATTTTTGCTTCAGGAAGAATTCCGGAAAGCTGGAAAACCTTTAAAATTGTACCGATTCCTAAAAGTGGTCATGATCCGATTTCTCCTTCTGCTGTTCGCCCAATCGCGTTAGCTTCATGTTTTCGCAAAGTGTATGAACTCATAATCAAAGATCGACTAGAACATTTCATCGAAAACAACAACTTATTCCCTTCAGCTATCAACGGTTTTAGGAAAGGACGAGGAACAATGGATGCGTTGTTTCCCCTGATTAATGAAGCTTCTTTAGCTTTGAAAAGAAGAGAGCATGTGGTGATATGTAGCCTCGATATCAAAGCCGCCTACGACAACGTGGAAATTAATGTTCTGGTCCGCGAATTACGCTCATTAACAGTCCCTGAATGCCTAGTAAGAAGTATCTTCCATCTTTTTGAAGAAAGGAATTTGTGCATTTCAAATGGATTAGATTCAATATCTAGGACAACGTGGAAAGGCCTTCCTCAGGGATCTCCACTAAGTCCGTTATGCTTTAATGTTGTGATCAGTGGATTGATCAACAGTGTCCCTCCTGATGTGATAACCGTAAATTACGCCGATGACACAACAATTGCTGTAAGAGGAACCTCGCTGGAGCATAGTTGCGAATCTCTCCAAAGGGCAGTGGATATAGTTGTGGAAAATATTTTCGACCTTGGGTTAGAACTTTCGCCCACGAAATGTAAGTGCCTTCTGATCTCGACACAACAATGCGATAATCCCCCAGAAATAAATATCGGCGGTTGCACTTTGGAATACGTCAGATCCCTGAGGTTACTCGGCATGTACCTCACACGAAATCTGTCGTGGTCGTGTCATATTAGAGAGGTACAAAAACGTACGGCTCCGTATCTTAACTTTCTACGAAGCATATCGGGCCAGTCATGGGGAGCACATCCAGCAGCAATGTTAGCTATTTTCAAGTCATGTGTGAGATCAATATTGGAATACGGTTCCATATTTATGACGGAGTTAACACAAAAAGAAGCCATCGTTTTGGATAGACTACAATGGGCAGGAATTCGAATCTGTTTGGGCTCCACAAAAACCACCCACACAGGTTCACTCGAAGTGATGGCTGGTATTATTCCGCTGCAACAAAGAAGAGAACTTGCTGTCATGCGTTTTGTAAATAAAAGAGCGTCACTTTCTTCTTGGCATGGTCAATACTCCAGACCGATCTTGGAAGGTGGCTTAGTGGCTACGGGAATACACCGCGCCATAAGAATGCTTAACGAATTTATTCCACTTGAACAGCCTCTAAATAATCTCCCATGCTACATGGTCAACCGTGAAGT
The DNA here is from genome assembly GCF_029784155.1 of Uranotaenia lowii. Classification (NCBI taxonomy): domain Eukaryota; kingdom Metazoa; phylum Arthropoda; class Insecta; order Diptera; family Culicidae; genus Uranotaenia; species Uranotaenia lowii. The sequence continues at coordinate 328,387,702 of NC_073692.1, read as the reverse complement.
TGTAAGAACAATAATATCCATTGATCTCACTGTTAAACGGTTATGTTCAGAACACCAGAACTCATCGGCAGCTGATTTGGTTTCAAACTATCTCTTGGAAGTGTATGCCAACGCGAAAATCTTGGCAACTGACGGGTCGAAAGATATACACGGCACAGGTTATGCTGTGGTAAATAGTTTTGGAGCGCCTGCAGAAGGGATCAAACTCGACAGTAAAGCATCAGTTTATATGGCAGAGCTTCTAGCAATCAGGCATGCTGCGAAAATGATCGTAAGCCTTCCTGTTGCTCAGTATATTATTCTAACCGATAGTTTGAGTTGTCTCACGAGCCTTCAAAAAATCAACATCAATCAAAAATATCCCGTTGCTTGGTACGATATAAAAGCTTCCATTCTTGAAGGACAAAGAATGGGGCACGAGATCCATCTGATATGGGTTCCGTCTCACAGAGGTATTCCAATGAACGAGTTGGCAGATCAAGAGGCGAAAAGTGCGTGCATCAATGGTGGTACAGCAGATTATATTTTAACATCATTCGACATCCAGTTTCCGATTCGGCGTACAACAGTGCACAAATGGCAAGCAAAGTGGAATGCAGGAACTAAAGGACGTTTCTGTCACAGCATCATCTCTAACGTTTCGCTCCAACCATGGTTTAGTAGCTTGGATCTCAACCGCAGACAAATTGTAATCCTTTCCAAATTAATATCAAATCATTCACGGCTCCCTGCTCATCTGACTAGAAATGGTATCCTATTGGACGCGACGTGCAGTTGTGGCGAATCCATCGCAGATCCTGATCACATTATCTTCGCATGCAGCAGATTTGAAAATCTTCGTAGACCTATTTGGCGAATTTTAATGAAAAAAGGAATTCCACCCGATATTCATTTGATACTAAAAAAGAAAGACATTGAATTATATAAAACGATAGCTAATTTTGTAATTGAATGTAAAATAGACATGTAAGTAGAAGAGTAATTAACACTTGGCCGGTTATGTTATAGAGGTAAAGCCAATAAAAAAAATTAAAAAAAAAAAAAAAAAAAAAAAAAAAAAAGCTTGTTGATATTATTTTGTGGCACCGACCAAACCAACCGTTGTTACACATCATTTCTAATTTTTTCAACGTGAACATATATTTATGTCAGCAGTAAAATAAGATGATTTATAATCGGAAGATAAAGATGAACTTAAGATTTCATGTAATATTTAATTTGATATAACACTCGGTATGATACATTGTAAAATTAGCACATACATTGCTCATATCATGCAATCTCAAAAAGGTTTAAGAATTTAGATTTGGGTTTTTAATAACATGAAACCATTTAACATTACATTATCAAGCATGAAATTCAAACTCAATTTAAAGAAACTTATTTTATCGTGTTATTTCGTTTTCGTGTTTTTCGTTTTCGTGTTTTTTCGCGCAAAATCTAACGGCCGCATTTTTGGATAGAAAAGTGCATCCACGCGATCTGAATCTGATTTGGTCTGTGTATTATTCCAAGGCTTAAACCTGATCAACGAAAGTGCATTAAGTATCAATTACAAACGGCAGTGGCTGGAGAAACTCGTGCTCCAATTCTACACCACATCAAGCAGTGCATGCTGGACCGCTTCGTCTAAGACTGAGCCATTGGTAACCGGAACAAAAAAGACCAGTCAACTTTCAGTTGTTTTCGACTTGCTGATACAGTTTCAAACGGTAAGTTTTATTGAATTTTAATCAACAGTTCTATGTTCAACGCATTCCGAACCGCGGTACAGAAAGATTATACATAGAACATAAAAAGAAGAAAAATTCTTCTAACACTTATTAGTAATAATTTTATTATATGTGAAATTAACACAAAATATTATAAACTTCTGAATCGAAGCAATCGGAAGATTCCCTTTAATTAAACCACGGTATAAGAAAAGCTCAGATATTGCTATTTCAATCCAAAACGAAGTAAGTTACTTTTGAAATACCGGTAGATACCGGTATTTCAAAAGTAAGTTCAGATGAACTTTTCTTATACTGTGCTTGAATTAAAAAGAATCTTTCGATTGCTTTCATTCAGTATAATTATTCAACCCTGTAGGCTCATATCATATATTAGAAACATGTTGATTATTGATTCATTTTAAGAAGCTTTTTCATAATTTTATGGCACTTGTTCATCATGACAGTTAGAAAGAAATCAACTTTAAGGTCGAGAATTTCTTTCAAATCTCAATCAATTAAGCCACACATCAAGTTCTTCAGTTTGTCTGTAATTTGTTATCAGTCTCATACAACTTTACCTTTATTGGTCCAGATGGTTTGAAATGTAACAATCATCTAAACTACAGCTAAGTGTGTAGAATTAAATATTTTATTTAAGAGTTTAAATATATTTGTGCGTTTACATTACGTCGTTTTTTTATAACTACGTTGAATGTATTGTTCCAAACATTTGCAGCTTATATTAGATACGTCAATTTACAAGAATTTTTAGTAACGTCATACAATGAGAATAGCGATTCTTAGTGTAATTCTTTTACATTAGGTTTGTTCAAAGATTTTGTTGATTTCTACCAATATCAATCAACCAAAATCTTCCCCAGTTCCAAAGAGATTATTATTTTCGTACAGTTTCGATCCGAAACAACTTATTGTTAGCACTCTTATAATACTGTTAATATAAAATTGGTCGTTCACTACGAAATGCAATACTTTGAATTTTTTCTACAAATATTTTTAATTTGATTTGTGAATATTGTTTGGAACGGATAGCTTATCGGTTGCTTTATTATCTAAATAAAAGTTAGCTATTTTGTTTTTTTACCATTTTCAAAAAGCCAAAAATGAAGCGAAACTAAAATAGGTGAATAAAAAATTGTTGAGAATCAGTTTGCAGTTTCAGATTCAGATTTAGATTCAGTATTCAGATTCAAAATTAGGTTTAGGATTAACTTTCAGATTTCAAATTCAGAATTTAGATGCAGATTTCAGATTAGATAAGATTCAGAACTCATATTCAGAATTCAGATTCGGAATTCATAATAAGCGTTCGGGTTCTGAATTTGAATTCAGAGTTCAAATTCAAAACTCAGATTCTGGATCCAGATTCAGAACAAAATCGATGTTGTTATTTTTGCAATTTTTTGCTTAACTTAACACTGTGAAACGGAATTCAAATTATATGCAGACTCACTGTTTAAATTCAAAACTCATCGTTAAGTCATTCATATACAAGATTCAAATTCAGATTTTAGATTTGAAATTCAAATTCGCTAATTCAATTTAAGGTTACAGTGTGTAAATACTTATGCAAATATGAAATAGTTAGCCTTTACTTCTAAGTAAGGTTTAAAATAAAAATACTCTCAAAGGCATTGAATTTTTTGCTTCTAGCTCTTGACTTAGTTCAAATTCAAAAATTATCATTAAGCCTCGAATTAATATTTAAATGCAAGATCCAAATTCCAAATGAATCGAAAAATTTTAAGTTTGAGCTCTATGAGGCACCCCTAAACCAAGTCCGATTGAGATTTTACACAGGTCAGTTTTTTGGACCAATCTACTAAATGTATTTAGTCGATCATCGAAATTCGACATGAACCAATAGGCTGCCACCCCTAGATCACATATTATGAAGTCACATAACTGATTTCAAAACTTCGATTTGGTACATAATTACATGGAAACATGTAACATTATATCACCAGGCATGTAATTCAAACTCAATTCAAGGAAATTTATTTTTTCGTGTTGTTTACATTGAATATTGCAGATTTTTTTTTCCGCGAAATCGAACGGCCGCATTTTTGGAAAGTGCATCCACGCGTTTCGAGCGAAATAATAAACCCGAGAAGTCAAGAAGGTAGAGTACAAAGCTTTTCGTCAGGTTACAGATCCACCGTTCTATACAGTATCAAGATAACCAGAATCTGATTTGGTCAGTGTACTGATCGCAAGAGTGGCTGGAGGAACCCGTGTACCAATTCTACACCACAGCACACAACAACCGCCACTGTTCTACTTTAATAGTTCTGGAATTTTCTGTAATTCTAAAATTTAACACAACTGGTGCATGCTGGACTGCTTCATCTAAGGCTGTGCTATAGGTAACCGGAAGAAAAAAAAAAAACTTTCACTTGCAGTTGTACTTGCTGATATAGTTTAAAACGGTAAGTTTTTTTTTTTTTTCAATATTAATCAGCAGTTTTATACTCTATGCGTCCTGAAGCGAATGGCAGGATAATTTTACTTGGAACATAAAAAGAAAACATTTTCTTTCACGTTTTCAATAACGAACACTTTACAGGAATACTGTTGAAGCTTCAAGATTTAAAGCAATTGTTATGATTATCATGACTATATATTTTGTATGGTTACATTACGTCGTTTTAATGTAACCATACAAAATATATAGTCATGATAACTAATTTAAAAGTATTGTTCCAAATATTTACAGCATCTATTCTGTCAATTTATTAGGATTTTTATTTCCGACATGGAATTTGTTGAAATTTTGTTGATTAATACCAATATCAAAGAACGAAGTTCTTCCCCAGTTTCAAAGGAATCATTCAGAGGGCATCTATTTTCGTTTAGTTTCGAAACAACTTAATACCATGACTCAAATAATACTACTTGCGCACTTCGAATTGCAATATGAGATCATGAGTGCTGTTATTCTTTAACAACAACCAATATGTTTATTCTTTGAATTTGTGTTGACCAATATTTTGATTCTTTTCATAATTATTGTTTGGAATGGATAGCTTATCGGTTGCTCTATTATCTAAATTATAGGTCAGCTGTCTTATTTTTTACAATTTCTAAAAAGTCACAAACGAAGCGAATCGAAAAGAACTTTTTCAAGAGTTTAATTTTATTTCAGGTGTATGTACAACATGAACACTCTACGAGGCTATTTGAAAAAGTCAGTATCTGAAACAAAGCCTTCTTTTGAAAAAAATGAAGAAGATAAAACTCGAACTGGGTCAGAAACTGATCAACCGAAAATTGATGCGAGCAAACCTAAGAAACGTAGCGTTCGAGCTACCAAAAAATCTCTGGATGACAGCAACAAATCAAACCAAGATTTGAAGACAACTAAAACACCTAAGAAGAAAAAAAGAAATGTTTCAATTGATTCGATTCCGGATGAATTTTTTGATATTACTTTTACGCAAGAACAAACAGACTAAATGTCTTTTCATATTTAAAAAATCTTTTTGTTTCAATCAAAACCAATGTTAAGCGTAAAGATGAGAGTTTGAGATAAAATCAAATAAAAATAACTGACACAAAATCAATATTTTAACACAATTTTCATTGTCTTTTAAAAGAAATCATTCCAATTACTAAACGAATTCTTTTGGATGGGCTCTTCTATACATTTACTTTTTTTTAACATTTCCATGATTATGTATCGTATTAAGACAGTAATGTACACATGTACTTTGTTTCGTAGTTAGATCAGGAACAATGGTTGCTTATATATAAATAACTTTTTGAGATTTTGTCTTGGACACTTGGTCATCCACTTAGGCGTGGCGAGACACCCGCCTTGAACAAGCACAGTGCGACGAGACATCCACAGTCCACTGTGCAGGTGAGCAATTTTTTTTACCTACCTTTACATTTAAATTTGTAACCATTCAAGACTTATCAAAATTTCTTATTTTAAAGTAGATGTCTTCAAATGATGATAAGCTTGAAATTAAAATTAATTTAATTCTTGATTTTTTTTTACTTTTATGTTGTAAATTCGAATCTTTAGTCAGATTGTGTTTTTATAATGATATGGCGTTTAAAAGTCAGTTTTGATTAAATAAAATCAATATTTGATAATTGATGAAAATAACATGCCAAACAAAACACAAATTTTGGATCAATTTATTCCCCTAGCCTATCACCTAATTTTCCTTTCAATCCTCGGCTTCCCATACATAGCTTAAATGGTACAAAAAAGATTCAATTGTTTATGAAATGTCAATAAAATAATGGTTTTTATTGATTGTTTCTAGATAACAATCGTACAGTTGCTGAAAATAAGCGATCCCGATAAGGAACTACACCGCTACACGGGTAATAGACTTTTGACATTTGATTTCTCCAATTGTTCGCTTAACTAAACATTGTGAAACGAATTCAAATCCATACGCGGAATACAAGTTCAATTTACATTTTATAATTCCTAATTTGGGTTCAAAAAACCAGCATCTAAATAGAATTCAAATTTAAATGCAGACTCACAATTCAGAATCACAGTTCAAATTAAAAAATCATCATTCAGTTCAAAATAATATTAAAGTAATAATATCAGATTCAAATCTGATTTTGGAATTGTAATTCGAAGTTGTGAATTCAAATTCTGGTTTAAGATTCCAAATGTACATATTTCTGATAAAAAATAGAATAATTGAGGCCCTCAGGATCAGAGGGGTGCAAGTGCCAAAATCATCAGTTTTGAGTTAAGTATACCTAACGGTGCAAAACTCAGATTTTTTATAATTTTTTAACACTTGTTTGAGTGAATTAAAACTGCTCGAATTCGAAAAATATATGAGAACCCGAGCACCTTCCCAACTTTGAAGCGCGTTTTTCGAAACTGTCATTTAGGCACCTCTACCCCTCTGATCCCAAGCGCCTCAATTTGAATTTAGAATTTACCTCTACATATTATAATGTCATGGGGTTAATTCATGAGATTTTATGATTTTATACTAAAATGAACGGGTTTCAAATTACAGATTCTGTTTTTAGAATTATATTTTTGTTTCCTATCTTTTCTAGTTGTAGCTGCAGAATCAGATTCAAATGATTTTCAAATGGTGCAGTCTAATCGAATCCGTTGATAATTTCAATAGATTACTTATTTTAATTTTGTGTCAATATCAGTTGCCCAATCTATAACAGGTTTTGATGAACGGAGCTTTAAGCTCGCGGGGATAGAGAGGCTACTTTGTACGTCTCGCAAGTCTCAATCAAGCTTTGCAGTCCTGATTTATAATGTTTCGGACAGATATCACATGCTCGCGTATGTCGGCAATGTTGCGGGCAGTAAGCTGAAACTGTACAGCGATCACTTATGCAACATGTTGTCATATAGTCTGTACATCTGTAAATCTCTAGTCTCGTCGGGGTGAATGATGCTCGTTTGCCCCTGGTCCGCTGTATGGCCGTAAATTGCCACTGCTACTCCTTTCCCTAGTTAATACTTACTAGGCTTCGGGTGGCTGGTGGTAATGGTGGTTACAGTTGAGGCTCATTTTTGGTGCGGCCGACGACCGCGCAGTTAGAACAGGTGTGTCTGACTGTGTTGTTGTGGCTTGCTAACAACTCCTAACGGAGGCAAAATTAGAAAGAATTAGAATATTCCATCTGGATGCGGTCCGGGTGGATGCTCAATGGTGCCTTGATGACGATTGATGCGTGATCACGCTGCCAGGGATTCACAGGTTGATGAGAGTTCAGGATGCCGCGTCGCGATTTGGCGTGGCTAGGCAGGCTGTCTGCTGGCAGTAAAGAAACGACTGCATGACTCTGATGAAATGCTGGACGACCTAATCCATTTGCCCTTTGGATTGAGTTGTGTAGTGTGTGGCGGGAGTTTGATATAATATCATGAGAGGATTATTCTCTAACATTGTTACAACAGAAACAACTTTCTAAGAGCGCAATTTCCGTTCAAAGTAACATTTGCATTAGTCGTTGAAATCGTATGTTGTTATAAACTGTTTTATATTTACATACCTACATTTTAAAAATTTCTTTGTAGATTTCATACATCATTGAATTGGAAAGTCAAAACCGTTTTGTTTATATAACCATTCGAATTTTTTGCTGCATGAACATACATTTTTATCGGCAGTATGATAAGAGGGTTTGTAATCAGGAACAAAGCTCAGTTTCAAAATTTAATTTCAGATAACAGATTCAGGATTCAGATTTAGTATTCATGTTCAGAATCTAGATTCAGAATAAAATAAAACTTGTTTACTGCAATTGTTTGCTTCTTACTTCTTACTCTGTTAAAGAATTTAATTCATATTTACAATTTAGAATCGGGATTCAAAATTCAGAACTCCAATTAGATGCAGACTTATAATTCTGAGTCACAGTTAAAATTCAAAAACCATCCTTCAGTCCCGAATTTATATTAAAATGCATGATTTGAATTCCAAATGCATTTCAGTCATTTAGCATCGAAACTAAAATTTCGATTATCCGAATTCTCCCCCTTTTGCAATTTTTGAAATTTTAAAGTCGATTTTTGACAAAAACAGTTTTTCGAAAAAACACCACTTTGGTTGATTTTCATGAGCAAAAAGTAGTTTCTCGTATTTCTCGTATCGAATCAAGTACTAGATTTGCCCTTTTGAAATGTTACGCGAGATTTGCAAACATCTTCAATAACCCACTCTTTCAAGCAGATGCATGAATACATGCTAGAGCGAAAGATATTTTATTTGGGAAGCAAGAAGGAGATAACACCGAAACAAATCAAGGTATAGAAAATCGCATCGACTTTGAGAAAACGGAATCTGGCGTGCGGAAAGGAAAATAAAAACAACAAAACAAATCTTGTTCAGTTGGCAGCTCCACCTGCATAACCTAATTAAACAGTTGGTATTTTCTAGCCGTGCTCCACCGATTGGCCACCAGTAACAAGCTGTTCGAAATTGAAAAAAAAACAGCCACCGGCAATTGCCCAAGGTCTACGGAAAAGGGATTGAAACCGTGAGTATTTCTTGGAACCAAAGTTATATTTATTCCTGAACGGAAACTCTTTTTCTGACAGGACCCCTTTTTTGATCGGCCTATTTTGAGCTCTCGAGATTCACCAGTGACCTTGTGCACTTCCGGTTCCGATATCCGAGAGGGCAACTCGCCACTTCCCTGTTGGCTGAAAGCACATTCAGACGCCGCTACCTAGTGCTTCGGCGGACAAGCAGCCAACCAAGGAAAGCAAGTTTCGGCGCCCTCTTCCGGAGGTCACATGTTCGTGCCGATCTAAAGGGGTGAGTCATTCGAAAACCTTCCGAAGTTCAATAGGGCCACCGCCTTTCATCAGCTGAGGACACATTTGCCGGTTTTTTTCGTGTCTACTGGTGGTCAAAGACGTTTTTCGAAGTCCCTTTTGTGGGATTAGCCAACTGCAGGAGGACAGTTTCGTTTCCCTAGGATCGATGCGGTGGTTCGGAGTACGAGAAGGGGTCACCGGTGCGGAAATACCCTCTCAATCGCTTGGCCAACAGATGACAAGGGAATGGAGCACCAGAGAAAGTCCACAGAATGGACAGGAACATCGAACGTCCTTCGGGCGCGCTGAAGTGCGCGGAATTGCAGCTGTTGTCAGCTGTATCACGCGTGCTAAAATTGAATGGTGGTGTCCAGTGTCAATGCATGAAAGCAGTGTGGAGGACTGGATAGGTCTGTCGTACTCAACGGTGGAAGTAACAGCCCACCCGATGTGGGAGGATGATACGGTGCGGCGAAAAGATTGTTCGAGGCTCAAGCAAGGTCTGCCCGCACCTAATAAACGCCTGGAAGGTATGCAACCGGAGAGCCGAAGCATCTAAGCAGAACCAAATGTAAGTCGCTAACTTTTATTAATATTTGGGGAGAAAATGGCACCTATCGATTGAAGTTAATCAACACTTATGCTCGCAAAAGCTTGTTGATATTATTTTGTGGCACCGACCAAACCAACCGTTGTTAAACATCATTTCTAAATTTTTCAACGTGAACATATATTTATGTCAGCAGTAAAATAAGATGATTTATAATCGGAAGATAAAGATGAACTTAACATTTCATGTAATATTTAATTTGATATAACACTCGGTATGATACATTGTAAAATTAGCACATACATTGCTCATATCATGCAATCTCAAAAAGGTTCAAGAATTTAGATTTGGGTTTTTAATAACATGAAATCATTTAACATTACATTATCAAGCATGAAATTCAAACTCAATTTAAAGAAACTTATTTTATCGTGTTGTTTCGTGTTTTTCGTTTTCGTGTTTTTTCGCGCAAAATCTAACGGCCGCATTTCTGGATAGAAAAGTGCATCCACGCGATCTGAATCTGATTTGGTCCGTGTATTATCGCAAGGCTTAAACCTGATCAACGAATGTGCATTACGTATCGATTTCAAACGGCAGTGGCTGGGGAAACTCGTGCTCCAATTCTACACCACATCAAGCAGTGCATGCTGGACCGCTTCGTCTAAGACTGAGCCATTGGTAACCGGAAGAAAAAAGACCAGTCAACTTTCACTTGCAGTCGACTTGCTGATACAGTTTGAAACGGTAAGTTTTATTGAATTTTAATCAGCAGTTCTATGCTTAACGTATTCCGAACCGCGGGACAGAAAGATTATACAAAGAACATAAAAAGAAAAAAATGCTTTCATGTATTTAGTAAGGTTGAATCAGTCTTAGCTTTTAATGTTTTAACACTCAACAGTAATATTTTTATTACATGTGAAATTAAATCGTCTGAATCAAAGTAATCGGAAGATTTTCTTCAATTCAACCACGGTAAAAGAAAAGCTCAGATACCGCTATTTCAATCAAAAACGTTTACTGAAGAAAGTAGTAAGTTACTGTTGAAAAACCGGTATCCGAACTTATCTTATACTGTGGTTGAATTAAAGGGAATTTTTCGATTGCTTTCATCTCAGTAGGCCTAATCACATATTAGAACTATGTTCATTATTGATTTATTTTAAGAAGCTTTTTTAAAATTTTATGGCATCATTTTTATCATGACAGTTAGAAAGAAATCAACTTTAAGGTCGAGAGTTTCCTTCAAATCTTTATCAATTAAGCCAGGTTTTTTAGTTTGTCTGTAATTTGTTATCAGTCGAATACAACAAAACTGATGGCTGAAGATTTTGTTGATTTCTACCGATATCAATCAACCAAATTCTTCCCCAGTTCCAAAGGGATTATTATTTTCGTACAGTTTCCATTCGAAACAACTTATTTCCAACACTCTTATAAAACTGCTATTATAAAGTTGGTCGTTTACTATGAAATGCAATACGAGATCTTAAGTTCTACTATTCTTTAACCATCAACCAATATGTTTATTCTTAGATTTTTTTTTCGACAAATATTTTTAATTCGTTTTATGAAGATTGTTTGGAATGGATAGCTTATCGGTGGCTTTATTTTCTAAACAATAGTTAGCTATTTTATTTATTACATTTTCCAAAAAACTAAAAACGAAGTGAAACTAAAATGGGTGATTAAGAAATTGTAGAGAAATCAATATGTATTTGCAGTTTCAGATTCAGATTTAGATTTAGTATTCAATATTCAGATTCAAAATTAGATTTTGGTTTAAGTTTCTAAGGACTTCAAATTCAGAATAAAGATGCAGATTTCAGGTTAGATAAGATTCAGAACTCTTATCCAGATTCAGAAGAAAAGTGATTTTGTTTTGTTTTGCAATTGTTTGCTTAACTTAATATTGTGAAACGGATTCAGAATAAAATTTCTAATTTATATAGATATACAATTCCGAATTGGGATTCGAAATTCAGCATCAATGGAATTCATATAATTTGACAGACTCACAATTCAGAATCACAGTTCAAACTGTTCAAATTTAAAACTCATCGTTAAGTCATTCAAATTCAGATTTTAGATTTGAAAATTAAAATCGCGATTTCAATTAAAGGTTACAGTGTGTAAATACTTATGCAAATATGAAATAGATAGCCCTTACTTCTCAGTAAGGTATAAACTAAAAATACTCACAAAGGCATTGAATTTTTTACTTCTAGCTCTTGACTTTTCCAAAAATTCTACAACATGACAAGCCCTGGAAAGTATGTCCGTACCCATAGATTCAGTTCTTCCTCTGAAAACGATGTTGAAGAACTAATGTCGACCACCAGGTTTGACATGATATCAGAGATAGGTAGCGAATCCGGTAGTCGCATGTTGTAAGTAAAGTTTAAATAAGTTGTTGTTCTTATAATCATATGCAATTATATTCTGCAGAACACGAGTTGATTCTCAATGTTCCAGCGATGGTAAATCTTTCTGTTTGAATAGTGTGTTGGAAACAGTTGAGATTGAGAATCAGGATCCGAGTATTCAGACCAACTCAGAGCATGGGGAATCTGGTAGGCATGTACCATCGATTGGTGGAACAGCATCTTTGGAAACACTTTCAAACCGAACACGTCAGGCTTCTCACAACTCCATGGATCGATTTGGAAAATTGCTATTTGACCTTGTTGATGCCTATCGCTATGGACAACAGCATACAACGTCAAATCGAAATGTTGCACTTGAAAAAAGCCGATTGCCTCCGAACCAACCCAGCGAATTTCATCAGACTGAGAAACAGCAACAGACCCTCGTAAATGCATCAACCGTGCCTTCACTTATCCGTTGGGACCAAGTTAAGCGTTTTCCAGAAAATATACCTGCTAACAAAATGTGGGAGTCCTGGTGTCGTTTTATCAAAAATTTTACTATGGCCGCATCTCTTGGTAACGCGCATGACCCTACACAACGTGCACAGCTTTTATATATTTCGCTCAGTGAGCAACTGCAAAACATAGTTAACGCTTTCAACCTTATGCCAGACTTGACGACTTTATCTTGTTACAATGATTTCGTCAAAAACATTGAGCGTCACTTGCTTTCAATGACCGACACGACAGCTGCGCATGAGGCGTTTCAAGTTATGCGTCAAGGTAGGAAAGAATCGATGGTGACTTTTTACTCGAGACTTGTCGAGAAAGTTCGTTTGTGCGGTTACAGTCATGAGGATCAGCAGAAATTTGTTCGAACACAATTGCTCAAAGGGATGACGAATAGGGAAGTAGCGCGTATGGCGCGGATTTGCGGATACGACATCAATGTCGTTGTTCAAGCCGCAACGCGTGAAGAAGCAGTTAACCTCGATGCAGGTCCTTCTGGAAGTGCGTTTGCAGTGAGCCGAAAACCAATATCCAAGGAAGTTTCTCGATTGAAACGAAGAAGCCTGTTTCAGAGAAGTTCGACTGCTAAAACTATGCCATCTCAAAGCTATTCCAGGGATAATCCCAACTCCGGAAGACGTAGTCGTTGTTCCAGATGTAATTTCATGAATCATCGGAACAAGCAATGTCCTGCCATCAAAGAACAGTGTTTGAAATGTAAAGAATATGGTCACTACGAAAGTGTTTGTCGAGCCGATCGTTTTCGACCAATTTAAGCTTATATCGATAAACAGACTGTAAGACAGAAAAAAAGAAGAGGTATGAACCATGTGTAAATTCAAATCAAATACATATGCACTTTCTTTGCATAACATTAACCTACTACATTACGTCGTTTTTTATAACTAAGTTAAAAGTAATGTTCCAAATATTAACAGCATTTGTTCTGTCAGTTTACAAGGATTTTTATTTCCGACATTGATTGCTTATAGTAGTTCTATTGTTTTACATTAAGTCTGCTGAAGAATTTTATTGATATAACCAATATTAATGAACCAAATTATTCCCCAGTTCCAAAGCGATCATTCAGAGAACATCTATTTTAGTTATGTTTCGAAACAACTTATTACCAGGACATCAATGATACTACTTGCTCACTTCGAATTGCAATATGAGATCATGAGTGCTGTTATTCTTTAACAACAACCAATATGTTTATTCTTTTAATTTGTTTTGACAAATATTTTGATTCGTTTCATCATCATCATTGGAACGGATAGCTTATCGGTTGCTCTATTATCTATATTATAGGTTTTTATAAACAAATAATAATTTGATTTCAGTAGATGTACACATTGGTTTAAAAAAATATTGATCAACATTTGAAAGGCAATCGGATTCTAATATATGGACCAATTCCTTGCACATTTATTTTGAATATTTCTTTAGTAAAGAATTTTTTTTGCAATGTTCAAAAACACATAAAACTTATTTTTTGCAAATTTTATTTATAAAATATGTTGCATTTTCTTAGTTTTCTTTAACAAATGTTTTCACGACTACAATGTTTAAGCGTTCAATTCAATTTAATTTTTATATGTTAACAATTTTTTTCAAGAGCTTAATTTTATTTCAGATGTATGTACAACATGAACACTCTACGTGGCTATTTGAAAAAGTCAGTATCTGAAACAAAGCCTTCTTTCGAAAAAAAAAATGAAGAAGATAAAACTCGAACTGATCAAACGAAATTGATGCGAGCAAACCTAAGAAACGTAGCGTTTGAACTAGCAAAAACTCTCGGGATGACAGCAAAAAATCAAACCAAGATTTGAAGACAACTAAAACACCTAAGAAGCAAAAAAGAAATGTTTCAATTGATTCGATTCCGGATGAATTTATTTATTTATTTATTTATTTATTTATTTATTTATTTAATTATTTATTTATTTATTTATTTATTTATTTATTTATTTATTTATTGATACTTGTAAAGTAAGAAAAAATCCTTATCAATTATTGCAATCGCTTTTCAAAAAGCTGACTTATCTAATTATAAAAACTTAAATAAAATTATAGCTTATACGCAAGAACAAACATACTAAATGTCTTTTCATCTTTAAAAAATCTCTTTGTTTTGATCAAAACCAATGTTAAGCGTAAAGATGCGAGTTTGAGATAAAATCAAATAAAAATAGCAATAATAACACAAAATCAATATTTTAACACAATTTTCTTTGTTTTTGAAAAAAAAATCCTTCCAATGACTATGGGAATTCTTTTGGATGGGCTCGTCTATAGGTACATTTACTATTTTTAAATATTTTCATGATTATGTATTGTATTAAGACAGTAATATACACAAAAAGGCTTCAAAGACTGGCCTTTCGATTTTTTGTTTCGTAGTCAGGAACAATGGTTGCTTATAAATAAATAACATTTTAGGATGTTGTTTCGATGAAGCAAATGATTGAAATGAAAATTTCAACGTGCTATTTGTTTTTGAAGTTCATTTCCATTTTTGAATTTTATTCAACCTATTCGAGATTTTGCGTTTTTTTTTTCAAACACGCGCTAGGAACATTACAGGAAAGGTAACTTGACTTCGTTTATTATAATTTTTTTTAAATCAAAACTTTTACTTGACTATGAATATGAATGATTTCTTATTTTTACCAATATAAATTTTCTTTTTCATTCAGTAGTTAATTCGAAATAAATCGTAGCTCTGAGTTTATCTTCCAGTTTTTATTGATTGTAATGAAAATTCTTGTTATTTTATAGAACTCGAAAAGGTTTACTGAAGAAGATAGTTGCTATCGAAATTTCGGTATCTGAACGTTTCATTTACCGTGGTTGAATTAAAAGGAATCTTTCGATTGCTTTGATTGAGTCCTAGAAGTCCTTTTTAACATTTATCGTTTGATATTTTCATTTAACAAAAATCATTTACAAGGACGATTTTGGCAAACATCGTGGACTAAAATGGGTAATCATGAGAATTGTACACCGCATTCAATTTATTATTTATAAAAACAAACATGTTCTGGATCTGTAAGAAAGGCTCCAATCCACTGTTAAGTGTATTAAATCGGGTTTTTTAAAGGACCATGGTAAGCATTGAATCAATTAAAGTACCCAAACCATGAACAAAGAACAATATTGGTTCTAAAATAAATTTAGTTGGAAAATTTCAAAGTCGTAGTTTCATTTTAAAAATCATTTTGAAAAAAATAATTTCGAATCATATGAAATATTCAAGAATTCCTTAAAAAAAAAAAAACACTAGGGGAAAAAATCTGGGATTTGTGCCATTCTGGTAAATGTTCCATTCTGGGGAAAAAAATTCTGGGATATGGTCCATTCTGGGAAAAAATTTCTGGTGAATAGTGCATTCTGGGGAATTTTTTTCTGGGAAATGGTTCATTCTGGGGTTTGATTTCGGGTATTTGTCATTCTGGAAAAAATTCATTCTGGGCAATGGTTTTCGGGTAATTGGGATACAATCTTATTTTTCAATGGGTTTAAGTTCCGGTGCTTTGGAAGAATTTATGTTCTTGGATTCAAAGTGACTTTTTGGATTCACATCATTTCAGGGCGTCCTATAAATAGTATAACAATGCCGTGCGAACGGGGAGGTTGGGGTTTAGGGGTTTGACCCCCCCATGGAGATTTTTTCCAAGAAGAATTTCTAGTTCAAGAAATTAATTTACCGTAGAAACGTGAAACTACTTGATCCCAAAATGTGTTTGAAAATTAGTGTTTACAAACATGTCAGAAAATTGGCTCGCCTCCGGTATTCAATCTTAGACCAGTTTTGGCCTAAGACATTTTATTCAACGACACTGTATGACGTTAACGAATTGAAACTTGTTTTAAATTGTCACTTTCTTTCTGCAATTTGATAAACTACTTGTATTGAAACTCGAATCTTGGCTCACAAAAAACCCTTTCTTGCCTATAAAATTTGGTTTTTCGAAAAGTGTATGTATCTTCACTTTATTACTTATCACTTTCATAATTATAAATAGTCGTTTATATTATTACAAATTTTATACTGATTTGAAATATTCTTCAAGAATTCAAGATTCAATTTCAGCCTCAATTTTATTTGGTTTTTGTTGTTGCTTTAAATGCTCAACTCAACATTCAAAAGGGTTTTATAAATAACACAAGGCCACAAATTCACATTTTTTCGCGGTGCAAAAAAAATTAAGAGCATATTTCTATTAGTTTTGGCGCTCTTAAACTTTTGAAAATAGGTATAAATTATTTTAAAAATTTTGCATTTTTTGACAAAACCTTGAAACATTAAAAAAATTGAAATATCCTTTTTCATCAACTTAACCCAAGACCTCAAGTAATTTTGACTGCTGCGAAAAAAGTTATAGAAGTTGTCTATTGGATTACTTTTCCCAATTCTGTTGAACAATCATTTTATCGAATTTTTAAAGAAGTTTCAACTAAATTCAATTTAATATATTTTTCAACGCAAAAATCAAATCGTTTTGCAGGTTTAAATAAATTTGTTAAATGAAATAAAACCTTTGTTTTTGACTTATAGATTTGATGTAGATTTGTTAGTTAATCAGTTGTCAATGATTGATTTCACTAAAAACTGATTCATTTTAAAACTAATAAACGTTGTTCTTTTTTTTTAAAATTCTGTCAAAAATGTTAAAAATTCATCTTTTTTATTTTCATAAAATGTTTTAAATTATGATGAGTTTATTCACCGTTGAAATTGTTTGTTCATTCAATTTTTCAACCCATTGCGATCGATAAAAGACATGATCTTTAAGTTAGAGTATTTAAGTTTTATGAAAATTATAGGCGGGAGGAACGTTAGAACAAATTAATTGTTATCTAAAATAAGCGAGTCGAAATTGATTAGAAGCATTTTCATCACATGTCATCAAATTCTTCCTCATGCAACAAATTTTTATATCCATTATTTTGAATTTATTTTACTTAAAGATTATGTTCTTTGGCCATAAATTGAATATCCATTTTATTTTAATTTTCGAGTAAATTGAAAATTTTTTTTTTTAATTTTTAAATAAATTTACCCAATTTTATAGTCAAACTAATACAATTATTTGAAATATTTTTTATACTTTTGTTTTTATTTTTCAACTTTGAATTTTTGTGTTTTGGTTTCACATAACAGTTTATGTTTCCACAACACAAAATCTTGCATAGATGTTTATCTAATTTTTAAATAAGAACAATATAGTTTCTTGCTTTCGTCTTTTTCAGACCCAATAGTTCAATTGACTGCGACAAAAGATTTAAACCTGGAAATTTGAACTTTAACTAAGCTTGAAAATATATAATCGTTTCATTATTACATTAAATCATTTTTTTCAAATCATTCATGACTTTTGAATGAATCTATGGAAAGATCGAAAAATGATTCGAGGTAGCAAGCTTAATTTTAATGCGCATTATAAACATAATTCGTACCTATTTGCTTTATGCTTTCAATATTTACAACAAATCTTCGAATTTTTATGAGTATCGCATTTGATCATTATAGAAATCACCCATCTCCCAACCTTTGTCAGTGATGAAGAATTGATGAATGTTTTATTTTTAATATTTAATAAACGACACCGACATCTTTCATCGACTGAAAAATCTCTGTACTATCTTCTTGTGAATCGACGGATACCGCATGCAGCATTGCTATTCAGACAAAATAGATCCGAAAGTGAATTTTGTGTACATTGTCCAACAGTGATCGAAGATCTTGAGCATAAATTCTCTAGTGGTAGAAAAATCGTTCATCTATGGTCTTTTATGAAATCAAAATTAGAATCAACTTTGAATAGGAGAATAGTTTACAGAGATTTTGCAATACCTGAATTCAAGCAAACAAGAGCAACAAACAGAAAAGTAGCGCTAAAAATGTTTATAGTGTTTATAAACTTTATATTAGAAGCTAGTAATGATTTAACGATAAGTGCTCTTTATTTTGTGTTGCACTGTGAAAATTTGTAATATGAATGAGATGTAGAGAAGAAAATCTGAATAAATCTGTTTACAAAAAAAAAATATAAGAAAATATTATTGTAAACGCTTTTTATTATGATATCTGGAAGAATTTGAACATAAAAAATAAATGGTTTAAATGGAGAATTCGCTTTTAAAATCGTGATTCTATATTATTTTAAATTTAAGAATTTAAGGATGTAATTTTTTTTAGATCTGCTGTTTTATTTTATGTATTCTATTTCTTTGTACTAATTCTAATGTCCAAAGCTTTAAATTCTGGTTTATTCGAAATTTTAATTCGCATCGCTTTCTCGTGTTTCGAAAATATTGATTTGAAATCTCATCATTTTGAATTATTTAAAACCTAGTACTTGCCGGAAATAACATTGCTTTGAAGCATTGATTCCGATATATTTTCAATCGTTTTAGTAAAATTTCTTATTTTATTGAGTCGGTGTTATGGTAATGAGTAAGAAAATGGTATTAAAAATCCATTTTCTCATTTTTTGCTAAATTTGAATTTCGAACCCCCCCCCCCCCTGGAGATTTGCGCAAAATGAATTTGCCTCATTGCTTTTTTATTGGCACATTTTTCCCAATACTTAAATTACAGAAAAAAATAAAGAAAAACCTTGTAAACTACACTCTTTCAACTTTCTTTGTGCAAATATTCAAGTAAAAATACCTACTGAGTGATTTTCTACAGCGTTTGCAAAGTGATGCAATTTGATGTGGAACACCCTTTATTTAATTTTTTTTTGTTTCGATTATAGTCGTTTTACCATCTTTATGGCATTCGCGACTTTATCAACGTTGCAGTTGGCGGATCGTTATTGAAAAACTATCCGGTACAACTGTGTTCGATGTTTACTCTTGGGCTCGAACTCACGGACATCGGCTCAGGAGACAACAGACTTGCCAACTGAGCTATATCACAAGCCCGAACCCTTTATTTAATAAAGAAGTTATAATGCAAAGAAAAAAGTTGCTCACGACTTCTCACTCTCCCCTTGTAAAACTTGAAGAAAATCGATTTAAAAAATCTTTCATATTTGAGAGACGGGTGTAGTTCCTGGAAGGCCCGCCACATTAAAAACGTGTTACGCTCTCTTACTCATGTTAGCCGCTCAGTTTAGCCAAACGTTGCAAAGCTGGGAACTCTCTTTCTTCATTATGTCACTCCGAGAATATCTTTGGGCCCGGCTAGTAAACCTACTATAATGAGCGTGGCGACAAACGTGTTAAAAGGAGAATTCAGTGTATAACTTATTGTCGCAAAAATATTCACCTGGAGAAATCCTTAAGTTAAAAATCATTTGAATAGCGTTTGATTACATGACCATAAGAGCTCTATGATTTTTTTTAAATACAGTTTGATATCAAATAAACCAGCCAGTTTTGAAGTCTCCTGAACTATTTAGCTATAACTTAATTAGTTGGAATGTTGAGTTGGGTTCTTGGTTAGACGACAAAGAGCCAACATAGATGGCGTGAGTTTGTCTCTCGGTATCAACATGTTTTTTTCTTGATCCTTAATTTTTTTCTTTCAAAAGTTATACCATACTTATGAAGAGATTGATCACCGCAATTTATGTGATACTTTATTTATCAGCCTTATCGATAAGAAGTGATGTTTTTTTTTAAGTAAAAACATCTTAAGACTATGAAATTTTATGGAAAAAAAAGATTGTGGAAATAAGCGGGAAGAATTTAATTTAAAAGCATTATCATCACATACCAAATTTTTGTTCGGCATGGGTCAACTACTATGTCGTCCTGAAATGAAGTTTGACCTATGAATTAAAATAAATATCGAAACAAAATCAACATGATTTTATTCTAGTTAGCGCTCAGCTTCCGAGCCAGTCGGTCGTTTTTCTATCGCTGCTACCGGAAGACGAACACGGACTAATTTCTGAGTTTTTTTTTCGTTATTGGAAACTCGTCGGGGACTAAGTGCCGCCGCGCTTGGTGTTTTCGCGATGGGGCGCCGCGAGAACACATTCCGTATAGACTTTTCGATGGCTCCAAAGCCACCTACGAACGAAGAAGTGCATAAATTCATTGCTCACGAGCTTGGATTGAAGCGTGAAGATGTTTTGCTTATACAACCAAACCGCCGACTTGGTTGTTTCTACGTGGAGGTCACTGACCTCGAACTTGCACAGAAAATTGTGCAAGACCACGACGACAAACACTCCCTAGTGTACAACGGGAAAACGTACAAAGTACGTATAGAAATGGAGGATGGCGCAGTGGAAGTGAGATTGTTTGATCTTACTCGATCCATCACCAACCAGCAAGTTGCTGACTTTCTACAGGCGTATGGAGAGGTTCTCACGATTCGAAATGTTTTGTGGGACGAAAAACTATTTTTCGGTGGTATGCCGACGGGAATTCGCTCGGTTCGAATGGTTGTGTTGCGAAACATACCATCACACGTCTCTATTGGCGGAGAAACCACGGGTCTGGCCTACAAAGGGCAGCGCCAGACTTGTGGACACTGTGGAGAATTTGTACACACTGGCATTCCATGTGTACAAAACAAAAGACTGCTTGTCCAGAAACTGGTTGCAGATCAAACTTACGCAAACGTCGCTAAAATGAACGCACAGTCAAACCAAGCTCACGCTACTAAGCGTCCAGTACAGCCCTTGGGCGCCTCAACAAGCGTTCAAGAGCGACAACTAACAACAATCACAACAAAACCAACTACAGCCCCAACAGCCGCTGTAGACAAGCCAGTGCAGCACGATGTCGTCAAGAAATCGCAGCCAACACTCATGCCACCTCCCGCCAAGCCGACCACCTCCACCACCTCCACCACAACCATCCAACTCAGAAGTCACGACACCATGCGCACCCAAACTGATGGGAACGAAACGGATATCTCTGTTTCCTCGATCTCTTCGAACAACAGCAGGAAAAGAGGAAAACAAATCCAACCAACCAAAAAGATGAAAACAGCTACTGACGGCAACGTTTCCACCCAAGAAGAGGATATTTGTATGTGATGGCTATGGTCAGTTGTAATATCGGCACCATAAACATCAATACAATCACCAACACTACAAAACTGAACGCGCTTCGAACATTTATCCGAACTTTGGCTCTGGACATCGTGTTTCTGCAGGAGGTATACAGTGAACAACTCTCCATTCCGGGATATACCGTAGTGGTAAATGTTGATCACAACAGAAGAGGGACAGCAATAGCACTTAAGGAACACATTCGACACACACACACAGAAAAAAGTACAGACGGAAGATTGACTGCCGTAAGGGTAAACAACACAACGCTATGTAATGTTTATGCACCTTCAGGAACAGCAATGCGAGCCGATCGTGAAAGATTTTTCAACGAAACGCTCGCATACTATCTTCGTCATCGAACAGAACACATTATTCTCGGAGGTGACTTTAACTGTGTTCTGAGGCAATCCGATGCCACGGGATACAACATGAGCCCTGCTTTACAAGCCACAACCCAACAGCTGCAGCTTCATGATGTGTGGATAAAACTACGTCCCGGCGACGCAGGCCACACTTATATTTCGTTCAACTCAACCTCCAGGATCGATCGTTTTTACGTCAGCACTGGCCTGCAAGATCAGCTGAGAACAGCTGATGTACATGTTTGCTGTTTCTCAGACCACAAAGCTGTAACTACTCGAATCTGTATTCCCATCCCCACCCTTCCCACAAATCGAGGATACTGGTCCCTTCGTCCTCATCTGCTAACTGAAGAATGTGTCGACGATTTCCGGAATAGGTGGCAATTCTGGACTCGACAGCGGCGAAACTACCGATCATGGATGGACTGGTGGCTATTTTGTGCAAAATCAAAAATAAAGTCATTCTTTCGAAGCAAATCACGAGAAGCCTTCGAAAATTTTCATAGCGAACAGCAGCGCCTTTACGTGTACCTCAAAGCAGCGTATGATCGGTACTATCGCCACCCGGAAGAGATCCAGAACATAAATAGAATAAAGGCTGAAATGTTGGCCCATCAGCGACGGTTCACAACACTTTTTGTACGAGCAAACGAATCCTACATTGCCGGAGAACCGCTTTCGACATTCCAACTGGGAGAGAGAACTCGTAAAAAAACAACGATTAGAACAGTGGAAAACGAAGATAGTGAAGTGATTGATGACCCAGTGGCAGTACAAGAGCACATGGTTGAGTATTTTAAGAACCTTTATGCACACGTCCCAGTGGAAGAAGAAAACGAAGAAATGTTCCCGTGTTGCCGTTTAGTTCCAGAAGTGAATGGACGGAACGATGCCTGCATGGACGCTATAAGTACTAGTGATATTCTGAAAGCCATAAAAAATAGTGCGCCAAACAAATCTCCGGGACCCGATGGTATTCCTAGAGAATTTTACTTTCGAACGTTCGATGTGATACACCGTGAATTGAACTTGGTACTGAACGAAGCAATCAGTTCAAACATTCCAACACAATTTGTTGCCGGAATTATAGTGTTAGTTAAAAAACGCGGATCTGGCAACCATGCAGGCTCGTTCCGCCCGATCTCTCTGCTGAACAGTGATTACAAAATACTCTCCCGAATACTTAAAGACAGACTGAACCATGTGCTTGAAGAAAACCATGTGCTCAGTGATGTGCAAAAGTGCTCCAACAATCGTCGCAACATTTTCCAAGCCACGTTGGCGCTGAAGGACCGGATAGCACAACTGACGGCTAGGAAGAAATGCGGCAAACTGATTTCATTTGATCTCGACCATGCGTTTGACCGAGTTGATCACCGATACCTGTTCAAAACGATGACACGCCTGGGGATCAATACGCGTCTGGTGGATTTGCTCACGCGTATTTATGCCCAATCTTCTTCTCAGCTGTTAATAAATGGATATCTCTCCGCTCCGTTTCCGATAAGCCGATCAGTCCGTCAAGGAGACCCTCTCTCCATGCATCTCTTCGTGCTCTACATCCATCCACTATTGGAACAGCTAAAAGTGGTCTGTGCAGCTGATCTGCTGGTCGCATATGCAGACGATATCAGTTCAATACAGCGATGCCACACATACCGATTTTCCGGTATTTATACCGATTTTTGAGCAAAATTTTGACCAAGAATCGGTATATACCGATTACCGATTTTTGGCAAAACATACCGATTTCATACCGATTTTTAAGATTTTAACTCAAACTACATTCCACTTCCACATTCCCATTTAATTCAAGCTATCCTCGTGAAGATCCCGTAGAAAGGAGACAAAGTGCGGGCGTGGCGTAAGTTGACCTGTACAACTTTTAAAGTACCCTGCAAAGATCTCCACGGCTCACTTTCATAATTCGTTCAGTTGTTCGCGCTGTTTTGTTCCTATGTTCTGTCAAATGATGCACTATTATAGTGCTCAACCTCAAAGCCATTGGACTCAGCTCAAGGCTGATATTTGACCTTCTGCGACTGCCAGCAAAGGTAGAAGTTTCTAAAGACATTGACCGTTGACAATGCTCTTGTCTCCTGAGATGCTAACTTTTCAAGGGAAAATATACATCGTTCGAATATAATCCTTGTTCAACTTGTCGCCAGATGTGGTATGTCAAGATTTGAAGTGTAATCAGATACACGGTTTGTCATATCATCGGTATAATCTTCAATCCTTCTCCATCTTGTTAGCCAAATAAATGATATCACATGTACCTTACTGAAGAGATCGCCAGGCCACGCCAGGCAAAATGGGTATTTTCAGTTTTAGAAAAACTATGTGTTTTAAAATATTTTTCTTGTGAACAACTACTTTTAGAACACATTTATTTTCGCATAAAACTCTTGGGTTTTCATATGACTAATGCGTGATTTAAAAAAAATAAAATTAATTTTACATCGACTGAAAAAAAAAATTGAAGCAACAACTCTTTCAACTTTCTGCAATCATTTCTTTTATTAATCGCTAGAACTCTTATCTAATACTTAAGGCTGAAATGGTCAGTGTGGCAAAAAAACCATCAACCAAACAAAGAACATCAACTTGGGCCCATATTTACCTAGAACATCAAAAAGCCATTGGATTTTTAAGTGCTTATACTAAATTAAAATATACTTTAGGTTGACCTGGTTCTATTGCCTTATCTAATTTATCAAATTACCATCCCACTTTAGCTAAACATCAATTAAAGTATCAAGTTTTTACTTCATTAATATGCCTGAACCACATGTAACCTGAAGGTGATCGCCATGCCCTTATTTTTTTATCGAACTGTAACTTATAAATTAGATTTCCATTCAATTATGAGTACGGGAAAGAAATATTTTCATTTATGATTTTTACTTTTCGTCTACAAAAGTAGATAGTTTAAAAATAAAAAAAAAAATAAGTCCTTACAAACATAAAGTTCTGTTAGAATTTCAAAACTGTCTTTTTATGTAAACTTGCATTACATAGAACCAAGTTACGGAAAAAATGGAATAATGTATGCTAGTTAGCTAGTTTTATATTATAAATTAACATTCCTAAGAGTTCTTAGACTTGCTTTTGATTGCAAGCTTCCATTTATAATAATAATACGTAAGGAAGTTGAAAATATAAACATTTTTGAGTAGCCACCTCAAATACCGATTTTCATACCGATTTTTGGGATTTTCATACCGATAAAAGATTTTTTGGGTTCCAAAATACCGATAAAAATGTGGCATCACTGGTTCAATAGTAACTTGTGCGGGAAAAATAGAGCGAATGCGAGAACTTTTTGAGAGTTTCCAGAGAGTTTCGGGAGCTACCTTAAACCTATCAAAAACAACAGCCATAGATATCGGAATGGTGAATGAAAACTCCATCCACGTTCCTTGGCTTGAGACACGGGAGACGATCAAAATTCTGGGTGTCGTATTTTGCAATTCGATACGAAATATGACGAGGCTTAATTGGGACGCTCTTGTCCTGAACTTTTCTCGGCTTGTATGGCTTCACTCAACGCGCTCCCTTAATGTGTGCCAGAAAATATTACTTTTGAACACGTTTATAACATCAAGAATTTGGTACATGTCGTCGAACCTTGCTCCGTACTGTGTTCATACCAGCAAACTGACGGCTACGATGGGAAGCTTCATATGGCGAGGCATTGTTGCACGTGTACCTATGCAACAACTAGCGCGAGCAAAAAGAAACGGTGGATTAGGGCTGCATCTGCCTGCTCTAAAAACGAAGGCAATGCTGATAAACAGACATCTACTTGAAGCGCATTGTATGCCGTTTTATCAGATCTCGATACAACAGGCACAGATTAACCACCCACATCATCCTCCAGATCTTCCGTGCTTAAAATTGATTTTAAATAGTCACTCCCAACTACCAAGCCAGATTATACAAAACCCGTCGGCGGAAATTCTGCACAACTATTTGCTCGATCAAACAGATCAACCTCGCGTGGAAAGAAACCAGCCAGCCCTCAATTGGAAACGCATATGGGGAAATATTTCATCGCCTCAACTCTCCTCGAGCGAGAGATCTTTGCTGTACATCTGGACCAACGAAAAGATAGTTCATCGTAAACTGCTTTGCAGACTACAACGGGTACCCAACGAAAACTGTGAGTATTGTGGCGATGTGGAAACAATAGCTCACAAATTTTTCTGTTGTCAACGAGTAAGAGCCGGTGCGCGCCTGCTTCAACAAAAAATCAACATGCTGTTCGATGGTCATCAACCAATTTTAGTGAATGATTTGTGCTCGCCGATGCTGGACAGAATAGGGCAGTCAAAACGCATTGAAATTTTGAAATTATTAGCAAAGTTCATTCTTTTTGTAAATGACTGCAGTTACAATGTAGATTTAAATGCATTAGATTTTCATTTGACAATCTGAATCGTATTGATATTTGTACATAAGTTAAGTTATACTAAACGACAATAAACTGATAAAAAAAAAAAAAAAATCTTCAGTATTTTTTCAACAAACTGTTTTTTTGATTTGTCAAAATCACTTCTACTTAAAATTTCATAAGCAATTTAATGATTCAAATTTTCATGGCATGCCGGGCGAGATGCACATTTTTACAGATATGAAAGAAAGGTGGATAGACAGGCATTAGTGTGCCAATAGAAGTAAGCTTAATAGGTGTTGAAATTTTAGGCTGGAGAGCATAATGATGAAAAACTCCTATGAATTGTTAAGGCCATATCCTTAAATTTCAATACTTATAAAGCTTTCTTCTTTTGGCGCACGCCTGTCTTTCTATTCACCTTTATTTCGTATCTGTTGAAATATTTCTCTCAAAAGACTCATCTTGTCAAGCATGCCAAGAAAATTTGAATCATATAAAAGCTCGGCGATTAAAATCTTCAAACAAAAGCAATTTAAGAATCTTCTGAAAATTCACTGATTTAAGTGGGTTTTTTCGTCAGTGTATGTTCTTTTTGATCGGTGCTAAAAAGTTTAAATGGTATACTGGGAAATACAATCTGATCATTTCATCTGCAATATGTATGTATGTGTTAGAATTAATCGATTGTTTCAGAGATATATCTGGCTAAATTTTTGAAAGAATCAATTTTTTTTCATTATTACTTCAGTAGAAAGAGATATCTTTTTTTGGAAAACATATTGATTTTTTTTTTTGAGACAACACCTGGTTTCGTTTATGCATTTTTAAGTCATTTAAGCATTTAGTAATTTAGATGTTTCAAATATCCTCTGATCCCCCCTTTGATAGCTTTTGAGGATAAAAAACCAAAACTTTTAACACCCCTTATTCAAGTCTGATTTAGCTGGATTTTTTCACAGGTCAGTTTTTTGCTCTAATCCACAAAATGTATATGGTCGGTTTTCGAAATTTTACATAACCCATTTGGATGCTACTCTAAGGAACATGTGTTAACGAATTTTATTTAGTAAGAATTAAATTTCCTGAGGTGTAAATTTATACGAAATATATGTACATTTAGGAAGACACTCTTAAGCATTCTTCTGTCTTTATTCCTTATTAGCTGTAAAAATTTAGGGTGCTGGAGAATTTTCTCATTTAAAAAGGATATTTTAGTGTTCGCTTTTAACTCTTCATTTCATAATTATTTTTTCCTCAAAAATCATTTTTAACAGTTGGAAATGATGAGTACTTCAAGAAAAGAAATTATTTGTTATTTGAAGCAAATTTGTTACTTTTTGAAACGAAGGGTTAACATTCATTTACAGATTAATCTGCATAGCATTATTAAAAGCTTAAAACTAAAAAAAGATTGAATTTTAGATTGTGATGTCAGTTTTAAAAACTTAAAATGAACTTTACTCTGTATCTTAACAAAATTTGTTAAATTATTCAAATTATTAATTTAATAAAAAGTCATTTCAAGATAACATTTCAGCTTAACTCATAATAAAATTCTAAAAAACTTTTTAATTGAAAAAAATTAAGAGGTGAAGGTCGCTAAAATTTAGGAAAGTTATAAAAAAAACTTGAGTTAGTAGAGTTTATAAGCATGCTCAAAATTTGAGTTATTTTATAAATATGTTTATTAGTATGAGAAGAGTTAAAAATACTTGGTAATATTCGAAACTTCTGTTCATTGTATGCAGAGTGGAAAATAATCAGTTAATAAGAGTGTTAGAGTTCAGGTTGCAAACTCAGAATTTAAATTTTCTTTGAAGACTTCTTATGATGACCTCAGTAATTATGGTTCCTATCAAGAACGATTTCCAAAAACTTTGAACACACCGACCCCAATGACAAAAACAATCAAACCTCCGATTGATTTCGGCAAACGTCTAGCCAGTCAATTAGGCAGCCGAACATTCCAATTTTCCGTTCTCCCAAGTCAAGTTCTAAGAATTAATCATCAAAATCTGCATGTGAGTTATACGTATACTTTGCACAGAGCCAGCCTTCCCATTCACGCAGCTCGTCTCGCCTGGCCCTGCTCCCAAAAAAATCGAACGTTCAAATTTAAATTTTGTGCATTCTGAACTGCCCAGCCTGGCCAATTCATGTTGTATGCTCAATCGACCAACCCCTCTTGGGTTTGGTGCTGAGGCTGACCGGGTTCCTCGGAACATATTCTTTCGTCTGCCCTTCAGTTTCGTCTGCTGCTGCCCGATGGCCACGAACGCACGTTTGAATCAATTTATTCCTATTTGAATAATGGCAAAAGTCAATTATCTGAACTCTGCTGAATGTAAATCAACTAATCAGTTTGCTCAGCTCGACCCGCCGGCAACTTCTCATGGGGTTCTGACGCTCTTTCTCTTCTTCTGGGCGGGCGGGCGTTTCGGTTCAAAGTATCTTTAGTAATGTTGGTAGCGATGTATGTATGTACACAACGCAAAGCAACTTAAGCATATACACACTGAGCATCATCCAGCCAGCCCGCAGCCATCTCAGGGCAAAGTATCCGTCGGAATTCCCAGGAGGCAAACTCCAGCCAGTCCTCAGATAGTCCAGTTCAGACGTTCTCCAGTCGAGTTTGTGTGTGCATACACATGCTGGAATTTGTTGCGTTTGCCAACATGTCTCCGGCCACATATTCTCGTTAGTTATGCACTCTATTTTTGCCATTTTTCCACACCATTAGCCATTGGAAACCCATCAGGGGGGGAAATCATCACAACACACTGTTTGGTCGAAAACATAAAATTGCCCCCCACCCGGTGTTGCTGAAACTGATACAGTCATCATCCCTTTGGAACCGAGATCCCCAATTTTTGTCAGTTTAAACTTTTGGGGCAATGTGGATGACATCGACCTGTTTCGGTTGAACAGATGATTCTATTCGTATGTTTGTTATCAAGATGATTTCTTCTTCTTTTTTTGCAACATTCTACAAAGAAGAACTCATTGAAAAACAAACTTATTTTTAAACATTTGGCAGGATCATGTGATAAAAATAAAAATTGATAACACATGATAAAAACTTCACCCACCAATCAGACTCTACTCCAATAATGAACTTCCTTGAAGGAATAATTATCGGTATAAGATCCTATGCCGGACCGGCATTAACAAGCTTTCTTATAACTGTCATTGCCCTCAAAGCACAACCGCATTACATACAAACAGGACATTGTCGTATGATATACCGAGCGCTGTGTGTGTATTTATGAAAACCGGAATTAGAAAAAAAAAATCTTTGTTTCCAACCGACAGCAAAAAACCGACAGCCAAAATGAGCTGTGCGTTGGTATGTAACTAGGTTTACACAATAGAAACCATTTTTATGCTCCAATTAAATTAAGATTTGCTCATTAGGTACTGGATTTTTGCAACCTCTGCTTTGGGTGTATGGTAAAGTGATGTGTTTCGGATTAAATAACTTCATGGTTGAGATCAGGCCCGTCCATAGGGGCGGGGAGGGGGGAGGGAGGGTTGATTAAAAAAAAAACAAAATTTTCAATTCATATCACAATGGAAGTTTTAAATTTTCTGTAAGTCATTGATATTTTTTTTTTTCAAAATGATGTTCTTTATTTTGAATTAGACATTTGTTTCAAAAGAATTTTTAACCAAATTTAAAAAAGTCCAAATAGGAAAATTAAAGTAATTGTAAATTTTTATTCATCTTAATTCCGCTGTAGTGTTTTAAATTTGAACAAAAACTATTTAATCGCAATTTAAATTGTAAATTTTGAATAGATGAAAAAAAAATCAATTTTTAACTTTGGAGAATTTATTCAATGGTTGATGGTTTGATTTAAATTGATAAAAAGACGAATATTTTTATTATTATTTGAAAAGTGCCAGTGATAGAAGTCAGAGATAAAACCTTTTTATTAAAAACCCTTCAGTTGTCAAAATAAACAGCATTAATAAATCATTTTTGAAGTTCAAAACAATAACTTTAAGTTCAATTTTACTGACAAGGGAATGTTGGGAAATGTGTAATTTAGTGAATAATCAATCAAAACTGATAAAAAAATTAAAACTAAGGAGTGCCAAGTTATATTGTGAATACAGTGAAAACCCGATTTTATCACCCCCATGATGAATTTTAGAGTGATAAAGCGGGAAGAGTGATAAAATCGGGAGATTTTGAAAAAATGATTTTAATCCGTCATAATCTAATAAATTACTACAAAAAACGTATATTATCCCAATAAAACAGTGTACAGGTTTTGTAGTAGATATTCCCTTTTTTGACATATTACTAGTTATAGGTCTTTTTCACATCAAAACATCATACAATATTGATTTTACGCATCTCTAAACACCTTGTTAAGACCGATGTTATCAGAAAAATAAAATAATCTTTAATGGTTCAAATCCTAATGATCTAATTACTTCTTTTGGTTAAAATTTACTGAAGATAAGATTCAAAGCTACCGTTCAAATCAAAATCAAAAAAAATATTTAATGTGCCTGTCACATATTTCGCCTCTTAAAATGCCTGGATGACTCGAATGATTTTCCAAAACTGGTTCCTCTAGGACTTCGTACCAGCAGTACGCAAATTTTCAGCCGAAAGCTGGGTTGTTACTGGATAATTGCTCAGCACATCATATGAATGATGAGCTAAAAAGCGATGATGGTTTGATAATTGTTTTTATGCCTCCAAAAGTGACTGCAGTGATTCAGCCCATGGACCAGAATAAAATTCAGAACTTTAAACTAAAATATCGTCAAAAGCTTTGGCTAGTTACATGTCATGGCTCGCGAAATCGATATCGATCAAAGCTTGAAGAGCATAACGTTGAGGGATTTATGTTTCTGGATGCACGATGCTTGGAGTGAAATACAGCGTAACTGTAATGCAGTAGTCATGGAAGAAAATTGGAATTATTTTAAATAACAAACTCGTTCACTAAGATGGTGTTCCCTTGATCCATTTGATTGATGTAAACAACCGCGATGAAACTATTTTGCCACAGGACCCTAAGTAGAGATATGCAAGTAAAGCTTTTATGGATGAAAAAATTCTGAACATGAAACTGGATTATCAGTCAGCATTAAACGAGCCCCTCGAATCATTGGAGCCATTAAAATTTCGGATGTAGCACCAGACTCAGAATCAGCGGCATCTACCCCAAATGATTCATGTGAAATTTCAAGAAACATAATTGATGTTGAAGCTGTACGTATGTTAGACAACAGTTGATTGGGATGATGTTTCAGATCTCTCTATAGATGATGTCATCTTCTTGCAACGTATCAGAAAGATTGCTTTGAAGAAAGCTTAAACAAATAAAACACAGCTTTAAGATTACTTGAATACGTTCTTTTATACCATTTTATTGAGTTATAATTGTATTCAACAATTTTGATTAACAAAAAACCTGTTTAAAACTTGTCTTTTTTGTATAAAAATCTTGATACGTCCCTGATCAATCATCTTCACTTTCAATATCGATGTAATCATCCATCAGTTTTGTCCCTTCATAATGATTTCAACCTCAAGATGTTCAACGGAAATGAAAAAAGGCGTTATTTAGTATTTTTGCGTTGAATAAAAAATGATTACAAAATCGGGTGAAAAAATGGGACCAAATCGGGAGCAGACAAAATCGGTGTGTGACAAAATCGGGTTTTCACTGTATTCAAAAAACAAAGCAAGTACAATGTAAGTTAACATTTCGACATTAAAGCTAAGTTTAAGGTTGCCACTTTGATTTTTTTAAAACTGTTAAACTAACAGACCTAAATATATGAAAAAATCTGATTCTGTTTATCAAGCTTCATCAAATTAAGGAATTATATTATGATAAAAATGGTGCATTATCTAAAAAAGGAAAATTCAATTATTTAATAAAATGGAAAGAATCATCCCAAGTTTTTTTGACATGACTGCAGAAAGTGCAAAAAAAACTTGATTTGATTTATCATATTTGTTGAAACTTATATATTAAATTCAGTTTGATTCACTTCTTATAAATATGATAAATGAGAAAAAAATAAAAAAATACTTCCAAAACTTTTTTCACAGAACTCAAAATTACTTGAAGTCTTGAGGAAAAAGTTTATAATACATTCCAAACTTTTATTTTTTATTTGAGTTACTGTAAAAATAAAGTGCAGAAAATTCTCGAAACTTATTTTCAAAAGTTATTTCAGTAACAAAAGCTGATAGAAATATTGCATATTTAGATTCATGGTACCCAAATTGTTCGAAATAACTTTTTGAATTCATTGCACCTCAGAAAAATGTTAATTTTGTGGCCTTGTGTAAATTGTGTGTTGTGTGGAGAATTAAGAAGAACAAAAAACACGAAATAAAATTTAGTCTGAAATTGGTGTTTTGAATTTTTTATATCACATAATATTTTTAACGAAATAAACGATTTTTTTCAAATAAAAAAAATCTCATCTCAAACTCTGTTCTTAATTCGTTACAATTCCTCATAAAAACCCATTCTGAAGAGGTAGGGATTTTGTATGTCAAGATTTGAGTTCCTGTAAAAAAGATTAATTGAAATGTAAATTAGAATCAAAGTTTGTTTCAATTCGTAAACGTCGAATAGTGTCGCAGATCGAAATGTCTCAAGCCAGAGTGATATAAGACTAAATTCCACCGGAGGCGAGAAAAATTTCTGACTTGCATGTCAACACTTTTTTCAAATACATTTTTTAGGACGTGAAAGACCTCTAAGCGTCAATGGTTAAACCACTAACCCCCCCACCTCCCCCCCCGTTCACATGACCTTGATTGAGATCATTCCTTTGCCTTCCTGATGGCCTCGTCTCTCATTTCAGCTCATTTTGTCAATTTTCAGAGGTTCCTTAACGACACTCAAATTTATTCAGGAATTTGTCATCGCTTGTTCTCGCTAAACTGCAGAACTCACTTTTTGAAGTTTAACTTTTATGCACAAGAATTTTTTGTACTACAAGTTAAGATCCCTTGGTGTTTTTTTCAGACATTTTCTTCGTGATTTAACAATTCTAACGAATTTCAATTCAGAGATTCGGTCAGACACGCTGCGTCAACGAGATTAGATAAATGATTGACACTTTTTTATGCCTATTGTTCCAAAAAAAAAAACCAGGTCATAGAAAATAAATTTAATTTATTTGCCTTCGGTGTTGCCAAACAAAACTTTACTTCAGTTTTTATTAAATTTCATTTATTTTCTGCATGTCAAAGAAATTATGTCAAACACTTGGAGTTGGTGGTAAAAAGTTTGTCGAAATTGAAAAAGGAAGCGTTGCTTCACGGTTTTCATGAATTTACACAGTATCTGGGTGAAAATATTTCATGGTTTACAAGACCAGAGCTTATCTTGGTCCAGACAAGTTTTTGTGAATTCCAGGAATTATTCAATAAAAACCAAACAGAAACATACTTTAACCATTTTTTCGAAACACTTCAGCATTCTGTTGATTGGATTAGGCTTTCACAAAATCTTTCATACTTATTTTGGTAAAACTTACCATAAAAATGGCATTTTAGGACGCAAACATTGAAACTGTCATTATTAATTTGGAGTTTTTTGTTCTTTTTTGCAAAATTTGGGCTTTTTTCAACGAAGTCTAGGCAGCAGAGCAGGATCGGAACAATAATGTTTTAATTAATTATCGCGGCATGTCCGGAAAAAATCAGAGCGACTATATAGAAAAACATTCTATTTAATTATTTTTTTCATTAGCCTGAAGTTATTTACTTTCGAAAAAAAATTGTAAACCTACTCTTATTCTTCGATAAAACTTTTAACACTTTTTCGAGCCACTTAGTAATAAAAAATTAATTAATAAACGAATACTAACACGAAGCAAGTACAAAAACTGCGCTTATCTATTTAATTGGAAAATACAAAATAAAATACCAACACTACAGAAAATGTAAAAATCCCCATCATTCTCAAAAAAAGCGTTCGATACATAAATATCAATGTGGACCAAGTGACATGTATGATTCATCTTGCAATTTTGCACAAAAACCAACAATTTAAGTATGTTGAAAAAATAAAAAAAATAAATATGTTAATTTATTTTGAGAAAAATGAGCTGACCAGAAATTGAATTTTCAAAAAAAGAAATGAAAAAATATTGGAAAAATATGTGTAATCGTTACAAACTTTTTGGGATAAACCACATAATCATAGCTAATGTTTTTGTCGATAAGTCCGAAATTTACTGAGTCAGGTCGATAAGAAAAATATTATCGTTCATGATTGAAATACCTTGAATACCCATACACCTATTGATAAAGGTTAGTTTTTCGAGTTTGGCCCTATCTGGTAATTGTTTCCAAAAATAATCGAAGTATGATCCAAGAATGACCTTTAGAAACTTGTTCTCTTCTGCCATGCTCTTATTATCCTATCCCGAACATTCAAATTCCCGATATTATTTTGACATAATGGCCCCATTTTACCGACACTTTACAGACACTCCGGGCCCCGATGTCACTTGAAGTGATGAATTTCTATCGCCTTCGACCGATATCATCTTACTTCCTACGGACCATTCTTCCCGGTTTGACGGGATGACGTTTTTCGAAAATCAACCAACCGACCAAGGTACACATTTCATATCCATAACTTGACAGCCGTAGCCAAAGATCTGAACATTGTTATTTTCATGGTGTGTCGGATGATTGGAACAACCTCTCCTTCCACCTACAATTTTCGAGTTTTCTTCAGCTTCATGTAAATTACAACAAGTCAGGTGCATACATCTAGCCCTGATCCGTTATTGGTACTCGGATTGGATCAGATGAAATCCGACAGAAAAAAAATAACGAAAGAAGAATATTTCCTCCTAGAGATGCATCATTCAGTTCTGTGTTGCCCGTCATGTTGAACCGGCCATAGAACTCACAATTTTTCAGATGGTATTGGATCCAAACCTTCGTTGGGAGAACAAATCAATCAATGTCAGGGCACGGTGCGGTCTTTCCAAGAAGCTTTTTGGGGCATACCTTTCGGTGGCAGACTTCCGACTGGCAGTAGTGCGTCATTGAGAAATCCTCGAATTGAAAATCGGTTGAGTTTGAAACGAATTGGAACTCAATTATGCCGCATTTCCTTATCGATAAAAGATTTGTTGATGTTTGATTTAGAAATTTTCTAGTGTTATTTCAAATAAGGGTAGAATTTTTTTTCAGTGAAGTTTTACCTATTTCCAATAATTATTTCGGAAATAAGAGCTGATAGGAAAAAACAAGAGACGTACCGAATATTTACCATTACAAAAAATGTCGAATATTCCATGGAGTTTTTAACATAAAACAAAAACAGAACGATTATTTTAATTTACTCCTTTTTCTTTTATAAGATGTCCTCATGTTTCTGAGTCGATTATTTTCAACCAGATGATAGTTTTCAAATAGGGGTCTTTCTTATTTTTAAAATGTCACCAATAACTGGAAAGTCATCAGATGACTAGTCACTTCTAGGGAGTTTTTCACCAAAAAGACTGGGTTCCGGTGAAATCTGGGACAAAAAGTGTCCATACAAGTCCCTAGCAATTTGAAATTGCTTTTTTGGAATTAAATTAGATGAATGTGGAATTTGAGCAAGATATCTTCACAATAATTCTTAAAAACAACAATGATTTTTAACCTTAAGCATACTACACTTCCTACCACACGTATCCACACGGTCGGGCAATTCAAGACGATTTTAAAAAATTGGTAAAAAATGGTAAATCTGAACAATATCTAGGCATTATTCCCATTTTAAATTTTTCATTGAAACACAGCAGCATTGTTCAAATCCTATCTAAAGATTAATCAAAAATTAATGTTTTTTAATTCTGAATTTAGTTTATTTTGGTATTGAATACAAATTCTAAAATATTTATAAAGAGACATTTAAGATATTTATTTGATTAAAAACATAATCTCAATATACCCGGGGAGGTTTTAAGCAATATCTGGGCAGCCCGGCCAGATTAGACTTATCTCGAAAACTCTATTGGATAACGGAGAAAGTTTGGATATATAAAAAATAAATCTGTAAAAACTGATAATCAGAGTATAAAGCGATACTTGTCAGCATTCTCGTGCACGATCTTATGTGGAAGATACACGAATTCGGCGCCTTATATTCGATACATCTTATGACAAAAACTAATTGCATGTTTTAGCATCCCCAAACTATTCAAAATCAGTTCTTATATTCATTTTAAGAAAAAAAAATACGGATTTAAATAAACACACACACACTTCATATATCTTTGAAGATATCTTAATTCTACTTAAGGCTAAAGCGTACATTTTTCAAGGATATAATGGCTAGCATCTTACTAATGATAACACCACCAGCCCATAAAAAGATTACTTTGTATGCCGTGTCAGAGACTCGATCTCATGACCTCTGGCTTAGATGACTTAAACGCTATCCTCAAGGCCACGATCGACGGCGACGGGCGGATTAAAAAAATACATTGAATACATGTTCATATTTTCCATTTATGTTTTTACCAAAAGTTAAAATTTCATCAACAAACAGCAGCCCCCGATTCCAAAAAACAGAGGAGATATTCTTTTGAATTAAATAGCTTTTTTGTCGAATCATGCTTTTTGAATCGTTTATCTGAATATTAACTTGAAACTGTTTGAGTTGGGTCATATTTCAAGTTGAAAAGTTGTATGAGCCATTGAGTTAAACCAACTCTTTCACTATGTCAAAACCCGCATACCCTAGTTACACAATTTATACCAATTGACATCAGGAAGTTTTATTATGATTAGGTATATGATGACATTTTTTGTGCAGCTCGTTTTATGAACTAAAATAGTTTTGAATGCTCTGTTAAAACTACAATAAAACAAAAAACTTTGAAGTTTGCTCCAAGCTATCATTTGCATGTTGAAATTATCACTCTATGTTTTATTTTCAAATTGCCTCAAAACTTACTGACAGTTCTCAATCAAGATGTCAAAACAGGATACGCTCATGTTCAAGCTTGCCAGATTGCCCGGTTTTATCCGGGTTTGCCCGGATATTTGATGCAAAATTTGGATAAAGTCCGGTCCGGCCCGGTTGCCCGGATATCGTGAAAAAAGTCCGGATATTGCCCGGATTTTTTCACAATTTTTACAAAGAAACAAAAAAAAAATCAAAGTTTTTGAGTAAGTTTCGGCAAAATCGATTAACGGTATGGAAATTTTCAATGGTTGTTTCAAATAATTTCGCTGTTTTACTTCAATAAACCTCTAAATATTTAAGTGTTCCAACAAGTTTTTGGAAGTCTGCAATAACATTAATAAAATATTAATTTCAATATTTTTTGCATTTTTTCTTTGCTTTTATGTAAAATTACATCCAAATTTTGCCTGGTTTTGCCCGCTTTTTGGATTTGAAAAATTGAAATCCATGCCCGGATTTTGCCAGGTTTTTTTTTAAAATGCCCGGAATTGCTAGGCCCGGATGGGAGTGGAAAAAATTCTGGCAACCTTATGTTAGATTGCACATATTTAATAAATAATAAATCTTTCAAAAACTTCAAACCACCGGAAGTAGTATGAATAAAAATTATTGCGTGAAGCCATCCTTAATCCAAGATGGCGGCTTCCACTTGAATTTTCAAAGCTGTAAATTTCTGAAAATCCCAAGAAACATCTACAATATAGAAATTCGGTGAAAGGGCTTAACGAGTAGAAGTCAAATTTTGTTTCCGACGCTCAACTTGAAAATATTGTAAATGACTGAAAATCACATAAAACCCTCCTGAAATCAGGTTTAAACAGAAAAAAAAAACTATAAACAAGACAAAACAAAACCATCCAATATTTAACCAGACTAAGCAACATTAAAAATATACAAAACAAGTTAAAAAGGTTAAACTCATCAATCATGCAGAAACAAGACATTCAATTGAAAATGAAGATAAAACAACCCAAAAGAGAATAAACTTAAAGTACATAAGCAAACTAAACAATGCAACATTCAAATGCATTTAAAACAAATAAGTAAAAATCATTATTGAAAAATAAGCATTTAAAAGTTAAATAAAGCCCTTTATTTTGGATTGACCTGGTTTTTCAATCAATTTTCACCTTCTTTTATTTTGATTTAATTTTTAAGTTATATTTTGATTCACCTTTTCTTTCATTTAATTTTTAAATCAAAGTTGAATTCAGTTGAATAATTCAATCAAGTAGGCTCACAACACAATAGATTTAATTTTCGTTTTCCAAGATAAGTCTTATTAATCTTGTTTGATCATGCTTTGTATGTCTTCCTTTTTTTTAAACTTTCTTTGAACTTGTTTTGTCAACTTTGATTTTGTTTAATTAAGTTCTATTTTGTTTTGTATTGTTTACTTTTGTTTCTTGTTTTATTTAACATCATGTTTCATTTTGTTGTTGTTGTTTTGTCCTGTTCCATTTCGTTCAATTTGGTTTAATCCTCTTTAATTTTTTTAATTGATGTTCTATTATGCATTTCCTAGTTTTGCATTGTTTTTTATTGTTTTATTTTTTTCTTTTTTGTTTTATCTAGTTCTGTCTTTTTAACCTTGTTATTTCTGGTTAGTTTTTCTTTATTAAGTTTTATTTACTTTTGCCTTGCTTACCTCCTTCGCCGTTTTCGCGTTGGTTTATTTGGTTTTGTCTTGTTTGTTCAGTTTCTTTTATATTTGAACTTATTTTACTTTTTTTATTTGGAAGGTTCAGTTTTGTAATTTTTATCGTTTTTTTTAATGTATTTGATGTTGACTTAATTTGTTTTGGTTTGATTCATCATGATGAATCTTTTTTAATCCAGTTTCATTCAAACGGATCCGCATCTTACTAGTTTTGTCAAGTTTGTTTTTTTATTACATTATTTCATATCTTACACCTTCACAGCCATTAGCCATGTTGGATGGCGTCAGATAACAAAAATTTGACTCCTATTCACTCAGCCCTTTCACTCAATACTCGTCCTTTGAAATTTTATGCGATTTTTAGTGATTCATAGTATTTCAAAGCTAAGAAGGCATCAGTTAGTGAAATTGGTTTTTTTTTTTCAATTTTGTTTAGCCCTTTCACCGAATACCAATATTCTAAGGCTTTCGTATGATCATTTACTGAATTTCAAAACTCAGTGGATTAGAAGATGGCGTCAGACAGAGAAATTCAACTTCTTTGATCCTTTAACCCAGGGATGAGCAACTCGCGGCCCGCGGGCCGCATGTGGCCCACGAGACCCTTTTGTGCGGCCCACGAAGCTTATTTCAAATTTTCATGCCTTAACATTTTTCTACAATGGATTGTTGGGAAAATTTACATGACTTAAATAAAATATGCACTTATCTGCATTTTCTCAACAATCATTCAGATTGTTAACCTTTTTTCTAGCATTTTAAGCATTTCTTGTGTTCTGTTCATGGCATAAATATAAAGTGTTTTTTTTCATAATGTAATGTTGGAGTTTTTATTTTTCGGTATTCATTTTTCCTTATTATTTAACTCCGACCACTTTGAAAAGCTAAATCCATTAGAGTGAGGAAGAGCAGCTTAAAATCGGAAGCTACACATGATCAAAGGAATTTCGAAGCCCGTTAGTGAAGTCATTATTTTCGTTTCAAGTAAAAATCAGTTGTATGATAAAAAATAGGCTCTGCAGATATTTTTTTTTTAAATTACTCTATTCAATTCGGTGAAAAGGCTTGTTCTGTTATTATTCAAATACTGGCAAAAAAAACCAAAACCTTGTGAAATAATTTTTATTTCTGTATATTGACGAAAATTACGAAAGATTATAAATAAAGCCTGAGTGAACGTTTTTTGATTCTTTATCAACTTGAATCAGCTGGCATGAAAGTAATTCCAATGATATCTGAATAAGATCAGAAATTATTAAAATCTGAACTACAATTAGGAATGTAGTTTTGAAGATAGTCGCTAAAAAATATGTGAAATTGAGCATTTTTATGTGATTTTGGCAACCTTGCTCAAATTCAATTTAAAAAAAGGGTGTTCACCATTTGAGAAAAAAATCTAAGCTTTGAGGACCTAAGCCACAAGGACAATTGTTAAAAAATCCCAGAAAGTCATCAATTTTCACAAGAATGTTGTAAGAACGAATGTTCACCAAGAATACTTAAAAAAAAATCAGGGAATTAAAAAAAAAATGACAAATAGTTAGTGATGTACCTTTTCAATATCGGGTATTTGAAAAGTAGAGTTGAAATTCTGATGATAAACACGTGAGTTGTAAAAAACGACGCGAAGCTCTGCTAGTTATTAAAAAAAAATTAAGTGCGGCCGGCCGACAAGATTTCACATTTAAATTGGCCCGTTGGTTCAAAAGGTTGCTCACCCTTGCTTTAATCCAATACTAATATTTTGGGAGTTTCATGCAATTTTAAGTGATTAACAGTATTTTAAAGGTAAGCGAAACTCGGTTTCTTCAAGTTTAGTCCTTTACTTAATACCCATATTGGGGTGATTTTATTAAAGCTTTGGTGACCAAAACTTAACAGCAAAATGATTTGGTCGAAGCATCAAAAATTGGCTAAATAACCAAATTTTAGCTTTATTAGAGAGTTCTGGTGATGCATGGAATGCGCTTAAGCTTTTCATGAACATTAATACTATAATAGGCCTAACGATGTTTTGCTGACCATTATAAAGAAAAAAAAAGTTATTTGGGTGTACGCCTAATTTCATAAATATCATTGTATTAGGTATGTGGTTTTTCTATGAATTTATATGGGACCAGCTACCATGAAATTGTAATGGAAATGATAACGAAAATCATTTGGATTGAGATTTTTTTTAAATGTTTGTTCTAAGTGAGTTTTCATGATCCGTTTATTACAATCCTTGAGCAAAACATTTCGTATCGAGCTAATAATAACTTTGCTCGTAAATAAATATGTTAATAAAAGCCACAAATATGTTGATAATTTTTAAACGTTTTATATCGAACTTAAATTTGTTCTGCTTTACGACTTATGGGTGGGATTAAAATTGATACTCGATCGGGATTCTTCCTCTCTTCCTGGTAAAAAGTATTACCTTTTAATTTGCCTTTTTTCCAGCAAAAATTTTTGAAAACAAAAACATTCAACATCTGGTTGAATGTGAACTGAAGCAGGCCAGTGATTTTGTCTTGGAGCCATAACAATAGTGGCATGTTGTGCCGTTTGTTGATTGAAATCGAAAAGTAAACATTCATCATCATCATCTACCAAATGTTCATAAAATTCATCATCGACCTCTAAACCGTCTTATTGTAAATTCGAATTCACTTCTTGTTCTAATCCAGAACAGGGTTGATTATCCCTAATATTACCTTCGTCACTTGTAGCAACTTGATTTTCATTGTCATCTAAATTTATGACATTGTTTCGATTGATTTCTTCCGTAAAAATTCTCATATCATGAGAAGAAACTTGTATGTTATGTTTTTTAATCATAATTATAATTAATCATGATTATAATTATAATCATATCATAATTAATGATCTCCCAAATCGACCGATAACTATACCTTTCTGAAAGAAAGGCAAAAACATCTCTTATAGAGCTTGTCTCTCAAACAACTAATTAGTTAGCCTTGTAGTGGAGTGCTAGCGAGCTGACTCGGAGGATTGGAGTTCGATGTTCGGCCAGGGCTAGTTTTTTCATTAACCTCAAATTGGTCATTATTGTATTATGTATTGCTTTTTTTTAGGAGTAATGAAATCGCAAATCCTTGTTTGAAATCCAGTTATTTAAGCTATATCGCACTCCAATCCACTCGCCTCCACTCGTGATTATCGGTGGATATTAAGGTTTTAGAAGCCATTAAAGTTGAAAAGTATTGCATGATGTCCCAGTGGACGGTATACGCTAAGGTATATGCTAAGGTTACCAGCTAAGATTACCCGGGCTGGACAATCCTTGCAATTTTATTTAGAAACCTGGCAAAAATCCGGACAATATCCGGGTAAATAATGTCAAATCCAAAAATTAGTCAACCATAAATCGACAAAAAATTGAAGAAAAAAAAAACTTATTGACAGGTTTCTAATCGTTTTTTAACCTTTCTAGAAATCATTCATGTTTATTTTAATAAAACTTGCTCAAAAAATATCGTTTTGGAAGCATTAATAAAAAATTACAACACAATTTGTTTTTTTTTTTGTTTAATTTGCCAAATAAGGTGAGAAAAAAACAAGAAAAAATTTCGGGCATTTTTCAATAAGATCAGGGCAACCGGGCCGGGCCGGTCTGTTTGCAAATATTGAATTAAAAATCCGGGCAATCCCGGTTAAAACCGGGCAATCTGGAAACCTTAGTATATGCTATTTTGGAAATTACGATACGATTTTTCCTTCTGGTATGAGCGTTTTCATATCCCTTTTGATTCTGCTGTATACCTACACCCATAGAAGAGGTTGCAGAAATCCAATGCCTATTTAGCACATCTCTGTGCCGATAATGCGCTGAAATGTGCACTGTGCCGAAGATGATATGTTTGAAAAACCGTAACTGGCATAAAGACTCGGCTCCCAACTAAAATGATGCATGACCACTACATTCAAGCAAAACAAGAAAAACATTTTATGGGATTTCGTTCCTATTGGATAATTCATCCCAGAAACAAGAAAATAAAAATATAAACCACAGCGCCCGTAGTGAGAATCGAACTCACATCACTAACCAACTAGTCTTGCCAGACCGACATTTTAACCAGTGTACTATTTGAGCTTCATGCAGGAAGAGGGATATTTGTCATAGGCATTCTGCCACCGATCAATCACAAAAGAAACGCACGGCAGTGGCTTCCCGGCGTTTGGCCTCCTTTCAAGGTATTCATTTGTCTTGCGATGGAAACGGGAAAGGGAACGGGAGTGGAGGAAACGGGAAACCCATTGAATGAGAACTGTGCTTTGCTTACTGCCTGCCATTACATACACACGCTACATATACACAGCTGCTAAAGCCGGGCAGCTTGGCCGGTGCTTGTTTGCCGGTGAATTGAAGGAATATATTCTTGATGCTTTTGCTACATACACACGCACAGCTTAGCCGTGGTTGTTTGCCGGCGAATTGAATTGAAGGAATGTTTTTTTTGTTGTTGCTTTTACTGCATACACACGCACAGCTCGGCCGTGGTTGTTTGCCGGTCGAATTGAAGGGATTGAATTAGAAGGATGTTTTTGTTGTTGCTTTTGCTACATTCACACGCACAGTGCTCGGTTCGCTGGCTGCCTGGTGTTGGCCGGTATTTATTTCCATCCTTCTTCGTCTTGTGATGCGATAGGGAGGGACGTGAAAGCGTTTTTATTTTGTTTCTTTCAGACATACGCAATTCGGTTAACTTGGGAGATTAATGCCGGTGGGAGCAAATCGAATCAGCACCGATCGCGTTATCTTCTAGTACCAATGATGCTATGTAATTGACTACACGCCATTGGCACAGAGGCTGAATTTTGGGTGTAGTCAAATGTTTGCTGGGCACCCTGTTTTAAAAGTTGGATGTAGAGTGATTGATCATCGTGATTCGTCATTATATTATTGTGAACCTGCCTCTTTCCATAATTTCATAAGGTCTTGAAAATTTCACGCATTTGCACGTCGACCTCTTGTTTCTAAGTGATTGTGTCTATTAAAAAATGCTTTAAATTTTAATAACCACTAGCTGATTTTACCCGGCCTTGCTCGAGTTCACATAAATTATTAATCAATATGAATCGTATGACTTTTCGAAATTTTGGAAGTTTAATATTCACCATTATAAGAAATTTGGCCCAAGTTTGGCCATGTTAGTTTT
Organism: Uranotaenia lowii; assembly: GCF_029784155.1. Taxonomy (NCBI): domain Eukaryota; kingdom Metazoa; phylum Arthropoda; class Insecta; order Diptera; family Culicidae; genus Uranotaenia; species Uranotaenia lowii. Next base: position 328,343,679 of record NC_073692.1, on the reverse strand, counting down.
GTTAGTCTTTTTAAAGTATTTTATTGAGAATATTCACTGTTCATCGTTTTCGTATTATCGAAAAATTTATAGTTATAAGATTTTAATTAATGGAAATTCAAAAAAAATCCTAGTACGCTAATTCATCCTTTCATGAAAAACATTTTTTACAACAATCATTTCTTAGGAAACTTGAGTAGATTTGGCCTAATAGTTTTATCTTCAAAAGATTACACTGCTTTTTTTTCATCTTTTCTATCCCCTATCTAATGAAAATATCTGTTGAAGATCATCCCACTTTTCAATATGGATGATCTGTAAAATGGTGTATTTAAGTTTCATTAACTTAGAAATTTCTTTAAAAAAAAACCGAACTTTGTTGAAGCATGTTGAAAACTCACTTTGCATGTTTTCAATTGCATGTGTGTATTTTTTCGCTTTTCAATTTCGCACTGTTTTATTATGAGTTTACCTTAAATGTTGAAAGTTCTACTTATAGCATTTTGAAGTTATCGAAAACAAATCATCTCGAAAACACCATTTTTATATTATGAAAAAGGTGTTTTTTGAGTTCTGTTTTTTTTATTCAAGGGCACAAACATCCCATTAATGGATGGTAGAATCGACCACATTGGTCATCATTGATAACTCAAAAGTTAGAAATTGGCCAGTGAAATCGAATTGTATAAAACTCAAAACCTCAAATTTTATTATCTAATCAATTTTGTAATCTCCTATTAAAATCCCAATTGAAGCGTTAAAATCGCAGCCTTGAACGTTTAACTCTGAATCTAAAAATTTTTTTCTTCTCTATGAGGAATTCCAAAAATATAAAAATGGTTGAACCTGAAAGCCCCCCAGCGGCGGTGAAGAGCACTTTGAAAGCCATTAATATTCTAGTCAATATATTCCTAACAGGCTAGTTGTATTTTTCAATCAAAATGTAGGCTTATAATTGTATCCAAACATCTTGTACCGGTAGCACGTGCTTTGAACAGTAGAAAGTACAAAAACACCCGCCTAAATTTTCCCTTTCTAATTTTTAATGTTCAGCAAGCTTTGATTTGCTATCCAGCACATGTGAGCTCTGGATGGTCGTAGTTTCTAATACCCGGCCCATGGTGATGGTGAAAATAATCCCGCCAACGAAACGAACGGAAACGAAGATCGATTCACAAAATAGGTGCCATGACTTTTGGTTCGTGGGAATAAAACCGTTGTTGTATGGACGACCCCCTTCAAAAGGGGTCATCCGAAAATCTAAAAACATTTTTCATCATTCCTGGTCCTAATGAGCATCCATGCCAAATTTCAGCTCTCTAGCTCTTAAAGCGGCTGAGCCTATTGAAGACAAACATACAAACGAACAAACGGAAATTAATTTTTATATATATAGATAGATTATAAGGGTGGCAACGAAATGATCCATATCGAATGTCGAAAACAGACCTTGTAAAGTATGAAGATTGCCCAAAAAAAAGGACCTGTGCTGAATTTCAGCTCAATCAGACTTGATGAAGATGAAAGTCAGATGGAGCAAAGATCATCTGTTCCTCAAACCTTCTATCATCCATTTCTTTCTAACAAACATTTTGAAATGGTCAGATGTATATTAATTTTATTTAAATATTGGTTGGATGCAAACAACTTTTTACATTAAATGTTGTTATTCATGTACCGCATTTCACTTTAGAAAATAAAATTGTATAACATGTATCGTTAACTTTATAAAAAAAGCTCTTTTTGTTCAGCTGGGAGAGGTCCAACAGAGATTTTAAAATATTTTTTAAGTCCATCGTTATACCAAATTAAAATTTACCTGTAAACAGTATCGGTTCAAATAGCTGGAGTATACACTTGTATCACAATTAATTAACCTTAATATCCGTATCAGTTGGAAAACACTGTTTTCAATGTATGTATGTATCTGAAAACTTATTTTTGAATAAAATTTCAAACAAAACGAAGAACAGATATAGGAAGATAACAAATCTCTACCGTTGACATTCCACCATTGATCTAACATTGAAACTCCAAATCATTTGAATTGAAGACAATCACAGAAAGGGCCCAGCCCTATTACTCCGGTGCATCGTTAAGTCCTGTGCAGCCAGTGCTGCAGAACTGGACAAGCAAAAAAAAACGAACTGCATGAAACTGCACAAATGAAGACACTCATAAATAAAAATTTACAGATATAAATGCGCAGCACACGGCGGAAACGAAAACACATAAAAACATTCAATAAACATGTCCTGTTTTATTTATTTCAATGTTTGCAATTTTGCATACATTGCCAGCCCATTTTTCTCCCGCGCTGCCTTTTTTCAGCCGATTTATTCGCATACAAAGCGAGTCAGTTAGAAGAAGTACCTTGCCGAGTTAACTAGAACCTTGCAACCGATCGAATGGAGTCGACCCAAGGGCCCTGGAGCAGATTCGTTTGGAGTGAGATTTGTCCATTGAACCAGATTCTGGGACCCGATGGTCTGATTTTCTGGCTTAAGGTTGTTTGGTTGTTGTTTTTTTTTTTCCATCGGTGGGTGCATCATCATTCTTCCGATCTCGGGCATTCCTTTCCGCGACTTTCGTCGCTTGAGCCCTGGAACCTGTAGTCAGAATAATGTGACTGGAAAAGTCGCGCGCTCTGGGTCCCCAATGATGGCGATGATGGTCTGCTGACGAAGCCAATGGGAACAGCTCAATGCTAAACAGATTGCAACCCAGGGTTCGAAGCCGATAATAGAAACAAAATTCTTTAAATCGAAAATTGAGTAAATTGTACAGTTAAAACTGATTTTAATACTCGTAGAAAGGATTGTTAATGTCACTTATCAAACCTTAAAAAAAATTATCAAATATTCATAGTTAAGCTATGATCATTCAGTATCACGGCACTTCATTTCAATGATAGCTACGTTACTTGAGCTCGGATATTACGCAGCGTTGTGTTGGTTATGAAAAGGACTATCTTGCCTATTTTTTTTTAGATTTTTGAATTTACGCGTTTTTGAGATATTTAAAATGCCAAAATACATGGTAAAAATAATTTTGCACAATTGCCTTGAAAATTATTCATTGTCTATTTGAAAACTCATGAACTGTTGACTTTTTCTGAAATTTTTTTTTTTGGTCCAAATGAAAAACGTAGTTCTCGAAACTTTTTTATACCGGCCTTTATTACTGCTAGCAGAGATTCGAAACGCATCAACAAATTTAGAAAAAAAATCTGTAAAATTTACAATACATATTTATTTCAGTGAATTAATAACAATTCTTTTTTGGTATTTCTGATCATATATTCATTGTGCATTTCTAATTGGTAGAGATAATCAGTGTGGTTCTGCTGATTGAAAAGTTTTACATATTTCAATTTGAATAATGTTTGTTGAATGATAATTAATCAATATCTCTAATAGGAAAATAGTGTGCTTATGACTAATGCAACGTTCAAAGTACTTCAAATTTAGTATATTTTATGAGCATCTTTAACTTTTAGTGGATAATTTTTTCCCCCTTTTTCAAGATTTTTTTCGTACCTATTCATATTGAATTGTTTGTTTCCACCACACAAAATAGTAGTGAAAAGAATTTTTTTTCTTGATTGTTTATGTATATTTTTACATTTTAATATAGCTTTTGTTGTCATATCGTTACACTGCAAAAAAGTTATTTAAAGTAACAAAAACAAAGCGTAAACTTCTATTTACAACCAACTCTCTACTAAACCTGGGGCATACATTGATGAAGCATTGAAGAATTGAAATTAGTTTTTTTTTCTCTTTATTTTCATTTATTAATTATCTTGAGCTTTGTTGATTAACCACAAAATCTATTTATTTCATGTTGAAAATCAATCTTTTTTTCAAAGTTGATTAGCAAATTAATTGAAGAGTATATATTTGATGAAGAGATACAAGTTTGTTATTATATATTAGAACAGTAAGGTTGATTTACTCTTCCTTTTTTCAATATCCTTCAATTCACTTAGATTGTAACGAATAACAATTTTAGCTTTAAGAATAGGACAGTAGGAGGTTTAAAAAAAGCACACTAGTCAAAAGCGTCTCCCGATCATATGCTTTAACCCAACCCTCCAAACTAAAATTGCTTTGCTAGGATGCAGAGGTGACCTCGGTCCTAAAGCACAACATTGTTCTTTTATTCCCCCTCTTTTTTCCAAACTATCTATTGACTACTAGGACGTGGCCGGCGCCGTTATTGATGATTAAAGAGAGAGCATCAGTTTTGGGCATTGTAAATGTGCTGTCAGTCCCAGACACCATTCATTTGACCTTTGAACAAAATTGGTGGCCTCGGTCAATCACGGAGTAGCAACCATTGGCGATGTGGAACACGTTCTACGGAGCCACGCCTGCGATCATGGAATTCTAAATGCATTGGATTTGATAAAACTGTCATAATTAAAAAACAAAACTTGAATAAAATACACTAGGGATCGAACGGAATTGATCAATTATGATCTATTAGTTAGAACTATGAATAAAGCATTTCGGGTTCAATGATTAAAGGTGGATGTGAGTTGTCAATCAAGCTAAGCTAAGCTAAGCTGATTTTTTTTTGGTCCAAATGGTTAAGAACTATAAGAAGCCACTCTGAAGCCTGAAGCCAGATGTGTTCTAATGGACAAAGAAATTTATGTAAAACACGAATTTAAGAGGTCAAATTCTTCGAGATGCCTACTCATGAAAAGGATCCAACCAGATTTCAATTGGTTTTTCCAGGTGAATTTGTGTGAAATATCATGGTTTTGCAAAAGTTTTGTTTCCAAGGTAAAAATAATAGACAAATAAATACATGTCTGAAAAAAGTGCAAAGATAAAAAAGAAATTAAAAAAAAAACTCAAAATTTGAGTCCAACTACCGTAAGTTGAAATGATGGGAATAGAAATAGACTACGAAAATGATGATGATCACATCGTAAAAACAATTCCCTTCATTCCGATAGATATCGACACTCGACCAGTATAACTTTCATACGCCAGGTTGTCTCCTGTAGTAGAATGTTAATACATGGGTCCCGGAGAGGCGCAAGATGTGGGTTCAAGTCCTACCGGGAGCCAATGCGAATTTTTTCTCATGTTTATCAACATTGATTTTCATCTTTTTTTGTCCCTGAAATTTCGACTTACATTTGGATCCATTTCCTTTAAAAAATAAAAAAGAAATTTTATGAAAATAAAGAGTATTTCTTAAAATCCACGGTACATTTTTTTTATTTTTTTTACATTAAATATCATATTAACACCTTCATTTCCTTCATAGAAAGTTTTTCGATCAAATAAATAGTTTTTAAAATACACACGTTTGTAACTGCCCGGATTATAAATGATCATAGCCTTATGTAGCAATGAGGTACCTTTGCTGTTATTCGTTTTCAATGCGTAAAATAAGGCAGGATAGCTTTAGTGAAAATGTCAGGAAAATAGAAAGGGAAGAATGGCACTTAAGTGTTAAATTTTCATTAAACAAATAAAAATAAATTTAAAAAAATGGTCCGGAGAATCTATTGGACATACTTTCAGATGCCGCACAAGCTTACAAACGTAGATATAGTCTCTTTATAACCCCTACTACCTATATGTTTTGTATAGAATCCAGAAAAACACTGATGAGACTAGAATTTTTTTTTACAAAAACAGACTTATCTTGTGTGACTTTTTCCAAGCAATCGAATGAAGGGTATTTGAGCCACCGCACGCATCCGAAAAGGGATTTATGGCTGTCTTTACCCTGAATTCTCCTACATTTTTCAATAAATTCAGAATGTTCGGACTTGAAAATTTTGAACCAAGTGGGACCCATCTTTTGTGGTTTTTTTTTTCTAAAAAATCAAACAAAGGTTATTTGAGCCATTACATGCATCGGAAACTGGAGTCAACTGCCGTTTTACCCTCAACTTCCCAACATTTTTAGTATCGTTCAAGCCGTTATCGGTGGTCTCGTTGCTAAAAAAAATGAATAAAAAAAACCGTTTTGAATAGGCGTAACTTCACGTTCCAACGAAAGTGCATCAACATGAAGTTCCGCCCAATTAAATTTTACCACGCTTTAAGTGATTTTAAGAGAAAACCGCGTTTTTTAAGTAAAATGCAACCACGTATATCTAGAATGGCCGTTTTCTCGATTAGTTTAAATTTGGAAGTTTTGCCCTTAAGAAATGTAACGCTAGATATAAGAAAACTGTAGGGGCTCGATGGCTCAAATAGTCTTCATTCGATTTCTTTGAAAAAACACGCAAGGCAGGTCTCATTTGCTCCGAAATCTTCCAGTCCGAACATGCTTTTTCTGAACTTTATTAAAAATGTGGGAAAATTGAGAGTAAAAAGGAAATAAATCCAATACTCGATGCAAGCGGTCGATCAAATAGCCTCAATTTGATTCCTCGGAAAAAAATCACATAAAATAAGTCTCATTTGGTTCAGATTTTTCAAGTCCGAACATGTTTATTTATGAACTATTTTATATATGTAGAGGAATTCAGGGTAAAACAGCCATAACTCCATCATAAGATAAGTCTCATTTGGTTTATTATTTTCTAGTTCGAAAATACTTTTCTGCATTATATTAAAAATGAAAAAGAATGGAGTGTAAAATCAGCCATAACTCCATTTTTCTCAAACAACCTTCTTTTGATTAGTTTAAAAAAATTTACACAAGACAGGTCTATTTTTGTTTAAATATTTTTAGTCTAAATCAGTATTTTTCTGGTTTGTTTACAAAGCATAGGGCAAAAAAAAATGCATCATCAAACTATTGCCGTTTTCGTTTTTCTCCACTAGCGCGGGGCAAAACTTTTTCTGAATAAACGAACAGAATCGTTACCCGGGACGATGCAAATATATGGTTGCTATACTCACCCTTATGTTTACCCCCAACACTGACAACTTTTACGGGGTGCAACCGCCTGCTTGAGGTTCAAATCTCGGGCAAAACTAGTGGACTTCTGAATTAATAACCGAACATAATAACAGCAGTTAGGGCAAAACTCGTGGGTAACTAGGTTGCCACTGCCAATAAACGAAAACACTATATGTTTAATCGATTTTCCGGCCATTTTTGCTGGAGGAAATTATATTTTTATATATCTTATTGATTCATGTAGGAGCGAAGATATTAAATTTCTTCGCTGTTTGTACATTTTTTCCTAACTATGCAACGTTTCAAATCAAGTTTTTGGGGCATTAAGATGTGCTTTTCAGGAATAATAAATTGCCAAAATTTGTGTATTAAACCTAGAAGTTCAAAATTATTTCAAAATGGATGACCAAACGAGGTATCAAAACAATGAAACCAAAATTTGGCACAATTGTGCTATCCGTAGGGGAGAGTGAAGTAACATGGGCCATAGGGAAACGTGGACCACTCTATATATCTTTGCTGTGACTTATGATAAAAATTTCAATCCATTTTTCAATTCAGTCATCGTCGCTTTGCATAAGCATATATTTCTATATGTTGTTGACTTATGTACGCATCATATGATTCTTTTATTTAACTAGCTTAAAAAAATTTCTTACACAACTAAACAAGCACCCGAAAACTACATCGGTGGAAACCTAGAGTTCATAAGAAAAATATGCTCTTATGCCTATTAGGACCTTCGTTTTGTCTTGCTTTTTCACATGGAAAAGGAATTTTTCATGAATTATCAATAAGTCACTCTAACGCAACCAATTTGAGCTGATGAGATGATTTCTTGAGGGGAATCACGGGCCACATAATGTGGGGTATCTTAGGCCACCTACATATATTATGGTGTTTTATAGGGGAGAGTGGGGTATCGTGGGCCATGGGGAAACGTGGGCCACTTTTAATATCTCAGATGTGTGTTGAAATAAAAATCTCGAAGCAACTGTCATCGTCGTCGCTTTGCGTGAGCATATATTTCTATATGTTGTTGACTTAAATACGCATCATATGCTTCTTTAAATTATCAAGCTAAAAAAAGTTAGATAAAATTACTTTCATAATTAAAACAACACCCGCTAATTTCATCGATGGGGAACCTAAAGTTCATATCAAAAATATGCTCATACGCTTATGATCTTAGTTTTCTCATGATCTTTCACGTGGAAAAGGAATTTTTGATAAAACATCAATAAGTCACACAAACGCAACCAATTTGCAAATCATAGCTTGTGGGGAATCGTGGGCCACACATCTTGAACCACCTATATTTTTATGTTTTTATACACATTCAGAACTTAAAATACGTTTTCTTTATCTGTAAAGTTTTTTGTGCCAAATGAAGAGTTATGAAAAATATTTTGTCCATCCTACATAAGGAATTATGTAAAAACGTTCGCGAGCCAGGTTTTGGAATTTATTCGATCATACACAGGTCTCTTTTTTATTTCATCATCTGAAATAACTTTGAAATAACGAAATAAATTATGAAATCACAGTTTTGGGTTCACTCATAAACATTGCATGTTATTTGGTCAATTTTGATTTAGTGGCCCACGATTCCCCACCATTTTTCCAAATCCTAAAAATATTGCTTTTTTTTAAAACAGTCAGAATTTAGGGAAAATAACTTATTAAAAATTTAAAAAAATACCTAAGAATTTCTTGAAAATGTAGAAAACCATACCAATTTTTATTTTCATTTTATCTTTTATAATAAAGAAGTTGTGGAACAAAGAAAAAAAGTGGCCCATGATTCCCCACTCTCCCATACACATTTATAACTTAAAATACATTTATCTTATCTGTTTAGTTTTCTTACGTCAAATGAATAGTTATGAAAAATATTCTGTCAATTTTATTCAATGCGATATAGACGAACATAAATCATATATAAAGCCAAAACGTTTACGTGACAAGTTTTTGAACTATTTGATCATACACAACTCTCTTTATTATTACATCATTTGAAAGTGCATAAAAATAACGGACTGAATAATGAAATTACAGTTTTGGGTTAACTCATAAATTTTTCATGTTATTTGGTCAATTTGGATTTGGTGGCCAACGATTCAAGGCCATTTAAAAATTCAATAAGTATTGTTTTTTAATCACAGTCAGAACTTGGGGAAGACAACTTATTAAAAAAAATTGCCTTATGATACGTGACAAATGTTTAAAACCATACCATTTGTTTTTTCAGTATATCATTTAAAATAAAGAAGTGATGAAACATTTAAAAAAGTGGCTGATGATTCCCCACTTTCCCATATATAGAGAAAGAGCGCCAAAGTTTCGCATTTTTTCATCTTTATTCGAGATCAGTTAAACCGATTTTCTCTAAAAAAGCATGATAACGAAAAATAAAACTAATAAGTGAACCATAGAATGATTGATTTCAACAAAAAAAATTGAGGGTTTACATCATATCTTCATAAAAGTCTGCTCGGGTAGCGTGAACCTGAGGACTATGAACGTGCTTAAGAAAATCACAGGTCATACGGTCAACTGAAAACACGTCAGCTAAAATTCCAATTACTTTGTTATAAATTTATCATTATAATATATTCTAACTACATATATTTTGGCAAAAAATATTCGCATAATTCTAAACAATTTTGATTTTTTACAAATGTTTCTTAAAGCAACGGTTGAAATTCTTTGAGTTAAAACGCACCAATGCAGGAAAACCATAGTAAGAAACTTCACACAAACGGAACTCTCTTTGCAGTAAAAACAATCCAATTCTGCTGGTTTATTCGAAAACAGTAAAAATAATATTTTTACAAGTTTATCTACAAAAAATATCAGATGGAGATTTAATTTTTCCAAGGAATATATTATGACTTTTGTGATTTTGGTTAAATTTTCGACTAAATAGTTCTTCTGCTGCAGCCGTTCGAAAGTTGCAATTATTATGCATCATATGGACTGAGCATTCGACCGACTTAACCATGAAAACATCTGGGCGGTTCTAAGGCAACGAGGGGTCCCAGAGAAACTAGTCCATCTCATCGAAGCACAATACGAGGCATTTTCGTGCAAGGTCTTGCACGACGGTGTCTTGTCCGAACCAATCCCGGTAACTGCTGGAGTGAGACAAGGATGTATTCTATCACCGCTACTTTTTCTCATCGTAATGGATGAGATTCTGACTGGATCGATCGACTGTGCACCGAACCGAGGATTGCCGTGGAATCCTTTAACAATGGAGCAACTGAACGACCTTGACCTGGCTGACGATATTGTTTTGCTCGCCCAAACACAACCGGACATGCAGAGCAAACTCGACGACCTCACCGAAAGTTCCAAGGCAGCAGGTCTCAAAGTCAATGTCGGAAAGACCAAGTCAATGGAGATCAACACAGGAAATCCCTCCAGTTTCATGGTAGCTGGGCAACAAGTTGAGAAAGTGGAGTGCTTCCAGTATCTTGGTAGCCAGATAACGCCTGATGGTGGTACCAAGAAAGACATCGAAACCCGAATCAGAAAGGCCCGATTTGCGTTTGCGAGTCTTTGAAACATCTGGCGGTCACGTCAGATCTCTCTACGAACAAAAATCCGAATCTTCAACTCAAACGTCAAATCCGTATTGCTGTACGGGTGCGAAACTTGGTGCACATATGCGGTGACGACGCGAAAACTGGAAGTATTTGTAAACCGCTGTCTGTGGATCATCATCCGCGCTTGGTGGCCTGGCAACTGGATCTCGAATGAGGAACTACATCGCCGGTGTCATCAAAGAACGCTAGAAATTGAGATTCGGGAACGTAAGTGGAGATGGATTGGGCACACGCTGCGAAAAGATGAAAACGAGATTTGCAGAGAGGCGCTTGACTGGAATCCAGAAGGTCATCGAAGAAGAGGCAGGCCCAGAAACTCGTGGCGGCGAAGCCTAGCCGCTGAAATCTGAACTGTCGACGAGAATCTTGACTGGGACCAGGTGAAGACGCTGGCTTCGGATCGTCAACAGTGGAGGTCTTTTACCACGGCCCTATGCACCGGAGGATCGACGCGGGATCATTAAGTAAGTAAGTAAATATGGACTGAGCCAGATAGAAGAATATTTCATTTACAACACGTGTTCTTGCTAACATCATCTTACTAAATGGCATCTTGAATATAGGTTGATTTGTCTAACCTTTGATGATCGCACTTAGAAGAAATATTAAATTACTAAATGTCAATGTGTGAATTTTACAAAATAACAACATTCGACACTATTCGACAGTGTCTTTCAAATTAGTTATGAGTGAAAACATAGAATAAACAACTTATAACAAAAATGACTATGATATTTAAAGAAAGCACGTTGGCGTTTAAGCTTATTTTGTTTGCTCTTTTTTAACCAATTAAGTGATGAAACGAAATCATAAAGTTAAATTTGATTCAAGAAACTGATATAGGATTTATAGACACATTTATGTGCAAGCAGAATTCTGATAAAAAAAAACCTTCAAAATAAAGTGGAAAAAATTATACCTGTTAAGGGCATTTAGAACTTTAGAACCCTATGCATAATTTATACTATCAAGATCAAAAAATATTATAACTACTAGCTGACCCAGTGTGCTTTGCTACACACTCTTAAAATAAATGAAACTTTATCTTTAAATATGTTTTCCAAAATCTGAAATTTTACCATTACTAATACTACTTATTGTAAGTTTCATGAGTTCTATAATTGTGCTAAAATGTAAGTTTTATTCATACGGATTCTTCACCCTCTCCCTGTTTTTTTTTTATCTAAATACAGTCACATGCCACATTTGGCTACATTTGTTTGATAAGTTTTCATGTTATGCCAAGTACAATAAAAAAAACTTGCCACCTTTCCTACTTTCCATTTCCTATCCATCACAACTTGAAAAAGGTAGGCGTTTCTATTAATCAAACCCATTTAATTCGTATCCAGATTCTTATTCCGTACCTTTTCATATCAGGTTTTGTTCCAATGGTTAATAAGTTCTTAGGCGATACAAATATGGGAACCCCTCCCTCCCCTTCCCACCCTCTCCTCCCTTCAAGCCGGGAAGGTTTATAACAATCTTAATTTTTTTTTCCATGAGAATTTTGATCCAATTTCGAATATAAGCTCTCGAGTTGCGCGAAAAATTGTATGGGAGTCTCGCTATCTCCTTCCTATAACCCCAATGGACCCCTCCCAAAAAACCATATAACCATTTCTCGTATCATATGCTCTTCCATGTCAAGTTTTGTTCCATTTGCTTGATAAATTTACAAGATATGCAATAAATTGTAAGGGAGCCCCTGTCCTTACTCCCCACTAGAAGGAGGGTGTTCCAGGCAGAAAGAGCCTGATTAGAAATTAAGGTAAAACCCCGCTCCCGCAAGGGTTTAACACAGAAATGTCATCGGAACAGAAACGCGACACAACGGTTAGAGAGACTTAAAAAGACTGCAATTTATTTTACTGTATCATACAGAGTTGTTTAAAGTTTGCTGACGCAGCTTCGTCGCTGCGCCCTCCAGTTGTTTCAGGCGTCGCGCATTCCTGCGCCAACGCCAGACGATGACGATGATGATCGCCGCGATGATGAACAGGGCGTCCACAGAGTAGCCCACAATGTTGTGAGTGGAGATGTTATTCTCCACGGCGACTTCGGGTGGCGATTCCATTGTAAACGGCCACATCTCGAATTGCGTCTCAGGTTTCTGGCTGCTATTCACGAAATGAATGCAACATTGTTGCTGCTAGGTTGGCTGGGTGCGCGAGCTCGGTCGTTGAGTCCGCGCCATCGTTGATAGCACATTTTGTGCTGACAAATTTGATGTTTGTTATTTCGACCACAGTTTGGTCTTACTGTTTCCTATTTTCCTTCGCGGCAAGTAGCACATTAAGTGCTGACGTACCACTTCGAATGTTGTGGTAACTTCTGCAGCTATGCAGGGTTACCTTAACCGCTCCATTTTCTCCCCCCTTTGGAGCGAAGTCTGTCGCTCCAAACATTGCTACTCATAGCCAGGGGTGGTGGGTCTTCTTCGTTTTCAGGTACTGGCCCTTGCTCGCGTACTTCATGGTGTGGTTTATTCACTATTTCTGAAGAATCAAATTGAGATGGTTCGACTGATTCGCCTACTTGACTTTCGGTAATGTCGATGGGCAGTATGCCAAAGCCCGAACATTTCGTGTGTAGATACCTGAAGCTGTGCGTACCGTTGCTACCCGCACAACTCCATCCTTTCCGGGTTTGGTGTGAGTTACGATTCCCATGGGCCACTTTGCCACGGGGTTTTAATCACATCGTGATTTCCGATGTTGATCTCCTTTTCGAGATCGTCGGCAGGTACATCTTCTATGATGCTGGCATCGTTGGATGCCCATTTCCGTAAGGGAAAGCCTCGCTGCAGAAGAGCGGCCTCCACGGCTTTTCGTTGACTCAGAAGACCTTCTGCTGAATTTCCCCCCATCATCAAATTGTCGACGTAGAAACATTTCTGAATAATATCAGCAATGCTCGGCTGATGCGATCGGATTTCTTCTCCGACTTGGTGTAGAGCGCGACATGCTAGGAATGAGGATGCCGCCTCGCCATAAGTCACTGTTTTGAGGCGATAAGCCTGAATCGCTTCCGAAGGATTATCCCTCCAGGCGATGCACTGGTACCACGAGTCCGTTTCGTGGACATGGACTTGCCGATACATCTTCGCGATGTCGGCCATTAGCACCTTGTCATGGCAGCGAAAGTCCAGGAGCAAATCGAATTGCTCCGTTTGGATCGCTGGTCCACTACGCAGCATGTCATTCAAGGAATGTCCATTTGATGCCTTAGCGCTTGCATCAAATACCACGCGAAGCTTGGTTGATGAAGAATCTGGCTTGATGACACATGAGTGTGGTATGAAGTAGCGGATTTTTTGATAATCCTTTGGTTCTACAACTTCCATATGATTTAATGTCAGATACTCTTTCAGGAACTCTCTGTATTGCTCGTATACTTCCGGAGTTCGCGTGAGTTTCCTTTCTAGCGAGAACAAGCGTCTTCTTGCTTGCTCGTAGGAATCACCCAGTTGAATGGGCTTGTCGTTGAAAGGGAGGCGCACAATATATTTGCCATCTGCCCCTATCGGTGTGCTGGAGGAAGTGCTCCTCGCATAGGTTTACCTGGTCAGAGGTGGACTTCGCTTCCGCAGAAGTTACCTCCTCCAAGGCCCAAAACCTCTTGAAGAGAATATCCAATTTCCCATCGGGGTCCTCTTCTTCTTGGATCTCATTTGTACTAACGGTGGCAACAGTCATTACTGCTTTCCGGGTTGACCGTAGCGAAACTAGTCCGCCAACAAGCCAGCCTAAGGCTGACTCCTGAAGATTCGGGCCATTTGTACATTGGATTTGTCTGGGGCTCAGAATCTGGAATAGTACTCGGGCACCGAGTATAATCTCGATGCCTCTTCTCTTGTAGAATGTGGGGTCCGCTAACTCAATGTTTGACGGAACACTCACATCCTTCGCTTCCAGCCGAATGCTGGGCTGGTCGTCTAAAAGGTGCGGAACCAAAACTAAACTTACCTCCATAGCGAAGCTTCCGCATCTGGAGGAGATTACGGTTGTAATCTTTCTGGAAGCATTGACCCTTCCGCCAATGCCAACAAGTTGCACGTCGCTCCGTGCGTACGGTAGTCCTAGAGTCTGCGCGGCTGCTTCCGTGATAGACTCCACCTGACTACCGGAGTCCAATAGGCGCCTAACTCGATACCAGTCGGACGCACCTTTAATGTTGATCTCGGCTGTTGCCAAGAATACGTAACTGCCATGTAGTCAGTTGTTACTGCTGGTTGAGGCCACAACGGCTGGGTCAGCCGCCGGCTTCTTCTCTGGAACCGCATCCACTGGATGTAGCAATGTGTGGTGTGCTTCTCCGCATTCTGAACACCGCTTTTTGGATGAACACTTTTGGACGGAGTGTCCCCAAGACAAACAATTGAAACACCGACCGGCTCTTTTGGTCCTATCCCATCTTTGCGGTACAGGCAGCGCTTTGAATTCGGTGCAGTGCCAGATCGCGTGCCCTTTCTCATTGCACGCGAAACAGGATTGCGGTTGCGTTTTGATTTCCCTACGCTGGGGTTGGGTGATGGCAGCTGCTGCTACCGTCTTGGTGTTGCGCGATTTCGATTCGTCGATATCGGTTCGGCACGCTAATTGGTTGGCTCGCTTCTCCAACTCTTCCTTGAATTCTGTCCAAGTGTAGACACGATGTATGTCTAATCTCTCCTCCAGCCTGGATGCGGTTTCCGAATCCAGACGGGATTTTGCTAGACTTACTAGCATTCCATTCGCAACACAGTCCAGTGTCGCTGTTTTATCCTTTTGTATCTGCTTTGCAGCGTGAACTGTAGTGTCCACGGCATCGATGAGGCTCATGATGGACTTAGCGCATGGCACATTTATTTTTTTAAATTTGATCGTTACCATGCGCTTTTCAAAGCGCCCTTTGAATGTCAACCACTCCGTCGGCGAACCGTTGAAGTGGGGTAGCTCGATTCGGGGTAAATGATCCGCCCGACTCGTGCTTGGTGCCAGTGTCTGGTCGAGCAAGTTTTCACTCGGGCGCTGGTGATTTCTGGCAGCTTCCGCATGCTGTCTTTCCCAGCGGCCGAGTTTCACTTGAACGGCCATTACCTTAGTTAGTAACGGCCCTCTCCTTGCCGAGGGACCTGAGGCCCCTTCAATTTTCAGCAACACAGCTGTTGCTTGGTCGAAAAGAACACGCAAGGTGTCCCTTTGCACACTTTACTTAGTTCTTCCTCGGCCATTGTTCTACACTAGGAATGCGAGTCACTTTTCAATTTACTGCTTTTTCTTTCGTTTAGCTCTCCCCCCGACGGGAGAAGCTACACAAGTCTCGCCGCGTTTGTTTTATTTATTTTCACGATGGTGCAGTGGCACCAAGACACATAATCACACACTGATTTCACTTTCGTTGATTGGATTCTCCCCCCGACGGGAAACACTACGCGCGCAGCGAGCGAATTTTCAACTTTCTTCTTTGCACTAATCACACGGTTAGCCACACAGGTGCGTGTGAGCTCAATTAAAACATAGACGGCGGATTCAAAACGTTCCACGCTAGCCTCTCGCTGATTGATTCGGCTAACCTCACCAGTTCGTCAGTAAATCTTTTTTCGTAACCTCTTACAGCCGCAGCTCCGGCGGCTAAGTTGAACAGGTGTGAAACGATGATTGTAATGGCTGCGCCTTCTTCTCGCGATCGACACGGCCTAGCCCTTACAGACTCTTCGATTTCCACTAACTGAGCGTAGTACTTAGAGTACAACACGTCGTTGCACAAATTTTGATTCATTTCCACCAGTGGGAGACTTGCACTTTTGTTTTCACTTATGATTGCCTACACTTAGGTTACACTTTATTTATCGTTGCCATTTTGGCACACCGAAACACTTTGAATGTTTTTTTTTTTCAGTCCGTTCTCTCCCCGACGGGAGAATTTACAATTGATAGGCGTCGTTGCCTAAACCTGAAGTGATCGCACGTGCGATCACGTCGGGGTCACCAATGTTCCAGGCAGAAAGAGCCTGATTAGAAATTAAGGTAAAACCCCGCTCCCGCAAGGGTTTGACACAGAAATGTCATCGGAACAGAAACGCGACACAACGGTTAGAGAGACTTAAAAAGACTGCAATTTATTTTACTGTATCATACAGAGTTGTTTAAAGTTTGCTGACGCAGCTTCGTCGCTGCGCCCTCCAGTTGTTTCAGGCGTCGCGCATTCCTGCGCCAACGCCAGACGATGACGATGATGATCGCCGCGATGATGAACAGGGCGTCCACAGAGTAGCCCACAATGTTGTGAGTGGAGATGTTATTCTCCACGGCGACTTCGGGTGGCGATTCCATTGTAAACGGCCACATCTCGAATTGCGTCTCAGGTTTCTGGCTGCTATTCACGAAATGAATGCAACATTGTTGCTGCTAGGTTGGCTGGGTGCGCGAGCTCGGTCGTTGAGTCCGCGCCATCGTTGATAGCACATTTTGTGCTGACAAATTTGATGTTTGTTATTTCGACCACAGTTTGGTCTTACTGTTTCCTATTTTCCTTCGCGGCAAGTAGCACATTAAGTGCTGACGTACCACTTCGGATGTTGTGGTAACTTCTGCAGCTATGCAGGGTTACCTTAACCGCTCCAGAGGGAGTGGAACCAAATATCGATAGAAACCAGGCCCGTGTGAAAGACCTGGTGGTAGGGGGTTTTAAAATTCAAATTTAGCTAGAAATAATAACTATATAAAAATGCGCAATTAATAAGGATATTGGTTTATAAAGCCGTTTTCTAAATCATGACCATCATACAAACTCGAAAAAATAATAAATATAAGAAAAATAGATTCAAGTCAATAAATTATTCATAATGATGATCCTTACTCTGAACAAGAAATACTTAGTGAATATTTTCGAAACATTAGAAAACGAATTAAAATTACGAATAAAACCAAATTTAAAGCTTTATCAGTGCAGAGAAATAAAATACACATAAAATTTCCCATGGCTCAGAAATGTTTAGCAGAATGATAATTAACATTTTTTCATTTTCAATTGAAGATTGTATGAAAAAAATCCTTTGTGATATCTTAAAATTGAAATAATATTTAATCACGATTTGAAATGTGAATTTTCGATAAGGAAAACCATTTCCATTTAAACTTAGAGGAATTTGTTCAAAACACAGAGATGATGTTGAATTCAGTTTGTATCTTCAAATGTTTAATTCAACGTTGTTGTTATCTTCTCGTTTTTGGATTGATTTTTTTCAGTGATTCAATGATTTAACTGCCGTGCAGTTTACGTTTCGGTTTACTTATTTTATTTCAACCATCTTCAGAACTAGTTTTTATAAAAAATAAACGGAAAAAAATTAATCATTATAAACTTTCATATCATTCTTATCTTCTATCGCCCGCTTACACTAATAGCTTTTCTATACCCGCTGGGGCGGTCACATAGCTTTTCTCTAGTCACTGTTAATGCTGCTGTTGAATTCAGTTTGACAAAAAAGAAATTATTTAATTTTATTTCTAGAGTGTCAATAATAAAAGTCAGAGATAAGATTCTTTTCTGTATTCAAACGTTTCTAATTATCAAAATAAAAGGTTAAAAAATGAATGTTTGATTGAAATTCACAATAAATACATACCATTTATATTTAAACTACAAAATGTTCAATTCACCATAACTGATAAAGTACAGGTTGGGAAAAGGATGGTTTCTTGAATGATCAAATACGAAACTAATATAAACAAAAATAAGGAATTCCAAGATTTGTTGTAAATATTGAAAGCACAGAGCAAATATTAATGAAAATTGCGCATTAAAATATATGTTTTGAAGTTGCTACTTCGCATTATTTCTTTCTATTTTTCATAGAATAATTGAAAAATCGAGAGCGTTAAAAAAATTATTTTAAATAATTTGAATAAGTGAAAGTTTTATAAATTTTCTTGCCCAGTAAAAGTTGAAAATTTCAAGCTCTTAATATTTGATTACCGTCCATGAAATATTGAGTCCTGAAATTAACAAAAACAGGAAACTCAGTTTTGCTTTTTTAAATTTAGGTTTACAGGCTTCCTAGAAAAACATGTTTTCCAAACACAAGAATTCATAGTAAAAAAATAAAGACAAACATAAGATATATTAAAACTATAAAATTCAGTAATTTTTTTTAAATATTTTAAAAGCGGTACAATGAAGTTTGGTATTTTTTTTAATTCAAGTAAAATGTAAACTCAATTAACCGATAAGGCCGGTAAAAGTTATGTCAGTCGAACATGTCAAGATCATGAAAAAAAAAAGTTCAATGAGGAAACAAATTGAAAACATATGATGAAAATGGTTTCGATCAAATTTGACTCGTTCATTTTCAATATCTTTTAATTTCTTCTAACTTTTCATCCGCAAAGTTGTCATAATCCTGAATTGTTCTTACTACAAGAACATGACTTTCACCGAAAAAGTCGATCAATTAAATGAGCAAATAGAGCTAACGGTAATTAAATTCATCAGAAATTGAAATATAATATGAGGACATTTTCGATAAAAAAAATTATTAAAATGTCTCTCTGTTTCAAAAACTTTTTTATAGAATATTTTCTTTAGATTGATAATTCAGAAGCTAGCATTTGTTTCAATGATTGAATTGATTGATTAAAAAATGGATCAATTTTTTGTGATATCAATAATTGATAACTGATGTGTTAACAACAACAGAAATAGAAAAAGAATGTAGAATGAAATGTCTCAGGCCTAGAGTAAAATAGGATTAAATACCGCCGGAGGCGAGCACATTTTCTGACATGTTGGTTAACACATATTTTTGAACACCTTTTGGGATCCAATAATTTCATGATAATACGGTAAACTCATTTCTTGAACCGAAAATTTTGCTTAGAAAAAATCTCCATGGGGGGAGGGTTAAACCCCTAACCCACCCCGTTCACATGGCCTTGATAGAAACCTTTTATGTTTTCAGTTACCCTTTCATGCCAAATTTGGTTTCAATTGCTTGAATTGTTCTCGAGATATGTAATATAAATTGTATGGGAGCTTCACTCTTCCCATATTGCTTCCCAATGGAAGAAGGAAGGGTCTAAAATAATCATAGACATATTTCAGTAATTCAATTCCTAAATAGTTTTTGAGTTATACAAAAAATAATGTACAGTAGCTCCCTCTATCTCTCTCTCTCTATCTCCCCACTTTAAGAAGAGAGGAAAATCAAAGATTCAGTAAAACCAAATTTGTCAAATTTGATTTAATTTGCTCGATGAATTCTTCAGTTGTGTAAAAAAAAGAACTCCTATTCACCCATTGGAAGGAGGGAGGGTTCTGAATACAAAAACATTTATCGTTCCCAGATTCCCTCCCATGCAAACATTTGTTTCCATTTGCTCGATTAGCTCTCCAGTTGTGAAAAAATTGTATGGGAGTCACCCTCCCCCATTTATATCTCCCCACTGGAAGGAGGGATTAGTGCCCGATTTTCATTGAATTATTTCTCGTCCCCCCATACCATTCTATTTAGATATATGTGCTTGAATAGAATTTGAGTTATGTACATTAATTGTAAGAAAGGCCCCCTCCCTCCTTCCTATCTCCCTACTGAAAAGAATGAGGGGTCTCAAATAATCATAGAAATATTTCTCGTTCCCACAGACTGAACAGATAAGAATCTATTTATATACATACAGATTTTGATTGCATACACTGTGGCGTTTTAGAGAAATATTACGTTTAGTTATGCAATTGTTCTTGTTAGCAAATATAGCAATCAGTCAGGCCAAAGCATGTTTTGGTGAATAGGACAATAGAACGAAAGGGAAATTTGGCCGTATATTATTTGGTCGAATGTATTCTAGGCCGAATGGATGTGTGACCGAAAACACGTTAATTCGTTAGGGCATCTGACCGAATGGATATAAGGCCAAATGTTTTCGAGGCCGAATGGTCGAAAGTCTAAATGGATATAGGGCCGAATGAATATTAGGTCAAATGGAAATGAGATCGAATCGATGCTTGACGGATTGGTCATTCGACCGAATAGATGCTAGGCCGATAATGCATTTTAACGCTTGTCTGTATTAGGCCGTTTAGGTTCGTTAGGCTATATGGCTGTTAGGCCGAATGGTCGTTAGATTAGGTCATTATGCCCATTCGGCCTTATGACCGTTCGGCCTGATGACTATTTGGCCTAACATTCTTTCGGATTTGCGTCCTTTCGGCCTAATAGCCATTGGCTGGATAACCGTGGGCCAAATAGTCCATTCGTCCTAGTGACCTATTCGGCCTGATATCCCATTCGACCTAACGTCCATCGCCCTGAATGGCTTTCGGCTTCGTGACTTTCGGCCTCATGACTTTCGGTCTCATGAATTTCGACCTCTTTCAATATTTACCTTAAATTTTAAATGAAAATTTTCTCTATTAGTCTGCTAATAACTAACAAAAAGGTAACATATAGTTTTGATTCTACTGATGACGGCTTGCGACTCTACCTCGACCGAAAACTGCTTCTTCATTCTACTTTACCAGAAGTTTTCTGAGTTTCATCCTCCCAGCCGAAGAAAGAAATCAGTGCAAAAATAAAAACATTCATCCCAAATAACCACACAACCCGTCAGGTAAATCCGCAAGCAAAACAAATCCGTGGAGAAAAATCAAACATTATGCCGGTTCTGTTTTGCCTTGAGTTGCTTCCTTCCTTTTGGAAGGATGAAGAGCCAAACATGAGTGCTGAGGACGGACAGAAAAAAAAACAGCATCCGAATGATACTGGAAGGCATTCGAATGCGGTTGTACACATACGTGTCTTGTCTGGGCGGTCATAAAGTATCCCCAACGAGCAATTTTCATCCTTATTTCTCGTTGCATCATTGGGCTTCTTTCTATGCAGATCTGTTCGTACTTAGAATCACATCGTCCGGGCTCGGGATTCTTCCCCAAACGAGAAAAATCATGAAAGTTGGAAGACAACGGACGGAAGGATTGCTCAAAACGAACAAATCGATGCTGTTTCAATGAACTTAGGGTAAAATATACTTTATATAAAAGTTTTTCAAATTTAAGTTCAACATACATCGTATGAAATATATCATGGCATGAGTTGAGTTTTGAAAACAATCAAAATTTGTTTCAAGTTACTGATACTATGATTGTCACATTCTGATAAATGTAAAAGTCAGTTTAAATCTCTTCTCTAGAAAAATACCTTTAAATCTACATTCATAAAAACCCTAATTTTCCATCTTTGTCTCACTGTGTATCGATTTCAATAAATTTTGTCAGAAAGTTTCCCTCAACCAAGCTTTGGAATTCATTCTACAGATGAAACTCCATTAACCAGTCTATTCCGAGTAGTGTGGAGCAAACCTGCGAACATCAAAATGACCATTCAGTGCCAGCATGATTCTAAGCTCCAGAGAATATGTAAAATAGAAAACAAAACTAATGTGTTTCATTAAACGTAAAATATGGATCAAATCATTTGGTCCTGTTTAAAATGCGTACCCCAGAGTGGAATGTTGCAAATTTCTACAAGAGATTCGTTTAACCTTGCAGCTCCTCATAGTCTTATTAGGGGGAAAGTCCCAGTCAATAGAGCTAGAGCCATTATCCATTGAAAAGTTCTTGTTAACTGCTGCTGCTGCTGGGTGATGCAACTGCTGGCTGGACGACGACATTCAATAACTCTAAGCTTGAATGGTGCTGCAAGGTCTGCTTCGGAACCGTTTAAATCGATTCCGGCGATGTTATGTAACTGTTTGTGTGGCAGTGATCAATGGCTTACATCGGTCATCGAAAACTGATATCTGTTGTATTTAAGCGATGAAGATCGATAAATTTGGTCGTTCTTGAAATTTTGTAAGATTTTTGTTTGACGAAATTTTGAATTTTATAGAAATGATTTTTATACAATCAGAAAATAGAAAAAATCTGTATTTAAAAATAATGAATATATCTCTTTTTAAAGAGAGAGAGAAATTGGAAGACATATGTAGTTCTAAATTTTGTAATTCGGTTGGAAATACTTAAGATGTTCTATCAGAATTCAAATTTTATTGACAAACTTCTTATCGGACAGAATTGGAATTTTTGAAAGTCATATTGAAAACAAAATTCTTAATTTGAATTCATGAACAGACGCAAAATTCATATTTCTGCATTCAGAACTAGAATATAGAAACAAAAAAAAAATGGTTTTATTCAGAAGTATTTATTTGGAAGTCAGAAACATTAAGTAGCTTTTGGGTCCAGTATAGTTGATGGTGACTTGTTTTGTTGTATTTTTTTTCCTTATGAAGAGTTTTTGGGGTAGAAGTAATTTATCATGGTGAAAGAATCATATTTGAAATTTGGAAAGCTATGATTATAAAATCAAAAGGCAATGACTAAATTTAGAATCAGAGTCGAATTTTGTTTTTAAAAATATAAACATCTCATTTTGCTCAGAAATTTCCGGATTTGCTCGGATTTCTTAAAAAAGGCTTTTTATTTTAAATTAAAAGTTCGTTTTAATCAGAATTAAAATTAAAAAAAAAATTAAATCACTGAACAGAAATTTGAAACAAAAAAATCACTGTTTAAAAATTAAAAATAAATATTTCTCATTCAGAAAAATATAACCCTAGGTTTGGTCCGATGTTAAGTCAGTAAAAAATCTGATGTTCAACAAACAAACAAAATGATAAGAATCGTATATAAACATTAGATTCAAAGTTTACATTTAAATTTGATAAGACAATAATATTTTTAATGACTTTGCTCCTGAGAAGAAGCACATATCATGAATTTATTTTGATAATCTAAGAAAAGGTGAGTGTGATCAGTGATCCAAATCAGAAATCAAATATTGTTTTTATTATCAAATTCTTTCATTTTTGGTTTTCATTTATGATAATTAATTTCTGTATTTGAAAAACCTACATAATTTTCTTTTAATTCATCGCTGAAAATTTATATTGAAAATGTATGCGTTTGAAAACTGGAATGGAAATTTAATTACCGATAAGAAACTGGTAAAGAAAAAATCAAAACTAGGTTGTTAGGATTGGAAGAACAAAAATACACTGATTTAGAAAACATTACAGATCAAAACCAAGCTTTCTAGTTACTAATTTGAATAATTTTTGCTCTTTTCATGGATAAATCCTGAATCATTATCGATTCAAAGAAGGATATCTAGTAAATGAATAATGTGGTAAATACAATTATTTTCTGAAGCGCAATAATTTCAGTTAATAATTTCAACCTTCCAAAATTTACATTTAGAGTTTTGAAAACACAGTTACACTTTTGTTTTTAAGCGGTCTCAATATTAATCTGAATATTTTTTTTGTGGCGTTTAAATAGCTGTGGGAAGCTGACGCTGAAAATGAAATTTAGGTAGAGGGGTCAGGGAAGTAAAAGTTTAGAGAAGGCAGCTTAGAATAGTAAGCGATCTTGGTCTCAATGTTAATCTGAATATTGATCAAAAAAAGTTTCATTCCGTTTTCAGATCTCAAATATTCAGATATAGGTACAAAGCATTATTTGAAATCTGGATAAATTTTTTAAAATCCATTGCTGGATATAAACTCTCATCCACTCTAGAGTGTCATTGTGGGTTTATTGGAAGTTTGGGGACACATCCAAATTAAAAAAATATTCTGGTGCCCCAAATGAACTCATGGTATATATAATTTTGCAACATTACTTTTTCATGGACGCTCACTAAAAACGTAGACAAAAATCCCTTTTGTGATCTAGAGTGAAAATTTGACACTTCTCGCTAAAAACCAATAATCCTGTCTGGTTTCTCAACCGATTCATACATAATTTAAAGTTTTGGAAACTAGTGAATCTGTGTTCCGTTTTTTCTGAGAATTCTATGACGCCAAAATGTTTTAAGTTATGTCAACTTTCAATCCACTTTTCGAAATTTTCCTCTGGGACTGAAACAATTTTGAGGGTTCAATGATTAAAATATGCGGTTTCACACATCTTTTTTTTTTTATATTTTCGAGGTTTTGTACTTAAATAATTAATAAAATATATTTAAATTTTTATCTGCAACAAATTACTTCTTACTTCGGCTTGCAAAGGCACTAAGTGAAATTATTTAAACATTCGGTAGCTTATCTGTATTATTTTCTGAAGCATGTTTTTCGATGATTCTCAGATTACGAAAATCGGAAAATTAAGTTTCGTCAGAAATATTTATTTGTGTTACATCAAGAGGTTTTCAAAACTATGAATTTTAAACGAATCGGTTATGAAACAAGAGAGGTTTTGGTCAGGAGTATAAAATTGAGACTCCTAGAACTAATTAATCTGGAATTAGTTTTAATCAAATCAAAAAGATTAGATTTTCACATTTTAGATGGAAATATTTTAGTATTGAAATATTATGCGATTAAAAAAAACAAAGTTATAATATTTTGTTCAAAGTTTATCAAAACTCCTTAAAATGTGGAATTGAGCATTCACAAGGACAAAACCATAAATAAAAGCTGCTTTTTTGAAGAATTTTCAACATATATCTGCAGAAAATGCTTTCTGACAATTTTCAATTAATCATTTAAATATTTTATTTATTCAAAGCCTTGAAATAAAAGCAAAACATTACTAAAATGCCAAAATATGCAGAATTTCGGACTTGATAAAGGCATTAGAAAACAGATTTCATGATATTGGGAAGCATCGTGTGCTTTTCTATGCAATTCGAACACAATTTTCGGTAAACGTTGTCTTATTACCAGGATTATTACAAATGAAACACTGCGAAATATGCTGCGATACCCAGTTAGAGAAAAAATATCATCAGGTTGTTCTGGAAGATCTTCATAAAACAAATTTGGACAAAGGGAAGTATCCTGCCTTTAATAAACATGGTTTGTTGTTGATGAAATGCTGATGAACCGGGAAAACTGGAAAGAACGGGAAAAAGTTTGGAATGTCACTCCCTCACTAGGAAACCGAAAAAAAACTGGAAGTTTGAACACAAAACAGGGACAATTTTCTTACAATTTTTTTAAATATTTTCCACCTCAAATGGAAGAAAATCTTGGATTCAACCAAATGTGCCAAATGATTATTTTTCATCAGAGTTTTTGGAAGTTTACAGAAGTTTAATCGCAGACATGTGAATGGATTGATTTGAGCTAAATTCATCTCAGGGTTAATTTTCCATGAGAAAATTTTCACATCTTTGTAGAAAAAAAAATCAAACCCAAAGAATCCTATCCTGCAAAAGTTTCAAGCCAATGATTGAATAAATTTTGTAAACCAAACTAAAATTAATAGCTTTTTTTATATATTTTTTTAAATATCTACAAATAATTACTTACGAAAAAAAATATTCAGAGAATTTTTGTTTAACCCTAATAGGTGCACCCAAATAGTACAACTTCTTCGGGGTCCCTCAATGATTTCTTGAAATCTAAATTTTGCGTCATTACCATTTTAAGAACACACCCTGAAGGCCAAGGAAAAAACTCCCTAACCAGACCTTAAGGGTCAATTTGACACTCTTTGCTTAAAACCGCTGTATCTCTCTTGTTTCTCAACCGCCTTTTCAAAATTTATAGTTTTGGAAAACTTGTAATGTAACTTAAATATGTTTTTGTAATTACACCACAAGAATCGATGTGATGTTGGCTTTTGGTAAATAACATGTGTTGCAAAAATCTTGCGTTAATATACTCCAAATCCTCTCCAATGTTGAATTTAAGTGCAAGAAAATCTGAAAAAAATTGCAAATTGACAAAAAGCTAAAAAAAGCTACCTTTAAAAATTCGTGAAAAATTTTGTATTTTATATTAAGACAAGATAAAAATGTGAAAACATGCAACATAACAAACATATGAAAACGTATCAACTTTCCAACTCTGTTTTTAAAATTTCTCTAACAGTTTTGACGGTTTATTTATTGAAAAGTATTGCACCACTTTCAAACATTTTTTTTCTGTTATGATCTTTAAAAAATTCAAACAAAATATTCCTATGTGCAACAAATAGCTTCTAACTTCAGCTTTCATGAAACATAGTGAAATTGTTTTGAGCATTCCGTAACTGATCTACAGTCTTCTCTCCAAAGCATGTTTTTTTAGGATTTCTCTTTTTCTTAGACTATGAATACCGGAAAATTGAAGTTTTCAAGCTGAATATAGCTTAGAAAATATATTTGAGTTACATTACGAGGTTTTCTATAAATTTTGTAAAAATTGGTCGAGAAACAAGAGAGATGTATTGGTTTTAGTTAGGAGTGTCAAGTTGACACTCCAGGGACTGTAATGGATAAAAATTTCAGAAACGGATGGAAGTTAAAGAAAGTCTGAGGGTGAGTTATTGATATTATTGACTTGATTTCCAATATGAGCAAACGCTTATCCCATTCAATTTCATATGCCGATGAATGATGTTTATTTTTATTGAGTCGTCACATATTTTATCAAACTTTTCCGTTTTCGAACAAATATATTTTACGTGGTTTTAATTAACCAACGATTTTGGAAAAAAGTCTCTTTCTTCACGTGATTCATTTCAGATTATAGTTCTGTACAAATTTCCAGAAGCCGAAATTTTAACTTTTGTGATTTGGCTCAAAGAAGTTATATTATTTGACTCAAAAAGTTATATTATTAATATTTCAAAAAAAGGGTTGCGGTTTTCGTTTTCACTCAACTTTTAATATCTTTGATAAGTCATGTTTTCAATTGAAAATCCTCTGAAATAATCATTTTTCAAAGTGAAAAACCATAAAACACTTGTGCATTTCAATACAAAAAATCGTGAGCAACCCTTGGATATATTTTGTTTGGATTATATTCGTTTGACCATCTTTTTGGTATTTACGACTTTATATAAACGTGGCAGTTGGCGGACAGTAATTGAAAAATTTATGCAGTACAACAGTTATTTGATTATTCTTGAGCTCGAACTCATAGACATCGGCGCAGGAAGCAACAGCCCAGCAAACATTTTTGTAGGTATATTTCTGAACAACTTTGTTATACGTTTCATATACATTATAGAATGATCGTATGAAACTCTAAAAAACAGCATTTACCTACCAAAATGGAGGCAATATACATACATAGCAAAAATGCAAGAGAGTACAAGTTTTTTCTCTCAGCGTATGCGAACCGTTGCTAGCGACAATATTTGCTGCTCTTGTCATTGGGTAATTCTTGAAAAAAAAAAAACGATTTGATTTTTATCAATCTGGATGAACGGCTGGTCGCAGAGAGAACAACGGAGCTGTTCTCTCACTTGTCCCACGCGGGAGAAAAAAAAAAGAACGAAATCGTCTTCATTGACTCTTTAAAATCTGCAAACATGGCGGATTTTTTATCATATTCGTTTTAAACTATTTAATCCCAGTTCGAGTAACGATTTTTACGACCTTTTACTTGCGTTAGTTGGAATTACGATTCGCAGTACATTTTAATGACTTGAGTTATCATTTTTAACGCGATTTCATGTTTGCTGGAAGACTTCCCAACTGAGCTATATACATATATCACAAGCCACTACCATATCACTTTTTTATATAAGTTTAGCAATTATTGTTTTAACATAAAAAATATTTTTTTTAATAACGCAACTGAACGAGTTCAAAGCCGTTTCTTTGAGTTCTATAAAAGGATGACTCATCAAATTAACTCTGGAATATTTTAACAATTTTTAAATGCGTTGTTTTATAATTTTATTTTTTTCAATATTTTGAAAACATACTTTAAAAGTATAAATGGAAAAAAATATGTGCTTAGGTGGATCACAAATTCCTGATTTCTGGATATATGGAATGTGACGCGGATTTAAGGATAATACAAAAGCTTAAAAAGTTAAAAAAAAAAAGTGGGGGAGATATGGGCATAATAGCCACCTTAAGGAAGACGCTTATTCAACCACAGAAAACAGCTATAAATTGTGACTTACATCATTGTTTCGTGTTCAGCCACTAAAATAGACTATTGCCTTATTGGCTGAAATCTGGGAAAGTAGATAAAAACGTTTAAAATTGCATTTTAAATTTTTTGCCGAAAGCTGAAAACCATTCACTATAAGGGCATAATGAGAACACTCCCTGGGGCAGTATAAGCAACATTTATCGGGGCACAATGAGCGTTTGCTGCCGGAAAGCAGCGAATTCAACTCGCAACTTTTATCTGGCGATTTGGCTTATTGGTAAGGTGTCGTAGAGGGTAATCAGTAAACTCCGAGAGTAGGCCTTGGTTTGACCGCAGCACACGCGTTTTTTATCTCGTCCGTCGAATTTTTCAGAAAATTGAGTGTTTCTTGTGAAATTTTGTTGAGAAATCACAAAATAAAGCTTTGAGTGTGTAATTAAAAGATGCCTTTAAGTGGACAAGTCAAATTTTGGGGAAATACGCTGGATGAAAATAGGAAAACCAACGGTGATCGAAAAATGACGGGTTATTTTTTAGGTCACAGTCTTTGCTCTTCGATATGGTTTTCCGCGTGGTTTGAACATGGGTGTCCCTGGAGAAAATGCCGAAGAAAATTTTCTAGTGCTGAATGTGTGAATCATTGCAATATTGTGAATATTATTTGTAAATATTCTCAACAGTAACAAATGAGAATTGAAAATTTAAGATAACGGTGATTAAATCAGTGCCTTGGCCACGATGCATTTGTTCAGCTTGCTGTGACCAATTTTTTTTTCTTTTGGCCGTTCATTCTGGTGTGTGCAAGTTTTGTGGAAGGTCAGCGGGCAAGTTTTTTTTCTCTCCTTGGATGCAAATTTTGAAAATCAATATTCAAGTGCAAGGGTGCTTAATCGCTTGGCGAACGGTACCTTCTCAAATAAACGCACTTCAATCAATCAATAGATATTCAAGTGCTGAAAATGGTATAAAACTGTAATATGTTTTGAATTTTACGGGTGAATCATCAATAGTTGAGTGTGATTGTCAAGGGTGTCGGGATGAATATTCCGAGCCTCGTTCCGCTTACGCGCTGTAAAAAACTGAACTGGAAATTACGGAGAGCAGACTGGAAAGAGGAATTCACCAATCAACCCAGGCTAGATGTTTTACTTTTATTTGGTGAGTTCGTTCCATGATGATTATTTTACTTACCTACATGAAGTTAGATTAAGGGTTAAATAGATTCTGGGTGTTTCCAACCTTTATTCTCCAGATTTAGGCCTTATTTAAAGGTAATCAACGGCAGGAAATCGATTCCTGAAATTTATGGCTCAGCAATTTCCAGAATTTGGTCCATTCATGGTTAAAGTTGAAGTTTTTTTTAAGAAGTTCAATTTTTATATTTGGTGACCAGGACAAAACTGAACCATTTGAAAGTTTTGAATTTTGAAATTATTATTAAAGTTTATTTAATTCTATTATAAGGGTTAATTTAAAAAAAAAAACCCTTCGAGTTCTTAAAAGGCCTCGAAGGGTTTTATGTTTTACTAATATTTTCTTATTCTCTTTTTTATTTGTAAGAGCGAGTAAAGGCGCTTTATCCTTGGTCGATGACCAGAAATGATTGTACATCGAAATCCAAAACAATTGAATAAAAAAAGTCTTAGAATTTAAAAATCATCATGTTTACTACATAACATTCTACAAAATGCATTTATTCTACGGTTTTGTGAATTCTGTGTACAACATAAATCATTTCCAGCCACTGAAGAAGAGTTCTAGTAAATTGTGGAGCTACTTCAAATAACGCGTGGTTTTTCATCAAGGAGCATTTTTCTTAGCATGCTTCCAACGATAATGCCCCTTTAAAACGTATGATACTGGTGGTCCACGTTTCTTCCTGTTCCTGTGTTTCAGATGTCTCTGCGTTCTCTGCTCCATGGTAGGCCCAACCATTTTATGTTTTTTTTATCATTTTAATGTTTTTATGTTAAAATGATAAAAAGCATGAACAAAGACAAGAAGAATAATAACTCTCTTTTATTGTTTTTTGGGACTCAGACATAAGTTCTGGCTGTGGAAGTACGATTAGTGATTAGTGATTAGTGATTAGTAGAGGGTAATCAGTAAACTCCAATTCAATTCCTGGTCGAGGTGAATTTTTGTTCATTTACCGTTCATCATCGATTGCACTAAACGGTGAGGCGTAGATCGATCAAATAAAGCAATAACAAAATAATCAAGGTCTGTTGGTAGAATTAAACAATTCACACACGCTCATACATTATGTTTCTGGTGGTTGAATTGATCATGAATGGTATTTGAAAAAAAATCATCTCGAACAGGAATCGAACTCGAGTCTACTGATTACCTCTCCTACACCTTACCGATAGGCCAAATCGACAGATGAAACAAGTCAAGCTGTAGCTCGAGTTGAAATCGCTGCTAGATTATACGGCAGAAAACGCTCATCGTGCCCCGGTTGATAGTGCTCTGTTTGCCCCGAGTCAACAGATTTAAGTAAAAACGCGTTTTAAAGTTGATTTAAGAGAAAAATTAAAAAAAATAATGATGGTGCAAATTGAGAAGCAATGTGTAAATCATGTTGCAGTGCGTATATTTTAGAACAAAATGATTAAAAGGTCATGAAAGCATAGTTCGAGTGCTCAAAAATTATAATATTTTCGTCACTTGAGAACCTAGCTGATTATTTTTTAATATTTCTGTAAAGATGATGAGGATATTTCTTTTTTGAAAAAAAAAAATTAACATTATAGGTAGTACGAAACAAATCGTCATGAAAATTCATTTAAGAAAAAAAGAACTTTTGTTGAAAAGAGGAGTTCTTATTATGCCACGAGTGCTCGTTATGCCCTTATCTTCCCTACTCTTAAAAGAATATCTTACATGATATAAATTTGATATTGTAACGCTTCAACGAAGTTGAACACATCACCAAGGTTACCGGGAAAAAATCTGTGTTTTTGCGAAAGAAATTCTAAATATTTGTGCTTACAAAAAAATTCTTCGTTTTCTGTGATGGAAATATCATAAATTTATTTGAAGTGTCATGAAAAATTGAGTGTTTTTTTTACATTTTACTTGAGAAAAATCTATGGAGATTCTTAACATTTTTTACCAAAACAAAGTAAAATATCCTAAATTAATGTTGCCATAAAATTTAATAATTTTTAAATTTTTGCAATTTTGAAAAATATGTGAAATCTGTGAATATTTCCAAAGTTTTGTGTTGTGTGACAGACTCTGTGATGAGAATTTGCTAAAATTTAGTGAAATTATAGATTTTTCTGTGATTTTGGCAACCTTGCACAACACTTTCGTTACCTCAAAGATACAAAATTTGTAAAAGTTGGTCCAGTGAGTTTTGAAATATAGAAAGCTGAAATTCAGTGTTTCTCGAATGAGATTTTTTCGCAGTCCTTAATGTGTTAACAGCTGCATATTTTGCTGCAAATTTTGTGGTTAAAAACGTTTCTAAATTTGTTTTCAGCTTTTAATTCATCTGTTTTGGTGATATTGTTCGACTTCATTATCAAACCTTTTAGTACATCTACGTTAGAAGGAAGCTGA
The DNA here is from genome assembly GCF_029784155.1 of Uranotaenia lowii. Taxonomy (NCBI): domain Eukaryota; kingdom Metazoa; phylum Arthropoda; class Insecta; order Diptera; family Culicidae; genus Uranotaenia; species Uranotaenia lowii. The sequence continues at coordinate 328,311,776 of NC_073692.1, read as the reverse complement.
CCAAGGGTTATATATTTCTTTTTTATTGCCTTCGGTTTCTCTTTCTGTCTAATTTTTTCTCGAAGGGATCCGTTTTTTATTGATTTTGCAACGAACTGCTGCTGGAGTTCAGTATGAGATCCCCAAGACCACTTTGTAACTTCCCTTAGCAGCGGGAACACAGGAACAGAGTGAACAAGTCAATAAAAATAGGACCCCACCAAGAGCGCGCACCAGCATCGAACTCTATGGGATCCCGAATTCCCTTCCATGACATTCCTGCTCTTTTCAGCTTCTCGAAACTCAAGGTTTTCAATCGTTTGGCCCAGGTAAGGTAGTAAATTTCCAAAGGTAAAAACCCAAAAAATGAGAAAAACACAATGCGAAACAAAGGCGAATCTTGGTTAACCGTGTCTAAATATTTTATCGCTGCAACTTTTCATCCCACGGCGCTGCTTCTGCTTTATGATTGGGAAAGTCCAGTTCATACAATTCAATTTTGGGCTACGGGAATTTCGTTCTAACGGTTGGGAACATTTTTTCCGGCACCTTTCCCGTCGTGGAAGGGTGCAAGCTTGACAAATTGACACTTGTTGGGATGGTTTATTTCCAAGGAAATTTTTATCGCAGGTAAACAATTTTTACGGTTTTGAGTTTATTCATTTCTTTTGGAAATAACCAGTTTACTTTTTCAACGGTTCTTTGTTCTTCATACCTAAATGAAATGTTTTTTTTTTTTTAATTTGGAAAACAATTTTTTATTAACTTGAAATCTTGTTGACATCAAGCAAATTTCTAAAATTATTTTTTTTATAAAACTGACTTTCCCTGGCCTTCGTGTGTAAAAAAGCTGTATGACTAAAAATCTGACTTTTTCTGTTTGAAATCCCCTTTCGGCTTAAATAATTAACCAAGTATCAAAACACAATCAATTTCCCTAAATTATCACATCCAACAACGAACAACAACAACCCCCAGGGATGTGAACGAGAAAATGTCCAACAATTACACCGATAATGATGCACCCAATTCAAGCCATTTCCATACACCCAGTCGAATAAATCAAACTGATCATACATTGGAATCGCCAAATTGCATGTTTTCCCGAACTAAAGCGTTTTGTATGGATTCCAGTTTGATTCCGAGGATCAGCGCATGATTTGTCCGAGAAGTTCGTTTCCATCCTTCTGAATAGGAGGCAAATTTTTCGATATTGAAAATAAATAAAAATCCAATTAAATCATAAATTATCGTTTCACTCGTAAATCACCGATTCAGGTTGGATTTTCTTTCATTTATTTTTCCGCTAGCTTTTTTTTTGTGTTATTGCTGTTGAAGTTTCGATTTCGGTTGCTTCAGTATGACCACCGTATGGGATCGAATTGGACAGTTTCAACTTTCGGGCCATTTTGGTAATAAATTTTTCGAGTGCCCTACCATCATCATTGAGCTCTACCGGTTATGACGATCGTTCGGGCCAATCGCATCGGAAGGAACGGTCAAAGTTATATGGTGGCAGAGTTTCAGGGATTCCAACTGAACTGCCCCGTCATAAATGCTCATTTGCTCGGCAGAAGAATTGAGTGATCACCATTCTTAGGAAAAAATGAGATTCCGATGGTTTTTCAGGACCCATCCATAGATAGTTCCCGCAAAACCCTAGAGAGAGAGGGTATCCAATTAGCCAGAAGCCGAGGAGATCGGTGGCCAAATATAATTTACGACTTGGACCTTGACTGGAAACGGTCACCCGTTGCTCTCTTCTTGGTTGCCCAGAGTAGGTTATTGAGTTGGGCCACAAAGTTTCGGCAGGTAGTTACGGTCAGGAATTTGACCTTCTCTTCCCGCAAATCGAAGGTGAACATTCATTCTGTAAGGTCGATTTGAAATGGTTACCAATAACCTGAAGAGTTTAGTTTTTAACTTAAATTCGTTCTGAAGTTGGAAGCTGAAGTCACCTAGGAAGGCCGATGCCGTCCAAGCCATTGCTTGGATTTCCTAGTGGACTGTTGTGACCTGACTTTGGGATCCTAGTGGGTTGGATTGATTCCGTAGGGAGTGAATAGTGGGCAATCCTAGAGCAATTTCATTTACGATGGCAATTGAAAACTCCAATGTAAACATTAAGCACAATTTGTTTATAACGAAAATAGACAATTAATTGGCTCGATAAACGCACGAAACAACTTTTTCGTTACAATTTTCATATATTCTAAAGTAATTGACTTACTTCAACGAGTTAACTCTTCTATGTGTTAATGATAACACGGTGTTTTTTGGTATCAATAAAAAATCTAAATCTCTGAAAATTCACCCCATTGTAGAGGAAACTCTCCCAAAGTCGTATTAAAGGGGGGTGGCGGTCAATGTGGGGCAATTGCTCCGGACCCCCCGACCTAAGGGGTACCCCAGTAAAAAAAAATTAACATTGCTTAGATCATACCAAGTAGTAGAAATTTAGGAAAGGAAATAAAAACTAGAAATTCGGAACTGAAACGTAAAAAATCAGCTTAATAAGGAGACCTTCCTTAAATAATTTATCGAATAGTTTAACTCGAATATAAGCCAAGGGGACCCTGAAAGTGAGTATTGCAGAATTTATCCCTCATTTATGAAGGCTGTGCAAACCAGGATAGTTTTTTTAAAAACTTGGTTAGATTTAAGCATGTGATTTTTCAAAACAAAATCCGTGAAAATCTAAGCAGATTTCAGTAGGTAATTATTCGAAAAAAATAATCAAGAATAAAGTGAGAAGCAGTACAACAAATTTCAGTATTTTCATCAAAACACGTTAGCAACGTATGAATCATTTTCGAAACTTCAAAATAAAAACCAAATCAGATAAATCTGGCTCCAAAAATTTAGCCCTACTTGAGTTTTTCGTTTTTTTTTTTCCTGTGTATAAATCTAAGAAAATAAGGACTTACTTGTTCACTTGACCTTGAAAACTTGTATATTCCCGAAAAAATCTGGAAAATCTTGAATGTCAATCCATAATAAATTTTTCATCACGTTCTTTTTTCTAACTAAAGAATATACATATATTAAGGAGTTCCCGGCGAAAGAAGCATTATGTCATTTAAAAAATGTATGATCTAATCTGTGATGCCTTTTAAATAACACAGATTCTATTCGGAAGATTTTTTTGTCAATTATTAAAGACAATACATTTTGAATATTTTCAGGCATGCCAATCTTACAAAACCTGATCAACAAATCTGTCACAATTAAAAAAAAATCTGTCCGTGATTGCGAGTAAAGGGTGATACGGTCAAAATTTGGTCAATGCCAACTTGACGTATTTCTTTCAATTTTGCATTTAAAAAAAAACCTGAACACCCCTCATTTTGAAGGTGTGTGTATGTGTGTAGAATGTTGCTCCTATTTTGATTTTGGAATTCACTCTTCAGTTGTCAAAATGCCGTCCAAGGAAGAAGAGCAGCGTATCAAAATTTTGCTCGCGCATCGCGAAAATCCGAACTACTCGCACGCAAAGCTGGCAAAATAGCTAAAAGTTGCCAAATCAACCGTTACAAATGTAATTAAAATGTTTGAGGAACGTTTGTCGACAGCAAGGAAGTCTGGATCGGGGGGAAATCGAAAACCGGAAGCCGCTGAGACGACAAAGAGAGTTGCCGGTAGTTTCAAGCGAAACCCTAACCTCTCTCTCCGAGAAGCCGCAAATAAGCTAGGTGTATCCTCTACAACCGTGCATCGAGCCAAAAAACGAGCTGGACTATCGACTTATAAGAAGGTGGTGACTCCAAATCGCGATGATAAACAAAATACGACGGCCAAAGCGCGATCCTGGAGGATGTACACGACGATGCGGACGAAGTTTGAATGCATGGTAATGGACGACGAAACCTACGTCAAAGCCGACTACAAGCAGCTTCCGGGACCGGAGTTTTATACTGCAAAAAGAAGGGGAAAGGTAGCAGATATTTTCAAGCACTTGAAACTGTCAAAGTTCGCGAAGAAATATCTGGTTTGGCAAGCCATCTGTACCTGTGGCTTGAAAAGCAGCATTTTTATAGCTTCCAGCGTAAGGCCCGGCAATTCGGATTTGGAAAAGCGGAAGCCTAACTGAATATTTTTTCCTGAATTTTATACTAATTAAACTTGAAAAATAAATTTAATTTGATTTTTTAAATAAACGATTTCACCGATTTACACGCGTTATCCCTTGACCAAACTTTGACCGTATCACCCTTTAATAGAGACAAATGCTTCTCAGCACTGGAAGTTTACAGATATTGCACCTAACCTGCTGATAATTTGGTTTTCAGAGTTATTCAAAATCTTTTAATTGCTGGGCATTGAACGTAATCGTTGTCATTTCAATTCTAAGTTGTTCCGTTATTTGTAAAAATGTGAATTTTGAAATCAACTCACCGCCCCCCTGAGCCCTTCCAATGCCCCCCAAATTTAAAAGTTGAGCTCACCGCCCCCCTAGAAGCTCTCAAAGCCCCCAAGGGGGCGGTAGGGACTACTTTGAAAACCACTACATTATGTTAAGAATATGAAATATTTTCTCAACAGAAAAAAAATCAAGACTTTTAAGGCGACTGGAATTACTCTTTATTGCTTTACCCCCAGCTTATGAAGATTATGTTTAGAATATGAAATATTTTCTCAACAGAAAAAAAATTGAGGCTTTAACGGTGACTTACGAAATTACTCTTTACTAGTACCTGATTAGGCGGCATCCATAAATTACGTAACGCAAAAATGCACTTTTTTGACCCCCTCCCCCCCCGTATGTCACAAATCGTAACGCTTCGACATACCCCCCTAAGAAAATTACGTAACGCTGACAATTACCCCCCCCCCCCATCTTCTCATGATTTTCGAAGATAAAAAAAATCTTTAAAACGGAATTATTATCCATCCAAATCGCTTCTTAGTACTCATTGATGATAACTCTTTGATAAAATAAATTAATTGTCTTATTACGAGTTGCTCTGTGCTTGTTAACTGGTAATCTCCCTTGTTCACTTTATTTTGTTCAAGCAGCATAACTTGTTATGCAAAATATACTGCACTTAGTAATATTCGTCAGAATAATCAAAAAAAGCGTTACGTAATTTATGGATGCCCCCTTATCAGTTTTTAAATTAAGACTTGCAGCACAAAATAAGTAGAACAACATCTCATTGTAATTAAAATCGAATGTCTTGCACAATTGCAAGGTATATTGCTTTAAACTTAAACTCTACCATTATTTGTGAGTAATATGTAATTCATTAGCAGAGCTAGTGTGTTTTGCTACACCTTTTATCATTGAAGGAAGTTTAACAAAAGATATTCATTCCTTTTTTCCTAAGTATTCTTTTCTGTTTTCAAAACCTGTCCTAAAATTATTTTGTTACTTAAATAAATATTTATAAGCTCCTAAATTCTGCCACACTAAATGTTTTTCTTTTATAAAATTCCTCTCCCAAGCCAAATTTAGTTCCATTTTCTTGATCAGGTTCCAAGTCATTTAAAATAAAATTATAAGAGTCCCCCTGTACAAAAATCAAGAAAACGTTTCTCATACCCCAATCCCTTCTATGCAAAATTTGCTCGATCATTTCTCTAGTGAAAAGAAAGAAGGAGTCTAAAATTTTTATATGCTTTCATATGAAAAATGTTACCCCATTTGCTTCAAGTACTATTGATTGATGCAAAAAATGTAGGAGTGCCACACAGCCACACGAGGAACCACACTGGAGGGTTCCCGAATAAGCATAAAAACATTTCTCAATCCTAAAAACCCTCCTCTACTAAAATTGGTTTCTTTTGTACGACTTATTCTAAATATATACAACAAAAATGTATGAAGCTCTCGTCTCCTCTTCCAATCTTACTCAATGGAAGAAGGGAAGGGTCCCAAATAGTTATAGAAGCATTACTCGACTGATTAACTATCGACGCCATTGAAAACTGCGGTGGCCACATCTTCTTGTCCTATTTGTTTACTGGGATCAGAAAGGTGGGGTTTCAATCAACAACCATAGAGTCTTTTTTCGTATTCAAATATCGTGCTATGACAAATTTAGTTCCATTTGCTTGGTTTAACACCAGTTCTGGAAAAGTTGTATGGGTGCCCCCTCCCTCTATAGGTTTCTCTTATGAAAAAATGGGGTGAGCTTGAAAAATCTTGGGAACCCAAATACCCTCTTTGTATTTAATATCAGGGCAATCCCGGATAAAACCGTATAATCTGGCAACCTGTTATTCATTTTTGAATTTTCATCCAAATTTCTATCTAAGATTTTTTTTTTTTTCATTAAAATCTTTATTTAACTAATTTGAAATAACAATATTAAAAAATATAAATACATATTTACATATCTATCTTTTTATCTTCTTTCATTTAACATGTTCAATATAATTTTTTTTCGATAAAAGCATTTCTTTAAAAAAAAACTGAAAGGTCACTTAATACACTGATTCAAATTATTTGCTTGATGAGCGACTGATTTCGGCCGGTTTCTGTTTTGGTAGGGGAGAGTGGGGTATCGTGGGCCATGGGGAAACGTGGGCCACTTTTAATATCTCAGCTGTATGTTGAGATAAAAATCTCAAACCAACTGTCATCGTCGTCGCTTTGCGTGAGCATGTATTCCTATATGTTGTTGACTGAAATACGCATCATATGCTTCTTTTATTTATCAAGCTTAAAAAAGTTAGAAAAATTTGCTTACATAATTTAAAAAACATTCGCTAATTTCATCGATGGGGAACCTAAAGTGCATAACAAAAATATGCTCATATGCTTATGATCTTAGTTTTGTCATGATCTTTCACGTGGAAAAGGAATTTTTGATGAAACATCAATAACTCACACAAACGCAACCAATTTGCAAATCATAGCTTGTGGGGAATCGTGGGCCACACATCTTGAATCACCTATATTTTTATGTTTTTATACACATTCAGGACTTAAAATACGCTTTTCCGATCTGTAAAATTTTGCTATGCCAAATGAAGAGTTATGAAAAATATTTTGTCCATCCTATATAAGAAATTTTGCCAAAACGGGTTTTGGAATCTATGCGATCATACACAGCTCTCTTTTTTATTTCATCATCTGAAATTACTTTTAAATAACGAAATGAATTAGGAATTCACAGTTTTGGGTCAACTCATAAACTTTGCATGTTATTTGATCCATTTGGATTTGGTGGCCCGCGATTCCCCACCATTTTTCAAAATCCAAAAAATATTGCTTTTTATCAAACAGTCAGAATTTGGGGAAAATAACTTATTAAAAATTTAAAAAAATACCTTATGATACCTTGAAAATGTAGAAAACCATACCATTTTTTATTTTCAATTTATCTTTTATAATAAAGAAGTTATGGAACAACGAAAAAAAGTGGCCCATGATTCCCCACTCTCCCATACTGTTGATGTAATTTCCAGAGTCCCTTTTTTGGCCTTGCGAGTGCGCCGTGAACTTTCCTGCGTGAATCCATCTTCGTCTGTAGCGTCAGTGGAAGTTTCCAGCGCTGGAGATCGATTCCGTTTACTAGCACTTTGCTGGTTTCTGGGTTCTTCAATCATCATTCGTTCCTGTTCAGCAAAACCCTTGAGAACTTCTGCGAAATTGCTATCCCTTTTTTCCTTTGTAGTTTGTGGTGAGCTGGTCGTGGGCATCTGAACGATTCCGGAACAACTTATATCAGCAAGCTGCTCAACACAACTAGCAGAGCTAGCTGAGAGAGCTTGTTGCATTTTATCGTGCTTATCTGTGCTTCCATCTTGTTTTTGCGGGCAATTGGCCTTGAGGTGACCTTCTTGCTTGCATAAAAAACATCTTTTCTTTAAACCGTCGTAATAAACTCTTCCTTTTCTATTAAGAAACAAGAGAAAGCCTGGAATTTTCTTTTTCACTTCTATATGTACACCTCTTACACCGGTAAACAAGTCTAAACCTAACTCTACAGGAAATTTTTCTCTGGTCATTCTTTTCACTGTACCATACTTGCACAACACATCAGCGATATTTCCATCTGTTATTTCGGGAGGCAAATCGAAAATTCTTATATATGTTGTTAAACATCCTACCACTGCAACTGTCACATTTACGATGTTTCCATTAGAATATACAAATTCCAACTGTTCTGCATTTTGGGTTACTGCATCTTTCAAGGCTTCGTTAGTCTTAAACTTGATAAATAAAGATCTCTCCTCCGATATTTTGTAACACGATTCCATCAATGATTCATCCGCACCCAAACTCTTCACAAATCTAACTGTTACCACCAGCAATGGGCTGGGAGTACCATCTGGAAACCTGATAGCTAGAGTATTTTTTACAAGATCATCGGCCATTACTAACACGTGGTTATCAAACGATATACCTATATCACTGCGTTTGAGGTTATCTTATTTATAGCTCTGTTCCCAAAATAGGTCTGTCTCCAACGAAATCTGATCGTCAACTGAGATTCAAATTGAAACTTTTCCAACTGAAGATTTCTAGTATTGATTCTGATGTACAATTATTTTACAATTTTTCTTGCTGAAGTAAATATCCTGATTTTAACATATAATTTTCCAATTGATAATTCTCAAAATTTTATAAATAGGTACAAATAGAGATTGATCTATCGACATTTGAAAGTTTTGTGTTGTTTTTCTTAAGTTTCATGGTTTTCTAAATTTTGGAAAGTCGAGATCTTTGTTGAAATTTCTAAACTTATCTAAATTTTAAAAAAATTACAGATTATGTGTTTTGAATATCTTATCCGTATTCTGATATTATGTTTTCAAATTTATTTTTGTAACATTCAGAAAAACTTTTCTAAAAATTTCTCTATTTCCGATATTTGAGATGAAATTTAAAAATAGCATCACATTTTTAAATTTCCACACATTACATAAAAACGATTTTTTGTGTTTATGATAATGAAATTGAAACAAGATTTATATTAAGAAAAAAAAATTAAGCAATTCATTCTTTGACTGTGATTGTGACTTTAATTCTCAAGTTTGTATGTGAACTGCATTTGTAATTTGTTTCTCATATATTGATTTGAACATATTATTTTTATTTGAGACACCAAATTTGGTTCTGAATTAAATCTGATTTCAGGGTTCGAATAATACTCTTGATCTCTTATATCCATTTCTCTATAGAATTTTCATTTACTTTTTTTGGTGTTTTGAATTCTAAGTTTGAAATCCTAATGTTCCAATTGTTATGTGCTCAGGAAATAAATATTTTTGAAAACAAAATGTCCGTCCCGGGCTTTCCCGGGAATTTGAGAAATTTGGAAATTCTCGATTCCCGGGAATCATAGTTTTATTCCCGGGAATTCCCGACATGTATGAAATTATTTCTCTGGAAAATCCTGACAGCCTCTGGAACCATTCTTATTGTTCTTTTTGAAAATGAACTCTTTCAAAACTCATTGAGGATATGCCAATTCCTGTGACAATAGACATTTTGCAGCCATTTGGTGCAATTTTTTTTATTCAAATAGGTAGATAAGTTTGAAATGATCATATGTAGGTATTTTCACACCGTTTTCCGTGAGCAAAAACCCACAACACTTAAAAATATATGAACAATCGCGCAACAGGTAGGCAGATTGTGTTTTCTTGATTTATGCACTTGTTTCTCTCTGGCTTTAAAGCATGATGAATTTCAAAACATAAAAAAGGAGAATACATCGTTTTTGTTCATGTTAAGAGTAAGAATGTTAAGTGTTCAGAAAAACGAAAAAAAGTTGGAATAATCGAAAAAAGAAAAAGATTTTCTTATTAACCCCCAACTCTAGGAATAAATTCTTCATTCAACTTAATAAGGTTATTTCAAAGTTCGTTTGACTGTTTTTAATTTGTCATTGTTGAAAACAGTTTGATTTATTTGAAAAGGTGGAAAGCATGTATGTATGTATATGTATATTTCAATTGTAGTGCATATATTTAACATGTTTTTGAATATTTCCCGGGAAACAGGCAACCAGATTTCCCGATTCCCAGTAATGGGAAAATGGCCGAGATATGCACACTCTATTTGAAATGCAAGGAATTTTGCTATGCGCAAGAACGTTACAGGATTCAACCAATGGAAATTGTATGAACATTATTTTTTAACAAGTTTTGTTTTCCATCAGAGCTCATATGAACATTACCTTGGCACTGTTTCGGCCCTTGTTATTTCAGGCTAAGTTTAATTGACTGATAGCTAGGAAACAGCTCCAGCCTCTCAAAGATTAAATTAATCATAGAAAATAGCTATGATATGTGAATTACATAATTGTTTCATGTTAAGATACTAAAATAGTCTATTTCCTAATTGGCTGAAACTTGAAAAATTAATAAAATCGTTTAAAAATGCATTTGAAAAAAATTTTTTTTTTGCCTAAGGCTGAAAACCAGTCATTGTAGGGGTATAATGAGAACCTCCCTGGGGCAGTATAAGCACCATAAATCGGGGCACGATAGAGCTACAGCTTGACTTGTTTCATCTGAAGATTAAGCCTATTGGTAAGGTGTCGGAGAGATAATCAAAGGCCAAACCGTGGGATGTAAACAAGTCAAGCTGTAGCTCTATTATTCAGTTGATTTCATCGAGCTGAATTCGCTGCTAGATTACACGGTAGAACAAGCTCACCGTGCCCCGATTGATAGTGCTTTGTTCGCCCCGAGTCAACAAATTTTAGTAAAACGCGTTTTGAATTCATTTAAAGTGAAAAATCAAAAATTGTATGATGGTGAAAATTAAGAAACAATGTGTACAAAATGTTCCATTGCGTACATTATAGATCAAGATGATTTAAAGGTCATAAAAGCTTATTTGGCTCAAAAATTATAATATTTTCGTCACTTGATAATTTAGCTCGTTTTATTTATATTTCTGTAAAGATGATAAGGAGATTTTTTTTGGTGAAAAATTTATACTATAGGAAGTACGAATCAAATCCTCATGAAACTTTATTAAAGAAAAAACGTACTTTTGAAGAATCGAAAAGTGCTTACTATGCCCGAGTGCTTGTTAGGCCATTATCTCCTCTAATCAACAAAATAGGAAAACGGGATAAGTTTCGAATATTTTTTATACATTATAATTAAAAAGCTTTTGGAATCAACAGTAACTATAACTGACTACAGTGTAAGTGTAAAGCAAAACAAGAATAGAAAACTTTTTTGAATAAAAGGTCTTATACAAAACCTGCAAGAACATGAAATTAAATACATAGAATTATTCATATTTAGAGAACCATTCGATGTGTTTCGCAGTTCAACTATGAGAATATTTTAATGATGAAAATAAATTAAGAATAGTCAAATGGAAAATGATACGCTGAATTCAGGGTGTTTACTTCAGTAGAGGATAATTTCGAAACAAAATTTCTTTCAGTAGAATCAACCTTCTGAAACTGGTATGGAAAATTTATAGAGAAACTCAGTTTGGCGAATTCGTCTTATTCCAGCAGCTATAGTAGCTTCATAAATTTTAATTTTTCAAAACTGATTTTCGTTAAAAGATTGTAAAATATTTAAACTAACGCAAGTTTCTTAAATGATAGAAAAATTCATTTAAGATTGCTCGTTTTTTTTTATTTTTATAATATCCGGCGTTTATCTATATTGTTTTTAAATAAAACTTAAATGTTTATTATCATGTCTTTTAATTATAAATATGAGTCCATCCGTAAATTGAGACTTATACTTAACTCGAGAAATTTGTAGCTATTGAAAATAAGATATTGATTTCTCTATTTCACCTTTTTTTCTGCAAATTTTCATTCAAAAAGTGATAATAACTGTTATTAAGCTGCCAGTTAGAAGCCGTTACGTTTTAATTTCGTTATTCCTCAAATATGTTGTTTGTTGAACTGTTTAGAGAAAATTATACCTTATTTATTGTAGGGTATGCATTCCCGATTCCCCGGATTTCTTCTAGGGTGTTCTAACCGGTTTTACCGAAACCTATAAAACCGTCCATTTTCCAATACCGGAAATACCGGCTTTCAGATCGGTAAAAAAACGGTATTTTTGGTAAATTTTTCATCATTCTTTGGACTTTTTAATAAAACTGACACAGCTGTTTTTTTTCCAAATATGTATGAGTAAAAATACTCATATTTTGTTCAATTAGTTTCAAACTCTAAGGTCAATAAACCTTCCTTCTAGGTTTATGTGAGATTTGATTATTGCTAAAACTTTCCGGTGTAACTTTTTGAATTATTGCTAGAGTGGTGTTTAAAAGAGCATTGAAAAGCTACCATCTCTCTCAGATGATATTTTTTCATGAAACTTTACACATTTCAGTTCAGCTATCGAACTAACGCTTCACAACATTTCAAGACTGTACAAGTGAACAATGACTGAAAAAAGAAACAGCTACAAGAAATTTAAAATTGCTTTACAATAATAATTTTTTTTTAATTAAAAAACTGGACTTTGGTCAAAAGAAAATGTTTTATCTATAAGCAGGCCAAGTTTATCAAAATCGTTCGTGTAAGGTTTTCAAAAATTTAAAACCAAAAATGTTGAAAACTGATTAGAAACTTCCTACATTGTTTTAAAACATGAAATGTTTCAACAGAATCAGCATTTAAACACATGTTGGAATGTTTGTATGAAATTTCTCTAGCAATATTTTCAAGTTAATTGATTAAACTCTGTTGTTTATATTTTTAACGCTGAAACAGCATTTTCTTTTTCCAGACAAAGCAAGAACAAAGTTTTTATAAATTTGCAACAGTATTATAGCAGCAAAGAGCGTACGGATCAGATCCAAACAACTATATTTATTGCTGAATTTTTATTTCAATATGTTCGCTTTAATTTTTAAAAGGCAAACTTAACGTGATCACAACCTAGGTTGCGGGGAAAATATCCGGTTTTTAGACAACAATAATCTGTAGTTTTGTGAGTAAACCAAACACTGTGTGACAGTGTTTTGAGTTTTGTGTAGTTATTAATGAAGTCATTTTTAAACGAAAAATCTATTTATATATCAAATTTCTTATCATTTTCATGAAAGATTATAAAAACTTTCTCTAATTCTGTAAAACCTGGTTGGTGGTAATCCACCATGGGTGCACGGATTCCCGCAGTTTCTGCCAAAGTATGGGTTCACATACATTCCTTAGATTATGAGGTTCGACAAATCTCCAATGCAGCGCGCCACCATACCCGGACCCCATGGCTTCGTATGTACTGTTATGTGGTGAATGTATTGCGTGTGTTGATGTAGGTATATTTTGGAAGAACGAATCAATCAGGTGGGCTAGTTTACTTACAGGTATTCCGGCATCCGTGTATATACCTGGCCAGCTGGCAACTGATTGAACATTCCAATTATATAGTCATTATATAATGAAACACATCTTACCTGTCGGCCCGCTTATGGGATTCGAACCCAAAAGTTTTTCTTGCCAATACCGGGAATCGAACCCAGTACGCCTGGCGTACCAATACCAGACTCGCTCCAGCCTATCCACTAGACCACATCGGCGCTTGCAACCTCAATGCGAAATTATAATAATAAAATGACGGAGATAAATATTATGATTATCATGATTTATGACAAAGGGATAATTTAAAAGCACAATACCATGTTTTTCAATTGAAAATGTTGCAAAATCTATTGTGTTATAAATTTTGAGCTTTAATGGCATTACTACTCCAATTAGACGAAACCTTTTCATGAATTCGATATACTTTGAAAAATACTGGTTTTATAAATTACAAATACCGAAATACCGGAGCCGAGCATTAGCTAAATGTTTTTTGGGAGTTTGAAACCTTATTTGAACGCTGCCTGACGTGTTTCGATGAAAAAAATGAGGTGTTTTTCTTTTTCTGTCGAGTTTTTTAAGTAACTCCTGTAACTTTTGTAACTTTTGTGTTAAAAAATTCTAAATGCCCCGATCTTGGCAGGTTTTTAGGAACAAATAATTCTAATTTGCGTCAGCCCGCATTATTGTGGGAAAATTCTACAATGTATACTTCAGGGCCCCTAACTTTTATTTGAGTGAAACTATTCGAGGTAATCTTTCACGGGAGGCTCTTAGCTGGTTTATTTTTTGTTTTAATTCCGATTTTCTTGTTTTAACTTCCTTCCCCAGCTTCCTATAACGTAAAGCAGTTTGATTAAAATAATTAACTTCTTACACCGATTAACTTATTATTTAAAAAACTATGGGTTTTCCTATCTTTGTTAATTCTTGTATAATGTTTTTCATCAGAAACATATTTAAAATACAATTTAATTTTCATTTTCACATTGTGTCTACAGAAATACTCTGCACTTAGCTCAAAAGTTGGGCTCGGATCAGCTGTGGCACGTTTTGGGAGAGGCGAGCCATAAAAATTCCAGCGGCCGCTGCCACCGACAGAAAAAAAATCGACCCACAACTGACAGAACCGTCAAACGAATTTGCCGAACGAATAAAACTTATAGGACCAAATGAATAAATCCTGGCTGGACTCGGCACACGGTGGGAATCAAAGCGGAAAGCAACAGAAAAAAATACGCTCCTTGCTGGACTCCCGGCCGGAGAACATGTCAGATATAAATAAATAAGCTGCTGATGCATTGAAATTAATTAACTAATTATTTATTCCGATGGTGTCACAGCGATAGGCGGCGAGACGCGGCCCTGATCGTGATTTTCGGTCATTTTCAGTTTAATTAAACCGGGTGCTTTATGGGGCTTTGGCCAAGCAGAGCAAGGGTCGGAAAATGGGATGGAGGTTTTTTCTCGTTCACAAATCAACAGAAGATTAGTGAATAATGTGAATAATACCGTTTACCTGTTTATTTGACAAACGCAAGAGTAGTTAGGAATAGCGGAGTTTGAAGCTTTGGGGAGTTGTAGATGAAAAGAAATGCCAATTATAATGGGAATAACTGCCAAAATGGGCAACTTGCAAGCAGCTGAGAGATCCGGATTTGAAGCTGCACCAAAAAGGTTAATCCGAGCGACCACCCAAACGCTAACAAGCTACAATCTTTTGATATCTGCTCAAATAAGGCAAAAATGTGAATCGTGCCTTCCCAAAACCTAGCGTCAGTTGTTAGGCAACATGTATAGTCGAGTCGGGTATCTTCAAACTTTCATTTCTAAGTACATCGAGCCATCTACGGGCACCGCGTGGATTTTCGACTATGAGCCAGTTCAAAAGGTCGCTCTGGGATTCGTTAATCATAAACCATGTTGCTCAGTGAAATTCCTATGCCATCAGCAATGATCCCTTAGATAACTCGTTTCGAGAGGATCAAGATGGATTTTTGTTGAGATTCCCTATCAAAACTGTAAGTTACGGTGAAATATAAGTTTCACCAAGCCACATCCACACATGAATGCATGCCATAATTGTTTTTTTTTTAATCTCTCGACCATTTTAAAGAATTCATCACTTAACCCCGATTAGCGAAGAATGACGGACCAAGAGACTCACATTTCAGCCAACCTGTTAGATGAAGTCGATGATCCCTCGAACAACCATCAATTAGCAGCCCCTTGAACCATCATCAATACGGCCGATGGGATTGCAAAACCCCAAATCACTGAGGTCCCTCGGCTTTTAAAAGAATGGACGATGCCATCAGGCGCTGCGGTTTCCACGCCGTCAAACATTTAACCTAATCGACTCCCAAAGTGGCCTTGTTTGGTACTTGTTTCTGTTGTTAATCTTTTTTTCCTCCTTCGAATCTTCGCTGGCTACTAGCAGCCAATCCATCATGCTTCTGTTGGCGGTTCCACTTTAAAAGTTTGTCATCATGCATATGTGCCACGGCACGATTATCCAAACCCTCGATAAACCGCAAACCCATTTGGTTGGATGAATGTGGACAAAAGGTAGCTTCCTGTTTTTGCTGCAAATGATTTAACTAAACTTTTTTTCTTTTCTTCTATTCAGTGTTTTATCAAAGATTTGGGAAAAGATTGAATTTCACATATCACTCCATTGAATGATGGCGGAACGTCAGCCGTTTTTGGTGTTGTCAAGTGCGGTTTTTTTTTCGTCTCTCTCTCTCGAAAGGTATTGTTGTATCAGCCTATATTTATGCGGTAACCAGTTGGGGCACATTTGCAACATGACTTTCTGATGTTTGATGACAGGCAGATAACAAAGGTTGGCACTTGGAGTTATGATTTTTCCACGTGGGTTTGAAAACCATTTCCAGAAATTTATGATTCATGAAACATAACCGAGTCACCATTATGGTCGTCCAAAGCTTTTAGGGAGCATGTGAAAAAGCTCCGAAATCATTCTAACCGGAAAACCCTTTCAAAAT
Organism: Uranotaenia lowii; assembly: GCF_029784155.1. Taxonomy (NCBI): domain Eukaryota; kingdom Metazoa; phylum Arthropoda; class Insecta; order Diptera; family Culicidae; genus Uranotaenia; species Uranotaenia lowii. Next base: position 328,295,539 of record NC_073692.1, on the reverse strand, counting down.
GTTTTCAATTTTAACATGACCTAACTTTTTTCTTCATCGTATTCTGGGTTGAATTGAAATGATGAGGTTAAGGTTAGGTCAAATTGAATTGAAAAGGCGAATAACCTTTGTTAAAAACGCAGGTTTCAGTGTTGGAATAGAGTTATCTTTATTCATGTTTCGTCTGAGATGTCAGTGGAATACAACTATAATAATTAGCGATAGGGTAAAATACCTAGATTTCGACAGTTTTTGCTTGATTTTTCAAAAAAACCATGTAATTAAACTATTTGACTAAAGTTTTTCATTTCAAATATGATTGGTTATATGATTTAGACTTTTTTTCTTCATTCTCTACATTTTTTATTGGTCAAAAGTTTCAAAACAGCGTTTTTATTATCCTTTTACTGAAACCTCTCGATGATCTAGTTTTCGACAAATAAAGTTTTAGTTTTCGACAAGCATATTTTCACCTCCTTTGTTAGTTCAGCAATATGAATATTTGCGTATTGGAATTGCTTGTCTACTTCACGGCGTTTTTTACAGCATGGAAACAGTATAAACATACCGAAGAAGATGCGTGTCGAAAAATAGATTAATAGGTGAATTTTCAGCACTAGTTTTTGACAGCTCAAAAAACAGTTGAAATGTCATTAAATGTTAGCAAAAATATAAAATAAATTACCGAAATGATTGATTTCAGACCCTCATCTATCCATAGATTCTTTTAATGGTGCTTTTAATCAAATAAAAAGGGGTTTTTTCGTGATTCTAATTCATTCTAATTTGGTCGATAGCATTGAATTTCACAGGTGATTCAGAATAGTACTTTTAAATTATTGATTTACTACTATTAAATAACTTATTTAGAAGAATTTTTATATTCAACGTATACTAAAGTGGGAGAGCAAAAATAGAAAAATATGAACATAGGTAGTTTGAGCCACCAAACAGAAAGATAAGCCTTTCATTAAAATTTTGTCGAAAACTAGCTCCTGTCGAAATCTAGAGTATCTACTCTAGCTAATTGTCACTTTCCACTTCTGATATTCCCTAACCGGGAAAGTAGGGGAGAGTGGGGTATCGTGGGCCATGGGGAAACGTGGGCCACTTTTAATTTCTCAGATGTGTGTTGAGATAAAAATCTCAAACCAAAGCGACGACGATTGCCTGAGCTTATATTCCTATATGTTATTGACTGAAATACGCATCATATGCTTCTTTTATTTATCAAGCTAAAAAAAATTAGAAAAATTTACTAACATAATTAAAAAAACACCCGCTAATTTCATCGATGGAGAACCTAAAGTGCATAACAAAAATATGCTCATTCGCTTATGATCTTAGTTTGGTCATGATCTTTCACGTGGAAAAGGAATTTTTGATGAAACATCAATGAGTCACACAAACGCAACCAATTTGCAAATCATAGCTTGTGGGGAATCGTGGGCCACACATCTTGAATCACCTATATTTTTATGTTTTTATACACATTCAGAACTCAACATACGTTTTTCCTATCTGTAAAGTTTTCTTATGCCAAATGAAGAGTTATGCATCCATCCTATATAAGAAATTTTGTCAAAACGTTCGCGAGCCAGGTTTTGAAATCTATGCGATCATACACAGCTCTCTTTTTTATTTCATAATCTAAAATTGCTTTAAAATAACGAAATGAATTAGGAAATCACAGTTTTGGGTCAACTCATAAACTTTGCATGTTATTTGGTCAATTTGGATTTGATGGCCCACGACTCCGCACCATTTTTCAAAATTCAAAAAATATAGTTTTTTTTTCGAACAATCAGAATTTGAAGAAAATAAGTTATTGAAATTTTTAAAAAATACCTTATGATACCTTGAAAAAGTAGAAAACCATACCAGTTTTTATTTTCATTTTATCTTTTATAATAAAGAAGTTATGGAACAACGAAAAAAAGTGGCCCATGATTCCCCACTCTCCCATACTCATTTCTCAATGAGTACTTTGATATTCTTACCCAAAATATCTGGCAACACTGTTTTGTCACCACAAACCCAATTCGAGTATTCCCACCTAACCGTGTGATGATGGAATCATTTGTACCGCGTTAATCATCATCACCTGTCATCAGCAATCATTGATCTATTGTTCTCGATTTCGAATTGGAAATAGCAAGAAGAACCAAAACCAACAGTGAATAGATAATATGGACGACCATTTTTGCCGACCCGTGACTCGAAATTTAAATCTGAAACAATTAAGCGTCCCTCAAAACTTCTATGTGGAAATGTGCATCTCTATCCAATGCATAATAACGTCAATACCGAAAAAACATTGAACAGTTTATATAGACGACCCGTTTCGCAGACCTCTGAATTAAAATTTGACTCCTGAAATCAATTACTCGTTTCTTGAAACTCCCACTTATCAAGTTCCCATCTTAATCCAATGTATTTAAGCATTAATATCGCAAAAACAGTGTTAATATGGATGACCCCTTTGGCTGACCTTTGACCCTGAATTGGAAACCTGGAATCGATTGATCGTTCCTCAAAATACTCTTATGAAAATTTTCATCAAAAACATATCTATTATAACGCCAATATCGCAAAAAAATGAACAGTTGATATGGACGACCCCTTTTTCCGACCCCTTTTACAAAATATGATAACTGGAATCGGTTGTTTGTTCCCTAAAATCCCCGTCTGCAATTTTTCGTTTTAATTCAATGCATAATAACGCCAATAGAGTAAAAACATTAAAAAGTTTATATGGACGACCATTTTGGCCGACCCCTGACCATGAATTTAATACCTGGAATCGATTGCTCGACACTCATGAGCAAATTTTTATATCAATCCAATGCATTATTACGTCAATATAGCAAAAACACTGAACAGTTCATATGGACGACTCCTTTTATCGACTCTTGACACAAAATTCAATACCTGGAGTCAATTCCTCATCTCTAAAAACCCCTGTGTGCAAATTTTTGTCACAATCCGACGAAAAATAATGTCAATATCGCGAAAACAATATTTGTCTTGTATGGCCGACCCCCTTTAGAAGGGATCATCCAAAAATCTGAAAACATTTTTCATCATTCCTGGTCCTAATGAGTATCCATGCCAAATTTCAGCTCTCTAGCTCTGAAGATGGCTGAGCCTATTGAGGACAAACAAACAAACAAACCCACAGAAATTGCTTTTTATATATATACTAGCTGATCCCATACGAACTCCGTTTCGCTTTCAACTTGGAATATGTCATGAACAGTTTGTATTAAAGTCAATTGCCAAGCATTTCCAGATTCATTGTTAAGTAATAATTGCAAAAATATTGGATGATCACCTCGTCTGTCGTCTGCTACTAAATATGAAATCAGGTATCAAAAACCACGTGTATAAATTTCGACTAAATCATTGCATAACAACGCAATTGCCAAAAAGCTAAACCCCTTTCGGGGGCTCTTATAAAAACTTTTATACCTGAAATCAATTGCCCTTCCCTCAAAACTCCCGTGTGCAAATTTTCAAAGCAATAAATTGTATAATAACGTCAATATTGCTAAAAACAGTGAAAAATTAATTTATATGGACGACCCCTTTCGTCGACCCCTGGCAAAATATTTGACATCTGAGATCGATCGTCCGTCCTTGAAAACTACCTATGGAATTTTTTATCCCAATCCGATGTATAATAACTTCGATATTACAAAAATATTGAAAGGTTTATATGGACGACCCCCTTTGCCGGCCACTTACACTGATTTGAATACCTGAAATTCATTGCTCATCTCTCAAAAACCTCGTTTACCTATTTTCGTCTGAATCCGATGTATAATAACGATAATATTGCATCAACAGTGAATAGTTAACATGGACGACCCCTTTGGCCGACCCCTGATTTTAGTTAGGATAAGTGAAATCAGTTATTTGTCCCTAATAACTCCTATGTGCAAATTTTCATCCCAATCCGATGTATAGAAACGACAATATCACTAAGATACTGAAAATTTAATATGGACGACCCCTTTTGCCGGCCCCTTACACTAAATTGGATGCCTCAAATCGATTACACGTCACTCAAAACTATCGTGTACCAATTTTCATCTGAATACGATGTATAATAACGTCAATATCGCAAAAACAGCGAACAGTTAATATGGACGACCCCTTTGGCTGTCCCCTTACACAAAATTTGACACCTGAAATCGATTGTTAGTCTTTCAAAACAGTCATGTGCAAATTTTCAACACAATCCGACGAAAAATAACGTCAATATCGTGAAAACAATATTTGTCTTGTATGGACGACCCCCTTAAGAAGGGGTCATCCGAAAATCTGAAAACATTTTTCATCCTTCCTGGTCCTAATGAGTATGCATGCCAAATTTCAGCTCTCTAGCTCTTAAGACGGCTGAGTCTATAGAGGACAAACAAACAAACAAACAAACATACAGAAATTGCTTTTTATATATATAGACTAGCTGATCCCATACGAACTCCGTTTCGCTTTCAACTTGGAATATGTCATGAACAATTTGCATGAAAGTCAATTGCCAAGCATTTTCCAGATGCACTTTTGAATTCATTGTTAAGTAATAATTGCAAAAATATTGGACGATCATTTTGTCTGTCGTCTGCTACTAAATTTGAAATCAGGAATCAATTGTCCTTTCAGAAAAAACCCGTGTATAAATTTTGACTCAATCGTTGCATAACAACGCAATTATTGCCAAAAAGTTAAACCCCTTACGGTGGCTTCTTATACAATATTTGTTATCTGAAATCGGTTGCCCTTCCCTCAAAACTCCCGTGTGCCAATTTTCAAAGCAATCCAGTGCATAATAACGTCAATATTGCTTAAAACAGTGAACAATTCATCTATATGGACAACCCCTTTCGTCGACCCCTGGCAAAATATTTGACATCTGAAATCGATTGCCTATCCCTGAAAACTACCGTGTGAAAATTTTCATCCCAATCCGATGTATAATAACGACGATATAGCAAAAATATTGAAAGGTTAATATGGACGACCCCCTTTGCCGGCCCTGTACACTGAATTTAATATCTGAAATCCATTGCTCGGCTCTCAAAACTCTCGTGTACCAATTTTCATCTGAATCCGATGTATAATAATGACATTATCGCATCAACAGTGAATAGTTAATATGGACGACCCCTTTGGCCGACCCCTGATTTTAGTTTGGATAAGTGAAATCAGTTGTTTGTCCCAAATAACTCCTACGTGTAAATTTTCATCCCAATCCTATGTATAAAAACGTCAATATCACTAAGATACTGAAAATTTAATATGGACGACCCCTTTCGCCGGCCCCTTACACTGAATTTGATTCCTCAAATCGATAGCACGTCATTCAAAACTATCGTGTACCAATTTTCATCTGAAAACGATGTATAATAACGTCAATATCGCAAAAACAGCGAACAGTTAATATGGACGACCCCTTTGGACGATCCCTTATACAAAATTTGATATCTGAAATCGATTTCTCGTTTTTCAAAACACTCATGTGCAAATTTTCAACACGATCCGACAAAAAATAACGTCAATATCGCGAAAACAATATTTGTCTTGTATGGACGACCCCCTTCAGAAGGGGTCATCCGAAAATCTGAAAACATTTTTCATCCTTCCCGGTCCTAATGAGCATCCATGCCAAATTTCAGACCTCTAGCGCTTAAGACGGCTGAGTCTATAGAGGACAAACAAACAAACAAACAAACAAACAAACATACAGAAATTGCTTTTTATATATATAGATAGATATAGATGATATCTTTCATTGAGGGAATATTTTCCTTTTTTTAATATATTCATTGCTAATTGTTTTGGTTGCAAAAGCTATCACACAATAAAAATATAAAAAAGGAATGAAACAGAGGCAGAAGGGAATGCTTCCAAAATAAGAACACCCAAAGGAGAGGTTGCAAAATTTCAATGCCGATTGGAGCTAATCCTATGTCATGAATGAAATTAAACGTGCATTGCACCAAAACTACATGATTGGAAGTGCCGGTTATTACATAATGACTTGATTACCACTACCTGGAAATATTGAAGCAAAACAGGAATTTATTTTTAGGAATTTTCATCCTATTTGATATTTTATTCCAGAAACAAGAAAATAAGAAATAATGTCGATAAGAGCGTTGTACCACTTTGCCATGTACCTTGATCAATTGGAGAACGGGTGTTCATTTTCGTTTTTTTCTGTCATGGCCAAACCACAGACTAACAGACAGGACACTCTGAAGAAGATCCGACCTTTTTTCGCAAAGTGATTTTCCTGCCATCTGTTGCCGACATTGCCTACCAACACGTTTGTAAAATAAATTATAGTAGGAAGCCATGAAATCCTGGCATTTATAACTCAAGTGTAAACAAACAAACTTAATACAAATAGCTTCACCACCCCAGAGAACACAGGCAACGGTAGTGAAGAACGAAGTATTGATTGTTCTTTTTTAAGTGTCAGAAATAAATTATGTACATTCAAATTGATTCGAGCAGAATGAATCAGAGACAGCTGCAACGAAACAGAGAACAATCGAATAATCCTCCAGTAACGGAAGTCAATATTTGGAACAGATGAGAACTTCTTGAATGGATTTGTAATGAATTTCTTTATGCATGAATATTGTGTTAAAAATATGAAAATTTGTTTTTGATTTCCGTGAATTCCATTTGGTTTAGTAACGTTTTAATACGGGTTAAAAATTTGGCATACCTATTAAAAAATGCTAAAATGATAAATATGTTTTAAATCTATGAGTTTGCTCGATTAAAAATATTGACAATATAAGCTGAGATCCAGGTGTGCTCCAAAGTTTTTTTTCCAATTTCAATGTGGTAATGCATTGATAAGTCTTTAAAACTGTATTTCCAAGATCTTCGTTCTCTCGTTTATACAAATTCTGCAGTAACTGTGCTTTTCAAGAGTCAGGTAATCATTCCAGAATTTCAGACGCTCGATTTTTAATTCTCTCTTGAATGATTCGAGTAATGCTAGAAAGTAATCAATTCTGGTAGCAAGACCGTTTGTACAACACTTCCTCGACAAGAGTTTTTCAATCACTCAATTCCCCTTTGAAACACCTCGCGGATGGTATCTAAAATGAAAATGTTTGGACTGATAGATTTTTAGACTTCCATGAATTAAGGGGGATTGCTGAAACCCGATCAGAAGAGCATATCAGAATCGTTACTCAAACCTATCTCAGCGAGATATTTATATCTGATTCAGTTATAGTTTTGAAATGAGATTTGTTTTTTGTGATTTTTCTTAAACAGAATTATATCTACTTTTGTTAAAAACAATTTTTTCAAACGCACTTTTTCAAGCTTTAAGACGAAATTAATCGGTTACCTATATGAATGAAAATAATCATTTTTGAGGCATCGTTGATCTGCCTGCATGCTTTAAAAGCTGCTATTGGATTTTCGGAGCCTTCATTTCAGTAGGTACTTCTAGTATTTCTTCTCAAATTCTGATAATCCTATTCCAATTCATTCTTATTTCAATCAATCAGGTAAACTTTCAATGTATTTCATTCATCTGAACGACACTCGAAGTCGACTGCCTGCCAAGGTTGCCGAAAAAAAATCTGTGTTTTTGACAAAAAAAATTCTCGAATTCTGTGATTTAAGCCTAAAATTCTGTGACGGTTTTCTGTGACGCTATTTCTATGAAGTTCATAGGGAAACCATGACAAACATCAAGAAATTGGAAATTTCTTACAATTTCAATTGAAAAAAAATCAATTTACATTACCTTGTTTTAAAATTTTCATGATTTATAGTCAGAAATAAAAAGTCGAAAATGACAAAAAAAAATATAATTTTGGAAATTTGAACAAAATTAGAAAATCTGTGAATTCTGTGAAAATTTTAAAAATTCTGTGATCTGTGACACAGATTCTGTGACGAAATTTTGCTCAAAATTCTGTGATAATACAGATTTTTCTGTGATTTCGGCAACCTTGCTGCCTGCCCGTCCGCACGCATCCCTTTTAAAATTCCAAAAGTCTGATTCCGATTCTTCAAGTAAACGTATAGAAATTCCAATTGTCCAGTTTGAATCCACACAAACGGCTGCCTGATTCCCGTGCGCACGCTTCCCTTTGAGAATTCCAATAGTCCGATCCCGATCGGGCCGATCCTTCAAAATTCCAATACATCAGGTACACTTATATGAATTCCCATTGGCCAATTCTATGGAACCCAAAAGGCAGCCTGTCTTTGCGCTGGCCCCAAACAAGCAGCCAGGATCGAGCTATGCAGGATCAGTACAAAAATAAACACCCACCTTCTATGAAGCGCAGGTAGAGTAGTAAGCAAGGACACACAGCTGGTGCGATGAATGACATTGGAAAAATGGTGAGTTTGAGTCTCATCTCTTACCGCCATCTTTTTTTTGCATACAAGTCCTATAAGATTTTTAGTTTATATATCCTATCTGGATGAGTTATAATTTTGTTTAAATTCTAACAACGGCTGATATTAATTAGTTATGGTTGCATGGACTTTTTGATATAATTTGAGATATTTTAACATAACTCATCCAGATAGGAAAAAATTGAATATCAGAATATCTCATCTTGATATAATTTAGTTTTTCTCTTCTGATCGGGAATACATTGACGAATTCTTTGAATTGAAGCACTGGTCAAATAGGCATTTACTGAGCGGTTCGGTCCTTTTCCTTCCTTGAATTCTTCAGGATAAAATTTACTATCAACAAATCAACGGAAATAAAACTTTGTTGGATAACAACAAACGAAAATCAATAACTAGCAAGCGCCATGGAGATGAAAGCACAGACTAGTAATGAAAGTATTTATAATTTCACAGCTACCATGATTTAAAGTTCAATTATGCTTTTAAGTGATTTCAGTGCACTCTGGTGTCGACATTGCCTTGCTTCGACAGAGTTTGCAAAAAACGAAAACTAGACTAGAACCGCTATATCTTTCTTGATTTTCAAACGGTTTGTACAGAAGTTATAGTTTTAGAAACCTCGTAATGTTACTCAAATATGTTTTCCAGTCATTATTCAGCTATATTCCTGCAGTTTTCCGTTATTTAATGTCTGTGAAACAAAAACCTAAAAACATGCTTCGCCAAATAATTTGTAGATCAGCTACGAAATTTCGAACAAAATATTACTTAGATTCTATGAAAGCAGAAGTTCCCGATCAGAAGAGCATATCACAATCGTTACTCAAACCTATCTCAGCGAGATATTTATATCTGATTCAGTTATAGTTTTGAAATGAGATTTGTTGTTTGTGTTTTTCTTAAACAGAATTATATCTACTTTTGATAAAAACAATTTTTTCAAACGCACTTTTTCAAGTTTTAAGGCGAAATTAATCGATTACATATATGAATGAAAATAATAATTTTTGAGGCATCGTTTCACTTATATTTTCAAAGCTCAAGAATTTATATTGAATCTAGTACCTTATCAGTGCTAGTACTATAATCAATCTGTTTACTTTTTATTCAGAAGTATGAGTCGAAAGGAAAATACTGGGGAGTACTGTTGTTTCCGCTGTTTTGATCTGCCTGCATCCCGATCAGGAGAGCATATCAAAATAATAACTCAAACGTATCTCACCTAGATATTTATATCTGATTCAGTTATAATTAAGTACTCAAAATTTTTGATTTTAAGTTTCTCCAACATGAATTATATCTTATTCTGATTGACAGACTTGAATGAGGTTGAGTTCATTTTCAATGATAAAGATTTTTAACGGATTGTCCTCTAATAAAATGATTATATCTTATTTTGATATACGAACAACTTTTTCTGAAACACGGACATCGCAGTCAACGGCCCAAACCGTGCTTTAATCAGTTTCGCTCGACAGATTCTTAAAATAGAATCCAAATTTTAGAAAACCATAAATGGAACAGGGTTTTAGAAAATAATGTGTGTTATTGACATTCCACTAGAAAGTTTTCACGAAGCATGCATATCAAGATAAGTTATAATTCTGATAGGTTTTGTTCTGCCTAATATCAAACTATGCTATCTGAACGAGATATAATCTAGATCGGAGCATATCAAAAACTGATATAATTTAGCTATGATCGTATAGATTTTCTGATATAATTTGAGATATTTTAACATCCTACGAGTACTGAATTATAACTCATTAAGATAGAAAATAAATTAGTATCAAAATATCTCATCTTGATATAATTTTGTTTTCCCCTCCTGATCGGGATGCTTTAAAAGCCGCTATTGGATTTTCGGAGCCTTCATTTCAGCAGGTACTTCTAGTATTTCTTCTCAAATCCTGATAATCCTTTTCCAATTCTCTAATTGCAATGCATCAGGTAAACTTTCAATGTATTCCATTCATCTGAATCCCTTTTAAAATTCCAATCGTCCGATTCCAATTCTTCAAGTAAACGTATAGAAATTCCCATTGTCCAGTTTGAGTCCACACAAACAACTGCCTGATTCCCGTGCGCACGCTTCCCTTTGAGAATTCCAACTGTCCGATCCTGATCGGGCCGATCCTTCAAATTCCAATACATCAGGTATACTTATATGAACTCCCATTGGCCAATTCTATGGAATCCAAACGGCTGCCTGTCTTTGCGCGCCGTCCCTAAACAAGCAGCCAGGATCGAGCATGCAGAATCAGTACGAAAATAAATACCCACCTTCTATGTAGCTCAGGTAGCGTAGTTAGCAAGGACACACAGCTGGTGTGATAGGATAGCATTGAAAAAATGGTGAGTTCAAGACTTATCTCTCTTATCGCCATCTTTTTTTTGCATACAAGTCCTATAAGATTTTTAGTTTATATATCCTATCTGGACGAGTTATAATTTTGTTTAAATTATAACAACGGCTGATATGAATTAGTTATGGTTGCATGGACTTTTTTATATAATTTGAGATATTTTAACATCCTACGAGTACTAAATTATAACTCATCCAGATAGGAAAATATTGAATATCAAAATATCTCATCTTGATATAATTTAGTTTTTCTCTTCTGATCGGGTTACGAACTATATTTTGCAAGTATTGCAGCGCTATTGTAGTTAATCAACTAGACCTGGTATTTAATTGCCATTCTATAAATTTATTGCAAGATTTTTTCTTCTTAACTTGTATTAAATTTATCTGGTGTGTTACAATCAATTTTCACGATTCATTGATTGAAAAGTACGGTTTTTATAACAATTTTGCTTTTTTTTTGTGGTCAATTTCAATAAAATATATCCTTATGTGCAACGGATAGCTTCAAACTTCTACTTTCTTGGACACTAAGTGAAATTTTGTTTGAGCAATGCGTAGCTGATCTACAGACTTTTTTCCGGAGCATGTTTATCAGATTTTTGTTCTTAGACTTACAATAATGGAAGAATGAAAAGTTGTAGCTGAATATTGTCAGAAATACATATATGGCTTACCTTACAAGGTTTCTAAAACTTTTTTTTTTGTAAAAAACGGTTGAGAAACAAGAGAGATACATACATATAGCGATTTTTAGCGAGAAGTGTCAAATTGACACTCAAGGTCTTAGGTAGTTTTTTTTGGTCTGGGCTTTCAGACTGCTTTCGTTAAAAAGGTCATAATGCAAAGTCAAAGATTATGGTTATAATTTTAATGGCATGGGCGGCGGAGTGAAAACTAGAGAGAATTTATTTTATAGAGATTCGGAAGAAAAGTGGATAGAAGAAACATGAATAAAGATAACTCTATTCCAACACTGAAACCTGCATTTTCCACAGGTTATGGGCCCAGATACGTCTGGATTAAGGATCAAAGAGTTAGTGAGAGGGGTACTCTCAATACTTGCGGTTAGCAAGTTTATCAGCAACCAGTGCAGAAGGACCAGCCAGGTTGAGGGGCCAGCCACCAACCAGAGGACCACCGAAGAGGGCCAGCCAGCTGATGGAGCATTAGCCCGCGCCGAGACGAGCCAACCTAAGGTCCCCGAGCCAGCGGAGATGGACCAGCCAGGGCTGAGGCCAGGCAGCGAAAAGTCCACGGCCAGCCGGGGAGGTTCGCGGATTGAGAGGGTTACTCTCGATGCGTTCACGAGCCACGTTGCGGTTAGCAAGCGTGAGCTCACGACCAACGGCCGAGAGGAGTCCCAGGATCCGCAACCGAGATGGTTCAGCGCGAAGGTCGGTAGGTCCACCCCGGAAAATTTGGGTGGAGCTGATAGCCGAGAGGGTTACTCTCGTGCTGTGGTTGTGCGCTGTGGTCAACAGTTATGAGCTGTTCCAATCGCAGAAAACCACCAGCGTAAAGGATCGTCAGCGCAGAGGCCACGAGATGCTTCATGTCAGCCAGAAGGTGCCACTGAAGTTCGAGGCCGAGAAGTCGGATTCCGAGAGGGTTACTCTCGATGCCGTTACGAGAAACGCTGCGGTTAGCATTATGTGTTCTAGGATTGGTTCGGGTCCAGATGGAGTATTAGACCGTATCAAAGTAAGAAGCTGCTTGGCGAGAGGGTTACTCTCGTGATTAGGAGCTGCGCTGGGGTTAGCATGCGTGAATTTATCATCGTCTGTTGGAAGGAATTTCTAGCGCCTTGTAGAAGATGGTTTGGGCGACGGTTAGTTGCCAGCAAATTCCGCAATGCATTAGATCCAGATGGGTCGCATGCTACTGAACGTTGCCTCCCACATTTCCGAAGTTGTCAAAGCGTTGACATAACGGGACGAACCTCCACAAAGCTTGTTGAGAGGGTTACTCTCGAGATGTGGAGCTATGCTGCAGTCAGCACGCGTGATCTCATCCAAGCCAGCAGATTAATTGCTCTGTGGCTTTGGAGGCGATGTTTTGGGCGACGGTTAGTTGCCAGCAACTCAGAGCCAGATTTGACGTTTGTGGTTGATAGTTGCCTCCAGCTATTTTGGAGAGATAATAGCGTGAAAGCAACAAGAGGAAAGTCCATGAAACTGCAAATCGAGAGGATTATTCTCGTGCTTGGTAGCTGCGCTGCGGTTAGCATGCGCAAGCTTGTATTTGACGGTTGGAAGCTGTTCCGTGTGCATTGGAGGAGGTGATTTGGGCGACGGTTAGTCGCCAGCGATCTCAAACACTCCTTGATTCCTGAGGCATTATGGACGGGTGCTGCCGGACGAAGTCTAGGTTATTCTCATAGGCATCGAGAATTAGCACTATTAGCTACAAGAGGTTGCTTTTCTGGGGTTACCAGAAAGCAACATGCAAGAAACTCTCGTCATGCGCGTGCTGAAGTTATCAGCCACCAGAATCAACGAATCATCAATTCCGGTGCCAGTCAGCGTAAGGCGCGAGACGAGAGCGACTACGAGAGTAGCGATGACGATGATGATCAAGATTCCGTCAATCCCGAGCCGGCCCAGAGACGCAGTCAGCAAATAGGAGAAGCTACGTTGCTAACGCAGCCGCTGATGATGAGGAAAAGCAACTTCGAATCGTCAGCAAGCTCAAGGGTCAAAGGGACTGATTTTTCCGGAAGATCACCATCGACAAGGGAATGGCAGCCATGAAAAAGAAAGAGGCTCAGGCTGGACGAAATGAGACAGCCGTTCAACGATTTGATCAGTTGTTTGCAGTTTTCGAGGCCGAACATCAGTGTTGCGGTTAGCGTTGTGTTAGCTTACTGGATGAGAGCGAGATTTGGGAAGTGGTTAGCTGAGTCCAGTTTACTTCCTGTAAACCTATTCTGTTTCTGGTGCGAATCGTCGATGGACGCAGCTAAACGGTTGTGAGGTTATCACCAAACAGCCATTCAAAGAATTGATCGGTTGTCTACAATATCTGGCGACATCTTCGAGACCAGATATTTGTACTGGCAAGGCCTGAAGCGTATTCTGCAATACCTTCGAGGAACGACCGGTTGGTATTCCGCAGAAAAGCGATATCGGAACCACTCATCGAGCATATCAGGCTACGCTTACATGATCTTCGTGAATCTCTTTTCGTGGTCGACGAAACGTCAGCAGACGGTCATTCTGTCGTCGACCGAAGCGGAGATAGGAGCCCTTTGCCATGCAGTCAAGGAGGATTTGTGGTTAACAAACTTGCTAGTTGAATTGGATGTGGAGCACTCCTTTCAATTTAATGGAGGACAACATCCCTTGCATCCAATATCTGGAAGAGGCGCGGACTCATCAGCGGATGAAGCATCTGGTCGTGAAGTATGCATTCATCAGGGAAATCGTAAGAAGCGATCAGCTTTCTTTGAGACACATCTCTACTGAGGATCAGCCAGCTGATGCGTTCATGAAGGCGATAACAAGGGCGAGGCACGCGAAGCTGTTCAGCATTCTCAATTTGCGGATTGAGGGGAGGTGTTGATACTTACGGTTTCGGATGCTTGCAGAAGAACCGCTTTTCCGGATCGGGTCGATCCATCATTTCACCGCGACAAAATATTGTTTGTTTTGGTTCCTCTTGCTATTTCCAATTCGCAATCGAGAACAATAGATCAATGATTGCTGATGACAGGTGATGATGGTAAACGTGATACAAATATTTACATCATCACTCGGTTAGGCGGGAATACTCGAATTGGGTTTGTGGTGACACAACAGTGTTTCCAGATATTCTGGGTAAGAATAACTTAGCTCAGTTGGCAAGTCTGTTGTCTCCTGAGCAGATGTCTGCGAGTTCGAGCCCAAGAGAATACATCGAACACAGTAGTACCGGATAGTTTTTTAATAACGATCCGCCAACTGCAACGTTGGTAAAGTCGCGAATGCCATAAAAATGGTAAAACGACTATAATCGAAACAAAAAAAAATAAATAAAGATAACTCTATTCCACCACTGAAACCTGCGTTTTCAACAAAATGGATTTCCAGTTTACTTAGGTCATAAATGCTGTAAACTTATGTGTTCACGAATTTTAAGAAGGTTCACTTTTACCAACAGGCGATTCGATACTTTATTGGGTGGATGTTTTTTTGGGAAATATCGTTATCAATATTTTTTTGAAATTTTCTATAATAAAATACAAAATTAAGACTACATAATTTGTGAATTGAACAGAACTGCAGGACTGTGGAATTGGTCATGACGAATAGACGGCAAAAAAAAACAACTGCAGTTTTGAAAAAAAGGAAAAACCAAAATCATTCAGGAACTCTAGACCTGTGTTGAAAAATTTAAAATTTTATAAGAAGACGAATAAGCAATTTGGTTAAAATCTTCAATAAATAAAAACAAGAGTTGAACTATTTACTATATACTAGAGATGTACCGAATAGTGGTATTCGGCGAACGGCCGAATACCGAATATTGACCTTTTCAACTATTCGGCCAAACGAATATTCGGCCGAATATTCGGCCGAATATTCTGTCGAATATTCTATTGAGTTTTTAATGAAAAAAAAATTAAGGGATTATTGAAATGCTTCCAATTTCTTACATATGAAGGCCCCTCATGTTTTTAGTCGATTATTTTCAACCGTATGAGAGTATCGGATGATGAATTACAAGGTTTTTTTTAAGTAGGGGTCTTTCTGATTTTTAAAATGTCACCAATAACTGAAAAGACATCAGATAACTAGTCGCTTCTAGGGCGTGTATCTCCAAAGAGATTGCGTTCCTGTAAAATCTGGGATAAAAATGTCGAAACAGGTGCCAAGCTATTTGAATTTGCTTCTTTGATTTTGAATTAGATGACGGCCAAACTTGAGCAACGTATCTTCAAATTAGTTGTTGAAAAGAAAGATGATCTTTAACTTTAAGCAAACTATACTTTCAATCACACGTATCCACATCGCCAGGCATTCGGGACGATTTTTGAAAAAAAAAAACTTTTTAAAAGGGGCAAATTTCATGTTTATTTTGAAATTTTTGAAAAATCATTATTGAACACAAAAGCTAAAAGTTTGAAGCAATTTGAGTTTTTTATTTGATTTAGCAAATAATCTGACAAAATTCTGGACGTTTTAAACAACATCTGGACATCCCAGACAGATTTGACTTGTTTGGAATCTTCACTGAATTTATGGGCAAGCCTGAATATACCCAGAAAATGTGGAATATACTAAAATCAAAGAATAAAGCGATACTTGTCAGCATTCTCCTGTATGATCTACAGTGAAAGATACGCGGATACACCTTTGATGTTTTGCTGAAACCATAAGTTTTTAATGATTGTGTTGCTTTTACAACATAACTTTTCAATATTTTATAAATTATCCAGAGTCATTTGATAAATTCTACAAGTCTGTAGTAGATATTCGGCCTATTCGGCCTATTCGGCCGAATACTTAGCTCAACTATTCGGTGAGCCGAATATTCGGCTTAACGGTTTTTTGGCAGTATTCGGCGCCGAATATTCGGCCGACCGAATACTCGGTACATCTCCACTATATAGGGCTAGGTGGGGTAATTATGAACAAAATTTCTTCATTTGGCACACTCACAGCCACCATATGTTTATTTCTTCTCATAAATTCTGAAAACCTACCAATATGGAATGTTTCCGTGCTCTTCATCATTCTGTAGAGCAACTTTTTTTTCTTGGTCGCAACCCACGTCTTTGAGACGTCTGTTAGTAATTACCCCGTCTGTTCATATTTACCCCCCTGTCTAGGGGGTAATTATGAACACGGATTACGGACTTGGTATAAAATTTTTAAAAAGTAACAGTATTTATACGTTACATTTACCCATAGTAAGCAGTGTATGGTGAATTTTTACTTAAAAAATTATGTTCATAATTACCCCAAAACCTGTTCATATTTACCCCGAGACTTATCCAATATGATTTATATGGTGTCAAAAAATCTCAATTCAACACCAAATAATGAAAATAATTAGCAGTAATAAGAAAATGGGTTGTTTTATAAAAACTCAATTCAATTCATGTATAAAACTTATAAAATAAACAAATGTAATCAAAATTTAGAGGTAAAACAACGCAAAAAACAGCTATTTAGTGTTCTTTTGTATTGATTTTTTCTATAGTTTGTTTCGGTAGTTAAATTTTTTGCTGCATCTTTTACGTTTTGGTTGGTTTCTTTTTCTTTCGTATCTTTATGTCGTTACAGATCATTTTTATTTGATAGGACCTCTCCATACATGTGAAATTTTCGGCGAGTTAGGCTACTCGATAGTTTTTACATCCGTTTCAAATGTCCTGCGCAGCAAACATCAAGTTTTCACCTAAATGTCGTAGGTTAGGCTTTCTACGTACGTGCGAGATATCATGAAATTGAAGTCTATACATATACAGAAAATTCTTTTTTTTTAAAGATGGTTGTTTCACAAAAACACCCATTTAATGCTCTCAATAGCAGCACGTTGTCCAAACATATAAGAAAATTTATCTTTTTGATCTTTGTTTTGTGGACTTAAACATCTCATCTCAAATTTATCATGGTTTTTCATATATTTTACTGTTGATCAAAGAGATTTAAGGATTATAATAATGTTAAATTTCACGCGGTAATGAATACAAACTCGAGCAGCAAACCCTTGTTAAAAAATGGTGAATTTTATTTTTAGTAAATTAAAAATTTCTTCAAGTCTAGTTTATAACCTTGTTACTTATCAATACAAAAAAAAATGGTTTTGGAAGGACGTACAACCTTTATTCGATGTTAAACAACTATTCCTGGGATAGAGGTTTTCGGTTTCGGTATTACCGGTAAAATTATCCGTACTCACTAAACCTGAGAAAACATTTGACTGCATTTTTTTCTATCAACAAAAAGCAAGTTCTTATCACTATTTTTTTTAAACATAATTAAGACTGGTTTAAATGCTGATTTAGCTTTTTTAAAAATTTATGTTTTATAAACTTTTTTTTTACTCTTGAAGTTTTATCAAGTTTTGATAAAATTGTGTTCAAAACTTTTTTTCAAAGACTGAAAAGAACTGGAGCTTTTTTTCTAAATCCGAATCTCATTTTTGGAAGAAAAAATAATCAATTTCTCAAAAATTCAAAACTTAACCCATTGCGGACTAAATATAATTATGAAATTTATAAAATTTGGTCCAGTAAGTTATAGAATGCCGAGTGTTGATGTTTCCTGGCTAAGATTTCTTCACGATCCTGTGTTAAGATCTTACAGAGGGGGGGGAGGGTATTTTTGTGACAAATTTCTTGCAAGGGGAGGAGGGGGAAGGGGGTCTGGAAATGCTTGGGTAATAAATGAATGGCCCCCTAAGTTGATGAATAAAACATTTGACCATCAAAAAGCCAAAGAAATGTCAGGAAATGTGTGTTCATAATTACCCCATATGACGAAAACTATGGGGTAAATATGAACAGTCATCTGTGAATCTGTGCGAATAAAATTTTTCAAATTTCCTTCAAATTCCAGACAAAGCATCATTTACCGGATGTAAAACAGTTGATAACAACATTCTAGCTGGATTTCCTGTGATCAGATATTCAAAACATTGAACACTGTCCAAAACGATTTCCGTTCCACGGGGTAATGGCTTTTTAAAACATCTGAAATGATATCATTAGGATTCGAAAACAGATCGGAAACAGCTTGAAGCTTTCAATCGGATGTTAAACTACCACTTTTGGAACTTTTTGTGTTCATTCATCCCCCACAACAGCGCGTATGGCACTTGTTCGGAATTACCCCGTGTTCATAATTACCCCACTTGACCCTACAGACTTCATTCGTTTTTGCAACATTCGATTTATACATCATCCGATTTTTGCATATGTGCCACAATCGAGTGGTTTTTTGAAACGATGTAACCACTATTAAAACGTTTTTACGTTACTAAATGTTAAAAGAATACAACAAAAACACCAAAAATTAAAAAAAACAGTTTAGAAAAATTACATAAATAATGGAACTTTCTTAAAATTAAAAAAAAAAACAAAAGCATAGAAAATTCAGAAAATAACTATAAAATGTTGAAGAATGACAAAAATTTCAATTTCTTTTTTTCTGTGATGGTCCCATGAGGCCCATTTGGGTCCTCCCTCCACCCCATACGCATCATTTGAAGTGGAAGGGACAATTTATCCTTTGGATATTTGTTTACACACTTCTTTGTCATTTTCTGTACTACTTGGTCATCTTATCAACTCCCGCGTATGTCCATCACTGTACAGATTATATGTCTGATATCATATTTCCATCACATTATCAAGATCCCATTTGGGATTCTTGCATATCTTAAAAATTTGTCTTCACATATACTATTGCCATTCTTTTGAAGCTTTTTATATTTAAGTTATCTTTGATGTCTTGCGACAAGCTGTTATACATCTTCAATCCATTGTAGAATATAGATCGTTTCGTCATTTCTTTCTTAGCAAATGGAATTCTAAAATCACATGCCCTTCTTGTATTGTAACTGTGAATATCGTATCCAAACTGTAGATCTCGAGCCAAATATGAAGGTAACATTCCAATTTTCATTTTATGGACAAACATTAGGCTATTATAAGCAATTCGTTGTTTTACAGACAGCCATTTAAGCATGTCAAGCATAAGAGCACTAGGCGTGTACCGGTTGCAACGTGTCACAACTTTCATAATCTTATTTTGGATTTTCTGCAATCGCTTTATTTGTGTGTCTGAGGCTTGAAGTAGAATTGTAGAACAGTAATCAAAATGTGGCATAATTACTGACTTCACATAAATCATTTTTGACCAGAAAGTCAAATACCTATTTA
Source organism: Uranotaenia lowii (assembly GCF_029784155.1). Lineage (NCBI taxonomy): Eukaryota > Metazoa > Arthropoda > Insecta > Diptera > Culicidae > Uranotaenia > Uranotaenia lowii. The sequence continues at coordinate 328,275,914 of NC_073692.1, read as the reverse complement.
TTCTACAAAGTGTACCATATTTTTTTGCAATTTTTTTGATTGTATAATCCACATGCTGTCAAAGTTTAGCTTATCATCGACTTGAACTCCTCAATACTTTATTTGACGTACTCTTTCGATCACACATCCGCCAATTGGCAGACTTGGGCAATTCACAATTTTGCGGTTGCCTATTATCATCCAGTTTGTTTTATCGAGATTTAGACATAATTTTCTTTGTTTCAGAAACTCAGTAATGTTTTCCAGATCAGCATTTGCCTCTTGCATTATGAGTTCTAAATTTTTACCTGTCCAATAAGACACTGAATCATCAGCAAACAGTTTCAGGTGACCGTGTTGTAGGCACATTTTCAAGTCGTTGATGTATAAAATAAATAGAATTGGCCCCAGGACACTTCCTTGAGGGACACCTTACTTATTTTCTTTGTACTGAGAGTAAGACGAGCCAAACTTTGTCCGTTGCATTCTTTTTTCCAGGTAACTTTGAAACCACTGTAAGACCATGCCCAAGGACTAATAAAATCGTGTACACGAGTGGCGATTCCCGCTCGTCTACGATTTTTATCCGTAAAGGTTCGCCAAAGCGCGAGCAGGCTGTGAAAAAAAATCCCTTAGGTTCGCGAGCCATAGGAAACACGAGCGAGGCAGCCCAACCAACAGACGATTCTTTTGGATTTTGAATCCTGTCTCGCTCGTGGAAATCGTAACATACATGAAAATTTTTCCCCGCGATTTTGGCTCACGAACCATTTAGCGAAAAGGTTCATGAACTTTTTTTGGAAGGGAACGCGTGGTTATTCGATTTTCTTCCGTATAGGCAGGCTGTGCGTCTCTTTAGGTACGCGTACGGGTAATAAATTGTGCTTCAAGCAGCAGCAGGAAGTTCTTCATTTTCCACTGTTCTTTCAATTATTGTATGGAATATTTCTGTTTTATTTTTAAGTTTATTAAAAAAATTTTTTTTTTGATAACTTACAGCTTTTTGAGATTAACGAAACTCTAAATATTAAATCAGATTCATTCTGCCATGTAAACTCCTGGGTGGTCAATTGAATTAAACAAAGCTTTTGACAAAATTATGGATTAGAATGGACACAAGAAGGCCCTAATAATGATCTTTAACAACCGTTTAAGGAATAAATAATCAAATCAAATCTTAGAGCCTTACAATTTCATCCAAATCACTACGTTTCTGTAGTAGAGGTTGAGTGTAAAATTCCATAACTGTTTTTAAATTTGGAAATGACAACCACGATTCCATATGTAAAGTTTCAATAAGAAAACACATGCAAACGTATCAATGATTATTTTGGATTAAAGTGAATATCATAAAAAATTGATAAATTAATTCAATAATCAAAGAAGAGTTTTCAAGTAATTTTTCTTAAAATAAAACTTTCTTAAGGGGTTTTGGCTTGAGGGATCTACGGAAACTTGCTTTTTTTTTTTGTATGGGTTTATGAGCTACCTGGCTGACCCGGAAAAGAAAAACAGATCGGGGGACAGAAGAGGAAAATTTACATGAGAGTAGAATAGCTTAGAGTAGGATAGCGGCAACAGAGCCCGAGGGTTCTGAAGCACCAGTTTAGGGAAGCGTTAAGATAGTGCTCGACGGACTGGGACAATTGGGCCCTACATGAGCTTCGAGTTAACCCAACCTCCAATTAAACCGAGCAGTAACAGTATGGTAACAAAAGTTATCATATGCTAACGTCTCGATATCATTGTCAGAAGGGTTCACTATCTTACCGTAGTTGAGTTATCCCTACCTGTCACCTAACCTTACTCGATGCAATAACTTTGAATTTATTATCGTTTTAGATTGACTAAAAAAACATATTTTTCGAATTCGGAACAAAACATCTAGATAAGAAGCTATCATCTCTCTTTCGCTAAACACAAATAATAATTGTACCAAATATTTTGGAAATTGAAAAATAATATAGAGATACAATTATGAATTGCATGTTCAATATATTGCATCCTTCAGACAAACTTCAATTCACAAATTATATACATCGTTTAAATTTATAACATTGTATTATTTTCAAGAAATTGCTATGAAAACTTTGAAAAATCGATTTATTTCATCTGTCCACGCGTTGCATTTGGCGCAATCAACAACCATGTGGAGACAAAATAACGAAACGGAAAACACGACCATCAAGTGTGCAATGCGTTTTCCAATTTGGTTCACGAACCAGAATCGCGAGGTTCGCGAGGTTTTCTGCCACGGCTCGCTCACGATTTTCTGGCGATCGGATTCCCCTTGAAAAAAATCCCCTACAATCACGTGTTTGCTGAGTCGCGAACCTACTGTGGTCAGAACTTTTGTGAACTACGCGCGGTTTTGTTTCTTGGCTGCTCCGATTTGAATACGATTTTTTTAGTCCTTGACCATGCCACTTAAGCCGATTCTTGCTAACACATCCAACAATTTCAGTCGATCAATCGTTTCAAACGCTCTCTTGAAATCAAGGAAAACAGCGACTGTGTAATTACCATTTTCAACATTATCTTTCCATTTTCGAAGTATCGAATTAACTGCCGTTTCCGTGGAATGATGTTTCCTAAATCCAGATTGTTCCTCAATCAAAATATTTTCCGATTCAATGAACTGTAGCAATTGCCGTTTTACTGCTAGCTCCAGCATCTTCTCTTGTAACTCCAACATGTTAATAGGTCTAAATAAAGTTGACTCTCGTGTGTTGGTCTGTTTTTGAACAGGGACCTCAGTTGAAAATTTCCATGTTTCTGGCATTGTACCTGATTGCAGACTCGTGTTTATAATTTCCAATAATGGATTTGCGAGTATTGTCAAAGAATCCTTGAACACTCTTAATGACACATTATCAATGCCCGCTGTAGATTTCATGTTGTTTACTATTTCAAAGAATTCATGAATATTAACGCTTTCGAAGCAGTTCCAGTTTTGACAATTGTAATTTATTTGACCTAAGCTGATATTTGAACCAGAAGCTATACTATCGTGGATTTGCATGACACTGTCCACAAAATAATCGTTGAATTTTTCCGCAATTTCCAATTCGTTCGAAATTTCAACTCCATCAAAACAAACTGATTCAAGTTTTGCACCTCCTGGATTGACCAAACGTTTAATCGTTTTCCATAACAGTTTTCCGTCGTTTCTGTTTCTATCTAACTCCTCTTGAACTGTTTGATTTCTAGCTTCTTTTATTTTCTGAGAGTATTCATTTCGAACCGTTTTGTACTTCAGCCAATCTCTCTTACATTTCTGACGAAGAAACTGGCTGTACATTTGATCTCTTCTCCTTTTCAACAGACGAAGATTACTAGAGTACCAGTTATTAGTCATTTTTCTGTTTTCGCCTCGTTCGTTAACAAGAGCATTGATACTATTCTTCAGTAATGAATCAAAACCTTTAACAGATTCGTTAAAATCACAGCAAACCAATGAACCCAATCCAGATTCAATAATTCGACAGAAATCGATTTTGTTGTACCGACTCCAATCTTTTACAATTTGAAACCTTTCCGATGTATTGTATTCCTGACTAAATCCAATAAAGACGCTTATTGATTCATGATCTGACACCCGCAGATCCGGAAGAATAGTCGCTTCAGCTTCTTCAACGTTTGTAAAAACCAGGTCTATTTTGGTACTATTGGACACAGTTATTCGAGTATCTTGTGTTACAACTTGTCGAAATCCATTTGCCTCCATAACTCGTTTCAATTCTCTGCACTCTGCATTAAATAAAAAACAAAAATTATATACAAAACAAGAAAAAAGCTAGCAACAAAAACATTTTAGGAAAAATTGAAAAATTATTAAAAATAGTCAAAAACAAACTATACATTTTGTTAACACATTGCGAACCAAATACAAGAATTGTCGTGTTTCCCTTATCCGTGAAATGCCTCTCTTAGAAGCATAATTCAAATGTTAAAAATTCAAAAATGAAAACCCTTTTTTTTAATATAAAACAAAGCACTTTCGGTGACTCAAAAATACTTTATTTGTTAAATTAGAGCAGCTGGTTTTGAGATACAGAATGCCGAATTCCTATGTTTCCCTGCTTAGATTGCTTCGTGATCCTTAATGTGTTTGGGATAACTAATACATAATTTTTTTTTGTAGAAAAAGTGAAAAAAAAGTTAAGAAAAAAACCATTTGATTTTGGCAACACCAAATGTTCTGGCGTGTTGCCAAAATTGAACGGGGTCTATACTAACTTTTTTTGCACGTACATTATAAAAAATTCAGGATTTTTTCTAAACAATAAGTTTGTGTAGGATTCTTTAAAAATACACTTCAAATAATTTAGTAATTTTTTTTCATCCAACATACGCCAACAATTCAAAATCATTCGAAACTAAACAAAAACAACAAAATACAAAGCCGGAGTTGAGTTAATAAAATTTATTGCTCTGTTATTACAAACAAAAACAAAACATAATAACGCAAGAACGATCGCCGAACCGAGTTCCTAGAGCTAGAAAACAAGAGAAAACTTCCACAGTTTTTTTTCTTCTCACTCGTTAATCTGCTCTTCGCACCGAGTTGCGTCAGTGATGAATTGAAGCAACCGGACCGAAGAAGCTTCGGAACTTAATCTACGAGATTTGGTAATATTTGCCGCGTCATTACCAGACTATAATGCATGTTCCGAATGATGGCGACCGGCTGAGACGACTTGATATTAAGCGCGGGCACATCGATCATCAAACCGACCGAATGATCCATATGGGAACCAGCTTACTCCCCTTTTTTTCCTCTGTGCCGCTCCTCACAAACGAAACATCAATTTTCTTGGGGCCAGAAATCAACAATAAAGAAAACGGCGGAAGGGGCTAAATTTGTCCAGAGAATTAGTTTAAGCATCCTACAGGGTATACAGAAGGCAGGGAAAAACAAAAGCAAGGAGAAAATACCGTACGCGTTCAGTAGATCATTTTGCCGCCTTGATTTGTGCGCGATACGGTTGTTCCGCCAGAGATGCCTTTTCCAATTTTTGCATCCCCCATATGGCGGTCCTGGTCGGATCGGTACGATTTATGGCAAACAGATTTGCCTCGAATTTGGGGCCCATCAACCAAAAAAGAAAAACAAGCGTCTTATGACTTCTTATCCACATTCCTCCCGCAGAGTTCTAATCCGAGTCAGCCAATATGACCCGGAATGGCTTTGGCTGGAATATTTAGAACTGAAGACCGCGTGGTGGATTAATTATGAACTGTCAGAATTGGTAACATTGTTTCTTTTGAGCCAAGTCCAAATGGTCGTTGGCGTTGAGGATTCCAAGCTTCAGACATTGAATTGAACCTATTAATCTGTTCTTGGGCTGTGCTCCGGATTCTCGAAAAGGGATGGTGGCAGATCTCGGAACAAACTCAGAATCAGCCGGTAGGGCCCGGGATAGCTTGCTTTAACAAATCGGTATGATATATGGGAATGGTACTTATTGGCGTAAGCATGGCCGGGTTCATCGGGGAGCAAATGGGCCGAGAGTTTTTGTGATTCTTTCCCAGTCTAGACGCATTTCAGTTTTGAGTTATAGGACGCGGCAGTTAGATGGAAATCGTACAAATCTTTTCGTCTTTCCTCTTCCACATACATCTCATAAGCCGAGCTCCTTCACCCAAAAGCACCAGTCAAACATCAATTTCACGATCATGATCCAGATTATAATCATAAATGAACGGACAAGTGGCGTGGGGGAGAAGAAGCAAATTGAAACGGCCTCAGTCGAGTATAGTTTCTGTTTTCGTTGGCGTTTGCGATGATGCTACGGTTTAAAGTGAGTGTGAATTAGAATAAATTCGTGTGTGCACGCTTCTTTTCTTGAGAATTCGATGCAGTCACTCGCTCTCGGAAGGTACGTAAATCATGGTGAATCTCGGTTTGTTGATTTGATCATTTTTGATCGTGTGGCATGAATAGTTGCTCAACTTTGTTTGCATGCGAGCATTTTGAAGATTTTCTCGTGTTCTCACGAGATTTGAATCGGTTAGTTTATGGGATCCTTAGAGAAAGATAGCATTTGAAATCACGATAATTCATTCAATTCAGCTTTAATTTATCTAGATATGCATAAATTTCATTAACATGGAATATATGATTCCAAAAGAATAGATTGATTTTATTAAAGCATTGGTCATCTTAAATCTAGACGCATTAAAACGGGTCTATCTCGTAGCTTTGAAAACAAAATTAAAATGTTTTGTACTCAAAATTTGAGGTTTGTGTGTGTTAAAGTGCAATACACTTTAAAGCAAAAATTTAAAAAAATATTACGATTGTTTTTGATGAAATTTCGAACTTTTCGTCGAATACCACCCATCATAGTTTGGACACCCTATTCGCCATTTTGTTCCACCATTTATTCATCTTTTTTGCATCTCGAGTCGTCCTACCATCCTTCTTCATCTTCTGCTTGACAATTGCCCAATATTTTTCGATAGGGCGGAATTGAGGGTAGTTGGGTGGGTTGATGTCCTTTTCGGCTAAATCCACACGTTGTCCCGATACCACTATAATCATCTTTGCTGTAGTGGCAGTTTTCCAAATCTAGCGAAAACTTTACTGGTCCTTTGTGAGATCTAATGTACGGAGGAATACGTTTTCTCAGGCACTCCTCCTTGTACATCATGGAGTCCATGGTCTTTCGTCCGCAGCTGCAAATACCTAGCCAGATCAAACACTTTATTGCACTCTTATCGGCAAAAGGGAATTTGAACTTGCCGGGGACATCACAACGACCAGTGTCTTCATAAAATTTCTGGCCAGGAAGCTGCCCAAAATCCATCTTCACGTAGATTTCGTCATCCACAAGGATGAATCCGTAATGCTTCGTTAGAACCTTGTTTATAACTTCCGGGCATGTCTTCTAGCTACTAAATTCTGCATTAATGTACGGTTTGGATGCTAACTGGCCCGATAAGATCACATTCCTTCGCACAGATGAACCCTTCTGATGGTGCACTGGTCGGCATTGAATTTTTTCGCGATGTCGTAGTCCAACTGCCCTGGGTTTGCCTTGATCGTTCTCAACACCTTCAAATGCAGTTTCCGATCCTTAGTTCCACTATGACACTTGGTATGAACCTGCCAATTTTCACGATCTCGTTAAAGGATTTTTCGCTGTTTAACGCCTAAGCATCTCGGCGACCCCAGTCGTGCAATAATGAAACCACTCGGCTTAGTGAAGACAGGCATTAAGTTTAGCTTTCCCCCGAGCCGCGGTTTGGCAGAAACGCGGAATCAATGCCTACAGCGAAAATTGGGTAACGATCCCGAATTACGTGTGAAGGTGAATAAGCAGATACAAGACTACCTGGCCAAAGGGTACGCCCATAAAGCTAGCGAACAGGGGCTAAATAAGTCAGACCCCCACAGAACATGGTATCTTCCAATCAGCGTGGTCACCAACCCAAAGATGCCTGGGAAACTACGCATCGTCTGGGATGCGGCAGTGAAATCCGGAAACATTTGTTTGAATGTTATCCTCCTGAAAGGTCCGGACATATTAACTGAGCTCCCGACTGTTTTGTACCGTTTCCGGCAAAGACAAGTGTGTGTTACTGGGAACATTCGAGAAATGTACCACCAGGTGAAAATTGGACGGGAGGATCAGCAAGCACAAAGATTTCTGCGGTCCAATGGAACCGGATTCACAACCGGAAGTGTACGAGATGGACGGGGCTACGTTCGGTGCTACGTGCTCACCCTGCTCGGCACAGCACGTGAAGAATTCAAACGCTAAACGATGGGAGGGGCAGTATCCGGAAGCAGGCGAGGTCATAATCGAGGGCCACTATGTGGAAGACTATGCGGACAGCAAGGACACCCTGGATGAAGTCGTTAAACTTACCCAAACGGTTGGTATGATACACTCGTCAGCAGGTATGGAGTTAAGTAATTTTCTGTCGAATTCGAGTCAAGTTCTCTCCCAACTTGGACAAGAATTTGTTACGGAACTGAAACAATTTAGCGAAAAGTGACCGCGTACTTGGTATGACTTGGTACCCAGACAGCGAACAATTCGGCTACAGAGTTCCGCAACGGGATGATTTACAGCAATTGATTGCCGGGAAAGTAGCTCTTTCGAAAAGAATGATATTGAAATTCGTCATGAGTCTATTTGACCCATTAGGCTCACTTGCGCATTTGTTGATACAGGCCAAGGTGTTGATTCAAGCGATTTGGAGAAACTCTGTGGGCTGGGATGATTCAGTAGCACCGGAGGTGGAATCACTATGGACAAGATGGTTGAATGTGTTTCGATTGATTGATGTAGTTAGAATCCCACGTTGCCACTTCCCTAATAATGCGAAACATAGTTATCAGACATTGCAGATGCACATATTTGTTGATGCAGGAGACTACGCGTACTCGGCTGTGGCATACTTCCGGACAGTTGACTGTGGACAGCCTCGATGTGTTTTAGTATCTTCCAAGGCTAGAGTGGCTCCATTGAAGCCTTTATCAATGCCCCGCTTAGTGCTAGAAGCAGGAGTAATCGGTAGCCAAATGTCTAAATCAGTTGCCCAAGGACACTCTATTCCAATCAAGAAAAAAATCTTTTTGAGCGATTCCAGCACGGTATTGTTATGAATCTAGTCGGATGCCACGAAGTAGGTACCGGCCGTACGTGGCGTTTTGAGTGGGTGAGATCCAAGAACTGACCAACATTAATGAGTGGCGCTGGGTCCCTAGTCCCTACCAAAGAAAACGTAGCAGACGAGGCCACAAAATGGGGAAAAGATCCTTGTTTGAAATCGGATAGCAGGTGTTTCAGCAGGCCAGAGTTCCTGTACCTTGCCGAAGCGGAATGGCCACAGAAGATGGTTGAGCCAGTTAAGAGCGTCGAGGAACTTCGACCAGTACATGCGCATCAAGAAGTGAAGGACCAGTTGTACGATTTAGGAAAGTTTTCCAAGTGGGTACGTCTTTTGCGGACGTCGTTCGTGTTCAGGTGAAGAAATCACGTTAGAAAACCTGGCCAGGTGAAAAAGTAGCTACGGTAGGTGAACTGAGTCAGATTAACTTCCAGTACGCTGAAAGAGCTCTGTGGCGTCTTGATCGTCGGAGTCGGATCCCATAAACTTAAGCTGCAAACTAGAGAAAACCAGTCCTCTTCGTAAGCTGTTGCCGTTTGTAGACGAAACGGGAGTTGTTAGTATGCAGAGCAGAACTGAGTATTCGACGTTTTCTGCGCATGATGCCAAGTATCCCATAATTTTTCCCAAAGATCATCGTGTGACGAAATTGCTAGTAGATTGGTACCACAGGAAGTATGCGTATAGCTATGGTGAGACCGTTGGCGTTGCTGCTCTGCGACGTAGTTCCACCTCCCCGTGGTGCAGAGTGGAAACGTGTCTACAGACTTGTCACCTGTAGATGTACGGCCAAGAGAACTACACGTCACACTTGGGACAGTCAGCTACCGACGGGCTGTGTGCCGAGTGTGGCAAAAACGTGGTGCGACTAGGCACCTTGATACCAGTGCTCAGTTGCAAGAGGGAGGGGTCGTAACGTGTATCGGGTAGTCGCGACCCCGATATGCGGGACGACCAAATGTTTGAGCGGGTTTCGATCGATCTGCCTTTTGGGGAGGTTCCTGGCCCCAATTCGCGGATACGATTGACTCACGACAGACAGAGGGGCCTTGTGCCGTAACATGTGGCGCCCAGTGGATGGGTCTCAGGTTGAGTCTCGAAGAGTCGAGATGGAGAAAAAGGATGTGTGGTTATCTCCAGACCCGAGGAGAGGCGAGTTGTTCTCGTCTCGAATTGGGTCAAGAGACGTAATGAACGAGGGCTCTCGAGACACGAGGAGAGGTGGGTATAAATAGACGCCTCAATTCGTGTCAAGAGAAAGGAATGTGAGAGGGTCTCGAGTCCCGAGGAGAGGCGAGTTGTTCTCGTCTCGAATTGTGACAAGAGGCCGTATGTGGGACTCGAGTCACGAGTAGCGGCGAACGGACTGCCAACCCGTGAGTCGTGAATCGTGACTTAAGAGTGGATGACGATTGCTGGTGTAGGACGTATAAACGAGTACTTGCCGTGGAGCGCATTGCGCGAGTATGGTCTCCCATGTCGGGTATAGCCTTCGTTGCAGGTCCGGAGGGGAATGATGGCCAGAGGCCCGAGGTGAACTTTATGGCGTAGGGGTACATAGTATCATGAGTCGTCCAATTGCACCCATTAACCCAGAGTAGAAAACTGGGGGGACGCGGTGGCTCGCCGTGCCTTGGAATGCAATCCGTAAAAAGGATTTACCACCTGGGTGATCAACTAATAAAAAAAAAGCTCGTTGGCGTTGTGAACAAGTTGCGGCAAAAGTTCTACATTTCTGAGCTCAGAGCTGTTGTACGTCGGGTGGCGAAAAGATGCTGTTGGTGCAAGGTATACAAGGTGAAACCGGAATGGTGTTTTCCGCAGTAGGCATCGATTACTTCGGTCCATATTCGATCAAGATTGGGCGATCCAAGGTTAAAAGGTGGGTGGCCTTATTCACCTGCCTGGTGATGAGAGCGGTGCACATGGAAGCGGTCACGTCTTTTTCAACTGAAGCCTGTAAGCTTGCTATACGCCAGTTCAGGCATTCGTTCTAACTGGAATCATGGGAATCCTGAAAAGACCGGTGGCGAAGCTGGCAATCGTGGACTTGATAGCATCTTTACGGGGCGAAGGATGTTGCTACGGATTTGTTTTTTTCTTTTTTAATATGTCGGGTATTTGAATTTTTTTACGAAATTTTCATAAAATACTTAAAACTTTATTTATTCCCCCCTTCGTGTTTTTTTGGAAATTTTGAAGGGGGAGGGGGGTTAAAAAATCGAAAGAATAATCGTAGCCAGATTTAGAACACGGGTTAGAAACCTTACAATGGTTCAGTTTTATGCGCCATCTGACGTTGCCGATTTGCAGGAGAAAAAGCAGTTTTACAGTCAATTGAACAGCGTGGTTGAGAAAATTCCGAAGAGTGACATTCAAATCCACTTTGGTGACTTCAACGCAAAAATTGGCTCTGACAATCAGGACCTTGAGCGCATCATAGGGTGCCATGGTCTAGGACAGATGAGCGAAAACGGAGAGCTTGTGAATCCCGAGATGGCCGAACAGAAAATCAAATTGACCACATCTGCATCAGCCGAAAATGGAGAAGGAGCCTTCTTGATGTCCGCAACAAACGAAGCGCAGACATTGCATCTGACCATCACCTCGTCCTTGGCGAGATACGACTGAAAGTTGCCCGTGTACAACGGCGCGAGGAGAAAGTCGGGTATCGATACGACGTCCGCCGGTTGGAGAATCCAGAGGTGAAAAGGGCATACGTTGAACAGCTAGAATCCCGAGCCTCGTAACAGTCGAAGAACAGTGGTGTGGAATCAAGAATGCCTTTATCACGACGAGTCATAATACTCTCGGTAAAGTTTGTGGAAGACGAAGTGAATAGATGTCGGATGAAACTTGGAGGATGGTCGATCGGAGAAAGGCGAGAGTCGGAATTGAGCAGGTATGTACCGGGTCAGCAAAAGCAGCCGCCCGCTTACGATATGCGGAGCTGGAAAATGCAATCAAACGAGCTTGTAGACGAGACAAGAGAGCCTGAACAAACTCTTTTGCCGAAGAGGGAGAAAGAGCCGCCGCCAATGGAGATATCCGATTACTTTATGACATTCCTCGCCGCCTGAGTGGTGCAAGGACAAATGCAAGAATTCCGCTCAGTTATTGACCGATCGAACAGATCAGCTCAAACGATGGAATGAGCACTTCGAACAACTCTTCCGAGTCACGAATAGCGATGGCCAACAGAACCCGCAGCTCGAAGCGCTAACAGTAAGTCGCACTAATGGCGTCAACTCGGAAGCGCCCTCGCTGGCTGAAATAGAAGCGGCATTAAAAAACATGAAATCCAACAAAGCACCTGGGATCGATTGCATCCCTGCTGAAATTCTGAAAGCCGACCCTGCCTTGTCAGCACAAATGTTGCATCGTATTTTCGCTGACATCTGGGATACTGCAACATTTCCGGCCGACTGGATGCAGGGTATCCTCGTGAAGGTCCCGAAGAAAGAAGACCTGACTGAGTGCGGTAACTGGCGAGGCTAACGTTGATCTGTACAACCCTCAAAGTACTCTGCAAAGTGATCCTGAACAGGATCCAGGAGAAAATCGACGCTACACTCCGACGACAATAAGCTGGACTCCGATCCGGACGATCATGTGTGGACCACATCACCACTACGATTCATACTAGAACAAATCAACGAATTCCAGGACTCTCTTCTGCTGGAGTTCGTTGATTTCGAAAAAGCCGACTGAACCACGAAAACATCTGGGAGGCTCTAAGGCGAAGAGGAGTACCAGAGAAACTAGTCCATCTCATCGAATCACAATACGAGGCATTTTCGTGCAAGGTCTTGCACGACGGTGTCTTGTCCTAACTGCTGGAGTGAGACAAGGATGTATCTTATCACCGCTACTTTTTCTAATCGTAATGGATGAGATTCTGACTGGATCGATCGACTGTGCACCGAACCGAGGATTGCAGTGGAATCCTTCAACAATGGAGCAACTGAACGACCTTGACCTGGCAGACGATATTGTTTTGCTTGCCAAACACAACCGAATATGCAGAGCAAACTCGACGACCTCACCGAAAGTTCCAAGGCAGCATGTCTCAAAGTCAATGTCGAAAAGTCCAAGTCGATGGAGATCAACACAGGAAATTCCTCCAGTTTCATGGTGGCTGGGCAACAAGTAGAGAAAGTGAAACCCGGATCAGAAAGGCCAGTCTCCGAAACATCTTGCGATTACGCCAGATCTCTCTACAAACGAAAATCCGAATCTTCAACTCAAACGTCAAATCCGTATAGCTGTACGGGTGCAAAACTTGGTGCACATATGCGGTAACGACGCGAGAACTGCAAGTATTTGTAAACCGCTGCCTGCGGAATATCATCCGCGCTTGGTGGCCTGGCAACTGGATCTCGAATGAGGAACTACATCGCCGGTGTCATCAAAATGCGCTAGAAATCGAGATTCGGGAACGTAAATGGTGATTGATTGGGCACACGCTGCGAAAAGAAGAAAACGAGATTTGCAGAGAGGCGCTAGATTGGAATCCAAAAGGACATCGAGGAAGAGGCAGACTCAGAAGCTCGTGGCGGCGAAGCCTAGCCGCTGAAATCCGAACTGTCGACGAGAGTCTTGACAGGGACCAGGTGAAGATGCTGCCTCCGGTTCGTCAACAGTGGAGGTCTTTTACCACGGCCCTATGCACCGGAGGATTGGCGCGGGATCATTAGGTAAGTAAGTAAAAGGGGGCTTGACAAAAGAAGAAATTGGTATTTTTCCGGCCTTATAACTTTAAAGTTAAGTTTAAAGCGGTGAATTGCCTTTAAAAATGATTTGTCTTGAACCGTTGTAGCAACTAGAAAAAATAGTTAGTAACAGTACCCGGTTTTCGCTGTAAAATTTGCATAAATGTTTTCCAATTCTAGGTTTGATTTCGATGGCGATCATGTACATTTTCACGTAGCGTTCATGTGAAGAGTTTTTTCGGTGTACTTGATAAAATATTCTTGACTCCAGATTTGATAATATAAATACAACCACATTGATGTTTCAAGTTTGATTGTTGTGCGTCAAGAATAATTATTCTTGCCACTGATAATTGAGAGTATTTTTTCTTGAATAACCCTTAAATGTGTTCTAATCAAAAATAAAATATTATCTACAGTTTTGTAGCATGAATAAACCATTATCACTGACGGAACGGTGGTGTACGGTCGATTTGACCATTTTTAACGATTTTGCGATTTTTTTAACCAAACCACGTCGGGTTTTTGACGTGGGTGTCAAAAATTAATTTTAGTCACGCGGCTTCCATTTTCAGCACTGATAGAGGAATTATGTTAAAATTTGTGAGATATTTAAATAACCATTGTTAAATTTTAATGTAGTGAATAATTTTAATCCTAAACGGAGGAAAAGTGAAACTTTTGTTCATTTTTCTTTTAATAATAGGTCTAAGAAAAATTATCCTGGACGACCCCGATGAACTATTTTTGTTTATACTAATTTGAAGAATGAAGAATAGCTCAAGTGATTGTGAAAATAACTTTTTGTAGATTGTAATCACAATTTTATTTATTCATGTTTTTATTGGGTACACTGGTTTTGAAATTTGTTGTAATTGAGAAGTTTTCCTGAATCTTGAAGTGACTTGGATAAAAGAGAACCAACGAAAAAACCTTTGATATAATTTTACTAATTTTCAAAAATGATTATTTCAAACTTTTCCTCAATCGGTAGAAGTTAAACAATTGCAGTGACTGCCTTTCATAACTTATCGAAAGAACTACCTTAACTTGGATTTTTGCTTGCAAATTGTGCAGCTGCATTAAAATGCATTGAATTCATCTCCGAACCCACCAGCAGCAGCATCATTAAACGAAATCTCATTCTAGGATAGCTGGTTTCCAAGAAGCAGAAAAAAAATCGCATTTGACCAGCATTCCAGCGCAGGAACTAAAGCCAAGAAACTTCGACGCGTTATCTGTGATTTTGTATGCAAAGAAAGAAGCTTCTTGCAGTGGCAATAGCAATGGTACAGAGAAGCAACAAATCGCAACCCGAGAACTTGGCCCTGGTCTCGTGGCGCTTAAGAATGCACCAAATTTACATAAAAACGGATCCGAGAAGCATTTCGTTTTGAATATTTTACAGCCACAGCCAACCTTATTAGGAGCTTGTTGCTCGGCTCCTCTGCAAAGAAAGGAGTAGAGATTGCATCCGAAACTTGAATAAACAGACAAAACGCCATACCATAGCTGCTATAGCAATTCACCCGACCAGCTGATTTGTCATTCACATCGCTGTTTGTGCTAATTTCTGCTGAATGTTTAACTAATAGTCAACTCAACGGCAAACGAAAACTCCGATGATGGTAACAAATCATTCGCCTCTCCTACGGGGGGTAAAATTGGGGGTAGTGCGAGTGAGCTAAAGCATTATCGTAATTTATTTCTTAATCAATTTTCGCTGCTAATTGCTGTTTCCGTGGCGCTTCAAGAACAACTCTTTCTCGTTCCGTTTGATCATCTCCCCGGGAGGCCAGAGGAGGCTGATTCAGTTTTTTCTAGCTTTTTGCTTCACAGAGCTAGACAGTCGATAGTCTTTTTGTTTGTAGAACATATTCCCAATTCAGTTCTATTTCCTGTAATAATTTCTCTGAAGAGCCTTTCTTGGTCGAACCAAGATTTCTACATTAATCAATAAATTTATACACAATTAGCAAACAAGTTGAATCGGCCCATTCATCTCTAGTGGAAGCTGCCGGACGAAATTACGAATGAATCCCCCCGGAGAAAATTCTCCACGGGGCGTATGCGTTATTCACAGCAGCGTGACCAATTAACGTAGGATAGCTGGCAAAGTTTTCTTCGCTGTCATCATCGAGGGACTCCTACTTGGGCGCCGCCGAAAAATGACCGACACGCAGTGCGTTTCAAGGTCTTGCGTTGTGGTTTTGCTGATGGCTACCCACCGTAAGAGATGACTTCTTCCGATCGATTTTCACACGCAATTACTACCAATTCGGTAATATCTCTTGAGTAAGCAGACAGTGCGTTTGATTGTTGTAACTAAAGTATATCATCGGACTGAAATCAAATTTGTTATTCATATCGATACGCATCAATCTGCGCTGTTGGGCTGTTGGTATTTTATGAAGGTCCAAACACAAATTTAAGCTGTTTGACTACAATAAGTATTTAGAAGTAGTTAATAACACGAACACTAAAAATATAATAAAAACTTTCAATTCTCAGACTGAGTTTCCTACATAGAATCCTAATTTGGAATGAGATGTAACATATATATCCCAGTCACAGAAGTAACACATTGTTTAAAATAACATTTTGAATTCTCAGCAAATAAAGCTTAGTTCTTTTAGAAATGGGACACTTTCATTTGCTAATAGCTCGTTAACTAGTTATTGGATATTAAAAATTTTGACAGCATTTTGTTGCCTGTAAAAAGTACTATTCGACCTATTTTTTTCAAAATTTAAAATTTACGCGTTTTTGAGATATGTACGATGTAAGAGAAAAAGAAAAAAATAATTTTGCACAGTTTCCTTTAAAGTTCGTCATTATCAAATTGATAGCTGACAAAACCGTTGATTATTCAAAGAATTACTGAGTTTTTGTGGTAGATAAGTATGCAAACACTGTCAATAATGTCCACAAAGTTCAAATCAAGCATTGTAGTGAAGAAAATGATCGGCAACAACGGTTAAGGATCATCAGGGAAGTCAAGTCTCATACCAGCATTTTTAATTTTCAATAAACGAAAAACTAAGGGTAGACCGCTGAAATATCCAAAACAATTTTCTCCGATAAGCTGAAAGTGTTGCCTAGTGATGACTCATAGAAATCCAACCTCAAACAACCATTTTTTGATAGTTCCAAAGCTCTTAAGCTGTAAAACCGGTACCGAAAAAAAAACGTTCAAAAATGTGGTCAAAAATAATCAAATTTGTTCATTTCGAAACAACTGTATCCACTTAAATGCTTCCAGTTTCCAGTTTCCAGAGAAGTATTGGACCAAAAATTATCAGAAATTGAAGAAGGAGGGTGAAGCCACCTAAAATATAGATTTTACGAAGTATAAGTTGGAGAAACTGATCAATACCATGACTGAAAAAAGTGTGCGCCGGCCAATGGGAGATACCAAGAATAAAGTAGAAATTTCTTTAACAAAAAACGGTAAATATTTTTTTTCAAATTTTTTCATGAAATATCATAACATTACCTTCATTTTCTTCATAGAAAGTATTTGGTTCAAAAGAATGGTTTTTGAGATACAGGCATTCGTAACTGTCCCATTTCTAAAAGAACTAAGCTTTACAACAACTTTAGAAGATACATACATAATTCTTGTTCTATAGGGAAGAATGAGGATACTTTATCCCTAGGAATATTTGATTACTTCGTTATATCTCGAAACCGAAATGTCTTAAAATATCAAATGTTCTAGAACAAATGCCAAATAAAACAAATCAACAGTTCTTTTATCTCAACAAATTTTGAAAACTTTATTTTAAAAGTTATTGAACTTTGTTTCAAAAAATTAACAAAATGTGAACTTGAAATCACACGCTATCAAAAAATGCTTAAGATGGCAAGTTGCTGAATTTTCCCGAAAAATATGTATGTTGTATGTTTATAATCCACTATGGGTGCACGGATTCAGAAAACGGATTGGGCAGTTCCCACGTGCTCTCCAACGAATTGAAGAGCCGCAAATTCGACATCGTAGCGCTGCAGGAGGTATGCTGGAAGGGCTCCACGGTACGAACGTACCCAGATGGTCGTGCCATCTACCAGAGCTGCGGCGGCAACACACACGAGCTTGGAACAGCTTTTATAGTGACTGGAAAGATGCAAAAGCGCGTGATCGGGCCGATCAACTCACGAATGTGCCGGTTGAGAATCAAAGGCCGGTTCTTCAACATCAGCATCATCAACGTGCACAGCCCTCACCTCGGAAGTACCGGTGACGACAAAGACGAATTTTACGCGCAGCTGGAGCGTGAATACGACCGTTGCCCAAAACATGATATCAAGATCGTCATCGGGGATTTCAATGCTCAGGTCGGCCAGGAGGAGGAATTCAAACCGACAATTGGAAGGTTCAGTGCACACCAGCTGACCAACGAAAACGGCCTCAGACTGATAGATTTCGCCGCCTCCAAACGAATGGCCGTACGTAGTACCTTTTTTCAGCACCGCCTCCCACACAAGTACCAACACCTGGAGATCACCGTACCAAACTCAATCACAGATCGACCACGTTTTGATCGACAGCCGGCACTTTTTGGACATCATCGACGTCAGATCCTGTCGGGGCGCCAACATCGAGTCGGACCATTATTTGGTGATGGTGAAGATGCGCCCAAAACTCTCCGTAGTAAACAACACGCGAAACCGGCGCCCGCCTCGGTTAAATATCGCGCGACTGAAGCAACCTGAGGTCGCGGCAGACTACGCGCAATCGGTCGAAGCAGCGCTGCCGGCAGAGGGCGAGCTTGACGAAGCCCCTCTCGAGGACTGTTGGGATACCATCAAAACAGCCATCAACAGTGCTGCGGAGAACGTCATTGGTTATGTGGAGCGATCTCGACGGAACGACTGGTTCGACGAGGAGTGTAGGAGGGTGATGGACGAAGAGAATGCCGCGCGGGCGGCAGTAGTGCAAAGAGGCACCCGTCGAAATGTGGAAAATCACCGACAGCGGAAGAGGCAGCGAGTCCGACTTTTTCAGGAGAAAAAGCGCCGCCTGGAGGAGGAGGAGCTCGAGGAGCTGGAGCAGCTGCATCGTTCCCAAGAAACACGAAAGTTCTATCAGAAACTCAACGCATCCCGCAAAGGCTTCGTGCCGCAAGCCGAAATGTGTCGGGATAAGGACGGGGGTATCCTGACGGACAATCGTGAGGTGATCAAAAGGTGGAAGCAGCACTTCGATGAACACCTGAACGGCGCACATGCAGGAGATCAAGACGGTGGGGGAAGGTACATCGCCGGCGTAGCCAACGACGAAGAGGAGCCACTCCCAACGATGAGTGGAGTTAGGGAAGCCATTCGCCAGCTGAATAGAAACAAGTCGGCTGAGAAGGATGGCATCGCAGCTGAACTCATCAAAATGGGCCCGGACAAGTTGGCCGATTGCCTACATCGGTTGATAGTGCGGATCTGGGACATAGAACAGCTACCGGAGGAGTGGAAGGAGGAGGTAATATGCCCCATCTACAAGAAGGGCGACAAATTGGACTGTGAGAACAAACCGAGCGATCACTGTGCTCAATGCCGCCTACAAAGTGTTGTCCCGAATCCTACTCCGCCGCCTAACGCCACAAGCAAACAGATTCGTGGGAAGTCATCAGGCCGGCTTCATGGAGGGACGGTCTACGACGGACCAGATATTCACATTGCGGCAAATCCTCCAAAAATGCCGTGAACACCAAGTCCCTACGCATCATCTATTCATCGACTTCAAAGCCGCATACGACACGATCGACCGTAACGAGCTATGGAAAATCATGGACGAGAACGGCTTTTCCGGGAAGCTGATCAGACTGATCAAGGCGACGATGGATGGAACGCAGTGCTGTGTGCGGATTTCGGGTGAATTGTCGAGTTCATTCGAATCGCGCAGGGGGCTTCGACAAGGTGATGGTCTATCCTGCATGATGTTCAACGTGGCGCTAGAAGGTGTTATTCGACGAGCGGTGGGCGAAATGCGTGGCACGATTTTCAACAGATCCAGTCAACTTATCTGCTTTGCCGATGACATTGATATAGTCGGCAGATCATCTGTGGCGGTAGGGGAGATCTACCGCAAACTGAAACGCGAAGCAGGAAGGATTGGGTTGATGATTAATACGTCTAAGACGAAGTACATGCTGGCCTGCGGATCCGAGACCGACCGAACCCGCTTGTCCAGTAATAACAAGGTCACGATCGACGGCGACGAGCTGGAGATAGTCGAAGACTTTGTCTATCACTAGTGACCGCAGACAATGACACCAGCCGTGAGATCCGGAGGCGAATTATCAGCGGAAGTCGTGCCTACTATGGACTCCACAAGCAACTGTGGTCGAGAAGACTTAGCCCTCGCACGAAGTGTAACCTGTATACGACGCACATTAGACCGGTTGTTCTCTACGGGCACGAGACATGGATATTGCTCGAGGAGGACCTGCGTACACTCAGAGTATTCGAGCGACGAGTGTTAAGAACCATCTTTGGCGGCGTACAGGAGAACGGAGTGTGGAGGCGAAGGATTAACCACGAGCTCGCGCGACTCTACGGCGAACCCAGTATCCAGAAGGTGGTGAAGGCTGGCCGGATACGCTGGGCGGGACATGTTGCGCGAATGCCGGACGACTGTCCTGCAAAACAGGTGTTCGCTACGAATCCGGTAGAAACAAGACGAGCGGGGGCGCAACGAGCGAGGTGGTTAGACCAAGTGGAGCGTGATCTGGCGAACGTAGGGTGCCCGAGAAATTTGAGAACGGTTGCTATGAACCGAGTGAATTTTAAGAATTATGTTCGTCAAGTTATGTCGTGAGACGGAATACTATGTATATAAATAAAAAAAAATAATAAAGGGTGCACGGATTCACCGCAGTTTGACCAAATGTATGGATACACATGCATTATATTGACAACTCCAAATTTCATACCCGGCACCATGACTTGGTGTGAACTGTTTTGATGTGAATGTATAACGTGTAGATGTTGGAATATTTTGGGAAAACAATTCAAACAGGTACACAACCAGTTCAAAATGCATAACATGTTCAATGTTATGCATTTATTACAGGTTTTCCGACACTTATTTATGCCTCAATTGAAGCTTGAAACCTTCGATTTGCAGCTTAATTTCCACCTCAAGCTATTCCTTCGGACTCAAAATAAAGCTCAGCACTCGTTACTTAGGACCATATTTCAGATTTAGATTTCATCACACAACACTCTTTTTCAGCCATCTATTTTTCACTGAACTTCAACGAACTTTAAGCTCCCACTTTCTTCCAGATTTCACTTATTCCATATTTGTCCCCTATGAATTTCCCCAAAAAATATATGAAAATAAGAAAAAGCGATCAAGTATCCCAACCCTTCTTCTTAATATTATTGGTCTTTTTGAGGCAGGGAATATAAACTGCGTCAAAGATGGAACAGGAAATATCAAGCTTAAGCAAAATAAGTTTTAACAAAAAATTAAACAAGAGTAATCAAGACAAAAGTAAAAAAATATTATAAAATATAACAGAACAATATCAAACAAGTTTAAGCAACTTCAAAATAAATATAAAGACTGAAAAAAAAATTAATATAAACAAGATGAAGCAATATAAACTAAACTGATCCGGGAAAACGAAAAAATAGCCAATAAAAAATAGATAAACAAAATGAAACAATACACATTGGATAAAAACCACAAAACACAATTAAACTAGTTAGTAATGGTAAAGAAAATGTGTGTGTGTGTGTGTGTGTGTGTGTGTGTGTGTGTGTGTGTGTGTGTGTGTGTGTGTGTGTGTGTGTGTGTGTGTGTGTGTGTGTGTGTGTGTGTGTGTGTGTGTGTGTGTGTGTGTGTGTGTGTGTGTGTGTGTGTGTGTGTGTGTGTGTGTGTGTGTGTGTGTGTGTGTGTGTGTGTGTGTGTGTGTGTGTGTGTGTGTGTGTGTGTGTGTGTGTGTGTGTGTGTGTGTGTGTGTGTGTGTGTGTGTGTGTGTGTGTGTGTGTGTGTGTGTGTGTGTGAGTAGAATGTTGCTTAGACTGCCCCAAATTTGTATGGGAAATTAAAAACCTGTAAAATGTTATGCGCTGCAGGCTGAAATTGATCCTAGTCCTAGTACAAGATCTCATGACAAATTTGGGCCATATCGGATCACGGGAAGGGGTCGCTCAATGAGCCTGAAGTTTGTATGGGATTTCGAAACATTTTGTTCGAGAGAAACATGAAAAATGAGTTTTTCATCAATAACTTTGGTTCCTGTCGGCCGATTTCTTTCAAAACGGTTTTTCTTGAAGCCTAAACTATGAAAAACATTTTATCCGAATACTGCATTTCGATAAGAGTTAAGATAAGATAGTTATTAGGCTTCAAAAATGGGCTAACTTTTTTAAGGATGGTATTCATTACTGTTAATGAGTCGAGGCGGTCGATCATATTGACGCCTCATTAACAGTGCTGAATACCACCGTTAAAAAAGTTAGCCCATTTTTGAAGCCTTATAACTTTTTTATCTTAACTCTTATCGAAATGCAGTCTTTGGATGAAATATTTTTCATAATTAAGGCTTTAAGAAAACCCGGTTTTGAAAGAAATCGGCCGACGGAAACCAAAGTTTTTGATGAAAAGCTGGTTTTTCATGTTTCTCTCGAATAAAATGTCTCAAAATTCCATACAAACTTCAGGCTCGTTGAGCGACCCCTTCCCGTTATCCGATCTCGCCCAAATTTGGCATGAGATCTTGTACTAGGCCAAGGATAAATTTAAGCCTGCAGCACATAACTTTTTCAAAAGTCGGGTCATTTGGGGCAGTCTAATGTTGCTCCTATTTTGATTTTGGAATTCACTCTCCAGTTGTCAAAATGCCGTCCAAGGAAAAGAGCAGAGTATCAAAAATTTTTCTCGCGCATCGTGAAAATCGGAGCTACTCACACGCAAAGCTAGCAAAATCGCTATAAGTTGCCAAATCAGCCGTTACAAATGTAATTAAAGTGTTTGGGGAAAGTTTGTCGACAGCCAGGAAGTCTAGATCGGGGGGAAATCGAAAACCGGAAGCCGCTGCGACGACAAAGAGAGTTGCCGGTAGTTTCAAGCAAAACCCTAACCTCTCTCTCCGAGATGCCGCAAATAAGCTGAGTGTATCGTCTACAACCGTGCATCGAGCCAAAAACGAGCCGGACTATCGACTTACAAGAAGGTAGAGACTCCAAATCGCGATGATAAACAAAATACGACGGCCAAAGCGCGATCCCGGAGGCTGTACACGACGATGCTGACGAAGTTTGACTGCGTGGTAATGGACAACGAAACCTGCGTCAAAGCCGACTACAAGCAGCTTCCGGGACAGGAGTTTTATACGGCTAAAGGCAAAGGAAAGGTAGCAGATATTTTCAAGCACATGAAACTGTCAAAGTTCGCAAAGAAATATCTGGTTTGGCAAGCCATCTGTACCTGTGGCTTGAAAAGCAGCATTTTCATAGCTTCCGGGACTTTCAAGTCAACCAAGAAATTTACGTGAAAGAGTGTTTGAATAAACGTCTGCTGCCTTTCCTGAAGAAACACGGTTGTTCCGTACTGTTTTGGCCAGATATGGCATCTTGCCATTACGGTTAAAAAGGCCATGGAGTGGTACGCCGCCAACAACGTGCAGGTGGTTCCCAAGGACAAGAACCCTCCCAACACGCCAGAGCTCCACCCAATTGAGAAATACTGGGCTATTGTCAAGCGGAACCTAAAGAAGACAAAAAAAAACTGCTAAGAACGAGCAGCAGTTCAAGGCAATCTGACTTTCTGCGGTGAAGAAGGTGGACAAGGTGGCTGTACAAAATCTGATGGCAGGGGTTAAGCGTAAGGCCCGGCAATTCGGATTTGGAAAAGCAGAAGCCTAACTGAATATTTTTCCTGAATTTTATACTAATTGAACTTGAAAAAGAAATTTAATTTGATTTTTTTAAATAAACCGAATTCACCGATTTACACGCGTTTTCTTGGCCAAATTTTGACCGTTTTACCCTTTATGGACTTGAAGTTCTAAAAAGTTCCTCAAATAGCTTTTTTGTTACATGTTAATCGTACCCACACAGTATAAAAGTTACAAATTAGGTCTCAAATAGCCTTCTGTGAACTTCAAGTTCCAAGAAGATCTTCAAATAGCCTTTTTGTGACATGTCCACCATTTCATGAATATGAAATGTGAACGAAAATCACGAAATATTGCCATGTTTTCTACTACACTGAAGTACGCTGGCTTTCCTGTCACAAAATGTTGAGCATGTTCTGTGCCATGTTAGGACATAATACCATTATCGGAATTTCTTTTTTTTTATGTTTCGATTATAGTCGTTTTACCATATTTATGGCAATCGCGACTTTATATAAACTTTGAAGTTGGCGGACAGTTATTGAAAAACTTATCCGGTACAACTGTGTTCAATGTTTACTCTTGGGCTCGAACTCGCGGACATCGGCTCAGAAGACAACGGACTTACCAACTGAGTTATATATCACAAGCCCATCGGAAATTAAAGATGAACCTGTTGATGATTTCCAAGTGGAGCAATGGGTTCAAGAAATGGCAGATCAGCAGCAACTTATTGGTCATCTGCAAAACTTGAACTTGAAAATTTTGGTCACTTTTCCTCGTGTCAGTAGTTTAAAAAATGAAATGATGAGACTGAGCCGTTAGTAGATGTCATTAGTGTCTGTTATACTTTGAGATCCATAAATTCATTTTTCTTACCGGAATACCTAATAACGCAAAACTTTTTTATATTTTTAAAACAGTATGCACTCCACTCACTTTAAAATGTTGAGAAATTCTGCCTCCTCTTAGAAAAATAGAAATGGATCATCATTCTGATAAATTCACACACGATGCCGCTATGCTCATCGTTCACGCTCCGATCTAGTCTAGTAAGAAAACGATGATGAATGATGGGGATCTGCCTAACGGAGACCGACAACGGGTGGACCGCAGATCTCGCACCTTCAACCGACAAAAAAAAACACGGCTACTCACCTATGCAAAAGGTTTAAGCAGCAGCACCCTCAAATTTCACCGACTTTTGACTCCACCAAAGTGATGTTTTTCTTTGCTCAATTAACGAGATTTATGCGTCTACTCATCCCATAGATTTGGTTTCGGCTGGTCTCTGTCCTTCTCTGTACTTCTGTAGTATTAGAGCGAACCAAAAGCTTTTTTTTTTCGATGGAAACCGACAAACGGGGCTTAACCTTAATCGATCTGCAAAGGTGTGTATTTAGTTTGAAATTAATGTTTTCTTTCGGAATCGTGGGTTGTTTCATTCGTTGAAAGTGAAAGAAATTTAGATGATGTTTCAGCTGTAATGTCATGATGCTGTAAGTTAGGTATGCCGTAGAACGTTATTAGCATATGATATATGCAAAAATGGTTTAGCTTATTCTTAGAATTCGATACACTTCAAAAGCTTATAAACTCCTAAGTAGAAAAGAAAAATTTGAATCCCCTTGGAAATAAACATGCAGGAGCCAGTCTATTGTTATTTGGATGAACTATGAAATTATCGATTATCACATTCTCTAGTCTCGTAATCGTAAATTTTCGCTTGAACCGCGGGACTATGCAAAACAGTCTCACTCACGTTTCTCGAATCTAATCATGTAATCACATACCGAATGTTGTTCAACAAGATACCACTCGATCGGCATCCCTCATAGTAAAGACGAAAAAATTTCTCCCCTGCAAATTACATCTTACCACCCCGAAGAAACAGATCCAGCACTGCGCTCACTCGAGAAGACGAAACCGAATCGTGACTCGGTATGCCCTAGCAAGCAGACAGGAAGCAGCATTCCTTCGCCAAATCTTCACGCACATTTCGGCGATTGAATCATTGCAACTTCAGCCTCAGCCATGAACCGACAGCAACCCTAAGCATCATAAGTAAACATCGCCGTCTAGGGTTTATTTTTCTATCTATTTTTCCCACACTTTCTCTTCCCGGCAGCCATCCACGAGCATCAAATATAGTTAGCTGCTGACCAGAGCCTAAAACAGCCCAAACTTCGTCCATCGTCGTGCAATGTTCAATTATGACGAAATGGACTGATGGCTGGTCAAATGGCGCGCGGATTGGCAGGCAGCTTGCAATCTGTAGGCAGGTTTAAGGTTCACGTCGTCTTTGAAGGAGGGAATTCTGCGCCTCTAAGTATAGTAGAGTAGGTAGAGTCGTGGTTTACTCACGCATAACTCTCGGTCACGCTGATCAATTTTCGGTGCCTTATCCAAACATAGCCCGGAGTGCTGCTGCTGCTCTTGATAGAGAAGGTTACGAGTATTTGGACTTCAGCCAAACGGTAGAATTGCAGCTAGTTAGCCATCCGAGAAGGTAGTGGCTATTTTGGCAGACGTCAGATATTGGAGCCCTCACCTGGGGTAGTTCTTTTTTCGCAGACTGGTTGGGTGCTTAATCTAAATCGAGCTTATAATGTTATTGCATAAGGGTGGCTGGCTCTAGAGATGGACGAAAAAATATACAGGAATAGCATAACAGAGGCGTGGCATTGCCGAACCCCGATGGCGTTAGACATTATGTCCCATGGAGGTTGCTGGTCCGAGAAATGGGTTCTCCTTTTCTGTCTTCCAAACAAAAAAAAAATTAGAAAGACTTAGTTCTGAGCTTGTCAGTTTTCGGCAGTCTTGTTGAAAAACTGACATTGGAAATTTAAACAAAAATGTTGAATTAGTTCGAAGAGTGAAGCAGCGCTTCAAGAAGATATCTGTAACCGTGAAGCGTAAATATTCCAAAAAAATCTCCTAACCCCTCACTTCTCACGTAAATCATTTACTAGGGGAAATTGTTCATAAACGAGCCTATCGGGTTAAATGCGCCTTTGGCTGCTTGGCGAAATGGCTGATGAGAGAGCATATCTAATCAATGCATTTTGAGGGTTATACGCTTTGAACATAAGGCTAGAAAGCATTTTATTAATTTATCAAGTCGAAAAACATTAAAAGGTTTTGATACGTTTTGATGTAAAATTTTTACTATTGAAAATTATACGTAAAGTAGCTCAAAAGAAAAATTTGGGTGGTTTTTGACTCATATTCAAATTTAAAAGACAAACAAATTTAAGCTTTTATGAAGGTTTAATAATGATTAGACAGTGAAATAAGATAGTGTTTTTGTATACCCCTATCATGTTTGTAAAATGCCTCTCTCCTAAAATAACTGGTTAAACAGAATAAAAATATGATTTTAATCATTAAAACTTAATATCAAAGCTCTTATTAACAGTCTAAGAGAGAATTGAAGATCTCAAAACAGATTTCATAAAGTTTTTTTTCTTATGGATGAACTGCCTCTATAATATGGCAACCTTAAGTTTTATTCCATAAAATTATAAAAGACATAGTTTTTATAAAACTTCAGCTTTGTCGTATAAAAGTTATCAATGTTCAGCATTTTCAATGAAATTATATTAAACTAGCTGACCCGATGTGCTTTGCTACATCTTCCGGAAATAAATGTAATTTGTAAAAATTTATTAAATTTAGATTTTAGAGAGCATTTTTTTAAATCAAACCTCATCATACTTCAGAACCAACAACTTTGAAATGAGAGCAGCTGCAGTTCTGAATTGCAATTCAAAGATGGTATATATTATTTACTAAAACTTGATCTTTAAACTCGTTTTTCAAGATCTGAAATTTGTACTCTGTACCCAAAAAACCTTTTTAAATATGGTCCCTTCTTTGAAAAGCTATTTATCTTAAATTTACATGGGAGCTCTCCCATCTTTTTCAATTTTGTCCCCCACTGCTTGAAGAAGGTAGGAAAATTAAACCGGCTCGATTCCCAAACATCACTTATCATGGTAATGAAAAATATATTAAACTAGTTAGTGCAAATTTCTTTTTTTTTTAATAAATTTACTACGGTAAAAATATAAATATTTAAAAAAATATCAGTTGCACCACTAAATAAGTTCTCAACGTTTTTTTTTATGTTTTCTCTTTGTAAGTCAAATATTCAAAAATGTTGGCAAAAACAAATTTCTAAGTTTACATTTGTCCCGTATATTGGGGCAAGTGTCAATGCAAAGCTTATTTTCAGATGCGTCAGAGTAATGGCTTTAAAATGAATTTAATACGAATTCCTGCTTTTTGTTCTATCAAGTTTCACTGATATATGTGCAGTATTCCTGCAATATAAATTTATGTTTGTTACTCCACTTTTAACGAATGCTGTTCAAAGGGAATGACCTTCATTTACAAAGACATTTAAGAATTTTCAATATCCGCTTCAGTTTCAACATTCGGAATACCCCTTCTGGTCTTTCCAACATATTGAATCATTTTGAAGACGAATTTCTTAAAAGTTCGACGTTTACCCTTGCCCCACCGTGTAAGTTGACAGAAGGGAATATTGTTTTTAACACTTTAGGGGTATACTAAAAATTTCTCTTAAATTTTTTGCGTCCAGTTGAATATCAGTTCTAAAGTCTCGCTTTTCAAAAACGAAGCTGATCAAAAGTCTCTTTTATGCAGCCATGTAAAACAAAAACACTTTTCATGTTAAGTACGTACTTAAATTGGTATGTAAGCAAAAAGTACGATGGTTATTTCAGAATTTGTATGTGTATTTGGGCCGAAGCAACAATTTCTAGAAGAAAACATAATTTTAAATTTTTTTTTTTAACAGAAAAAGTTGAACGTTTGAACATGTTCTAATGTTCCTTGAATGAAAAGTCGAATGGTACCTACATTAACACGAACTAAATATGGAAGTATTTTTGCAAATCTTTCAATTGGTTTGGATTCGATTGATAAAATACCAATCCGTGTAACATCTAGGCGTCATTTATTACCACGTGCTGTGTACAAATCAAATAAGCAAGAAAAAAAACACATCTAGGTTGCATATCGCCCCCACGTGTTTGAGAAACAGGCGCAAATTTTTCAGCAATCAATGAACAGTATGCTTTGGTTACTATCCTCTTGCGACGACGTTTGCTCGCCCATGGAGACGAAAAACAAACCCCTCAAAGAAAATATGCTTAGTTTAGAAATACGCGCCAAAATATTCCTACTAATCAGTATGCTATGCCTGGGTTACTTTCCTTTTGCGTCGTTGGCTGGCGACGCCTCATCCATAGAGACGAAAAACAAACCGCCCAAAGGAAAAAAAATCTCAAGAAAATGGATGTCATGACTTTAATTTGTTTCGAAAAACTACAAATTTTGTATGGAAGCCTCTCCTTCCTTAAGTCGGATGGAGTTTTGACTATTACAGAAACCATCCCCGGCCTCAAAAACCCTCAGATGCCAGTTTTGACGATGATCGGTTCAGTAGTTTCCGAGTCTATAGGGAACAGACAGACAGACAAACATTCATTTTTATATATATAGACTAGCTGATCCCATACGAACTCCGTTTCGCTTTCAACTTTGAATATGTATGAAAGTCAATTACCAAGCATTTTCCAGATGCACTTCCGAATGCATTGTTAAGTAACAATTGCAAAAATATTGGATGGTCACTTTTCTGTCGTCTGCTACTAAATTTGAAATCAGGAATAAATGGAGCATGCCAAAAAACCCCCGTGTATAAATTTCGACTCAATCGTTGCAAAACAACGCAATTATTTCCAAAAAGTTAAACCCCTTTCAGTGGCCTCTTTAACAATAGCTGAAATCAATTGCCCTTCCCTCAAAACTCCCGTGTGCAAATTTTCAAAGCAATCCATTGCATAATAACGTTAATGTTGCTAAAAACAGAGAAAAACTAATGAAACTTGACGACCCCTTTCGTCGACTCCTGGCAAAAAATTTGACCTCTGAAATCGATTGCCCGTCCCTGAAAACTATCGTGTGCAAATTTTCATCCCAATCCGATGTATAATAACGACGATATTGCAAAAATATTGATAGATTAATATGGACGACCCCTTTTGCCGGCCCCTTACACTGAATTTAATAACTGAAATCCATTGCTTATCTCCCAAAACCCTCGTTTACCAATTTTCGTCTGAATCCGATGTATAATAACGACAATATTGCATCAACAGTGAATAGTTAACATGGACGACCCCTTTGGCCGACCCCTGATTTTAGTTTGGATAAGTGAAATCAGTTATTTGTCCCTAATAACTCCTATGTGCAAATTTTCATCACAATCCGATGTATAAAAACGACAATATCACTAAGATACTAAAAATTTAATATGGACGACCCCTTTTGCCGGCCCCTTACACTAAATTGGATACCTCAAATCGATTGCACGTCACTCAAAACTATTGTGTACCAATTTTCATCTGAATACGATGTATAATAACGTCAATATCGCAAAAACAGCGAACAGTTAATATGGACAACCCCTTTGGCTGTCCCCTTACACAAAATTTGACACCTGAAATCGATTGCTCGTCTTTCAACACACTCATGTGCAAATTTTCAACACAATCCGACAAAAAATGACGTCAATATCGCGAAAACAATATTTGTCTTGTATGGACGACCCCCTTCAGAAGGGGTCATCCAAAAATCTGAAAACATTTTTCATCCTTCCTGGTCCTAATGAGCATCCATGCCAAATTTCAGCTCTCTAGCTCTTAAGACGGCTGAGTCTATAGAGGACAAACAAACAAACAAACAAACAAACAAACAAACAAACAAACAAACAAACAAGCATACAGAAATTGCTTTTTATATATATAGATTATATTGAACGTATTTGTTAGTACCGTAAACTGGGGGAACTTTGATCATTTTTTTTATTCATTTTTTAATATTTTTGAAGGGGTTGCCTTTTCGTAATACCTAAAAGCTTTAAAACCCTTACTGAGGCGAGGAGTATTAAACATAATAATTGATTGCAGTAAATTCAAACGACATTGGTGGTTATGATTTAATGTTTGTTACAAAACCAGATTTCGAGATTCGGGGTAACTTTGATCACTATGGTTTTTACGTGTCTCAACATCTTCAAATTTATTGTTTTGATGCCATTTAGCACAGAAGGCTCAAAACATCGATAAAAGCATTTTTTTGTGTGGACTCAATTGACTTTTTCAACGTTTTCTATAAAAATCAATTATACTGAAAAGGTGGACAATGTTGCTGCATACATTTAGGGGCAAAAATTATGAACCTTTCTCAATATTTTTTGCCTCAAAAGCAAACAAAATTTTACCTTCAAGCAATTACCTTAGTCCTCGCACAGTTTCCATCTTCTTTTTTTCTTCAAACTTAACCATTTGATAGGGTTTTTAGCCATTTTTCCTATACAGGATTTTTCATGGAAAATAACCGTTATTTTTTCAATATCCAAAAATTTTCATCAAATGACCATAAAAATAACGCTTAAACTTAACCTAAACCAAGAAAAAAGATAAACTTTCACACAAAACAACCCATTTGCTCCTAAATGCTTAAATTTGATCAGGAGAGATGTTTGTTTATGAGCCTTCAAAAAACCCGATATTTTAAGATTTTAAAATTGTATTTTAAGTAGGGTAAAATACTTAGATTTCGACAGTTTTGGCTTGATTTGTCAGAAAAACCATGTAAATAAACTATTTGACTAAAGTTTTTCATTTCAAATGTGATTGGTTATATGAATCAGATTTTTTTTCTTCATTCTCTACCTTTTTTTATTGATCAAAAGTTTCAAAACAACGTTTTTATTAGCCTTTTACTAAAACCTCTCGATGATCTAGTTTTCGACATTCAATTTTAGTTTTCGACACAAAAAGTTTTATTTTTCGACAAGCATATTTCCACCTCCTTTGTTAGCTCAGCAATATGAATATTTGCGTATTGGAATTGCTTGTCTACTTCACGGCGTTTTTTACACCATGGAAACAGTATAAACATACAGAAGAAGATGGGTGTCGAAAAATAGATTATTGAGAGAATTTTCAGCGCTAGTTTTCGACAGCTCAAAAAACAGTTGAAATTTCATTAAATGTGAGCAAAAATATTCAATAAGTTACCGAAAAGATTGATCTCAGAACCTTAACCTTTCCATTGATTCCTTTTATGTTGCTTTTAATCAAATAAAAGGGGGGTTTTTCGTGATTCAAAATCATTCTTATTTCGTCGTTGGAATTGAATTTCACAGGTGATTTAGAATGTTACTTTTAAATTATTTATTTACAACTATTCAATAACTTATTTATAGGAATTTTTATATTCAAGGTATACTAAAGTGGGAGTGCAAAAATAGAAAAATATGAAGATAGATAGCTTGAGTCACCAAACAGAAAGATAAGCCTTTCCTTAAAATTTTATCGAAAACTAGCTCCTGTCGAAATCTAGAGTATCTACCCTAATATAAAAAATCTTCGAATAAAAACCAAATTTAGCTTATTTATTTGTAACTCAATTCATATGCTTCCAAACATAGTGAACAGTTTTCATATATTTTAACTTTATACTGAGTTAATGATTATTATCTTCAAAAATTTCATGTTGATCAAAGTTACCCCGCTGATCAAAGTTCCCCCAGTTTACGGTATTTAAAAATAAAGTAGGCTCCTGGTGAAACGGATAACCGAAATTGGTCCCGATTGATTTTTTTTTTAAATTTTGAATTATTTTTTTATTTTAAATTACTTTAATTATCTGCTAGAGAAAATTCTTACTAAATATATAAGACATATCATTTTGTCTTAGCTTTGCTGTATCATATATCTGAAATCAATTTAAAAACAATAATTTTAGTTTTATCTTCGGTTAATTGATAATTATATTTAAAGAACATACTTGGTCTCTCAAAAATCTCAGCTCTTAAGTATATTGGAATAATAATTAAGATGCCTTGAATTTGTGCTGTGCCCCTCGTGATGTTCCAACTCCGAGTGACAAAAAAAAGGATTTGAAATTTGTTCCGACCTTATTTATCCTGTTATATTTTTCAAAATGATGATTCGAAAATATCATATTGTTTTTGATCAATTCTTAAATTCATTTCTCATTGTGAATTGAAGTTTAAGAATTTTATTTCAAAATCTAAATTTTATTCTGTTCTATCTTTATTTTAGAACTTCATTAAATCTGAATCGAATGAATTGAAATTTGAATCATTTCTTTCGAATAGTAACAATTTTCCAACAAAGAGGGTAAAAAAAATGATTAAAATGAAAAAAATATGTTCATCATCACTTAATTTTAGATTTTTTAGATTTAGATGACTGAAGATGAATTCAAAATTTGAGGAATGATACTTAAATCAGAATTCTATTCTTTTTTTTTTTCAAATTCTTAGACTCGCTTCTGAAATCAAAATTTTTTTTCAATATTTTCATTTTGATTTTGATTAATGATTTTTCTTCGATCTAGAAAATATTTAGAGCTAAATGAAACCTACTACTTTTGATAAAAATAAACAACAATGAAATTTTTTTTAGTGTTTAATTTGATTGGACTGAGTGGTGATCTCAAATGGGCAAGTTGTGGGGTATGCGTAACGATTTCATAAACTATTTTATCGAGAATTAAACTTTTAATATCAAAATTGTGTGCCGCACGAATGGATTTACGGGAAAATCCTATATTCTCTCCACGTGAATGAAGCGAGTCAGTCCCGCTGCGGTTTGCGATCCGGTGGCCCACTGTTTCCAAGCTACGGAGCTCCGGACAGGTCTGCACAAAAATGTAATGCTTTAAATTCTGAATCAATTGATACACCATTTAGATTGGCACGCTATTCAGATTATCTTTTAAACAAGTTTAACTGGAACATTGATCAAACAAATCTGAGACGTCACCGTGGAGTGGGTCTTAGATAGAGATGAAAATTGAAGGAGGAAAGCAATCGAAGACTTTTGTGTTGTGGACATCTTTAAACTTCTTCTAAAATTTCATCTCTTTAATTGAATTTATCTACCTAGTTTGATTGTCTTAATTGTGCTTTCTGTCAAAAGTTGGAATTTTTAAAGAAAGATATGAATGTAAGGCTGCAAGTAGAAGTCCTACGCTTCTGAAGTGCCTATTGTAAACACCCCAATGAAAAATTCAACTGCAATTTGCTTGAGAAACGCTGGAAAATTGTAAAAATTCAAGGGTATACTAACTAGGAAAAGTTCTAAAGTTCGAGCATTTTCGTGTATTTTTAACAGGGAAAGGAGGGGGGGGGGGTGATGACCCCACCATAGGACTGCGCCTGTTTACAGCATTTTCAAGCTAAGAGAATGTCGCCATCTTGGATTT
This sequence comes from Uranotaenia lowii, assembly GCF_029784155.1. Lineage (NCBI taxonomy): Eukaryota > Metazoa > Arthropoda > Insecta > Diptera > Culicidae > Uranotaenia > Uranotaenia lowii. The sequence continues at coordinate 328,242,418 of NC_073692.1, read as the reverse complement.
CAAGATGGCTCATATAGTCACAATTGATTTTTTTCTTGTTTAGCCCTTTCAGCTTATACTCATATCGAAGAAGTTTAATGCGATTTTCAGTCATTTACAGCTTTTTTCAAGTTCAGTGAAAGCCACCATCTTGGATTCAAGTTAATAACTATATTTTGGGGTTTCATGCAATTTTCATTGTTTTACAGCGTATTAAAGTTTAAACGGAACCCAACATCTTGGATTTCTTGATGGCATCGGACATGAAATTCGACTTCTATTTGTATATCCCTTTCACCCAATACGAACATTGTGGATGTTCATTAGATTTTCACTAATTTGCAGCTTTGAAAAGAAAAACGGAAACCATCGTCTTGGATTCATAAAGATGCAAGCATTTTTTTTCAACTAGGTACTAATTGGGCCCTTTACTTCAATACTCATATTATAAAGATAAATATCTATGCCACTTCCGGTGATTTGAAGTTTTTAAAAGGTATAGTTAGTTTTCGATACACTCCTTACTAGTTGGGCCCTTTACTTCAATACTCATATTATAAAGATAAATATTTATGCCACTTCCGGTGATTTGGAGTTTTTCAAAGATGTAGGGGGAAGTTGTGTATGGCCGGACTTCGCGTATGGCCGGACAACATAGTTTTTTCGAAAACACGATATCCTAATAATGTTTTAACACCATGAAAATAAAGTTAACAGCAGCCTGATATGGTGTTAGAAATTTGGTAATCCAATCTGAAAAGGTAAACCAATGATAGGCATTTAAAGCTTTCGCCTAATAGTACGGAGAGGATCGCCTAAACTTTGCATTTGTATTGTGGTCAGTTTTTTCGGCTTTTAAAATTTGAACGGCACATGAACGACATTGTTGTTTGGTTATCTTTCGACTACAGTAGATATATGATAACAAAACGGAATTTCAAACGAAATATTAGAGAAATTTAAAAAAAAATGCGATTTGGCTATGACCGGACATCTGAGAAATTTTAAATTTTGCTATCCGATCATAGACAATTTTCTCTAGTTTTTTTTTGAAACAAATGTTTCATTCTGGTTTGTCAAAAAAACTTTTATGACTGGCTTCCTAGAACGTTCAGTATTGGAAAACACATACTCACAAGACCTGTGAAAGTGATTTCAGTCATTTTTCTACGTTTTTGTGCCAGAGGTGACAACTTAGGTGAAGTAATTCGTAGTGTCCGGCCATAGACAACACTTTTGGAAATGAGTGAAAACTAACATGAAATGATTTCTCTTACCACATGAATATGTTGTAAATTTATTTTTTTCTAATATTTTTTTTTTGTTTCGATTATAGTCGTTTTACCATCTTTATGGCATTCGCGACTTTATCAACGTTGCAGTTGGCGGATCGTATTTGAAAAACTATCCGGTACAACTGTGTTCGATGTTTACTCTTGGGCTCGAACTCGCGGACATCTGCTCAGGAGACAACAGACTTGCCAACTGAGCTATATCACAAGCCCGTTTTTTCTAATATAGTTAAGTGATCATAATATTGATACTCTTCAAATCAGTAGAGTAATTTTCAAAAATCTATGTTTGAAGTTATTGCTTAAAAACCTTAAGTGTCCGGTAGTAGACAACTTCCCCCTATAACTCTAAAGCAACACAAATATCTTATCAAAAATGTGAACTGCGTGCTTTAGTAAAACATGCAAATTAAAGCTTGAATCAGACATCTTAGTGACATCTTATAAGATTTTTAGTAGAGCATTTAGAACTCTTCAAAACAACTTAATCAGGGACTTAAGAATAGCTTTACAGGCGTTTTAAGAACTATCTGATGGCCTGATGGTTGAAAGAAGAATCCAAGCATTTCTCAGGACCATATTAAAACAGTCATAAAACAAGCTGCAAAAAAATTATAACAAAACCTTAATAAAACTTCCTTATGCTAATTGGCTTAATCTGTGTTACTAGGAAATGTACTGTAGGTTTAGTGGAGTGATTAAATATGAACCCGGGGCGATTCCGAAAGAATATCGTGAGCGCAATTATCTTTATGGCAGGATCCAAAAACTATTAAAATGTAATAGTCCATCATTTTACTGATAAATTACAGTTATTACTTTCCTGTATAAATGCGGCGCATATATGTAAAACTGAACAGGAGCTAAATTATGGGTAGAGAAAAAGTACAGACAACTGCTACCATAGTTTGATTTATTATCGAAACTTGTCCTTTTTTTGAAATTTTTGAAAATTTTAAAGACAAATATTCCACGTTTGCACAAAATAATATTGTGATATTTGATTTCAGCTCATTTCGTTCCTATCAGTAACAAACGTATAGATCAAATTTTAACATCAGCAAGCAGACAAATTATCAAGTCCTCTCAAAATCCACATCTCAACATCGTAAACTACCCGTATCAATCCTATATTTGATTATTTTACATACTTATGAGCACACAACCCACAGGGTGTCCCATAGCAAATACCATATTTTTATTGGAGAATTAAATCAACACGAACCGTTGTTCGTTCTGGTCCTGTAGCAAACAAATCCCTTCGATCCGATCAAGCATCGGTGTTTGGTGCGTGTGTATTAATTTAATCAATTATATTCCAACAACGCGACCTTCGAAAACCAAAACAGAAGAATGGACTTGACTAGTCTGGACATCACTGGAGCAGCCAGCACAGCGGGGACTTACTTTTCCTAATCAGCCGAGGGCTCACCTTTTGGGAACTGAACATACTGGAACGACATAACGAAGATCGTTTGGAAAAAAGGAAAAAAAACCTAAACCGGCAAATGAAATTTCGGCACTCGGCGGTCGTATGGTTTTGGTCCATATAATTTACGAGCAGGGTCCAGAGAGACTTTAGTCAGTCATTCAGTGTACCTAAAAACCTACCTTTATGAGCGAGTAACTTTGGTAAAGGTATTCCGTTGAAGGTGGTATGAAACACGATGATGCTCGAACACCAAATGGGAATCTGACCGAAGAAAACGACCAAAACCGACAACGAACGATGGGATGCATAAAACTTCTTCAACTTCACAAGGCATTAGGAGGAGAGACCGACAACACTTTAATTCCATGTAGCACACCATTCGTTATGTTCTTTTTTTTCTGTCTTTTCGTCTTCCTAAAGTTGATGAGCGCTGAGCCGAGGTGATTCGGTTGTTGATGGGGGTGTTTCGGAGAAGTCCCATCCATTGAACAACTAAGTCGGCGATCCCCCAACTTAACTACTTGGGTGTAGGTATCATGGCGGTTGGCAGGGTCGCCAAGTGTAACGGGGGAAACAGTTCAACCTGATTCTGTCGCTCGGCTCGGACGGATGGACCAAATCACACACACCGAACTGTTGTAATGCGTATTCTAGCCGAACAGTCAAGTCGAAGTCAAAGTCGATCGAATGCGGTGTAGGGGTTTCTATATTTATAACAAAAGGTGGAATTGAAGTCACGACGACGACGAACGACGGCCACAGTTGGAGCCAAAAGGTGAGTCGTGGCCGGCAACGGGCTGCCCACTTACCAACGTAGATAGACAAAACACAACACAACGGGCGACGCTGTTTGGTAAAAGTGGAATTGGATTTCGATTCCCGGAGATGATGAGGTGAGTTCTTCGTTTTTTTTTTGTGATGGCGCGCAAATGATGAGTCGGTTTCCTTACCAGGTAAATCTCTCTCTATCTAGAAAGGTTGCGGGTGGAAAAAAGGAAACAGAAAAAGTTGGTGTGCCTTTTCGGAATTTGGAGAAATGGAAAGACGGCGAAAGGTTCGTTTGAATTGAAAATTGTATTTCATTTTTTCATAATAAATTATTATCCTATAATCAAATGTACAAATTTTGTTTTGGAGCCTTTGTTTTTTGTAGTGTTTTGTTTGTTGCTCGCGGGCATTCGTGTTTTCTGTTTGCTTGTTTTGGGTGAATTTCTTACTGATTTTACCTCGTTTTTGCATGTATACATCTAATGGGGAGCGGTAACTAATATTTGTTGTGTCTGCTGTGACTTTACAGTTAACGGGTAATGCTGGAGACTCTGAATTATTAATTAGATCCTTTGAGGTTTACCAAAAAGTTTGATTTTCGTTTTCGCCGAAATTATTTCCTAAACTTGTAGTATTTAATTTTTAATAGTTTTTGTTTGTAATAATGTCCTAGCTTGGATGCTGCCACAGTTATTCCTCGTTAAATATATACGACTTTTGTTTTCCATTTGTAGCAATGTTTGTTATCTGGCATTTGAAATACACTTAGGAGTAATAGTAAATTTATTTCGTTCAGTTAATAATAGTAATTTATAAAAACTAGTATCACGTTTATTAAGTCATAATTGTTTTCTCTCGGGTTGTTTATTTCCGCGCCTCGAAAAGTACTCTTCCTATAGGGGAAAAATAAGTTTTGTGGCTTCTTCTCTTAGCTGACTCATTCGTTCCTATACGCTATCTTTGAGCGAATCATAATACGTTTAATTATATTTGGCAAATTAGAAATGAGAGTTTGCGGGCTGGCAAGCATGAAACCCTTGCTGAACTTTAGTGTGTTAGTTAATGTGTGTGTTTTGTGTCGATGTGTAACGCTATATGCAACGCTCCCAAACGGGAAACGAAAAACTGAATTGACTCGATCCATAACATGACTAATGAGATTCTCTCAGTTTGTTGTCTGTACAAAATTTACAAGAGAAGTTGTAATAGAAATAAGGGGCCCTAAAACTGGTCACCTATTAGAACTAGGAAACAAAAAACGAGAGCACAGTCCTATCTTACACGAAATAAGCTCTTCCGTTGCGCCCCATCTGGGGCGTTTCCGGTATCGTGGAGTACACGTGACCAAGCGAGGCACTGGATCGGCTCATGTTGTAGTGCTGACTCATGGGAGCCTCGTAGTGTTGGGACGATGCCGACGAGGACTCGTCTTCGGTGTTGCAGGTACTCTGGGATGGCGTACTCTGGTTCAAGGCCACCGGAACGGCCATGCCGGGATGGCTCAGTTTGCACCATTGATCGAGTCCAGCGGTGGGTGCCGGAGTATAGCGAAGGTTCGGACTTCTGGTAATGTCCCCTAGTTTCATCAGCTTACGGTCCTTGTCCACATCTGGCAGGGCATAGCGTAGTTTATCCCAAAACTTTCGCTCGCCCCAGCACGCAACAGTACACGTTCGGATGAGGATATTCATGATTGGATCCATTGCAACCAGTTCAACCGGTGCCGTCAGGACAACGACGATCTTGTGCCTCCTGTAAGCCGGTCGAATGCTTTCAATGACTGATTGCAGCGCCACCCGGAAATGAGGCTGAGACCACTCGTTCTGCAGGAAGTTCATCGAAACCACCAAGATGATCTTCTTCGAAGCATCCGCTGCACTTTGCAGCGAATCCGAGAGAAAAGTGTTCGATTGCACATCCCGGTGGTGCAGACAAATGGAATACCCATAGTGCTGCAGCTCAGCCCCCAAAAGTCGTCCGACAAACTCGTTATCGTGAATGCTATACACCACATAGCTGTCGTACAACTTATCACTGTCCTGTTGTTTGCTGCTGGCCATAATTATGGGATCCTTCACTAGCCGAACACCGTACTTGGCATGGGCCCACAGACGAACATCTTGTCGGAATACACAGGCCAAAGCCACAACCAAGGCTGTTCCGATAATGGCCACAACAATTGCTGCCAAAAGTGGCACATAGCTTCCCCCAATCAACCCATGGCCCATAAGCACCGTTCGATGAACTGCCGGAGGGGCCACTTCATTGTCAAACTCCAGCCGAGTCTCACAGGAACTTATCACATCACCAACCACACGACTGTCGGCACAGATCATTCGATTGATGTCGAAGTCGCCCTTAATGTCCCTAATCCATCGCTGTAACTTATGCAACGACTCACAATCGCATCTCCACCGATTGCCCTCCAGCGACACTTTGTTCAGGGAACCGGTTTCCGAGGCCGCTGCCAGAGCTTGCCACGGCAAAAACTCACTTATTTTATTGTCACTCAGATTGATCACTTCCAAAAACTTGAGATTTTCAAAGGTCTTCTCACCCACGTAACCAATCGCATTATGGTCCAGGTATAGTTCATTCAGATTCGTTAGCTGGTCAAACTCGAAACCCCTTAACTCTTCAATGTAATTGTTCTCCATATGTAACACTCGTAAACTCGGAATCCCATTAAAGGTTCTATTATGCACATTCGCAATGTTGCTATTGTTCAGGTAAAGCACTTCCAACTTTTTCTTCCCGATAAATTGATGGCTCCCCAACTGCTTCAAATCATTCCCATCCAAATAAATCGTCGTCGCGTCCATCGGAATGTGTTCCGGAACCTCGGTGTAATCGGCATTTCCACAATCAACAATGTTCGTCTTCCAGGTATGATCGTGATAGCAGCTACACCGATCCGGGCAAGTCATCTTACAGTCGCAGGCATCGAACTCGCAACAATGGCACGTCGCAAAACAGTGCGTCTCGTACTGGCACAGGAAATCGTGCGAGTTCAAATCCATCAGGGGCCTAATCGACGCCCCCCTTTCGTGCTCCATCGTGCACATCACCGTATCCAAATCCATCACCCGGGGATGTTGCCTTAGATGAGCTAGCTTATTAATGCCCTGTAGCCACTCCATCGTACAGTCACAGTGAATCGGATTGTCCCCGATGTAAAACTGGGGCATGTCTCTGTCATCGCCAACACGCGTCAACGCCAGCGCCCCAATATCCAGCTTTTTGATGTAATTGCCATACAGCACCACCTTCGCTAGGTTTTTCTTGTTCAAAAAAGTGCCAGCCGTCACTTCCTCCAGCACGTTGTTATTGAGGAAAAGCGTCTCGATGCTATCCGGTACGTTCTTGTTTTCCACCGAGACCAATCGATTGAACGACACATCCAACATTTTAATCTGCAGATTGTTCAAATCGTAGTAATTTCCCAGCTCGGTGATATTGTTCTGGTGCATATCGAGCCACTCCAGCGATGCCGGCAAATGGCTATAATCGAAGTTCCTAATTTGATTATCCGATACATTGAGGAAGACCAGCGCCGGCAGCGAAGTGAAGACACCGCTAATGTCTTCCAGTTCATTGTTGTCCAGCCGGATGGCCCGGATTGTTGGGTTTGAGCTGAAAGCCGATTGATCGATGTGACGAATCGCGTTCGACGCTAGATTGAGCACGTGCAGCGACGAAAGGGTCACGAACGCGTCCCGTGAAATATTGGTGATCCGGTTTTCGACCAGTCGTAAGCCGAGCAGCTGCTCCAGACCCTCGAACGAGGCATTGTTCACCGTGACGATGCGATTCTTGCCCAGGTCCAGTGATTTCAGGAAGCGCAATTTTCCGAGCCCTTCCGGGATCTCTGTCAGCCGGTTGTCGTTCAGATTCAAATCGTTCAGGTTGGTGAGATTTTCGAGGGCTCGGGCGTGGATCGTATCGATGATGTTCGACTCGATGTAGAGCTGGTTGAGGACATACAGGTCACTGAACTGATGCTGGTCGATTCGTTTCAGTTTGTTGTGCGAAAGAGTGAGCGCTACCAGATTTTTCAGATCGCTGAAAGCACTATCGGCGATTGATTCAATCATGTTGGATTCTAGATTGAGTATTTGCAGGCTGTAGAGTTCCCGGAATACGTGTCGGTCAATTTTGGTCAAGCTATTGTAGCTGATGTCCAGAACGACGAGTCGCTTTAATCCGGCGAAGGTGTCCCGGTTGATCCACTCAGAGGTCAGTTCGTTGTGAGATAGATCGAGAATTTCTAGCCGGTCTAATCCTTCTAGGAGTCCAGGTGCAAGAACAGAAAGGGAATTGTTCTGCAGGTAGACTTGACGTAATTCTCGTGGAGACTGGAAGAGCTCTGGGGGAAGGGCAACCAATTTGTTACTAGACATGTTGACGACTTTGAGAGATCCTAATCCGACAAAGGATCGATCGGCCAGCGACGTCATTAAGTTATCTTGCAGCAACAAAACATTCAGCGATCGGAGAGACGACAGACCGTTGTCTGGAAGTGACAATAGATCATTATGAGACAGATCCAGCACTTCCAAACCGGTATTGCAAGCTTTTCCTGGAGCGGTTGGTCCATTTCCCCAATCGGAAAAACCTAGCTGGGAAATATCGGTCAACCGGTTTTTGGTCAGATTGAGCTGTCTCAACGAAAACAACGGGCAAAACACATCAGTCGGCAAGCTCCAAATGTTGTTATCAGCCAGGTCCAATCGCTTCAATTCGGTCAGCCCTCGGAAACTTTCCGGGTGGAATTCCAGATTCATTGCGGACCAATCTGTGTTGTGGGTTCGCAGCGATAGCGATCGCAAATCTCTCAGCGTCGAAAGGACCATCGAAGGCACGTACTTTATTTTGCAGTACTCTATTTTCAGATCCCGGAGCCGCTTCAACGACCCCAAAAATGCTCCCGAGTGTTGATTGGCTTCCAGGGAGCTCTCGAAAAATAGAATATCGCTACATTCGAGCTTCAGCGAGTTGATCCGCTCGATTTGATAAGAAGTCAGGTTCCGCATCAGCGTATCGGTGCCTCCGATTGTTTTCAGCTTGCACGACAACACAGTCGTTACTGTGTTTTCATCCTCGGCGTTTTCGTCTATGACGCGCAGCCACTTGCAACCCTTCGGTCCCATTTCGGAAGGGCGTGCATTACTGCAGGCTACCAGCAGGGTCAAGAAAAGCAAACTTTTAAAGAAATCCATCGTTGAACAGGTTTTTTGTTGTTTGACAGGATCAGGAACGTAAAAAGGCAGGGGTTAAACAGGATAATCTGCCTAGCAGCAACTCATGAAGACACTTGATTGGGCCATATGAAACTGAACTTAAGATTTTTTTTTGGGGGGGGAAACCACTTTTCTAATCACTTTGCATATGTGGGTAAATTCATTTTTTGTCCAATAGCAGGTTGCACTTCTTCCCTTCAACCGACATTGGAAATCAACTACTTCTCACACCAATTCGCTCCCACACTTACTTCTTCAGCGGCTCGGACTAATCCCAACAACGCTCACTAGACGGATGTTTCAAATTCAGTGTTAAAGTCACACACTTAGCTTCATCTTCTCGCACTTGATCCGCTTCTCTTATCGCTAGCGTAATGATGCACCCACAATCCAGTGTTCCACACTACACCCGTTCGCTCTCAATAAACTGTATTCGTTGTAAGAGCAATCCCGCAGAATTGAAACAGAAACAAACAGTGACACAAGCTTAACAAATTTTGTTTCACTGCCGAACCAGAACTATATGCCAATTTATGCTGGTTCTGGAAAACTGTTTCACCGAAAAATGAACGAACGAGCCGAGAATCCCTGGTTTGGTTTGGATGGACCTTCCTTATTTCTTGCTTTAATAATCGTGGGAAGGGGGTTGATACTTAAACTTTTAACAGATTGTACGGATTTTTAGGACGATTGCGTTTTTGCGTCCTATCCCGAAGATGGTCGAAGTAATAACTGAATTTCGTTTCTCAGATTTTGGCAGCAGGACAAACTTTTTCGGCTGGTTCCGGCGTGAAGGCAGTGAATGAATCGGATTTGACGGTGGTGGGAGTAAGCCGAGAGTAAATTTGTATGGGAAAATGAGCGAATGTTTACAGATTCTCTCGGTTTCAACCTATGATTCATTGAAACTTCATTCATTCGGAGGGGAAATTGAATGAACGCTGCATTCCTTCTCTCCCTCTCGTTCTTATCCAATCTTCTCTCCCGCTCGCAATGCATTCAATTTTTCTCTCTCGTATGAATTCATTCTGCCTGTGTTCAACCAGCCGCCAAGTGTTTTTCCCGTCCAAATGGTGGGCCACGATGGTAAGCCCTCATAATTTTCTTTGCTTTGCTTCATTATCTCCTTCGCTTTTCTCGCAGCTTCCCGCTCTTGCTGCCGGCATACCCTTAAACTTCTCTCTCCCTCTCTCCACCCATTCCGTCCCGAGCAGGCAGGGGGAATGCAATTTTCAACTTTATTACGGACTGCGGTTCGTTCCCGTATCCCTCTAGAGTTGTTGTGTGTTTCGATTTTCGACCCTTGCCTAGCCCACTTTTCAAACGAAGGTTCGTTCTCAAAACATACACAACACATCAAGGTCTTCTCCTCGTTTGCTCCTCGACCAAAATCCTTCACCCGTCTGTCATAGTCCTTCTTTCTTTCCCAGCTGCTGCCATCCTTGTTTCACTCCTTGCTGCTTTTTCTAGTTGTTTTTTCTCCTCAGTCACCCATCACACTCCGCAGGCTAGGAATTCAGGTACCTCCCTGAGATAGACGACTGAACCCGAAGTCCACCAAAAAGGATGGAGTTCAACCGTAACAACAACTCAAAGAATCGCTCACTGTTGATGAAAAAATAACAAATGGAAACTGTGTCAGTGTTTTGTTTTCAGTTTTTTCCTTCTTCGTTTCTCTTATTTTTGCGCTACCGGCTAATCCAGCTGGACGGATCAGCGCTTTTCAGCTTCACATATTTTGTATGTCTCGGCCGTACAACTCATACCTCACAACGAACTGAGATGCTGCACGGTTCCAAAAAGTAATAAAATATAAAAGAGGCCGAAATCCTGAATGCCTGTATTCCGATATGGTTGCGCATTCTTGTTGTTTTGTTCGGGACCGTTTTTGGCGCGGATAATCTAAATGAATTTCTGTTAGAGATTTGTCCCAAGGTTTCACAAAAATTGCGGAATGTTCCTTTGAATGGCAATTGTGTTACGGTTTCGGGCTCTCGACCCTGCTTAGTTCCATCCGTTTTTCAAGGCAGGATTAGATTTAAGGTGATATGATCGGTAGCACTGGCTTTCTCAAAATCGTCAAAGGGAATTGATGATATCTCGAATCTCAAACAATTAAATTTTGATTATTTTCAAGCAACCAGGAGTTTTGCACAGCAATGATTTTGAAGGTTTAACAGCCTCGAAAGGGCTGAAGCCATTCAACAATTCAGCTTTTATTCTACGGAATTTTGGTTTTTCAGAAAAAAAATCTGAAAAAAATCTCTTCATAATATTCATGATCAAATTTTTCAACAACTGTCAATTTTTTTTTGTTTTATTAAACTCTCTCTCTCTTTCCTTTACAACCTTAGCCAACGTGCTTATGCAGTCCAAGATAAAGTATCGCCAAAAGAACTTGATGGAATGCAACCTCAACTCATAGTATGGTGCTGCCATCTAGTGTCGAAAAAATGGTTTTCAATTCCGATAAATAGACCATACATATGCTTTTAAATTATGGAATCAGGAGGTGGATAATTTAAAAATGAAAGTAAGTACCTGTTAAATATTCACTTCTTCGTTGGAAATTTATTCTGGATTGCATGCATCAAGCAGAAACTTTCAAAATCATCTAATCCCGGGAAAAATCGAACTGAACAGCACAATACAATCTGAAACACGTGTCACATAAAATTTTAGATAAGATAAATGTTGAAATTTTCCGTCATTCAAATTTGAATAAAAGATTTTTAGAATAACAAAAGATTAAAACAAGAAATTCAAATTTGAATTGAGCACTTAAAATTATTTATACTAATACTACGTACACCAGGATCAGGAATTGCTTTTTGACATGCCCAGAAGACCCGTACTAATTCTCCTCTCATTAAGTTAACTTTAAGAGATGTCTATCCAAAGCTCAAATTCGTATGAATTTTTGATACCTTTTATTTAAGCAAAACTCAACAAATCACCATTCTGGTTCTCATTTATGTGTGTATACGCAAAAAAAAACTCTAAAAATATTATTTTTTTTGGGATTTTGATCCTTAGGGATGATTTATCCCGAAACCCAAATCTCTACAAATATAAATAATTGGCTGAATCTCAACGTGAAGTCCGTTGGAACCCTTAAGATGCATCGACCTAAGAGACAAGAAAGAAGATATTTTCGAAGAAAATAAAAGCCAAATTTATTGCTATTAGTCGCAAATAGAAATGTTCTCATTATTGTTCTCTATGTTATATTGATTCATTGAGTTTTGCTAAAATAAAAGGTGTCAAAAATCCATTCGAATTTTAGTTTTGGATAGACATCCCTTAAAGTTGACCAAATGAGTTAAAATTTGTAGCGGTCAATTAGCAATTCTAGATTCCAAGTTTTGGATTCTGGTATACGTAGTATTTTTACAGTCACTTTGGCTGACAGTAGAGGAATCACTTAGTACTATGTACAAAAAAAAAAAACATCGAAAAAATATTCAGTCTTTCATATGTTGAAAACAAGAAATATTTTAATGGCATATTGGTTGGTTCGTACGTAAAATTTTCTCAATAAAGCAATGAATTTAAATTTGAATAACAATTTAGGTTAAACAATCGTGATACAATCTAAACCTTATTATTGATAGTATTCTATGAAAAATTCATATAATTGAAACACTGAACTTTCATGGGTAAAAATTTTAATCTAAATCAATATGTATCCGATTTGAATGTCGAATAAATTCGCGATTGTTCGAACGATTTTACAAAAAAAATAAACTATTTCGAAACGTCATTTAGCGCTATTCTAGCTATGGGCACCTTGCCGAAATCACAGAAAAGTCTATAATTTCGCAGAATTTAAAGCAAATTTTCATCTTTTTTTTTTCAATATACACAGATTTCACATAACTTTTTTAAAGTTGTACGTGTTTACAAATTTATAGTATTTTGGCCAACATAAATTTTGATTTTTTCAAACTTTGTTTTGAAAAACATGATAAGACTGGTAGGGGAAAGTCGGGTAAGACGGACACAGCGGGTAAAACGGACACTTTCAATATTTCGAAAATAAAAATGTGTGGTACAAATCTAATGATGAGAATAAGTTTGCTTTAGTGTTTCAACACTTTTGAGACCTTTTGTTTATTTACCTCAAACAAGGTCTCATAATAGTTAACAAAACAAACGAAAACTTTGAGGACCCACGATTTTGTGTAATTTTCTATCCTCAGAAAATAGTTAATAACTCGCAACATTTCCAAAAATTCCAACCGTTTTTAAAGGTGGAGTGTTTATTAGGCTTCTCTTTAATCATATAGCGGAAAATTAGCGAATTTCTGTCGAAGGGTTTGTGCAACAAACGATTTTTTTTAAAAAGTTGTTAAGGCAGGTAAGACGAACACCTCAAGGTCGGGTAAAATGGACACATAAGTTTCTCCAGGGATTTCAAATATTTCATAGGATTGATCCTCCATGTGTCTTCATAAGACCTTGACAAGACCATTTGTTGGTCAAAAAGCACTCAGAATCACAAAAAGGCCATAAAAGCTGTAAAAACTGGATCCCTGGTAAAGACAGCGCCTACAGAATACGAAATTCCGAATACCACACTGTATCGCTTTTGGTCTTAGAAAAATTGGTTCCATTTAGGTTTAAACACGTTCTAAAATACTTTTCTCACTTAAATATGTTCTTTTACAGCTATTTTTCTGGCAAAATGTACTTTTTCTACGCAGTGTCCGTTTAACCCGACAATTTATAGAAAGTGTAATTTGCATGCATTTTTAAGATTTCTACAAAAACAGTCTAGATGAAGCAAATTTCCTAATTCCAAGGGTTAATGCGATAGCAAACAACCTAAACTGCTCATCTGAACGAAAACTGTGATGAAAACAGCAATATCTGATTTTCTATTGCGATTCTACCTTAGAGTGCCCGTCTTACCCGACTTTTCCCTAATAGCCATTGACTTTTCTCAATTAAAATGTGAAAAAGAGTCCATTTGACATGACTTTTCAAACAAAATTATGCTTTTTTCATCACAGAAATCCATCTCACGGTTTGAGAGTAAAATCACAGAAAGTCAGATTTTTTTTTATCAAATCACAGAATTTTTAGGCAATCTTGACTTAGAGTGCGATTAGTTCAGTTCTTAAAAACTGTTAAAATCGTTGATTCAAAAAATTCATGAACTTGATGAACTTAAATGCTTGCCATAGAGCTGCTTTTTGCATATTAAATGGGGGTGGTAATTCAATCGACGACGTTGTAATCTAAATCTGATTTTGAATAAATGGCATAAGATATTTTGAAATTATCTTGTATATTTCTGAAAATCAGCAAAAAAATATCGAAATTATTTAATCGGATACACCCAGATAGCGATGTACAGTTTAATAATTTTTTTTTTTTTGGAAAAGATAAATTTTAGCTGGAAAAAAGTATGCAGATGATATCTAAAAAATCTGAAATAACACAAAATTTTGTTTGAAAAATAAAAAAACTTTTACCTTTATTTCCCTAAAATAACTATTTATGCATAAACACTAGACTGGCCCATAATAAAAAAAATCCTTATATTCCACGCGGCACCCCTTAGATTGGTGCCTTTAGGTGAAAAAATGACTTTCTGAAAGTTTCAGGTCATTTGGCAGAAGCACGAGCTGGCGCAAAGAACTTGAAATTTGTATGGAGATTTTCGGCAAAATGTATGAAAAATCGACATACTTTCACTCTTTGTGCTATAAAATATGTTTCCAGTATGTTAGAAAGCTCAGAATTTCAGGAATTGTAGTTCAAACAATGACAAACAAGTTTGTAGAAAATTGTGACGCGATACGAATAGACTGAGATGAGTTATCCGCAATGATTTTTTTCGCATTTCTTTGATATATCGTGAACGGTGTATGGGCTAATAATCGCACTCACTTGATCGCATCGTCACACAATGCAGCAGTTCATAGTTTTTCGGCCTTTCTTTCAACTTTTTGCAAAAATATTTGTTATAAAATAAGCAACAACTTTGCCGAGGACACAAACTTTCTATATATTTTTTTCATTGTGTGACAATGCGATCAAGTTAGTACTAATAATCCACCTATACACCGTTCACGATATATCAAAGAAATGCGAAAAAAATCACACATTTAATTGCGGATAACTCACCTCAGTCTATTCGTATCGCGTCACAATCTTCTACAAACTATTTTGTCATTGTTTGAACTACAATTCCTGAAATTCTGAGCTTTCTAGAATACTGGAAACATATTTTAGAACACAAAGAGTGAAAGTATGTCGATTTTTCATACATTTTGCCGAAAATCTCCATACAAATTTCAAGTCCTTTGCGCCAGCTCGTGCTTCTGCCAAATGACCTGAAATTTTCAGAAAGTCATTTTTTCATCTAAAGGCACCAATCTAAGGGGTGCCCCGTCGAAAAATATGTTGTAAAAATCATCCCATACAAATTTGGGCCAGTCTAATAAACACCCATTTTTCTAAGTGAATTTAAATTTTTATGGCGATTCGCTATCTTTGTGTTTTAGGGTGGCAATCGATGTGTGAGACGAATGTCATGATAGAATTTTGAAAGTCGATTATATACATTTTGTAGCTTGGCCGCTCAAAGTTTCTGTTTTTTAACCCTCAAAAATCACCAAAGGAGTGGGGAAGGGGGGGGAGGGCACAGGAAATCGGAAACATAGAAATTTCCATTATGATGCTAAATGACTTAAAAATTCATGAAACGTTGAAATCTGGTGTTGTCTAGTTTTTTTTACATCGACTACCTATAAAATTTCAAAAATAACCAGAACATCGAGATCTAATACACCTAGGTTTTTTTTTACACGGTTTTTTTTTTACGCGGTTTTTTTTACACGGCTTTTTTTACACGGTTTTCGGGAATTAACACGGTTTTTTTTTACACGGTTTTCGCGAATTAACACGGTTTTTGAGAGAAAATATTTTAAGTCCTTTTCAAAGGAAAACACTTGGAATCTTTTTGAAGTTGGGAAAATCTTATCTATTAGACTAAGAACATGATACATGAGACCTGAGACCTGGGATCTGAGACCTGGGATCTGAGACCTGAGACCTGAGACCTGAGATTT
Source organism: Uranotaenia lowii (assembly GCF_029784155.1). Lineage (NCBI taxonomy): Eukaryota > Metazoa > Arthropoda > Insecta > Diptera > Culicidae > Uranotaenia > Uranotaenia lowii. Next base: position 328,226,625 of record NC_073692.1, on the reverse strand, counting down.
GAGACCTGAGACCTGAGACCTGAGACCTGAGACCTGAGACTTGAGACCTGAGACATGAGACATGAGACCTGAGACATGAAACATTAGAAATTAGACATGAGACCTGAGACCTGGAAACTGAGACAGGGAATATTAGACTTGAGACCTCAGCATGAGACATGAGACCTGAGACCTGAGACCTGAGGCATGAGACAAGAGCCATGAAACATGAGACTTTAGACCTGAGACATGGGGCATGAGACATGAGGCATGAGACATAAGTCATGAGACCTGAGGTATGAGACAAGAGCCTTGAAACATGAGACCTTGAGATCTCAAAAAAAAAATGTTTTGGCAAAAATCCACTTCCTGGGACTAAATTGGTTTTCCAAAAAACGTCTTAGTCCCAGAAAATCGATTTTTTGCCAAAAAAAAAAAACCAGATAATACTAGATCTCGACTAGAGTGTCCGTCCCGGGATTTCACGGGCGGAAATTCTCGGGAATTTGAAAAATTCGGGAATTCCCGATTCCCGGGAATCATAGTTTCATTCCCGGGAATTCCCGAAATGTATAAAATTATTACTCTGGAAAAGCCTGATAGCCTCCGGAACCGTTCTTATTGTTCTTTTTGAAAATGTAGTCATTCAAAACTTTTTGAGAATATGTCGATTCCTGTGGCAGTAGACATTTTTCAGCTATTTGGTACATTTTTTGTTCATTCAAATAGGTAAGTTTTAAAGAGTTATGTAAGAGTTATGTATTCGCTTTTTATATGAAGGATAAAAATGTAAAGTGTTCAGAAAAACGAAAAAAGATTGGAATAATCAAGCAAATACAAAGACTATATTTGTCTCAAACACCTAATTGCATGAATGAATTCTTCATTTGACTGATTCATTTTTAATTCATTTAGCATCGAAATTAAAATTTCGTTTTTTTCCATATCTTTTGGCCCACCCCTCTTTTATAAGGGTGAAAAACTGAAACTTTGAGCGCTCTGGAGCACCCCTCAATCAAATCCGATTGAGCTGAATTTTTGCAGCTTTTCGGGCCGATCTACAGAATGTATTTATATGTTCGGTTTTTGAAAATTTGACTTGACTATATTTTGAACTAAAAAGTTTTATTTTTGAGAAAAATCCTACTTTGTTTTTCCATAGAAACTTATTTCTCTTTTTTTAAATCAATCTTTTCAGGCACAAAAATTTGCAAAAGAAATGGCATTTTTTTGGTATTCATAGCGTTTTATCAATGACTTTTTAGCTTTTTTTGTTGTCTTTATTAAAGTGGTTTTCAGCCACAGGCTGGTTCATCTCTGGACATTTAAACCTTTTTTTTCGGACATTTAAACCTTTTTTTTTAGTGTTGAAAATCAAACTTTTTGATATTACAAGGAAACTTCAACATTTTCCAAAATAAAGAATAAAGATCTTCTTTAAAAATGGCAAGACGATTCTGAAACGCTCAATTTTATAGAATTCGGATATATCATGCTGGGTTACTACGGCTCGAATGAGTGAATTTATGTAAAAGAATTAGATATTTAGTTTAGATATGAAAGCTGATCCTCTAAATGTTTGGTTTTTTATTTCTAAAAATCGATCATTATATGGTTCATTTTGAATAATTCAAAATATTAAAAAAAAGTTGAGGAATTTTGTTTTTAATGAACATTTATATATAGATTGTAAGAAACAGTAGTCGTTTTAAGGTTAGATTCCTTAATATATTGTCATGTAAGAGCTAGTTCAAATTAAAAAACATCTAGAAAAAGATACTGAAAATTTATGATTGGACAAGTCGGAATAACAAAATATCAACCCTGAGGGCTGTCCAAGCGGTAGATGCAAAACACAGTTTTCGATCACGCTAAAACATTTCGGCTGGCACCGGTGGTGGCGTAAATTGCTGTTCTAGCACAGTTATCGATTTCAAAATTCCCAACAGTTATACGTTTTGTTCCAAATTCATGCAAATTTGGAACAGGATTTCAAAATATACGACACACCGATTTAGTTCACGGCGAGAAAATTTTAGAGAGTTAGAGAAAATTTTAGCCAACAATGATTTCTTTCACACATGTTTGGGTAACATTGGGTATGATAATAGTTTCTTTTTGAGACATTATTTGAAGGTTTTTTTTTTCGCTTCAAAAAACCTATACGTATCATAAATTGAGAATAGATATTAATAAAAACCATATCAAGTATAATTAATAGATGTCACATTATTCTTGATTTAATATAATTAAATAAAAAGCTTTTCATTTGGGCTGGATGAATTAGTGAAGCCATTCAGCGTTCTAAAATTTAAAAAAATAAACGAAAAGAAAATTTTAATAATTTTTCGATGAGGTAAAATGAATGTTTATTGTTTGTTCTATAATTTTTGTTTTATTTGAGATATTGAGAAATTTTTAGTTTCGTATGGATTGCTCGGAGTTTTCGTCAATATCAGCATATTTTTCTGTATCCATATATAAATTTATAAACAGTGAAACAAGTTTTTGTCAAAAAAAAATGTCGACAAATCAAAGAAAAATTTCCTTTGACTTTGGGATAAACACTTCTCGTTTCCTTTATCAATGTCAGCAATAACTTGAAAAAAAATTGCTTTTTCATTTCATTTTAACAAAACCTTATTCCATTGGTTCAAAGCAATTTGATTGAATTAATTGAAGAATTGTTTCAATTGACCTTTTTTCCTCGTTTTGTAGTCATTTTTGCTTATAAATTAATGAAATCCTGGTAGAATAGTTGAAATCATTGTTCTGTCAAAAAGAATATTCGTAGAATTAATTTTAAGACAATTAACCGTGAAACTCAAAACTTATGCAATTTTTCCAATAAAATGGGTTATTTCTTCTCAATTATTGAGTGTCTGCAATGAAAGTGTTTCTATTTTAAATTTGCTCCTACACCGGTGGTGAGTGGGTGTTTTAGCCGATTCTAAAATTTCAAATTGTGCTAAAACTGGTATACTTAAAACCAATATTTACGCCTGAACCGTTGCAGGTGCTCTGATGTGTTTAAACTCAGTAAATTCACGTAACAATTTTAAGAGGCATAACTTTGTTTGTTTTTGTTCTTTCAGAAAGCTTTATACAAAATTGTGGGTAATTTACTTGTTTAAATTTTGCTATAAGAAACTTGTATTCCATTTCTCTAAGAAGAACAGGAAATATGTACTGAAGTCAAAAATGATCAGTTCTTGCTTAAATTTACGCAACAAAAGTAATCGGTTTTTCTGTCCTTTTTTTTTTTTTTTCTGTCCTTTTCGAGGAAAAGTTTTGATTTTACAAACAAAACATCAGTGTACAAATGTTTCAAAGGATACAACAAAGAAATCATTGCTGATAACAGAAAAAATCAAGTGCTAAATTAGAAATCCCTTTTTTCACTTGTTATCGTTGCTCAGTGCGGTTCCTCCGGCAAGTTTTTTGCACGGGCTGAATGACGAAGAAAGTTTAATTTTGATGGTGCAGAATTGTTGAAAATGGAGAAAGGAGTTGGGTGGGATAGCGAACGGGACAGTTTTGTTTCCTTTTTTCGATACGTGAGAGAGTGGTCTTTTTAGTGCTACATTGGGAATGATAAAAATATGTTCAGGTCTCTTATGAATGTGAAGTGAGAATATAAGTTGAAACGAACAGGAAAAAGGTGATCCTGTTTGTCGTGAGCTGAACAAAATCTCTTCCACCTAATATGCTCAAGCAGGATAGTGAAATCATCTTTAGTTAATAAAGTTATTGAGAAATGAGCTCATAAAAAGTGAAAAAATTTTTGAAACCGAATGAAGTCAGCAGCAAGTGCGGAAACTAGCAGAAAACTGGTGAGGACGTTCTTATTACTTTTTTCTTTCGTTCCAATTATTCATTGTCGAATTTCTAAATGGGCTGGCATGCTTCGAATGAAAAATTTCATTTATATATTTTCAATTACAATTACCAACAGTCGTTTGCGTTTAATCGCAGCACTCACTGACTTTTCAAAATTCGCCTACGGCTGGCGTAACATTGCACTTAGTTCGGGGGTGGATTCAATTGCTAGGGGTAGGTAGGTGGTTTCTTAATTCTATCACTTGTGAATCTATTGTACAAATTAAATTGTTTTTACTTTGGATAACATAAAAGAATACAAGAATTTTTCTAATACTTGGGTAAGTTTGTTTCGAAAAAGTATGTTAAAATTTTTTACATAACATTTTTATTAAATCAATGTAAAGGAATAGCATAGCAGATCTAAAAGCATATTTATAATGAAACTATTACATGAAATAAAATGAATTTCAAGTTGCATTTACCGGAGCTAAACTTTAATCAAGCATTTTTAATTATTTGGAACATTATTTGAATTTAAACTTTTACAATTTATGTTGACAGTAAAAAAACACTTTGAAATCGATCCAATGATATGAATCGTATAACATCGCATATTTTTAAATGTCCAGTTTTGTATGAATACATTATTAGTGTTTTCTTTGATAACTAGATTCGCATTTAAATGTTTTGGATCCACTAATAAGGTTAATTTTTATTTGATGAGAACTTTCAAAGGTAATTTGATGAACTATTTTTAATACAGTTAAAATTTTTGGAAAAACTTTCCGAGCTCTAAACAGACCTCGGAGGGTTTTATGTACTACTAATGATTTCTGTTTCTCTTTTTTATTTTCAAGAGCGAGTAAAGGCGCTTTAACCTTGGTCGGTGACCAGAAATGATTGTATACTAAAATCCAGAGAGATTTTGGGATTTCCGTGTACAAAATAAATCATTTCCAACCCTTTCGAATGGCCCTAGCGATTGGCGAAGTTCCTTTACATGACGCATGGTTTCTTCATCACGGAGCATTTTTCTTAGCATGCTTCCAACGATACTGCCCAATTGAAACGTATGGTACTGGTGGTCCACGTTTCTTCCTGTTCCTGTGTTCCAGATGTCTCTGCGTTCTCTGCTCCATGGTAGGCCCAACCAATCCATGTTTTTGATCATTTTAATGTTTTTATGTTAAAATTATTAAAAATATGGACAAAGACAAGAAGAATGATAAGACACTTTTATTATTCTTTGGGACTCAGACATAAGTTCTGGCTGTGGAAGTACGATTAGTGATTAGTGATTAGTGAAATTTACGCCACAAAAGTAATCGAATGCACACATGAAATTTTTATGTGACCAAATCATACTCATTTTTATTGAAATTAAATTTGCGACTATTTGCTACAAGGTATTGCTTTTATTCTACAGTACATTGGTTGACCGCTAGAATGATCATAATTCAGAAAAGTTCGGAAAAGTGAATTCATGTCACAGTGGAATGTGTCTCTTGAGTTTGAATATTCGTATTCAATGCTCGGATGATTCAGAATGACGAATAAAACGGTTAAAATATTTTTTTTTATATAGAACTTTTCATTTTTGCTTTTGAGATGGCTGATTTTCTGAATCATTGATTGTTATAAATTCACCTACCTATTTTAAAATCAAGTTTGCTGTATTTAATCAACTACACTTTTTAATTATTTGTATTATCTAGTCTATCCATAACATTATTCTTTTAAGCGTTTTCTCCATATTGTAACAACAAATTCCGTTATTGCTTCATGACCTACCAGTCCAATGAGTTTATTATTTAACATGTATTTGTGTTCTTTAAAAAAACTTGACACGTTTGATTAAACTATTTCGCTTGAAGTTCATCTTTGAAGACGGGTTTTGATTGCAATATATTTTTTAAAATTTTGTTCATTTTTTTTTAAAATTATATATCAATGTTATGGATATGACTTTTTAATAAAAAGTTATCATAAACATCCAAAAAGGATTTGATTTCTATTATCTGTTATTTCAAATTTTTCCTAAAATTTGTGAGTCTTCTCTTCATTTTCATTAAGCTTATTTTATGGTTTAAATTATAGATTTTATGGTTTTATTTCTGTTTTTAAAACAAAAAAATAAATTGTTAATGAATTTTAAAACCTCTTTTTTTTATAAATGAATTCAAAAGTATAGAACATTTAGAAGAAAGTTTCAGGGAGTGTATTTTTCCTCTTCGTCCAAAGCCTTTTGGGTATCTAGCACGAATTTTTCAATCTGAAAAAATTAATATTAAAACTTCTCTTATTTGTTTCTTTTTCGCACGGGTTTGTTGAATTCTACGTTAGAAATTGTTAAGTTTGAAGTTACAGGTTATGTTTCTATTATTTTCTTATTTGAAATTTTCTACTTCTTTGAAGTGTAAATATTTTGCATTTTTCTAAATAAATTATTAGAAATCATCATACGTGGTTTCTTTCTGTTAAAACAAAAGCTACCGAAAACCAAGAAAACTTCTTTTAAGTTTTTCTCAGGATAGAAAAATCTCAATATAAATCATTGGCAAGGTTACGAATTCCTTCATGCCCTCCATATTCCCATGATTCAACAAAAATAAAAATCATTGAACCATTTTTGCCAATCATTCAACTGCAGCATTCGTTTGCACAAAACAACAGCGAGAAAAAAAAAACCCAGCACAAAACGGTCCAGAAAGGAAAATCTTCTTTGGAAGCCAAGAAGGCAAAATTGTTTACCTTTTGGAAAGATTTGTATCTGCCTGATCCCATTCTTGTCTTGAACAGATTTTAAAAGAAGGATCCTTGGTCGGGTAAGAAAAAAAATCAATGAAGGAGAAAAGAAAAATAGTTTTAAAGTTTTTTTTCCTCTCTCCGAACCGAGTGCAAACTTTTTTCTTACTAGGTTTATGTATCTTCGGGGGTGTTTTTTTTAGTTTCGTTACACTTTTGTTCCAGTTTAATCACCTTTTCTTTGAATGTTTTGTATGAATGCATGTTTTCTTTTAGGATGAAACAATAAAATATAGTTTTGGGTGTTTTGCTGCGTCCATCACAAACAAACGGGTTACGATACCTGCGATTAATTTTAATCATTACTTTCAAGCAAGCTTTTTAAAGAAATAAGCAAATTTCAAATGTTTGAATCTAGGAAAACAAAAAGAAAGCAGTGCCTACTGACCTTTAAGACTACAGAAATAAGATAATAATTGTTCATACAAATGGCAATGAAACCTTTAAAAATCATTCATTTCTCTAACCTTTTTTTGAAAGCTCAGCCTTATTGCGTGCCTTTATATCAATTACTAGCTGACCCGGTGAGCTTTGCTACTCTTTTTATGCAAAAAAATATGTTCGTTAAAATTATTATTATTCTTAAAATTAAATTATTTTGATTTCGAATAAAGTCGTTTTACCATCTTCATGGCATTCGCGACTTTAAATCAATGTTACAGTTGGCAGATAGTTATTGAAAAACGAATCCGATACAACTGTGTTAGATGTTCACTCTTGGGCTCGAACTCGCGGACATCGGCTCAGGAGAATTTTTCATGGCATCTGAGCTTCTAGATTGTATTGAGTCTCAACGTAACTTGAAGGTTTGAAAGTTCAAATCACACGTTGATCGGTTCAGTAGCTTCCAAAACTTGTTCGAATTTGGACAATTTTTTTCAAAATTTTGTATGGGAGCCCCCTCTCTTGGATGTATTCGGAGAGGTTTGAAAGTTTTAAAGAAACCATTCCCGGTCTCGAAAACGGCTTCACACCAAATTTCACGTTGATGGATTCAGTTGTTTCCGAAAATTGTTCGAATTATGTCAAATTCTTGTTAATTTTGTATGGAAGCCCCTACCCCCTCCTTTAAGTCGGAGCGATTTAAAAGCATTTGTGAAACTATATCTGATCTTTAAAACTGTTACTATCAAAATTTACATTGATCTGTTCTGTCGTTTTCTAGTCTATAAGGAATAGATAGACAACCAGACAAAGATTCATAATTTTTAAACATTGTACTTATTTCATTCTTTAAACATAGGGAAGAAAACAAAGGTACAAATTGTTCTCCAGCATCATCAATAATTTTTTTTGATTGCTTCCAAAATGCTCGGGCAAGGCCAAGGTCTCGTGCAACGTGTTTATAAACTCGACCCTAGAAGGTTGGTATCAATCTTTCAAGATCTTAATAGACGCACCGTTTTGAGTCAACCGGGCGCTTCAAGAGGAAAACTCCAAGACGGTGTGAGCTGCTCAGATTTGAATATTTTATCGATTTATGATGAACGACCTTTCCTTTCTAAAATGCCGTGTGCCCCGGACAAATTTTATAGACGAGAAAACAGGCGGTCCGTAACATGTGATGTGACACACCGGCCTTGGTGAATGTTGAATGTTTTCTGTTGGGGAAGACTCTTGCCTTTTTCCTTCTAAAAGGCCCGGTAATGAAGATGATAATGAGCCTTATATGACTTGATTGGAGGTGAGATTTCGTTTATTGAATGATCATTCCCCCAGAAAGCCCAACACCAGGCCAGGTTCCATCCCATTCCGGGTCGGACTGCAATTTGCATTCTCGCTGATTAGGCAATTTGAATACGGAATGGAACAACGCTTCCACCCGAATGATGATGATCGGTGCAGCGGAACGAGGCCTTTAGAGCAGAACAGAGGAAAAAAAATAAAAACAAATGCCCAAGCTGACCAAATAAAAGATGAACGCATTTGATGGGTGCAATAAAATGGCACCTTTTCTCGGAGGCGAAGGCGAATACCTTGGCAATGAAGCAGGGAAACGAAAAATGCATAACGTCCGATAATTTGTTGCCGCTGTTGATCTTTTATGTTTTGAAAACAGTGGAAAATTTAAAACAACACATTCCGAAACCGGGGCCCGATTCGTTAATGGGTGCAGTTGATTTTTATCGCCATTTTTATGTCTTGTAACACAAATTAAGTTATGTTTTCGAGTAGAGCATTATCGGTCGGCTGCTCGGTCAGTTGCGTTGGTGTGGATCGTTTATTTAGGTGAGCCTATTTTCTTCGAGAATTTTGTTTTCCTTCTTTCATTATTGAAAGGGCAGTGAAAACAGTAGAAATAGGTCAGGAAGTAGGAAACAAGGTCATTAGTATAAAGGACATGAAGGGAAATGAAGAAAAGTCTAAGTGTAGCAATAGTCTGTAGATTTCTGTAGGAAAAATGCCCCTGCCGAATCAGTACTCAATCAATAGATTAAAGTTTGGCATTTTAAGAATTGAGACATTGCACTATGGGAGGTACCCATACAAGCAAGCTGCCTTATATATTTTTTGAAACTCCCTACTAAAATATAAATTTTTCAAAACAAACTTTGGTCGCATAAAGGCTTGCTTCTTCTGCCGAAAAACAATAGGTATCGAAAAGAGTAAAGTTTTGATTAAAGGGTGATACGGTCAAAATTTGGTCAATATCAACTTGACGTATTTCTTTCAATTTTTCATGTAAAAAAAACTGAACACCCCTCATTTTGAAGATGTGTATGTGTGTAGAATGTTGCAGCGTATCAAAATTTTGCTCGCGCATCGCGAAAATCCGAGCTGCTCGCACGCAAACCTGACAAAATCACTAAAAGTTGCCAAATCAACCGTTACAAATGTAATTAAAGTGTTTGGGGAACGTTTGTCCACAGCCAGGAAGTCTGTATCGGGGAAAAACGAAAACCGGAAGCCGTTGAGACGACAAAGACGGTAGTTTCAAGCGAAACCCTAACTGGATGTAACTGGATGTAAAACGAGCCGGACTATCTACTTACAAGAAGATAGTGACTCCAAATCGCGACAATAAACAAAATACGACGGCCAAAGCGCGATCCCGGAGGCTGTACACGATGATGCTGACGAAGTTTGACTGCGTGGTAATGAACGACGAAACCTACGTCAAAGCCGACTACAAGCAGCTTCCGGGATAGGAGTTTTATGCGGCAAAAGGAAGGGGAAAGATAGCTGATATTTTCAAGCACATGAAACTGTTAAAGCTCGCGAAGAAATATCTGGTTTGGCAAGCTATCTGTACCTGTGGCTTGAAAAGCAGCATTTTCATAGCTTCCGGGACTGTCAACCAAGAAATTTACGTGAAAGAGTGTTTGAATAAACGTCTGCTGCCTTTCCTGAAGAAACACGGTTGTTCCGTACTGTTTTGGCCAGATTTGGCATCTTGCCATTCCCAAGGACAAGAACCCTCCCAATACGCCAGAGCTCCATCCAATTGAGAAATATTGGGCTATTGTCAAGCTAAGCTAGCTGGGCTAAAGAAGACCAAAAAAACTGCTAAGGTCGAGCAGCAGTTCAAGGCAAACTGACTTTCTGCGACGAAGAAGGTGGACAAGGTGGCTGTACAAAATCTGATGGCAGGGGTTAAGCGTAAGGCCCGGCAATTCGGATTTGGAAAAGCGGAAGCCTAATTGAATGTTTTTCCTGAATTTGATACTAATTAAACTTGAAAAAGAAATTTAATTTGATTTTTTAAATAAACAATTTCACCGATTTACACGCGTTTTCCCTTGACCAAATTTGACCGTATCATTCTTTATCATGGAAAAAATACCATAAGTTTCTTAAGGTCTGCAACTTGTTGCATTAATAACTATTCTATTTTTTTCCTGAATTTGACGATGATTTCTGCTAATTATGATCGAAACTTGTTGTCTTAGATAGGGATGCATTAGCTCTCGTAAGGCACGGGGTAATTTTTTTCAGTTGGACCCTATGAACAGTTTTTTTTTTCGCGAGTGCCATTCCATATACAATACATACATACATAATATTTTAAACAAACAAAGATACTTGATATATGTTCGGTATGTTGCCTTCAAATACCATTATGTTTGGATGAAGTTTCTGGTATCTTCTAAAAATAATTTTTCAATTCATTGGGGAAAGGTTATTCAATTATTAAAGCTGTTGAATACGAGATTCAATCCGCAATCTATCTCTAATGCCAAGGGGCTACGGGTTTATCTCATCTCCATGGAATTTTTTCCAAGTAAAATTATCTATTTAAAAAACGAATTTACCGTAGAAACGTGAAATTTTTTGATCCCAAAAGGTGTTTAAAGATAAGTGTAAATACACATGTGATAAAAATTGGGTCGCCTCGGTATTAAGTCCTTTATCACTTTAAATCTTAGACATTTCGTTCTACGACACTACATGACGTCCAGAAAATTAAACTTATATTCTTAATTTTTTTTAAACCTTTTGTACTGAAATTCAAATCCTGACACACAAAAACCTCACCTCGTCTTTAAAGTTGGTATTTATTGTGGAGAGTATCTTTGAAAGTTCATTTATAACTTTATTAGTAATCTTTTTGATCATAAAAAAATCGTTAATATCAGGGATGACCAACACGCGGCTCGCGAGACTCTCTTGTGTGGCCCGTGAAATTTTTCTCTTATTGAATAAATTTCTGAAATTTTCCTACTATAGATTGTTAGTTGTCATAAAATACCAATCAAAAGTTTTGGCTACTATTATTGACGTTCTTTATTTCAGAATATATTTTTCCTAATGTTTCTCAAAGAATTCAAACTTCCAAAAAGTAAAAGCAAATTTAAAAAAAATCTAAAGACTGCTGTTACTCACATGCCGATAATCATTATTTTTTCAATAACGTCAAAGATGAAGCTATACAGATGATGTGTTTAAAAATATATTTTTTTCAATTCAAATTATGTTATAGCCACTAGTTTTGTGACACTTTAATTCTGGAGAAATAAATTGAATCTTTTACAAGTGAAATATTCGTTACGAGAAATTTCACTTTGATTATAACAAATTAAAAGGATTCTTATTTTTATTTTCCTTTATGATAAAATTAAGACATTCTCTTGATATTTTTTTAATTTTGAGCCGACCTTTTTTTAAACTTAATTTAAAGTATTAAAACATTCTATAAAACTGAATATATTTTCTTCTGCATGAATTGAATCGTTTTATAATTTCGAGATTTTGCAGTTCATTCTACAATTTATCAGTCTTAAACTTTGCGATCCCCAATCAAATCTCCAATTGTTGTCAGTATATCCCAAGGTGCATGATTTCTCTTCTGGAGTCTTTTTTATTTAATTCAGAATAAATTATCCTAAACCTTTCCCAGTAGTATGAAAATTAAGATAAGAAAATCTTTTCGAATCATTGGAAACAGTTATCCAATCAAGAATGTAAACTGTAACCGATATTTTTTGACAAAATTTGTTGAATATTCTGTACAATTATAGTTTTTCTCGAATATTGATAGCTTTTGCGCATCATTTCATAACGAATTCCATGACAAAAAATATTTTGGGCCTGCAATTTTTATGTTTTAACAACGAATCAACGTCCAACTCTGATAACACAGCGGTTTCGAAGGAAAGAAATAACCTTGAAAAATTTCCGTTTTTGAAAAACAAAATGTAAGCTATGTTTAAAAAACGATAGTTGAGAAAAAAATCAATTCACCTGTTTTTATATACTAGTATTTGGCACAAAATTTGGAACTCAAATTGGCCCGTAAGCTTGTAAGGTTGCTCACCCCTGGTTTATATCATTACAAAGTATATGCTGATATGAAAAATTCAGAAGATGATTTTCTACTTCCATTTTGTTTGGTTTTTCTTATTCTTCTAAAAGCTCAACTGCTCATTTAAAAGGGTTTTGAAAAAATTATTCCAAGTCACAAAGTTCACATTTTTCTGCGATACAAAGAATTTATGCGCTTATTTTGTTCAATTTTAGCTTTAAAAAATAATGAAAAATATTTTAGTTAATTCTGAGCTTTTCTGACATAACTAAAAAAAATAACAAAATAAAAATTTAAATGTAGGTAAATATCAACTAAAATAAATAAAATTAAAAAGTAAATTTCTTTAAGATCACAATGAATTTTATTTCTGCGATAAAACTAGAGATGTTATATTTTTTGTTAATTTTTCGATTCTGTAAAATAATAGAATTTTTATGAATCTTTAAGAATTTTTCAGTTAGTGATAATTAAATTGATTTGAGCAAAAATCTTATCGTTTTGCAGACTTCAACAAATTTGTTCAATGATATAAAAGCTTTTTAAAACAGTCTTCACTTATGTCAAAAATACTTGTTTTTCTCAATTTAAAATATTTAAGAATTTAACTTTTGTAGATCATTCATCGTCATCATCATCATCATAGAAATTTATTTTCTAGATTGAATAATGTGTAATAAATAAATAAATTCAGAATCAGTTTTTTCTTTAATGTGGATTGGTTAGTTCATCAGTTTTGAAAATTTTTCATTTATTTTTTATTATTTGTTTTCATCTTCATTTCCCAATTTTAAACCTTTAATTGGTCAGTGATCAAGAAATGAATATATTATATTTTAAATTTACAAAGTTATTTTTGTGCACTGTAAACAAACATGAACTTTTTAAGCCATTTATTTCGATAACTGTAAGAATTTGAATTTCTTATTACATTTCATTTCTGATTTTAAACACTGGCTGATATTTTCATTTTCATCAGATTAAATTTAATCATTATCGAAGTGTTTTGAATATTTTATCTAAAGTTTGAACAAATTATTCCTTATTGAAAATTCACATTTCAAATCTTGATTAAATTTTTTTTATCTTGGTTCACTTCTAACCTGATTTAAAGTTTTTTAAAGAAGTCGGATTTAATTTGTTTTTAAACCTGCTTGCATATTGGTATGCATTGATTTTTATGTCTAAAGCAGAATATAGATTATTATTTTGAATAATTTTTTAGTAACTTCTAGGAAAAAAAACTTTGATATGCAACTTTTATTCTTATTTATTTTGAATATTATCAGTAAAATTTATTATTCTTTCAACTTTGTGGTCATAAGAAAGAAATGGGTTCTAGAAATCGATATTTTTTTTGGTTATTTTTAACGACTAATATAGTTTGGTTCTTTATTTTCTAATTGGAATTGCAGTCTTTAAGAAGCAAATTGCAGAATTTTACAATTTGCCCGACGTTGCGGTCTTTGATCTTGGCCTTCTTCAAGGGACAATTTGCATTATACTGTATATGTTCCTGAGTGAATACTGTGTGAAGAGAATTTCTGTCGGATTTTAACCTATCTCAATGAATTTTCACAATCGCAGAGGTCGTCATTAAATAAAAACTGTTGAATTTTATGTGGACACAATTCTCGTAGTTAACTTGTACAATGGTGCAGATTTGTTTTATAAACATATTCGTCATATAACATTTTTGTATTTAAGTGATTAGATTTCCTTTAAACGTTAAAGACGTCTAGGTCCATCTACTGAATTATCGAATGTGCTATTGATCGTTAAGTGTGATCATCAAACCATAGGGGAGAGTGGGGATACTTGATCCCCTTTTCTTGTTTTCACCATATCTTTTTGGAAAAATTTAGCAACTCACCGTCTTTGACATTTTCTGACAGCTTGTAACTTCAAGTTTCTTTGCTCCAAAAATTAGAACGATACTTGAACCCGTTGATGAACTAGAAGCATTTTCGTGGGAGTAAAAAAATTGCGATTTTTCTGAAGTTAGGGGAGACTTGATCCTCTATTGAAGGAGACTTGATCTTTTATTCAGGAAGCCCTAATCCTTGTATCAAAATCAAACCAAGCCCCGAGATAGAATGTAAATTGACCATTTTGGTCATGTTTGTTCTCATTTCACAATTTATTGCAGAGATATGAAGAAAATTCTTTAATTTTGTCTCAACGCTAAAGACATTGCATACTTAAAGGGGCTATTTTTTATAATTAAGAGAAAATAATTATTTTTGCTCTTTTCTTCAGACAATTGTTTGATAAATATTAGTTTTTGGATAAATATTAGTAATTTCGTTATCAGAAATCATAACGATCATTTCAGAAGAAGAATATGCCGTTTGGAAGGGGGATCAATTATACCCAACTCTAGGGGATCAATTGTACCCATAATCAACATTTTAGAAAACTTTTTCTGAAAAAAGTTGAGAGTTTTCCATTGCTTTCAGAATATGGCATTATGAATTTCATTTTACACACGAACGATTGAAACATTGGAACAAATATTTTTTTTCATAATTTTCTCTTGATAGAAACATTTTAAAGTGATGACAAAAAATCTTCAAGTTACATTTTATGAAATTTTTCAAACAATGTTCAATTACTCAAACAATTATTTTGTTAAATTTTTTTAAACTGCAAGCATTGTTATTTTGCTCATTTTGGCACATTTTTCTAGAACATTTGATCTTTGTAAGACATTCCAGTTTCGAGATATAGCTGAGGAATCAAGTATCCCCAGGGATCAAGTATCCTCATTCTCCCCTACAGTTTCCTTTGAGGTGCGATAAAGGATTTGAACAACGTTCGCCCAGCGCTGTACAGACCAAAAAGGCGTTGAGTGAAAAATGGAATATTTCATCTAATATCAGGGGGTGTCCGTTCCATGGTTATATTTAGCGTTAATTTGACAAGGAATGATTTCTAGAAAAAATAATTACAAAAATACTCAAATTTTAGAAAACTCGAGAATTTTGATTGGTCGATAATCGATGGCTCAAAAACAGATGCAGGTTCCAGATTTTCGTGGTTTTGCATTTCTTTTTGTAAAACGTAGTTTGTTATTAACAAATTGCGCAATTTTCCCGTATGTTTGGATAAAGTGCCGCTATTAAGCCTACTCCCATTTAGAAGTCAATGCTATTTTAGTGTTTTATATGGCGTTTCGTTTTGTCTAGTGACTAGTAAGGTATACAATTTTATGTGATGAAAAATCAGATTTAATTATTCGTTAAAAACTTAATCGAACTAGAAACAAACAGCAAACTTGTTTCTTACCGGCATAGTGAGCGCATTTTTTGAATGCTGTTTTTACAGTTACAGACATCATTATAGTTTATTATTATTATTATCATTAGTTTACAGACATCATTATAGAATAATTATTTTGAAAACTGATGTTTCATCAATATAAATCTTTTCTTCTCTACGGAAACGAATATACACGGCACCTAATATTATGGTCATCTTTTTGAACATGATTAAAACTTGATGTGAATGGAATGAAAATGTTAAATTTAAAAGTTTTGTATTTTAGGTTCTTTATTATTCAAAAGCACAACGATACCAAATTTTGGAATATTATTCACAAAAATTGCATCATTTTGCACCCAAATCTCGTATTGAATCTTTGGCTAAACTAGGCATGATAAAGCTTTCAGTGAAATCTACACTTGGGATAATCGACGAGTCCAAATTTGATAAATATATCCACATTTTTGCATTGTATCATACCGAATTTTACTTTCAATGCATGATAGCAAAATAAGGTATTAATTTTGCCAAAAAAGTCTGTTAGGGAATGTAGACATTTAAATTTGGTTTAAGCTGTTTGAAAATGTTTTTGCAACCACTCCAGTTTCCTCTTAATTCCTTTACCTATTAATGCTTTTACAAACATAAGTTAACTTAAAAACTTCACATAACTTCTCATAAGAAAAGATTTGAAATATGGGACAACAATTATCTAAGGTAAAGTTCTCATCTTTTGAAATTCTATACTTGATTCAACATTAATCAAATTTCACGCACAACAAGTCACGTTCGCCGCCATATTTCTCAATGGCGGAAGCAATTGAGAGGAAGTTGTACCGACAGACAGGAAGCCCTGGCAGGCAGCAGCTGTCTGATCATTATTGGCACAACCTGCCCCGTTGAAGTCTTTCCAATGCTTTCCACTTTTTCCAGCGCCACGTCACGTCACGTCTCATTCATCGGATGTACTTGAGAAACGGCGCGTTTCTAGTCCAATCATTCGCACTCCCGCAGCCACATTGAGCCAATTGATGAAAAAATCCTTTCCCTTTTTTTCTTCCGTTGGGTGGAAAAATCGATCGACACATAAAATATGCAACAGACAGGCTTTTTTCCCTGTAACCGGGAAATTTTAAGAATAAGGTAGAAGAGAAAGCTCCACCGAAATGAGATAAAGTTGATGATGATGACGGCGATGATGACACAGAAATTCTGTCTCGTTTCAATTGTACCATAGCTCAGCCTGAATATTAAATTACGTGCCTTTCTTGCAGTTTTCTTCCACACTTCGATCGAGCATCGCCAATTGAAGGCGAAAGGAAAAATAAAACTCATGATGGGCGGTTGAAAAGTCCTTGTGGGGAAATCTTGTCTCGGAAATCAGGAAAATTGATTCGATGTCTGCTTTTTCTCGGAGGACAGATGTTTATCGGCGCGCTTGGGGTGTTTCTTCTGAAAAGATGTAATCTCACCTCGTTGCAGTAAAGATTGACATCTTTAACAAGTTCATATTGGTTGAAGCAATCGAATTGGTACGAAGAAGCTACATTTTACGAAACAGAACCAATATGAGAAAACATGCCACGTAGAATAAATATAGATAACTTATTAAAATTCTTATTAAAATTTTCAGAAAATGTATAAAAGTTTTTGTAAAAATTTGAAAAATGATTTGTTGTGTGAAGCTTAATTAAATTATTGTATGAAAACAGTTATGTATTGATTTGAATAAAGAATACATAACATAAAAAAAACTATAAAACGCTAATAAAACTAGGATTTCAATGTTCAAAGAGCATGTGAGATGTTTTTGCTATACAGATCCCGTTCGTTTTTGGCAACATTCGATTTTGACATTATTCGGTTTTGGAAACATCCGATTTTGGCAAATGTCCCAAAATCGAACATTTTTTAGAAACAACATGACCTTATAGTTTTTGCTAAGGCTATGATCATTTAGTATCCGGGCAGTTACAGACGTGTGTATTTTAAAAACTATTCATTTGATCGAAAAACTTTCTATGAAGGAAATGAAGATGTTAATATGACATTTAATATAAAAATATAAAAAAATATATTTATCAATGAATTCAAGAAATAATCTTACTTTTTCATAAAATCTCTTTTTTATCTTTGCACACTTGTGTCAGTCATGTATTGATCTATTATTTTTACCACAGAAGTAAAACCTTTCCAAAATCATGATATTTTTCACAAACTCACCTGGAAAAAGCAATTGCAATCTTGTTGGAACCTTTTCATTAGTAGGCATCTCGAAAAATTTGATCTCTTAAATCCGGTTTTAACATAAATTTTGTTGTCCATCAGAACACATCTGTCATATTGCGTAAAAACCGGATGCACAGATTGCGATCTTTGGAACTGATTATTATTAGTTATTTACTTGGTGTCTACTAGTCAGGCAACACTTTTTTTCCTGCCGGAAATGGATTAATTGCATCATTTAAGGAGTCTGCATTCAGTTATCCCCAATAACCATAGACTTTTTACCATATTTAAAATCAAGGGTTGCACTCCGATGGTTGGTTTGAACTTCATGTGGATCCTAGAGTGGCTTCTTATACTTTTTAATCATTCGGTCCAAAAAAGAATCAGAAAAAAATCAACAGTTTATGAGTTTTCAAGTCGAAAATGAAGAGTTTTTGAGGCGCAAAATGCGCAAAAGGCGCAAATTTGTGCAAAATTATTTTTACCATGTCTATTTGCATCGTAAATATCTCAAACACATATTTACTTAAAAATCTGACAAAAATAGGCAAGATAGTCTTTTTCATAACCAACACAACGCTGCTAAAGTTTTTCATATCCGAGCTCTGGTAGCGTAGCTATCACCGAAATAAAGTGCCCGGATACTAAATGATCATAGCCTTATAACAGGACCCATATAATTTAGACGAAACCATAAATACGTTTCTACTGCCAGAATTGGTGATAAAATACAACAACAAAAACAAAATTTAAAAAAATTATTAAGTACTAAGACATGACAAAAAGAAGAAAACTTAAAAAAAAAATAAAAAAAACAAAAACCAACAAAAGACTTTAAATGACAAAAAATATCTGAAAAATGATGAAAAATGACAAAAACAGCTAATAAGACAAAAAAAACGTATATGATAATAGAAATTTTTTTCCGGTATTGAAAAAAGGTTCACCAATCTAGATAGCTTGTCAACGACAGCTTCAAGCTGCAATTTATTTTAAGGTTATTTTTTAGTAAAGTAGGTTTAAGCAGAAAGTATTATTTAACACTTACAAATTTAGTGCGCTTATCTCGTTTGTTCTATTCAACTACCGGAACGGGTTTTCTCCTAACGGCTTTATCCGAACTTTCCAGTGGCTATAGATTAGAATTACGAATAAATCTCTACGTTTACATGTGGTAAGTATGAGTCAACCCTGGTATACTGCTCGCGGAATATTTGCTGGTTCAGTCCCGGAGAAATAAGCTACGAGTAGCTATTTTAGCACAACAACTTGGAGGTAAGTATAACTAGGAGTAAGTATCTTGAAGGTGAGTATAACTTGAAGGTAATTATAACTTTGTGGAAGGATAATAATAATTTTAGGCTTTCTAATTTCAGGAACTCTAGCTACTAATCTAGTTTACAACCGGATGTGAAATGTCTTGAAAAGACGTCAAAATCTCATATGTCGCGACGCTGAAGAATCCGCAACACCGATGAAGCGTCGCCGCCAAACTCCAGTGCAACCAGTTTCCAACAAAAATGTTAGAAAAAAACCTTTCGATTTAGGCAACATTCGATTTTGGCAACACAAAATGTTCGGGCATGTTGCCAAAAACGAACGGAACGAATTTAAATAAATTAAAATTTGTGTAGGGAATTTATTCAAAATAATGCTCATTTTGGAAAAATATTAGTGAATTTTGTGAAAAATATTTGTGAATGTTTAACAAAAATCATGTTGAAAATTTAAAATTTATTCACTTGATAAATTGTTTTGCTTTGCTTTGCTTGTAATTCTCATGATTGCATAAAATGGGTTTTACCGGGGGTCTGTAAATTGTTTCATTTACCTATATGATTGTGCCTTGTATAATATATTAATATCCTCAAAAATGTCTGCAAAATATGAGAGATACACAAACCAGGAATATTTTCCAAATTATCAGCAAAATGGCACAATTTTCCAATATGTTTCGATAATATGCCGCTTTTGTGCCAACCGTTTTCTAAACTTCAATATGTGGATTATTTTTGTTAATGAAAGTCTTAAATCCAATTACATGACCCAGTCCACGCATAGCTCAAATCAGATTGGGGGCCGGACATTCGACCGAAGGCCGATAGGCCGAAAAATGTTAGGCCAATGGTCACTAGGCTGAATGGGTTCGCCATTCAGCCGGCCGACGGATGTTCGGCCGAATAGGACAATAGGCCTAATTGGACATTAGGCCGAAGGTTATTTGGCCGAATATTATTTGGCCGAATATTATTTGGCCGAATGGTCATCAGGCCGAATGGTCATTAGGCCGAATGTTCATTAGGCCGAATGGTGATTTGGCCGAATGGTCATTTGACCGAATGGTCATTAGGCCGAATGGTCGTAAGGCCGAAAGGTCGTAATGCCGAAAGATCCTAAGGCCGAATGTTCGTAAGGCCGAACAGATGCTAGGCCGAAACGTCGTTAGGCCGAATGGTCACTAGGCCGGATAGTCATTTGGCCGAATGGTCATAATGCTGAATGATCGTAAGGCCGAATAAATGCTAGAAGCTCGTTAGGCCTAATGACCACTAGGCCGAATGGTTGTTCGGCTGAATGGTCGTTGGGCCGAATTTATGCTAGGCCTAGGCCTGCATGTTAGGCCGAATGGTCGTTAGGCTGAAAAGTCATCAGGCCGAAAAGTCATCAGGCCGAATGGTCATCAGGCCGAATGGATGCACGGCTGGATTCGACCATTCGGCCTAGTGGCTTCATTTTGTATAGGAGCCCCCCTTTCATAAAAAATGAGATTCTAGAAACTATTATACAAACCATCTTTGACCCGAAAACCCTTGGATACCAAATTTCACTTGATTCCGACCGACCATTCATACGTGATGGTGTTACAAAGAAAACGCCTCCGTTTTTATATATATGAAAAGAAAATCGTTTCCATGCAACTTGTTTGAAATTTAAAAAACAAAACGGATTATTTACAATTTTGTAAAAAGAATTAAATTCTCATCAGATCTAACATTAAATAACAGAATCTGTTGTCAGTCAGTTCTTCCAAAAGTGGAAAAAATTTCAAAACACAAAATTTTAAATCTAAAGTAAGATAGGATTAAAATCTTATTCATATTTAGAGATTCACTAATTGAAATTTACAATTGAACTATGAATGTGTTTTTATGATCAAAAATAATTTAAGATTGGTCAACCAGAAAACAATATGCTGATTTCCGGCTGTTTGCTCAAGTAGAGGATAACTTAAAATGAAAGTGCATCAGAAAAATTGAGTTTAATTAGTTGAAAATTTTAAATATTGAATTTTAAATCACAGACTGAAATTGGAATGGAAAATCATTTGAGTATTGCCGATTTGGCTATAGTAGTTTTTTTAATGTTTGATTTTTTAAAATGAATTACATTTTGGGAAAAAGATGTAGAGTCTTTAAACTTCCGCAAATTTCAATAATGATCGAAAAGCTAACAATAATTTAGTATTGTTCATACTTATGCTTATGCATGCTTTAAAAGTAAGAATTGTAGTTTGTTCGGTTTTATTATTAATCTAGTCCCTATAACTCCAGCTCTCGTAAAAATCGTTACATTTTTTTGAACGTGGAAAAAATTTCATGTTAAAATAATAATGATTGATTTGCTTGTAACTCTTAAGTATTTTCCTTATTCAATAAGTATGAGAAAGCGATGAATTTTGTATTGTAGGCATTTTAGATTTTCCAGGTTAATTCGGACATAAATGGGTTTTCAAATTGAATTGAACTGGACCAGTAAAGCAAATTATGACCTGGCTCAAACAGAAAACTTAAATTGGTCGAAATTTTTCAAAGCAATCTTTATTATTTTTTTTTTAAGTTTAAAAAACGATTCAAACGTTGCTTACAAGTTTCTATAGCTTAGTTTAGCTTAGTTGACTACTCATATCCACAGATTAACAGATTTTTTTGTCCAAAATATGAATGTTTTCATCGTAACCTCGGTCGTGATAGCATTCAGTTTGCCTTTCAAATATTGAAATGATCAAATTGGAATTAAAATTTATTTAAAAAACAGTCAATTTCAGCAATGAATAAAGTTGTATGGATCTGATGCGTACGCCCTGTTGTTGCGATAAAAATGTTGCAAATTTATTAAAACTTTCCTACTGCTTTGTCTGGGAAATGAGAATGCTTCAACAGCTTAAAAATAAAAACAACTGAATTCAATCAATCACCAAAAAAAATTATGATTAACAAATTTCAAAAAAACATTCAAACATGTGATTCTGAAGAAACATTCTATGTTCCAAAACAAAGTAGGAAGTTTCTGATAAATTTTCAATATTTTAGATTTTCAATTTTGAATTTGAGAAAGGCTGCCACTGCTTAAAACGAATCTTTTTTTCAGTTAGTGTACACTTGTTCAGTCTCAAAAATGTTGTGGAGCATAAGATGGATAGCTGAACTGAAATGTGTTAAAAATCCATAAAAAAATATCATCTAAGAGAGAGATGGCAGTTTTTTAATACTTAATACTGGAAATTAATTGACGATAGCGCGGTTTCACGAGACCTGAGTAGGATCATGTGGCAAAATATTTTTGTTACGGCCGATACTTTTGCAAGAAATATGGTCCAATATGTGAATGAAATGCATCAAATCGAACGGTTTTTGAAATCAATTGGTGTTTTTCAAAATTTGTCAATTGATTTTGCATTGACGAATGATTTTCACGACTTCAATGTACTTCTTTTCTACAATGTGTTGTATGAAATTTGCTATGCGCATGCACCTCTTACAATGTATCGCACTTCTTCGGAAAGAGAATTTCCCGAGTGGTTTGATAAGCATCTGATTGCTTTATATAAGAAGAAAAAGAAAGCTTACAACCATATGAAAAAAACTCGGTTGGTCGAGGATAAAGAAACTTATAAAGAGATCCAAAGAATGTTCAAAGAAGCACATCGTGAATCCTATTCGGTATATATTTCAAAAATCGAAAGAAAAATTAAATCCGATCCACGCCAGTTCTGGAAATTCGTCAATTCAAAAAAGAAAAATAAACAAAAGTTCGTGAACATAAAGTATAGAGACAGTACATCTACGGATTCTCAAGGCTCCGCCCAACTTTTTGCCGAATTTTTTAAAACTAGTTACCAGTCATCGGAAGCCTCTGGTTTATTAGTAACTCCACAAGACCCCCTAGTAAATGAGATTAGTTTGACGATTCTCGAAATCGAGACAGGTATCGAAGATCTAGACCCTACTAAATCATCTGGTCCTGATGGAATACTGAACACGTTGATCAAAGCTTGTTGCAGGGAATTGGCGCCCCCTTTGATGTTATTGTTCAATTCATCGCTACGTGCAGGATTATTTCCATCCATTTGGAAGCTATCACGAGTGACTCCAATTCATAAAAAAGGATCGAAACATTTGGCAGAGAACTACAGAGGAGTGGCTATACTCTCAGCATTACCCAAACTCTTTGAAAAGCTAATTTATCAACGACTATATCCTATAATCGAACACAGGATTTCGCCTTGCCAACACGGTTTCTTTAAGAAACGGTCAGTGGTAACGAATTTGTGCGAGTTCACTACCCGTGTATTGGATTGGATGGTTAAGGGATATCAAGTGGACTGCATTTACACTGATATGTCAAAAGCCTTTGACGTAGCAGGAATTGATGAAATCTTGGAAGCGTCCTCAAAAATAGGTATCGGAGGAAACATTCTTAGTTGGATAAAGACCTACCTTATGAACAGACGACAATTCGTATCGGTAAATTCAATCAATTCTGAACCATATAAAGCGTCTTCAGGAGTACCTCAAGGTAGTCATTTGGGGCCCCTTCTCTTCATTATATTGATGAACAGCTTACCAGAAGTGCTTTCGGACGCATTCGTGCTTATCTATGCCGACGATGTTAAATTATTCATGCCTGTTAAAAGGATTAATGATTGCGAAAAACTTCAACGTGATTTGAATGCGTTCACAGATTTTACGACCAGAACAAAACTGAAACTAAACGGCTCAAAATGCGCAGTCATATCATTCACGAGGAGCTTCACACCGATCCAGCATACTTACTCTCTAGGCGGAGAAGACATAAGCAGAGTTTTCAGCGTACAAGATTTGGGCGTTAAACTGGATTCCGGATTGACTTTCAAGGACCACATAAATAGCCTAGTATCAGACGCACTTGCACTTTTTGGAGTGGTGAGGCGGTTTGCTGGAGAGCTGGAAGACCCCTACACAATAAAAAGCCTGTAAGTTAGCATGGTAAGATCGAAATTCGACTTTGCGAGCATAGTTTGGAGACCAATGTACCATGTGCATATAAATCGATTGGAATCCGTCCAGAAGCGATTCGTGAAATTCGCAGTTAGGAATCTTGGTTGGGCAGACGACATGCCAGAGTATAAAAATCTGTGTCACTTGTTGGATCTAGATTTGTTAGAGGACCGGCACCGCATCAACGATTTTTTATTCTTTTTAAAAATAGATCGAGGTATCGTGAATTCGACCTTTTTGAGTTCCCGATTGACGGCTAATTCCAGTACCTTGGCTCTTAGAAGACGTAGACGTTACGCTCTTGAAAATCGAAGAACAAATTACAGTCGCAACGAGCCAGCATTCCGATTTATGAGAGAAGTTAACAGCATTAATAATATTATAGATTTAAACTGCAGTGTTCAAACAGTGAAAAATCAGTATGTGTTATATTTAAGGAGGCAACTATATGTAAGATAATTTTTAAGATATCGGGATGACGGGCTCAGCCTATATATCCATCAATAAAAAATCAAACGTTTTTGAACGCGACTATAGTTTCAATGCACAAACCTACATCGAAATGTTTTATTTTTATTCCTAGCTGATCCCATACGAACTCCGTTTCGCTTTCAACTTGGAATATCTCATGAATAGTTTGTATGAAAGTCAATTGCCAAGCATTTTCCAGATGCACTTCCGAATGCATCTGGATTTTTAGAAGATCACTTTTTCTGTCGTCTGCTACTAAATTTGAAATCAAGAATCAATTGACCGTGCCAAAAAAAACCCGTGTAAAAATTTCGACTCGATCGTTGCATAACAACGTATTTATTGCAAAAATAATATTTAATATGGACGACCTCTTTTGTCGACCCCTGGCAAAATATTTGACATCAGAAATCGATGGCCGGTCCCTGAAAGCTACCGTGTGCAAATTTTCATCCCATTCCCATGTATAATAACGACGATAGTGCAAAAATATTGAATGGTTAATATGGACGACCCCCTTTGCCGGACCCTTACACTGAATTTAACACTAAACGTACCGGAGGCGGTCAAATGACGGTTTTTGAACTTTGATTGATGATTACACCTTATATAGTTTATTTTTCGCAAATTTAACGACAGTACTATTTTTATTTTCAAAATGCAAGTATTTTTGCGTTTTTAAAATTTTTCTAAGTGTTGTGGTTTTCGAATAACGCATGTGGTATACCTATTCATACCGCGAGCGGTCAAATGACGGTTTACACTGTTTTGGCTAAAACTTTCTTGTTTCTCAACCGATTTCTTTAAAATTTATATTTTTGAAAAGCCTATGATGTGACTCAAATATGTTTCTCAGACAATTTTCAGCTACAATAAATTATTTTAAAGTTATGTTAAGTCTAAGAAATTTTTTATGAAAAACATGCTTCAGGAAAATTGCTATAAATCTGTTCATCAGTGCTCGAAAAAAATTTCACTTAATGCATGAGAAAGCTGAAGTTAGAAGCTATATGTTGCACATACGGAAATTTTTATCAAATTTTTTTTAAGATCATGGCCACAAAAAATGTAAAAAAGTTGTGTAAAATCCGTAATTTTCAATCAATCAACCGCCAAAGCTGTTCCTGTTACAGTAGAAAAATTTCAAAAAATGAATTGGAGTGTTGACGTAATTTGTCACATTTTCGCATCTTTAGATTTTTTAAAATACGAAATACATAATTTATGACGAATTTTCAAAGGTAGCTGTTTTTCAAATATTTCATCAATTCGGATTTTTGATACAATTCCTACACCTAAATTCAGCTTTGCACTGGATTTTGAGTATGTTATCGTAAGGTTTAGGCAAAGAAATTATATGCAAAAGAAAGCAAATTTCATACCGGTTCTAGTGATGTAACTTCATTGGCGGTGCAATGCTTAGCAAAAATATGATAAATAAAACAGTTAAGTAGTTTCTGAATTTTGAAAAGTCAGCACAAATTCTTGCTTGGCAGACGGGCGCAGTGGGTGGTAATATATCAAAGCTATTTTGCACACGAAGACGGGTGAAAGGAAACGAAAAAACAAACAAGCATTAGCGCAAATTTTCTGGTTTTACTTTCAGAAGTATATTTATTATATTTTTGTCAAGCATCGCACCGCCAATGTAGTTACATCACTAGAACCGGTATGATATTTTCTTTCTTTTGTATATAATTTTGTTGCCTAAACCTTACGATAACATACTCAAAATCCAGTGCAAAGCAGAATTTAGGTGTAGGAATTGTATCAAAAATCCGAATTGATGAAATATTTGAAAAATAGCTACCTTTGAAAATTCGTCATAAATTATGTATTTCGTATTTTAAAAAATCTAAAGATGCCAAAATCTGACAAATTACGTCAACACTCCAATTCATTTTTTTAAATTTTCTACTGTAACAGGAACAGCTTTGACGGTTGATTGATTGAAAAGTACGGGTTTTACACAACTTTTTTACATTTTTTGTAGCCATGATCTTAAAAAAAAAATTGATAAAAATTTCCGTATGTGCAACATATAGCTTCTAACTTCAGCTTTCTCATGCATTAAGTGAAAATTTTTTCGAGCAGTGATGAACAGATTTATAGCAATTTTCCTGAAGCATGTTTTTTCATAAAAAATTTCTTAGACTTAACATAACTTTAAAATAATTTATTGTAGCTGAAAATTGTCTGAGAAACATATTTGAGTCACATCATAGGCTTTTCAAAAATATAAATTTTAAAGAAATCGGTTAAGAAACAAGAAAGTTTTAGCGAAAACAGTGTAAACCGTCATTTGACCGCTCGCGGTATGAATAGGTATATACAAAGTGTCGGTATGTTTAGTGTTGATACCTGAAATCGATTGCTCGTCCCTCAAAACTCTCGTTACCTATTTGCATCTGAACCCGATGTATAATAACGTCAATATTGCATAAACAGCGAACAGTTAATATGGACGACCCCTTTGGTCGACCCTTGAATTTAATTTGGATAAGTGAAATCAATTTCTTGTCCCTAATAACTCCTATGTGCAAATTTTCATCTCAATCCGATGTATAAAAACGTCAGAATCACTAAGATATTGAAAAGTTAATATGGATGATCCTTTTCGCCGGCCCCTTACACTGAATTTGATACCTGAAATCGATTGCACGTCACCCAAAACTATCGTATACCAATTTTCATCTGAATACGATGTATAATAACGTCAATATTGCATATACAGGGAACTGTTAAATTGGACAACCCCTTTGACTGACCCCTTATACAAAATTTGACACCTGGAATCAATTACTCGTCTTTCAAAACACTTATGTGTCAACACAATCCGACGAAAAGTAACGTCAATATAGGTCTATAGAGGACAAACGAACAAACAAACAAACAAACAAACAAACAAACATACAGAAATTTCTTTATTATATATTTAATTTAGGACTTTTTAAAAACTTATTGGCTTTCGTGTCCGACGATATGTTTTAGCTATAATCAAATCTAACATGAACCTTGCAGTAGGGTTGATCGAGCTTTGATTTTGAAGCTGATTGAACAAAGTTTAAGTGTTTGCTCTCATACATATTTGGTAAAAACATCAACCTGTGTCATTTTTTTTACAAAGTCAAAAAATGATGAAAAAATAACCGGAAATACCGGTTGTTTGCCAGCATTTCCGCTATTGAGAAAATGCACGGTTTTTCCAATTTAACCGGTACCGGTAAAACCGGTTAGACTACCCTAGTTTTGCCATTTTACTATCAAGGTACAAAGCTTCAACTATTGTCATCATTTATGAATTTATTTTTTGGAATTAATAAGAAGTGAACGAGAATCCACTATTTTTATATTTTAGTGGGCTTTAGTTGACTTTCTTAACATTTCTACAATTGAATTATAATTCAAACTAAACTAAATTTTCTCAATGCAAATATTGTTACATATTTGCATTGGTCATTTGAACGATACAATGGTGAAAAAAAGTAAATTTTTTAATATTCAATTACAATGCAATGATTTTTTAAAAGCTATACCCAAAAAACTAAAAGGAAATTTATAATTTCGTTTTCTACTAATAAAAAAATAAAATAAAATGAACTTTTCAAAATCGTTCACAATGTTTTCTCTGATGAATATGTTCAAAAGTACAGAAGATGGCTCGATTTTAATATAAGTAATGTGCTTTATCGATTGATATCCCAATACCGGCATCCAGTTTGCCCTACTTTTGTCACAAGAAGATCAACTTACTGATAGTCGCAATTCGTCTTCTGAACCACTTATGACAGGCAATCAACTTCCTACAGGAAAACCCTACCCTGGTATCTACAATTGAAAACCTTCGAGAGATTCAAGAAGTCCCAATCTTTACAGCACCAGCCATCCAAATCGGAAAGAGCCCTCCCTTGCCAAACGAAATTAGACAAAACTTATCAAAATATGACATCTCGAGAACCAGCTTCATCCCTCCCCAGATCCAAAAACCCGTAGCATAATCAGGCAGCTCATGAATGTTGAACTTCCACCGAACGACCCAAACTGGCAGACCGAAGAAAATCAGTTCAGGGGTCTCAATTGCAGCTCACTCAGTCATGCCACTCCGTTTTTCCATTGTTGGCTACAAATTGTCCCTGATCTTATCGGTCACGTACAGAGACGAACGCTTTCCTGTCCTGTTCCCTCCAGATAGATTTGTTCCTCGAGAAACTGTTTCCATATTGGCCTGGTTTTGGAACTAAACTGCACCTTTCTTAGGGCTATAGGAAGTTTCAACAGGAGGAGGCGTCGCCGTCGTCGTCGTCGTCGTCTCAAAATCCAGGAAGCCAAAAGCAAATCATGGGGTTCCAGTAAATCACCATTAAGGGTCCCTGGCAAACGAAAACGACGACGAAGACGACGAAAGGTTCTGTGATGCAATCGAACTGGGAAATCTATCGTCGTTCCACTCACTTAGGAGTCAAGCGAAATTGACGACTGTTACAGTTTTCAATTGTCTGTAACGGAATGAAGGCGGGTGGGTTGCATTTGTTGGGAAAACGATGGCGACGGTGTAGGAATTATGCCATTGCTGATTATGCTTTGACTGGGTGAATTTTCGTTTCGTTTTCTACGCTTTTTGCGAAGTGTTGGGAACGGAAGTTCAAATTGTCGTGATCAGTAGGACGATCTTTGGGCATCAATGTTGCCTGAATACCTTTGGGAATGTTCAAATCTTAATGAAACAATGGTGCTTTAAATTTACCTGTTTTTCCGAAATATCGTTAGGACAACAAATAAGTTTAATTAATTAGTTAGTGTTCAGTCTGGGGCGCTCAATCCGCTCAATCTCAATTTTTTTTCTACCACCATTAGCATTTAAGACCCAAAAATTTTATTTTTTTTTTCTAATTTTGAAAACTCTTTTGACAAAAAACGAAGAATATTAAAAAGATAAAAGATTAACGGTCTTAAACCTGTGATAAACTTTCTCGAAGACCGCAATTTAAAAACAACATAGACTGCAAAATTTTTTATTTACGAATTTTGAACAAGATGAAGCTATTTTATTCAGTCCTATCTGATTCTGTACGCACTTCGTTTGTCTTTCATCAAAATTCACAATCGTTTTCAATAAAGAGACTATATAAACAAAGCTATCTGATTCATTCAAAATAATGAGCTTGCAACCCTGCTGTAGAGCTGCCTTTAAGACTGCTTGGTTTTGCTCGATTTGATTAACACTGACAGAAAATCAAAAATTCCAATCGTGACATTTCGTCTTCTTGTTTAGTAAAGGCTCGTTAGTTTTCACTAGATAAACCGCACCAGTCAAAATGACTTATTCGACACTTTGTTTGTTGAATATATTTTAACTTTGGTTCAAAGATTTGCAAAAAAAATGCGACTATTCATGAATTTTGAACCTCTAAAAATTTGTGTATTTTTTAAATCACTTTTAAAAAGCGAAATCAATTTCACCATGACACTCAGACCGTGACCAGTCAAAATGACTGGTAATATTCACAATTCTATAACTCAAACAAGGCGCAAAAATTCACTTGCCTCGGGTTTTATTTAAAGTCTACATTCAAAACAAGAAGTCCCAGTTGATTTGTGGTGAGCAGCAGTGTGCCATTCGTTAAAAAATTATTGATTTCGATAAAGTCATAAAGATTTGATGGATAATAAAAAAAAATGCGAAAAACAAATAAGTTGGAACAAATCACAAGAAACATTGAACAAAATCTATAAATCAAGTAACTTTTTGTCGAAAAATTCAATAAAATTAAGAAAATATATGCTGAAAAGACTGCAATCCTCCCCAATCTGTTTTAAAATCTTGTAATCTTGCGAATATTTGATAAAATTTTCAAAATTTCTATAAAATTCATCAAACTTTATTTATTCCCCCCCCTCCCCCTTTCGGGTTTATTTTGGCAATTTCAAAGGAGTGGGTGACAAAAGAAGAAATTGATATTTGTTCCGGCCTTACTGCTCAACTATAATTCAAATTTCAGTCAAAATTTGACGGAATTTTATAAACATTTGTGAAAGTTATGTTAGTTTGAATACATGTCCATTCGAGTAATTTGTAACCGTTGTTACAAAATGCATTAAATCTTTTTTCAATTTTTCTGTATGTAATGAGTAAGCTGTAGTGTATTTTGTTGAATTTATGTGTAGGAAGTAGGGATTATTCTTTATATTAGCTAGAATGGGGATCTTTAAATAAACAAAAACATATATTGTTAGTTTTAGACGAGCGGGCTTCATAGAAGGTGTTCATGGTACTATGAACAATGGGGGTGGTCCGCCATATTGGGTGGCTGAACAAGGGTTGGCATAGGAGGATGGGCAAAGAGGAAGATGACTCAGCTTCCGTTATGTGTCATTTTCATCTTGGCGTTCGTGTGTGAAAGTTGTGAGTGTCCTAAGTAAATGTGTTGTATGTAAGTGGCCTTAAGAGTCCGACAACCTTGGATCATTCAGGTAAAATTTTCGTATGAAGGGGGGAAATGGTCCATTATGTTAAAAACCGGTTCATTTTATAGGACCTTGTAATCCTTGATTGGTTTTCTAAAAGAAAACCACGACCTCACACCACGCACGAGTCGGCCTAGGCAGTCTTTGACTGTCTACGCCTAACCCGTAAAAGACCTGTCTCTCTGGTCCCGTGGGACCATAAGTACCAAGGAGAGTTGTCTCAGGCCCAAGGGCCTTAATCGCTCAGGAGACCCCCTCTCGGCGCGACCAATACGGCCTTGCTGTGGTCCGCCGATCGCATCAACGAGGGAAGACGCCAGCAAGCCAACTCCAGCAGTCCAAAAACTTCATTTTGGACAGTCAACCCAAGCCACAAAACGAACTCTTGGTCATCCAAGCAAGAGTTCAACAGCAGATCGACAAGTCATCGAGCATCGATACACCGAGCAGGATCCTGTAGCGCGCCAACGAGTACCCAAAGAAAATCCGTCGACATTATGTACAGTGTACATTGTACACCCCATTTATGAAGTGCCCCTGAACCACACTACACACCCACACCCACACTTCTTGAAACGAAAAATAAAACCCCAGAATTTGCTAAAGAATAAAATCTTTCAGTTTCAACTCAATTAAACTGTTTTGATTTGGCAAGAAACTCCACAGCTAACTCCGTAAATTTTGTTCCGCGTTCCCTCCGGGTACCCAGTAGTAGGCCACCCTGGGACACAGTTCAAGGGTCTCCTGCTGCTGAGCTAGTTTTCCGGGAGTGTTGGACCGACAGGTTTTAAATTGGAATAATTTGTTTGAAAATATCTTGTATAAAAAATTAAAACAAATTTCAACATGGGTGCACGGAATGACTGCAAATTCGCCATAGTAAATTATATACAGTGAAATAGTTCTCATCTTACTTCAGAGTTTCAAATATTTTCAATTAGATTTTTGGAAAGAATAATATTAAATTCACTTTATATGTCACTAGCTGACCCAGTGTGCTTTGCTACACCTTTTAAAAATCAATAAATTGTGTGAACATAGTTTCATTATAAATAAGTTTTTGATATCTTCACAACGAAAGCTTTCTCATCACATGTTTTCCAATGATTGTTTTGAAATATGATATTAAGTACTCGATTTTATTTGCCTGTCTCCCCTGCTATATGAGGAGGTTCCATGAACTGCCATAACAACATTTTTCGTGGTAAAATATGGTTTCTCATGCTTGAAAAGTTTTTTAAACTATGCGATAAAAGCTCCCCCAGTCCTGGCTCTGTACTGTATGGAATTGTTCCTTCAAAAGATATACAAATTTTTTGTACTCGAATACTTTTTCTTCCAAATTCGGTTCCATTTATTGGATAAGTTTTCAAGTGATACGAAAAATTGTCGGAACTCCTTTTCCCCCTCTCTTGACCCCCACTGAAAGGTGGAAAGGTTTTAATAACCATAGAATCATTTCTCGTACTCTTATACTTTCCCCTGCTAAATTTAATTAAATTTATTTGATGAGCTCTTGAATTTGTCAAAACAAACGTACGGCACTTCTCTTATCTTTCCCTCCCGTGAACCAAATCATCTTGAAAATATGTCTTGAAATTAAATACTCTTTCCGATTTGTTACCATTTGCTAAATTAGCATTTGAGTTATAAAAAAAAATTGTATGAGAGCTCCTCTTCCACCTCCCTATCTATTCAGTGATCCAAAAATATTGTATGAAAACCTCCCACTTCTTTTCCCTCTTACCGTTGGAGAGAGGGAGGGGTCTCAAAACATTAAAAAAAAAACATTTCTCGTACTCGAATATTCTTCCCTAATAAATTTTGTTTTTTTTGTTCGATTAGTTCCCGAGTAGAGGATTAAACTGTAAGAGAAACCCCCCTCCCCCTTCTTGTCTCACCAATGAAAGGACAGATGTGTCTCAAACATTTTGACTCGTAGCCTTATACCTTCCGATGTGAAATTTTGATTTGTTTGTCGGATTAGTTATAATGCAGTTTATAATGCATTAAATTGTATGAAAGACCCCTTTATATCTCCATAATTAAAAAATTATGGAGTCCCAAAGATTCATAGAAACATTTCTCGTACCCAAATAACCACCCATGTCAAATATAGTTCCATTAGCTTGATTAGTTCTCGAATTTAGCATAAATTTGTATATAAGGCCCCTCCCTCTTTTCTATCTCCACACTGGAAGAAGGGAAGAGTCTCAAATTATTATTGAAATATTTTTCCTACCCATATACCCTCGCATGCCAAATTTGGAAGGATACCAAAAGATTTTTGGAACATTTATCGTTACGAAATTCCATTTATAATAGATACATTTCTCGTATCCACATACCTTCACATGCCATATATGTTTCCATTTGCTGGATCAGCTCTCCAGTTATACTGAAAATTGTGAGGGAGACCCCTCCTCCCCGTTTTCATCCTGCTCTTTGAAGGAGTGAGGGATACCAAATATTCATAGAAGCATTTCTCATACCCAAATATCGTTCCATGCCAAATTTGGTTCCATTTGCTGTTATAGTTCTCGAGTTATGCAGTTAAAATTGTATGAAACACCCCTCCCTCTTTCCGTTCTCCCATCTAGGAGAAGGAAGGGGTTTCAGACAATAATTAGAACATGTCACGTTCTTAAATACCCGCCCATGCCAAATTTTGTTCCTTTCGCCTAATTAGTTTTTGAGTTATGTAAAAAAATATAAAAGAGGCCCTCCCCCCCCTTTATATCTCCTTACTGGAAAGAGGGAGGGGTCTCAAATAATCATAAAAATAGTTTTTGTATCTAAATACCCTCTCATGCCAAAGTTGATTCCATTTGCTTTATAAGTTTTGGAGTTATGTAAAAAATATGAAAGAGGCCTCCTCCCCCTTTCTACTAGAAAGAGGGAGGGGTCTCAAATAATCATTGAAATATTTTTCGTATCCAAATATCTTCCCATGCTAAATTTGGTTCCAATATCTTGATTAGTTTTCGAGTTATATGGAATATTGTAAGGTAGTCCCCCTCCCCCCTTCATATCAACCCGCTGAGAGAAGGGAGTGGTACCAAATACTCATAGAAAAATTACTCGTTCCCAAAATTGGCTTGATTGGTTCTCGGGTTATGCAAAAAATTGTCATTTGTTTGGGAGGCCCTTCCTCCCCCTTCATGAGAGAGGGAGGAGTCTCAAACCATAATAGGAACCTTGCCCTGCCTCCAATACCCCCACCTACCAAGTTTCACGCAAATCGGTTCAGAAGTTTTCGAGTCTGTAGGGAACAGACAGACAGCCGTCTAAAGAGCTAGAGAGCTGAAATTTGGCATGGATGCTCATTAGGACCAAGAATGATGGAAAATGTATACAGATTTTTGATCATCCCTTCTGAAGGAGGACGTCCATTCGAGATAAACATTGTTTTCGCGTTATTGACGTAACTTTTCGTCGGATTATGTTGAAAATTTGCACATGAGTGTTTTGAATGACGAGCAATCGATTCCAGGTGTCAATTTTTTTGTAAGGAGTCAGCCAAAGGGGTCGTCCATATTATCTGTTCGCTGTTTGCGATATCGACGTTATTTTGCATCGTATTCAGATGAAAATTGGCAGACGATTGGTTTGAGTGACATGCAATCGATTTGAGACATTAATTTTAGTGTAAGGGACCGGCGAAAGGGGTCGTCCTTATTAACTTTTCAATATCTTAGTTACATTGACGTTTTTATACATCGAATTGGGATGAAATGTTGCACATAGGAGTTATTAGGGACAAACAATTGGTTTCACTTCTCCAAATTAAATTCAGGGTCGGCCAAAGGGGTCGTCCATATTACCCAGTTAATGCGATATTGTCGTTATAATACATCGGATTCAAATGAAAATTGGTACACGAGAGTTTTGAGGGATGAGCAATCGATTTCAGTTATTAAACTCAGTGTAAGGGGCCGGCTAAGGGGGTCGTCCATATTAACCTTTCCATATTTTTACAATTTCGTCGTTATTATACATCGGATTCTGATGAAAATTTCCACACGGTAGTTTTCAGGAACGGGCAATTGATTTCAGATGTCAAATGTTTTGCTAGGGGATGACGAAAGAGGTAGTCCATATCAATTATTTTTTCACTGTTTTTAGCAATATCGATGTTATTATGGAATGGATTGCTTTGAAAGTTTGATCACGAGAGTTTTGAGGGAAGGGCAATCGATTTTCGATATAAAAAATTATCTATAAGAGGCCACCGAACTTTTTGGCAATAATTGCGGTGTTATGCAACGATCGAGTCGAAATTTATACGCGGTGGTTTTTGGCACGGTCAATTGATTCCTTTTTTTTTTTTTTTTTGCAATTCATTTATTTGATACGGCTCGTTACCTTACAGTTTTAATGAGCCAAAATCTGTTTTTTGTTTGTTTAACATGGGTTTCTTATGTCTACTTTACAATATTGTTGAGAAGAAAAATAGAAAAAGGATTATAGATGAAGATCGATAGCTTTTAGAAAAAGATATATTTCGTACATATAGTCAAGGTCCATCGCAGCTAACACATCTCTCACTGGAACATCAGGTTGTTTCCCTCGGGCCCGAAGGGAATCTTCTAAATTCGCTCTGGCGACAGAATGGACCTCACACGACCAAACAATATGATCGATGTCATGATAACCCTGACCACAAACACAGAGATTGCTGTTAGCGAGATTTACACGATAGAGTAACGCATCCAAGGCGCAGTGATTGGACATGAGACGAGAAAATGTTTTAATAAAATCTCGACTCAAGTTCAATCTCCTGAACCACGGTTTAAGGCTTACTTTTGGAATAATTGAGTGGAGCCACCGACCCAACTCATCTGCGTTCCATTTGTGCTGCCAGTTGATGAGGGAGTTTCTACGGACTAAAAAGTAAAATTCGTCAAAGGCAATTTGACGCTGATAAACGTCGCCTTCAATCGCACCCACCTTTGCGAGTGAGTCTGCCTTCTCATTGCCCGGTATTGAGCAATGTGAAGGGACCCAAACAAAGGTGATCAAGAAGCAGCGTCTGGATAAAGCACTCAGTGTTTTCCGTATCTTCTCGAGAAAGAACGGAGAGTACTTTTTTTTCATTGAGCGAATAGCTTCGATGGAGCTGAGGCTATCTGTTATGATATAGTAATGTTCAGGTTGCTGTAATGTAACGCTTTCCAGTGCCAAGTAAATAGCCGCTAATTCAGCGATGTACACTGAGCACGGAGACTGAAGACGGTAAGATATGCTGGAAGATTCGTTGAACACTCCAAATCCGGTGTTATCATCTATAAGGGAACCATCAGTAAAGTACATTTTATCAGCAATGACGTGTCCATACTTTGCATTAAAAATACTAGGAACAATATGAGAACGATGGTGATCCGGAATTCCACGAATTTCATGCTGT
This sequence comes from Uranotaenia lowii, assembly GCF_029784155.1. Taxonomy (NCBI): domain Eukaryota; kingdom Metazoa; phylum Arthropoda; class Insecta; order Diptera; family Culicidae; genus Uranotaenia; species Uranotaenia lowii. The sequence continues at coordinate 328,190,183 of NC_073692.1, read as the reverse complement.
AAGGACAAATCAAACTGGACAGAGGAGATGTCGTAGTCAGGGTGAAAAACACGAATGGAAGTAAACGACGAAGGATTAACCTGCATAGACATGAATTCATGATATATGGTCATATATCTTGTTTGAAGGTTTTGCTCAAGTAGCTGTTCGAAATTAGCAATCACCAATGGGTTCATGACCTCACACCTGATGAGGAACCGGAGAGATAATGAATAAAATCGATCTCTCAGTGGGAGTACGCCTGCCAAAACCTCGAGACTCATGGTATGAGTAGAGGGCATACAGCCCAACGCGATGCGTAGACAGCAATATTGGATCCGCTCGAGTTTGATGAGGTGCGTTTTGGCAGCTGATTGAAAACAAAAACTACCGTACTCCATCACTGAGAGGATGGTTGTTCGATATAACTGGATAAGATCTTCTGGATGGGCTCCCCACCAGGTGCCGGTAATCGAACGAAGAAAATTAATCCTTTGCTGGCATTTTTTCTTCAGATACTCAACATGAGCTCTCCAGGTACACTTAGAATCAAACCAAACCCCGAGATACTTAAAACACCTTGATTGTGTGATTGTTCTACCTAGGAGTTGAAGCTTAGGTTGAGCAGGTCTATGTTTCTTAGAGAAAACAACCATCTCCGTTTTCTGAGGGGAAAACTCAATCCCAAGCCCCAAAGCCCAGGAAGACAATCTGTCTAAAGTATCTTGTAAAGGTCTGTGCAGATGAGACTCTGTAGATCCTGTTACAGATACAACGCCATCATCTGCAAATTGTCTTAGAGTGCAACCTTCAGAGAGACAACTGTCGATGTCACTTACGTAGAAATTATACAAAAGAGGACTCAAACATGAACCTTGGGGTAGGCCCATGTAAGAAGTCCTTCTGATTGTAATATCTCCTTGAGCAAAATTCAGATGTTTCTCACAAAGTAAACTGTATAAGATGTTGTTCAAAAGCGGTGGCAGACCTCGGGAGTGCAGTTTTTCTGACAAAACCTCAATTGAGACAGCATCAAAAGCTCCCTTTATGTCTAAAAACACTGAAGCCATTTGCTCACGTTTTGCGTACGCCATCTGTATCTCTGAAGAGAGCAAGGCAAGACAATCGTTTGTCCCTTTGCCCCTACGAAACCCAAATTGAGTATCTGAAAGGAGGCCATTAGTTTCAAACCATTTATCGAGGCGCAACAAGATCATTTTCTCCATCAATTTCCGTATGCAAGACAACATCGCTATTGGGCGGTACGAATTCGGATCGGATGCGGGTTTTCCGGGTTTTTGTATAGCTATGACTTTTACTTGCCTCCAATCTTCTGGAATAATGTTATGCTCCAGAAATTGATTAAATAAATTCAACAAGCGAAATTTGGCGGCATCCGGGAGGTTTTTCAACAAGTTGAATTTAATTTTATCAATTCCTGGAGCTGAATTATTACAAGAGAGAAGGGCAATTGAAAATTCTATCATCGAAAAGCTGGAATCAAGATCGCACCTAACTGATGGCACTTCTCGGATAATCTGTTGCACAGGAGTGGAATCGGGGCAGACTTTTCGTGCGAAATTGAAAATCCATCTGTTCGAATGCTCTTCACTTTCATTCGTTGAGGATCTATTGCGCATACTTCGTGCCACTCTCCACAAGGTACTCAACGACGTTTCCCGTGACAGTCCACCCACAAAATTACGCCAATACGCTCGTTTTTTTCCTTTGATCAGCTTTTTGAATTGATTTTCAAGCGTGGAATAAGCATGAAAAGAGTCGAGAGTTCCATGTTTCCGAAATGCTTTAAATGCATAAGATTTGTTCTTGTAAAGCTCGGAGCACTGATTGTCCCACCATGGATTAGGAGGCCTTCGACGTATGGATGAGTCTGGAATGGGTTTTGTTTGAGCGTGGACCGCACTATCGTAAATAACGTGGGAAAGGAAGTTATACTCCTCCAGAGGGGGTAAAACATGTACAGAATTGATCGCTGTGACGATCCCGTCCGCATAAATCCTCCAGTCGATGTGTCTTGTGAGGTCATAAGCCATCCTTATTGGAATAGCGGAACTGACTCCATTGGTGATTGCAATTTGAATAAGCAAATGGTCACTACCATTGGGATCATGTATCACCTTCCACTGGCAATCTAATGATAGTGAATTTGAGCAGAGTGAGAGGTCAATTGCACTTTGTCTAGCAGGCGGTTTTGGTATTCGTGTTTTTTCACCGGTGTTCAAAACGGTTAAATTAAAACTGTTGCAAATATCATAAATAAGAGGCGAACGATTATCGTCAATTTGTTCCCCCCAGGCAGTTCCATGTGAGTTGAAGTCACCCAGGATCAACCTTGGCTCAGGTAGCACTGAGCAAAGGTCCTCTAGGTGCTTGCAACTCACAGAAACTCTCTGAGGCCAGTACAAACTGACAACACTTAAGTCCTTTCCCCTTACGTTAATATGACATGCAACAGCTTCAATCCCACCACAAGATGGAAGTTGGATTCTATAAAATGTATGGCACTTTTTGATCCCCAAAAGTACCCCGCCATATCCGTCGTTGCGATCTAAACGAACAATGTTAAAATCGTGGAATGAGATATTAGAGTCTGAAGAGAGCCATGTTTCGGACAATGCAAAGATATCACAGTTAGTTTCGTGAAGGAGAAAGTTGAACGGATCCAATTTCGGAATAAGACTGCGACAATTCCACTGTAAAACAGTGATATCTCCGACCTCTCGGCATAAATTAGCCATCGATAGAGATGAACATTGAAAGGAGGGGCCAAGTTTGCATCATCTGCTGGAAAAGTGTCTTTATAATGGGAAGCATTGCAGAAACAATACTTCTAATAGAGTCTGAGATATTGAAAATAGAGAATAATCCATTCACTATATCTGAAAATTTAAAAAGTCCTGTTTGTGCTGTTGATGTTGATGGTAGTACATTGGGATTGGAGGCTTTTGATGTACCGGCGATAGCAGGATCGTTAGAACGGGAACTCATACCGCGTAGTCCAGGAGGGACTTGTTTATCCTTTTCAGTTGTAGAAGATTTTTTTTCGAGGATGAAGGAGGGGTTCATAGGCGAAATTTTTCTAGAGATTTTTGGAGCAGACACTTTTTTGCGCTTTCTTGAGTTTTCCATGACAAATGTCGTTCCTTCGCCAGCTGAATCCGAATCTTCATCATCAACTGGCAGCACATTAAAAACATTTTCAGATTGAATTTGGGTCGGTGGAGAGGCGCTCTTTAAGATGGCGGCGTATGATCTTTTTGATCGTTCTGTCAAAGAGCGCCTCTGCTTATCCCAGCGGCTCTTAAATGCCTCGCACGCTGCAATATCATGCGGAGATCCTCCGCAATACACGCATTTTTGATCCGTTGCTGAGCACGCTCCTGCTGCATGGGTTTCTCCGCAACGTGAACAGCGCGACCTGTTACAGCAATGTGATGTGGTGTGCCCAATTTTTTGGCAATTTTCGCAGTTCATCGGCCGAGGCACAAAGAGCCGCACGGGAAGCCTCCATATTCCATCAATAAGAACATAGTTTGGGAGAGCTGTTCCTCCAAAAGTAACGCGAAACGAGGCTGACGGTGAGAACACTTTTTTACCGTTTACAACGGTAGCAGTCATAAGTTGTCGACAGTCCACAATCTTGATGGAAGTTCCATCAAGATTCCTGAACTTACCGACACCATTGCTGATAATGTAATCAGCCGTTAGACTCGTCTCGGTTATAACGCCCTCGATTTCTACGTTCTTAGATGGAATGTAACAATCGTACTCTAGCGTGAAATGCTCGCTAACAGCAATTTCGTTAGCGGCTTTGAGGTTATTCACAACAACTCTCAACTTGTTCGGTCTCACCTTCACTATGTGGGATACGGAAGTCCACCTGGCCAGATCTTTCGTAATCTGAACCACATTGAGAGCTTTACCTCTTGGCTTGGGCCGGATAAAAACAACCCACGGTCCAGAAAATGATGTGTTGTCTGAATAAACCCTGATGCGAGGTGTCGTTGGAGCAGGTTGAGACTCCATGTGTTCATTTTCGGCACTTTTGTCAGCACCGGATGAATCACCTGAAGCCTCACCTGTGTCCGACTTCTCCTCCTCACCCATTTTTAATTACGAAAGTAATAGTACTTTCGTAATTAAAAATGAGTAGAGATCTTATATGTACGAAATGGAAAATATAGTAGAAATACAAAAAGGATAGAATATATGGAAATAAGTAAAGAAATAAAATAAAACTAAGTACAATATTTGTAAATATAAACTTTTTTTTTTTGACCCACTGTGTTCAGTCCGCGAATTCCAAAGGGTGTGCTGGATGAGGCTGCCTTTATCGATAAATGCTCTGCTTTGTTATCCAAACAATAGCACGTCAATGGATACCGGTCTGGGGTGATCGATAACAGCTTGCTGATAAGTCGTCCTCCTGTCTAATTGGTGGTTTCTTCCGTCGTCCAAACAAATTTGGGGCCACCTATTAGGTGGCTGGAACTCTTCACTGGTGCCACAAAAGGCAAAACCCAGCTACGTCACCGAAAAAACAATTCGTCACAAAAAAAAAAAAACGATGACCTTGAACCACTGTTGCACACTTTGAGTGAAATTTTGACTATCAAAATCAATCGCGACTGTTCGAGCCGAGTGCTTGAATCCGAATGAATTGATTCCTGATTTCGAAGTTGGTAGCAGACGACAGAAGAAGTGACCGTCCAACATCACGAAACGAGTTCTGATTCAAATAACGGTACAGCGGAACTCAGAGAGTAGATTTTATCTACAGTCCCGTCAGAGTAATTTTTTTTTAGTTGACAAAATGCGTTTACATTTACCAGTATTCAACATTTTTCCCACTGATATATAAATGCCTGAAACAAAATTATTTCTGTGGTAAAACCAACAGACGTAGTACCTCGTGAAATTTTGAAATCTACCACTGGAAAAACCACAAAAAAAAGATTTGTATTAATTACCGTAAACTGGGGGAACTTTGATCAGCGGGGTAACTTTGATCAACATGAAATTTTGCAGATAATCATCATTAACTAAGTATAAAGTTAAAATATCTGAAAATTGTTTACTAGGTTTGAAAGCCTGTAATTTGAGATACAAATGAGCTAAATTTGGTTTTTATTAGGAGATTTTTTATATTACTTATACTATATTTTTAAAATCTTAAAATATCCGGTTTTTCGAAGGCTCACAAACGAACATCTCTCCTGATCAAATTTAAGCATTTAGGAGCAAATGGGTTGTTCAATGTGAAAGTTCAACTATTTTTCTTGGTTTAGGTTAAGTTAAAGTGGTTATTTTTATGGTCATTTGATGATAATTTTTGGATTTAAAAAAAAAACGGTCATTTTCCATGAAAAAGCCTGTATAGGAAAAATGGCTAAAAACCCTATCAAATGGTAAAGTTTGAAGGAAAAAAGAACATGGGAACAGTACGAGGACTAAGAGAATTGTATGAAGGTAAAATTTTATTTGATTTAGAGGCCAAAAAATATTGAGAAATGTTTACAATTTTTGCCCCTAAATGTATGCAGCAACATTATCCATCTTTCGAGTATATTTGTTTTTGATAGAAAACGTTGAACAATTCAATTGAGTCCAAACAAAAATTACTGTTATCGATGTTTTGAGCCTGCTGTGCTTAATGGCATCAAAACAATAAATTTGGAGATGTTGAGATACGTAAAAACCATAGTGATCAAAGTTACCCCGAAACTCGAAATCTGGTTTTGTAACAAACATTTAATTATGACCACAAATGTCGTTTGAATTTACTGCAATCCATGATCATGATTAAAACTCCTCACCTCAGTAAGGGTTTTAAAGCTTTTATGTATTACGAAAAAGCAACCCCTTTCAAAATATTCTAAAATGAATGAAAAAAGTGATCAAAGTTCCCCCAGTTCAGGTACGTGTGGTTCAGAGTGACCAAAATTTATCACGGTGCTTAGAACAACTCCAAGAAATTTAAAACTAAGCTACTTGGAAAATTTGTCATATTATAGAAGAGATTCTTCTCTATTCAACGCACTTTCAGGAAAAACCGATAAGAGGATCAACAAACAAACTACACTCGCACAATTTCCAAGTTAACGCTGATAATTTTTTCCAAAAACTATCTATATCTATCTATATATATAAAAATGAATTTCTGTCTGTCTGTCTGTCTGTCTTTCTGTCTGTGCCCTATTGACTCTGAAACTACTGAACCGATATACGTGAAACTTTACAGATGGGGGTATTGGAGGCCGGGGAAGGTTCCTATTATGGTTTGGGACCCCTCCCCCTAACAGGAAGGGGGGAGGGGCCTTTCAAATAAAAGACAATTTGTTACATAACTCGAGAAATAATCGAGCAAATGGTATGAAATTTGGCATGGGGTGGTATTTGGGAACGGGGAATATTTCAATGAATATAAGGTACCCCCCTCTCCTCTCAGTGGGGTGAAAGGAAGGGGGGAAGGGGGCTACCTTACAATTTTTCATATAACTCGAAAACTAATCAAGATATTGAAACCAAATTTGGCATGGGAAGGTATTTTGATACGAAAAATATTTCAATGATTATTTGAGACCCCTCTTTCTTTGCAGTTGAAAGGGGGAGGGGCCTCTTTCATATTTTTTTTACGTAACTCAAAAACTAATAAAGCAAATGGAACAAAATTTGGCATGGGAAGGTATTTGGATACAAAAATATTTCTATGATTATTTTGGACCCCTCCCTCTTTCCAGTAGGGAGGAATAAAGGGGGAGGTGCCCTATTTTTAATTTTTTACATAACTCAAAAACAAATCAAGCAAATGGAATTAAATTTGGCATGGAAGGATATTTGGGAACGTGACATGTTCTAATGATTGTTTGAGACCCCTTACTTCTTCCAGCGGGGAGAAAGGAAAGAGGGAGGGAAGTTTCATACAATTTTTAACAAATAGAACCAAATTTGGCATGAAACGATATTTGGGTACGAGAAATGCTTCTATGAATATTGGGTATCCCATACTCCATCAAAACGGTGGAGGAAAAGGGGGAAAAGAGGTCTCCCTTACAATTTTTAGTTTAACTGGAGAGCTGATCGAGCAAATTGAACTATATTTGGTATGTGAGGATATTTGGATTCGAGAAATTTTTCTGTTATAAATTGAAGCCCCACCTTCTTCCAGTGGAAAGATATAAAGGGGGAAAGGGGGGCTTCCATACAATTTTTAGCATAACTCGAGAATTAAAAGATCAAATGAAATAAAATTTGGTATCAAGAAGAATTTGAGTACAAAAAATACTTTTATGAATATTAAGTTCTCACACCTCCATTCAATGGGGAGAACGGAAGGGGGATGCTTCTTCCTTCCAAGTTTATGCATAACTCAAGAAGTTACAAAGCAAATAAATTCAAATTTGGCATGGGATGGTATTTCAAGGGGGAGAAAGTAGGGGGTTCCATAGAAATTTTATTGTAAAGCTTTAAAACTTATCAACCAATGAAACTATATTTGATATAATAGGATTTTCGGGAACGAAAAAAAAATGGTATTATAAAGATCACGACCTCCATTCAACAGGGGGTGAAGGGAATGACAGGGGGGCTCTCTTATCAGTTTTTTAGCTTAAATCCAGAACATACCAAGCAAAAACAAACATTTTTTATTAGTTAGATTGTTTGAGTTTGATTAATTTGTGATCCTTCTTTTTTAGGGCGAAGCTTAAAGAACCAGATGAAAATTATCAGATCTTTAACCCAAATTTATAGATCAGGATTCAGAATATTATTTTAAGTTATTTTTGTGTTGCAATCCGAAACTTCAGCTGCAGCTCTCATTTTTGAGCGGTTGCTTATGAATTATGTTATAGTTTGACTTAAAATGATGCCAACAAAACAATGAAAAAATCTGAAAATATGATTCGATTTTGAAAGGGGTAGCAAAGCACACCGGGCCAGCTAGTCTTTATATATAAAAATGAATTTTTGTCTGTCTGTCTGTCTGTTCCCTATAGACCCGGAAACGACTGAGCCGATTTGCTTGAAACTTGGCCGGCGGGGGTACTGAAGGCCGGGGAAGGTTCCTTTTATGGTTTGAGACCCCTCCCTCTAACAGGAATGGGGGAGGGGGTCTCTTAAATAAAAGTTTTAAGTCTTAATAACTCTAGAACTGACTAAGCAAGTCATTCCAAACTTGGTATGGGTTCTTGGGTACAAGGAATGTTTCTAAGAATATTTGGTACCCTTCCCTTTTTCCAGTGAGGAGAAAGGAACGGGGGGAGGGGGCCTCCCTTACAATTTTTCACATAACTGGAGATCTAATCAAGCTAATGGAACAAAATTTGGCATGGGGGATAGTGGAATACGAAAAACAGTTTCATGATTATTTCAGAACCCTCCCTCCTTCCATTGGAAATACAGGAAGAAGGGGGGGGGGGCTTCAATCCCTATTTTATTACCTAACTTGAAAACATTTCAAGCAAATGGAGCTAAATTTGACTAGGAAGGGTAGTTGGATACGATGAATTGTTCTATAAATATATGGTACCTCTCCCTCCTTCCAGTAAGCAGATAGAAAGTGGGGAGGGACCTCAGTTACAATTTTCAGCATGACTGCAAAACTAATCAAGCAAATGGAACCAAATTTGACGAGGGAAGGTATTTGATTATGGGAAATGTTTCTATGGTATTTTCAGAACCCCCCGTTCTTCAAGTAGGAAAATCTTAAGGAAGGAGGGTGCTCACATATAATTTTTACCATCACTCGGAAACTTACCTAGCAAATGGAACGATATTTGGCTTGGGAGGGTATTTGAGCACAAGGAACGTTTCTGCGAATATTCGGTACTACTGCCTCCTTCCAGTTGCATGATAGGAAGGAGAGAGGGGGGCTCTTTTACAATTTTTCGCATAACTCGAGAACTAATCAAGCAATTGGAAATAATTTTGCCATGGGAAAGCATTTGGATACGTAAAATTGGTGTTTGCTCATTTGAAACTTTTTTTCTCCTTCAATTGGGGATACAGTTAGAGAAGACGGGAGCTCACATACGATTGTTTTGCATAAACCAAGAACTTATTTAACAAATGGAACCAAATAACCATACAATCGAGCAAATGGAACAGAATTGAGCAAGGGAGTGTATTTGAATACATGGAATGTTTGATCTTGACTCCCTCCTACCAGGTAGGGGATAGGTAGGAAGAGGGGCTTCGATACAAATTTTATAGCATAACTAGACAATTAATAATGCAAACGAACCAACTTTGGCATGAGAGGGTATTCGAGAACGAGATAGGTTTTTTTTTTTCAGGGGGTTTAGCACCCCTTCCTCCATTCAGTGGAACGATATAAAGTGGGAAGAAGGTCACTCATATAATTTTTGTTTTAATTTCTTCTTAACTTAACGGGCAATGTTTCTTCGATGAAATGAGAGACCTTTCTCCTGCCAGAGGGGAGATACGAATTGGAGAGAGGGTGACCCATTTTTTAAATAACTCGAGAACTTATCAAGAATGAAGCCATATATGACATGGGATCGTATTTGTATTCAAGAAGTGTTTTTTTGATGTTATGAGACTCTCTTTCCTTCCATTATGGATGAAGGAATGGAGGAGGAGGTCACTCTCACAATTTGTATAGTAATATGCAAACGAATAGGTAAAATAAGTGTCCCGTGACGATATTTTGTTACAAAATATGTTTCTAGGATAGTTTGATACCCTCTCCACATTAAAAAGTGACAGCCAAGGTTCCATATTTAAAAAAAATTATTTTGATATAAGTTATTAACTCATATAGCAAAGAAATCCGGAGACATAAAAAGGATTCAAAAACTAAATAAAAAAAAATATTCAAATTTCAAAATAAACAAAGTTGCAATTTTATTTAAAAAAAAACATTAACATGATTATGAAATTGAATTTAGAATGTTGAGCAAATCAATGGAAAGTTAAATAACCAGGTAACACAAATTTCAATAATTTCTGGAAGGTGTAGCAAAGCACACCGGGCCAGCTAGTAAATAATAAATTTTTAAGCTAAGATGTGTTGAGATTCCATAAAAAATAATTTCTTTAATTTAAGTACAATGAGTTGAATTAAAAATGTTAAAGTTTTTCAAAAAATTTCACTTGTTGATAGAAATGCAGTCCCGGATATCAAATTTCAATAAGATTAGACAAAGCTTGTCGAATAACACCAATTTTGACCGAGTTTTTGCACTTTAATTGCAAAATCAAACAAATTTACAAATAGAGTAAGGTGTAAAAGGTGTAAGGTGAAAAAATATGAGTCGGGGAAAAGTACGTTTTGAAATCACCACAAACCGAGAACGGTGAAAAATTTAAACTCTGGCGTGAATTGACAATGATGTAGACCGCCTACAATTGAGACCTAATTTTACTTTCATAAAAGTCAAAAATATTCTGAAAAATGGGGTAATATTGTTTTTTCGAAGGCAATCAATATTCTTGTTTTCCTTTAAAATGATAATGTGTCTTTTTAATCGTTTTTATTTACCATCAAATGTCGAAGAAAGAATTTCATTTCTGTGTCTCTGCTTTGCACAATAAACACTGTGGGCCACAAGAAATTTTGAAGGGGCCATGGAACAAGTGAAATCTGTAATCCAATTATTTTCAATTTTTATTAAGAAGAACGATAAAAGCAATAAGAATGAAATAATGTTTTTGTATTTTTTTTGAAAAAAAGAACACCTGCAAAATTTTCAAAAAACAAAAACAAAATAGGACATTAAGTTTACCCCACCTTACTCTATTTGTATTTTCATTCCTAGTTTGAATTTTATCAAAATCAGGTAAATTATTTTTTGAAAACTTGAAATAAAATTTATTTTGATAAAAAAAAACAAGTGTATTTCTTCATGATTTTTAATTAATAATTTTGATATTGACAGACATTGGAGCAAATGTTTCGGATTTGCTCGGTCCGAAGTTGCGAAGAGATCTGGAAAGCTAAGGATAGAACAATTCCGGATTTTGTGGTTCCAAATTTGTTTATGAGTATTAAAATTCGATGTGTGTGATGAAAAAGTCGGTTTCTGTAGCCTGTTTATTGTTACTGAACTTCTATTTGGACCATCTTCGGGAAAAATCCTGATTCGAATATCGGTTTTGCGTTTCAAACTTCTCTTTTCCAAAACTCATCATTTCGTGATAAGAAAAGAAACTTTTTGATATTACATACCATTTTTTAAAGATTTTAAATTTTCCTTTTAACTCTGATGCAGAATTGAAACTAAAAAAAGATTCATAATGGTGATCCAAAATTGAAAAATCTGAAACAGTTTCATCATTCGCAATTTTCATTCAGATTCACAAGTTGAATTTCGAATAAGTTTCTGAAGAAAGAATTCAAAATTCAAAAAAAATATTTCTGATTGATGCAAATTTTACTTTCTGTCTCACAAATAGTTAGAATTATTATCTGGAACTGAGATAGCAATAGTTTTGTAATTCAAAATGGATATACTCAAAACTCAAAATTAAAAATCCGGATTCAGCTCGAAAATACATTTTTATAATAAAAATAAAAATATCATTGTGAAGATTTCAGTAAGAATTAAAATTACAGGATTTCGTAGTTTTATAGTTTAGATTCTGGATTCAAAATTAAAATTTTATATTTAATCAGAGTCAGTTTGGAATCCAAACCAGAAGAAATCATCAATATATAATTAAATTAAGATTTAAAAAACACAGATTTTTTTTTAATTCAACAGAACTCTCAACATGAAATAAATTTTTAATAATATTTTTTTGTTGCCGAAGAGCTTGTACTTTATGTTCAAGATTTATTGTTTAACATTATTTATATAACAGATTCTTCTTCAGCGAAGTTTCAAACTGATATCTTTAATTTCAGTCAAGTTTACAAGAGTAGAAAACATATTGGATTTGAGCCGAATTGAAGTTTTAGAAATAAATTATGACAAGTATCTTTTTATCAATAATTGAATATGTGCATTGTTTGCTTTCGGAAACCCCTTTTTTTTTTTTATTAAGAAGGAAGTATAATTAGTTAATTTGTTGTGTTTTCATAAAAATTCTTCCCTTTTATTATCGAAGTTCCTGCTCGAAGAGTGCATAAGTATATAATTTATTATATTAATCACCGTAGGTTGTTACAGCATGTTTGATCACCTTCAAAAAGCATTACTACTTTTCTTTTACAGTGAGGGGCAAAATAAAGTGTCCAAATTATTTTTTTTCAATTTCTTTTATTTTTCTGGTTAAAATTCAACGAAAACACATCGTAATCATTTTTAAAATATTGTTTATTATGTTCTTTTCAATTTTTGTTAATGTTGCGCTGGAAAAAAAAGAAAGTTTTTCTGATAGATAAAAAACAGTTAATATTCCAAAAAAAACAGGGGCAAAATAAAGTGTCCAGATCAGTACAGCTTCAAATAATTCAAACTGAAGGCAAACAAGAACGATTTAATAATGGGTATGGCCTCCTTCAGCCTTCAACACCTCCTTCAAGCGCTTCGGCACACTTTCAACAAGGTTGTGCAAGTGTTGTTGGTCGAGTTCCTCCCACGCATGCTCCATGGCATCAAAATAAGTATTTTTAATTTGTCACACCAGTCTTATCAATCAGAGCATCGAAGATGGCCCACAGATTTTCGATGGGGTTCAGATCAGGACTTTGTGAAGGCCATTCAAGGGGTTTGATGTGGCAGGAACGGGAAAATGACGTCATCAGATTGGCCGTATGCTTTGGATCGTTATTCTGCTGTAAAACGTAGCGCTCTCCGAGGCTCGTCTTGATGAGGGATACCTCGAGGTTTTCCGGCAGGATATTGCAATATGACTCAGCTGTCATGATTCCGTAAATTTTTACCAAATTGCTCACCCCACCCCAAGAAAAGCACCCCCACACCATCACGTTACTTCCTCCGTTGCTCCGTGCTCGATACCAATCGAAAACGCTTACTGAAGAAGATAGTAAGTTGCTATCGAAATACCGGTATCTGAACTTTTCATTTACCGTGGTTGAATTAAAAGGAATCTTTCGATTGCTTTGATTCAGAGGAAAACATTGTTGTGGGCCGACGAATCCAAATTTGAGCTATTCAACCGGAAGAAGCGGGATCATATTTGGCGCAAGTCAGGTGAGGAGCTCCAAGACCGCCATATCCAAGGAACAGTCAAGCACGGAGGAAGTAACGTGATGGTGTGGGGGTGCTTTTCTTGGGGTGGGGTGGTAAAAATTTGGTAAAAATTGATGGAATCATGACAGCTGAGTCATATTGCAATGTCCTGCCGGAAAACCTCGAGGTATCCCTCATCAAGACGGGCCTCGGAGAGCGCTTCGTTTTACAGCAGAATAACGATCCGAAGCATACGGCCAATCTGATGACGTCATTTTCCCGTTCCTGCCACATCAAACCCCTTGAATGGCCTTCACAAAGTCCTGATCTGAACCCCATCGAAAATCTGTGGGCCATCTTCGATGCTCTGATTGATAAGACTGGTGTGACAAATAAAAGTACTTATTTTGATGCCCTGGAGCATGCGTGGGAGGAACTCGACCAACAACACTTGCACAACCTTGTTGAAAGTGTGCCGAAGCGCTTGCAGGAGGTGTTGAAGGCTGTAGGAGGCCATACCCATTATTAAATCGTTCTTGTTTGCCTTCAGTTTGAATTATTTGAAGCTGTACTGATCTGGACACTTTATTTTGCCCCTGTTTTTTTTTGGAATATTAACTGTTTTTTATCTATCAGAAAAACTTTCTTTTTTTCCAGCGCAACATTAACAAAAATTGAAAAGAACATAATAAACAATATTTTAAAAATGATTACGATGTGTTTTCGTTGAATTTTAACCAAAAAAATAAAAGAAGTTGAAAAAAAATAATTTGGACACTTTATTTTGCCCCTCACTGTATCATTATATCTATATGATTTTTGAATTTTAGATTCACACTACCTTTGTAGGACCAGAATTTTTTTCTTTTAATCTTAGAGAACGTTTTCTATAGACTGCCAAGATGAAAGTGGAAATTATCAAACACTCAGTTTTGTAATATAGAATTTTGAATAAATTATTTGATTACACAAAGAGATTCCTTATATTTTTGGAAATTATAATAATTAAGGTAGGAAATTTAATCTATGATTTTTCCAGGGAGCAACCAAATATTGTCGATTTATTAAATTGTAATTTTCTTCACTTAACTCGAAACATTTTTCTTTCTTTGATAGAAATATTCCTAAAGAAAACACTTTTCTATCAGTGCCATTGTTAATTCTCTACACTTTTGCCAGTTATTTTTATGACCTGTTCTAGATTATTTTGATTATTTTAAATTTTTTTTCAATAAGTTTCAATTGATTTTGAAAGAAATTTTAACACACCTTTGCGCAATATTGTACAATTGGAGGTTCTAAAAAAATTTCACGAAATCTTGGAAACTTTGTGAGAGTATTTTGTTGGCAAATCTTTAAAAAATATTTAAGACCCCCGGAAAAATTTATTACCAGAATAGTGCGTTGAATAGAGGAGAGTCTCTACTATAATATGGCAAATTAATTTGAAATATGTTATGCTATGTTATATGGAAGAATTAAACTAGTGTTGCAGGCTAAAATTGAATATAGGCTTGGTACAAGGGGTCAGGCCTTATTTGAGCATGATCGGACCACGGGAAGGGGTCGTTCAACGAGTCCTAAGTTTGTTAGGAGTTTAGAGACATTATGTTAGGGAGAAAAATGACAAACACTTCATCTGAACATATCGTTTCGCATAAAGTTATGTTGAAAAGGTTTTTACCCTCTTTTGTCCGATCCTGCCTTGAGGCGCGTCACACTAAAATAATCATAAAACAACAACAAATAGTAGGTTTCATCATTTTTTCGCCGCCTTTTCGCCAAAAGATTCAAAACATGCTGATTCATCATTCGTTGTTACTGAAAGCTATTTGATAAGCAGTTTTCAAAAGTTACTGCTAAGAGAAACTAATAAACAGTGTTCGGCATCGCTAACTGAAAAGTTAGCGGCGCTAATAAGATCGCTAACTCGGCCAAAGTTAGCGATCGCTAATTAAAATCGCTAAATGTTGCGTAAAAGTTATCGATCTATAATAAAGCGCTAATCGCTAATCGATAGTAGAAAGTTTTGAAAAAGATAAGCAAAACACAAATTTTTATTTGTTTGTTTGATATTGACTAGAAAAGTTGTTAAAGGTTATCAATAGGGGCAGTTTTCGAACTTATTTTGTAATATTCCTGTCCATATCAGTTGCGTCAGTACACTTTAACTTTTAGCTCGCGTATTTGGTGTAAAGTAAAAGGAAAAACTTTTGAATCAAATTTTTCAAAATATTCACCCGCTTTTTATTTTTTTACATCAGTTAATGCAAAGATTCCCTTAAGTCATATGATTTTTTTGACCGAATTTTTTTTTCAATATTTTTTGACATTAATACTCAAAAGATTTATTGATTTATTGACTTATTTTGTTCTGGAAATTTCATTTTTCACAACTTTTTTATCTCTTTTATCTTCAAAGAAGGCTTATGCTTCAGACATAAATTCAAGTGAAAACAATTCAAAATGACGCTTATGACGCTTATGACGCTTCTGAAATTAATCTTGAACGAAAACTTAAATACATGATCGGATTCAAAATTTTGAATCTGAATGGTACCGAATTTATGATCTATAAGTGTATGGCCTAATTAACACTTCAAAGAGGTAGCGTTCTTCAGTTAGCGGAACTAAAAATTAGCGGAACTTTCTTATCCGCTAGCTGAAGAAAAGTTTAGCGAGAAAATGAATTCGCTAACCGAAAGTTAGCGGACTAATTAGCGATTAGCGGATTAGCGTTTTTATGCCGGACACTGCTAATAAACATGAGAAAAGCGAAAAGGGACCTAGCCTTGCTTGGTTGTTTGGTCAAAGAATAACTGCAATTCTGGATTGATTTAAAGAGAAAATAAAATCCTAAGTTAGAAAGGAGAGATGAATCATTACCCCCGTTTAAAAGCGGGTTTGGGAAAGTACGACAACAAATTGAAAAATATGCACAATGACTTTTCGAATAAGTTTAAATATTTCAGTTATTTGTGAGCCAAATGCAAACTGTTGTTCATTCGGAACAAAATGTCACAAAATAAAGCAAATGAAGCAAATAGAACCAAATTTAGCATAACAGGGTATTTGAGTAGAATAAACATTTCTGATATGGTTTAAAACTCCTAACTGCATCCTTGGAGGAGAAAGAAAGGGGTGAAGAGGGCTGATATTCAATTTTTTGAATAAGCAATGCAAATGAAACCAAATTTGGTAAGGAAGAGCTTTTGAGTACCAGAAACGTTCCCTTTCAGTTTGAGAACCTCCATTCCTACTTCCACAGCGAAGATAAGAAGAAATATGGGAAAAGCTTATAAATTTTTCATATAACTCCAGAATTTACATATCGTGAAAATAAAAAAAATGTTACATGGGAGCGTACTTTCATATAAGACATTTTCTCTGATAGTTTGAGACTCATCCTTCCTTACTTTAGGTTTTTAACAAAGGGTCTCCCATCAGAATGGGGGTAGGCTTAATAGCGGCACGTTATCCAAACATACGGGAAAATTGTGCCTAGGAATCAAATTTGCCATTGGAGGGTTTTTGTTTACTTAAAGTGTTTTCTGATATTTTAAATTTCTCTCCTCTCTCCAGTGGGGTAATGAAAGTGGGGTGATAACAGCAGGAAATCAACTATGCGACCAACGTTCACTTAAACAGTCGTCCAAGAAGTCCTAGAGGAATGAGCTATAATTTGAATAAAAGTCAAGATAATTGATTATATGAAGTTAAGGAATGTGAGAGGTGTTTTTCAAGCTCAATCCAAAAACATCAATAAGAGAAATGATAAAATTGTTAACGGATTGTTAACGGATAAACAGACCTGAATTCATTTTTAAAAGGTATGTTGGGGCCAATCCCGGTTTTTGCACTGGTTCGGAATACCCGCGGAGTTCCCAGGCGTTTGGGTGTTCGAACTTGAATTGGTAGCACTTAAAACAAGTGATATGTTCACAGGATAATCATTTATTTGTGACACTTAGTTAAAACACTGAACGATACAACAAAAAGCAAACAATAAGTGGACTGTATCTTGTGGTACAACCGACCGATACGGATGTTTTATTACTTCTAATTCTTAACGCGCTAGCCATCACCAGTTAACAATAGGCGATCGACCCCGTTTGGCTATCAGTTATTCTTTTGCCTAATCTAGGTAGCTACAAATAATATCCACACAATTACATATTGCTGCCTGGTAGTTCTGATTCCTGCAGATACGTACCTACGACAGGGAAATGGAATTTGATGCTTATTGCTGATGATAATTGATTGTTACTTGAGTCGTGCTGCTGTTATTTTGGCGCTAACAAGGTAGAAAGCTGCCCACCTGTAAAATTAACAAATTACAGTGAACAAATTGTGTGCAAAATATTTGGACTTCTAGTGAGAAAATATTGTTAAAAATTTCGTAATGGACAGCAAAACGAACTGTATAGGGGATAACTGGCAGGTTTCCAGCCTGAAACATTTCGTTAAAAAGTCTCGCTTGTATTTCCCAGAGATAAACAAGAAGAATAAAAATAAAAAATAATGTCAAGTACTTCAGGAAGCTAACGATCTGTGAAAACTGCGAATCTCTCACTGTCCTATATCGATTGACGCGATGAATGGATGAATATACACAGCAATTTTTTTTTTTCTGAAAATCAGCAAAATTTAGAGCGTTTTTGTTCCGCTGACTTTCCAGCAAAATTTCCAAAATTTTAATTGCAGGAAAAAACAGCTAATTTTAACGCTGGTTTCCAGCAATTCAAATTGCTGGAAAATCAGCAATCCGGGATGCTGGAAACTAGCTTTTTGTTTCAACATAATCAGCTGTTTTTAGTATTAAACTTATATTTCAATACAAAATCAAATATTGGATTCTGGCTGGGCATATAATAAGCAATAAAAACATTTTCTCCCATTTTCCAATAAGGGATTTATTTATTTCCAGAAACAAGATTTTTTCGGTGGCGGTGGCAGCTTTGTGCCAAAGTGTTGATCATTCGCCATCTGTAAAAACAGTTTTGGTTAGTATCTTCAATGGAATATCACCCTGTCCAATAAAAATTCACCCTTGACTTGATGTTTGGTTACTAGAATATAGAGGAAAATAAAAATAATTACACTGATTTAACCATAACCATAAACAGAAGAAGACGAAACGTACGAAAGCAAACAGATTCTAATTTGACAACTCGATTGCTGATTTTTCAGCAAACTGATTTTTCAGCAAAAATTCCAAAAAACACAACCGAATGTTGAAAAATCTAGCAATAAGAAAACCAATAGCTAGTTTCCATCAAAAATTTGGATTGTTGAACATTTCCAGCATTTTTTTTGCTGGAAATCGAGGCAAAAATTTACAGTGTACAAAGAAAACTGCCTTCAAATGCGACTGTTTTCCCTGCAAAGCACTTCAAAAGGTCTCAAAAAGTATATATGTACTCTGTTTTAGTTGAATCGGGAATCGTGCCATTGCTCAAAAACTGTGATGGAGTGATAAAAAGTGAAATATGAAGTTTTTGTGCCGAAGGAGGGCAATCATCTTAGTTCGTAATAACTTCGACCAAATAAAAAATTATTTAAACTTCAATTATTTCAAATCAAAATTATTTTGAATGTCAAGCTTCAGGAACCGGAAAAAATCCAGAAATAGCCATGATTCGAAAAAAGGAGGCTCATCATACGCATTGTAGATGGCGCACGTGTTATCTAGAAATTAAAGTCGAAAAAAATCTTCTTTGGACGCTATCCCAAAAATAACTTGAATAAACATAACAAAAATATGCACATTTAATCATAAAATTACCAGATAGCTACGCAGACAATTTCATCAATTTCCATTTATAAATTCAAAAGTTATTTAATAAAAAGTGTTGCATTTTCTTCGAATACACTTCTTAATTTATCGCTTTTCAACCATACTTTGGCTTTCTATTCCTACTGCGATTGTGATTGGAACATTGTCATCCAATAACAAGAGCCAAATACCAGAATTAGTATGAAAATGCTCCAAGAGAAGTTTAATAGTTTTTTTTATGTTTCCGATTTCGGATGCCAAGCCTTGCCAAAGTTGGTAGTTTTTAGTTTATTTAAAGAACTTTGAGCTCACACATGTTAAAGGTGCAAACTCAAGTTATGAACAACAGTGTAACATTACATTGCATGCATTATGATGTGTTGATGTCAATATTTAATTTTAAAATGTACCTAATATAAAAAGTAATATTTCATATCTAAAAGCACTGTTGAACTGAAGGTACCTACTAATATTATAAACAAATTGATAATATCGAATATACCACACAATTGAAAAAAGAGTTTAAATAGTTCTCGAAATCCTGATTTTGCTGTAATCTTTCAATTGATTTCATATGAAATATACATTCGGTGAGCGAAAAAAATAGTATCGTAAAGTGGGGGAACATTGTTCACCTTTTTAATTCATTTTTGATTATTTTGGAATGGGTTGCTTTTGTTGCAACACTAAAATTTTTTGAATACCTACTGAGGTAAGGAGTATAACGCATGATCATTGATAGCAGAATATTCAAACGACATTAGTGGCTATAACTAGATGTTTTTTACAAATCCGGATTTCATGTTACGGGGTTACTTTGACCACTATGGTTTTTCCCAAGCAACCAAAAGTCTCATATCTACTTAAACTCGTGCCTCCAAAGTTCGAATTTTGCTTGACAAAGGTTCCATTGGGAATTGGTACCGAATTTTCTCGAATGTGAGCATGAAAGTTACAAAATGTTCCTCAAATAGCCTGCTATGGACTTGAAGTTCCAAAAAGTTCCTCAAATAGCTTTTTTTGTGACATGTCAATCGCATCCACACAGTATAAATGTTACAAATTCGGTCTTAAATAGCCTTCTGTGAACTTTTTTGAGACATGTCCGCCATTTCATGAATATGAAATGTGAACTAACACCACAAAAGGGCATATGATAAATAAATCATTTTTTTGAGCTTGGAAATGTATAATTTATTTTGAAAATTCAACCCAGAACAACTTAAAGCTTACTCGCAAATGATTGTTTTTAAAACGAGTAAATATTTCAACTTTATAAAATTTTCTCCAACTGTATTTACTAACCACGAATTTATCACACATAGAAAGTGAGTTGAAGCAAATAATTAATTTCAATAATTCTTGGAAGAACTTGCAAAGTAAAAAAAATCAGCTGGTTGAATTATTGAAAATGTTCAGCAATATTTCAAGCTTCTTTTTTTCAGAACGAGTAATCAAAAAATTATCCGAAAGAATTTGGGTCACTCATAAAAACTATAAACCCCTCCCAGTAATTGCGATGAAAGTATCAATTTCAATCGATGGAGATAGTTGCAAAATGAATGAAAAAAAAAAACAAATCCATCCGCAAAGCTCACAAATCGATCACGACAGAGATCTTGCATTTTTTCTTCACTTTTTTTCCCCATTGAGGAAAGCATTTCGCCGCCAGCCAGCAGGTCGTTTGACTGATCTGAAGATATCGATTTACTTCTTTTTTCGTCAAATGAATTGCAATTGTCCCTTTGGACCAAAATCGACCCTTAAGAATGGGGCAAAAAATACATAAGTATAGCAGAAATTTATATCACTGCAAAGATTCCGACGATGATGTCGGGTGAGTTGATGACAATGGAATCGGTTCCAGAAGCTCGGTTCGGCTCAGATGTTTGATTGTCTCCCTCTTTCTCGATTGAACCTTTCGCCTCAGGTTTGAGTACATTTATTGCTTTGAGTTGAGTTATTTTACTCTTTTTTATTTGCAACCACTCGCCCTCAAACCATGTCATCGATCCATAAACTGCATCCATCTGCCGCTGGAAGGCGGAGGTTGGAATTGTTTCGAAAAGTGCAATTCTATCTTTCTGATTTATATCAGTAGCTGAAGAATTTTTCTTTTCGTTTCTGGTGGTAAGAATTTTTAGTTTTTTTTATTGCTTATATTCCGCATCGATTGATGCTCGCCCGGAGTTTTGCAATCGGTATCTTCATCATGTTTGACGTGGGCTGATCCATATGAATTCCATCCGGCGGATGTGAAAGAAGATGACTTTACCGGTCTTATTGAGATTAAACATATACAAACGAGAATCCTTCGGATGAGAAGTGTATGAGTAATCTTCACTGTTTGACGATGTGCGCTAATCACAAAACTTAACAACTAATAAACGTCTCACTGATTAGCTCAAACCTGACTCAAGGTAGAAATTTTCCATCATAATTATCTCATCTGAACCGTTTAACCCATCCATCAGCCAAAGGTTAATTTCTAGGATCGTTTTACCAGTTTGATAAAAGCAAACGCTCGTTGCAGACCACGCCAATCTAGCTGTCAGTTAAGATTTCACCCAAAGAATCTTGCTTTCGGTCAAAAATGTTTTCCAATAATTATATAACCTAAAGAAAACATCCCAAAAACAAAAAGGGTTCAATCAGAATAAGAACCAAAATTTTTCGAGCCAGGAGGGATCAGAAGAAACAAGTTGAAAGACCCCATCAAAGTGACGTGACCTGGACCTGTACTTTATCTTTTCTCCATTCGGGTTCGACCTGTGGGTGCAGAAGGCCCACCTAGAAGACCAAATCGAACCGGTCAGGCCAGCCAACACACCCACAACAATCCGAGCCGATTGATGCTCTAGCTAGATGGCTAGGAAGAGTTGCTGGCCGCGCCACCTTCATTCTTGCAGGCCAAATGGAATGAGACTCGATCTACCTGTTTCGTTCTTTCTTTCGAAGCGCTTCTCTGTTCTTGACATTGGGTTAACTTTAAAAACAAATTATTTGTAGCATAGGGTTATTGTCGAAAGCGTAACTTTTGAATTATAAAGCTTTTTTCATTTAGAAAAGGGACACTTTCTTTTGCTGATTACTTATTTCCTAGTTATC
Source organism: Uranotaenia lowii (assembly GCF_029784155.1). NCBI lineage: Eukaryota > Metazoa > Arthropoda > Insecta > Diptera > Culicidae > Uranotaenia > Uranotaenia lowii. The sequence goes on along the minus strand of NC_073692.1, from coordinate 328,168,199 downwards.
GGACAAAGCATTTTGTTGCCTGTAAATGTACTTCCTGACCTTTTTATTTTTTTTTTTCAAATTTTTAAATAAACTTGTTTTCGAGATATTTACGATGCATGAGAAAAAGAAAAAAAATTCAGCACAGTTTCCTTTAAAATCCATCACCGTCAAATCAAAAGCTGGCAAAACCGTTCATAATTAAAAAAAATCTGTACGTGTGCAGTGGAAAAGTATGTAAACACTGTCAAAAATGTCCAAAATGTTCAAATGATGAGTTTGAGTGAAGCACGTTAACATGATCGGCAACTACGTTTAAATGTCGTCACGGAAATCAAGGCTAATACTATTTTTTTTATTTTTAATAAGCTAAAAGCTAAATATAGATCACTGAAATATCTCGCAAATGTTTCTCCGATTAGATAAAAATGTTACCTAGCTATGAATCATTCAAATCTAACCTCAAACATCGAACTTTTGCTAGTTCCAGAGCCCGTATGCTGTATTGCTGGTACCGAGTCAACGAGACAGCTGATTTCGTATGGACGACAAAATGTGTTAAAAATCTTTTTTTAAACGAATTCTAGCGGTTGAATGCTATACCTATTCTGCTCGTGGTGAGTTTCCTGGCAAATTTAAGTATGTATTTGCTGGTTGTTTTGTGAAAGATAGAATGATTTGCCAAGACTCTGCTCTGTGAAAAATACAACAATTTTCAAAACAAAAATTTTGAGTTTTCGCTTTTTAAAAAGCTTAAAAAAGTAATCTTTTATGTATATTTTGAAACATACGATCTATACTAACCGACTACACTTTTAGTTCAATCTCATGATGATTTTGCCTCGTTTCTGTTAGATTTTGCCAGTAGACCTGATGCTTTTTCTTTGGATTCACTTTTGATTAGTGTGATCAAAACTATCAAACCTATTCTTCTATCCTCCTTCTATTGCCAAATAAAATAATTTTATGTATTTTTCTCTTAAGTCAATCCTTTCCTTAATCTAGCATTAAGTGTCACTACTGAAACTTGAATAAAAGAAAATCTACCTTGATAACGAAATACTTCAAAAATATCAAACTCTTAACTCAAATCAATGAATTTACGGGTTAGATAAACAAGTTGAAAACGTGATTAACAAATGTTACTTTACTTCACTGTTTCGATTGGAAAATAACAAACGCTTGAAAATTTGTATTACATTGATTGATTTAGCTACTTCTGAATGCTTTCTCTTTGGTTAACTTTTGAATAATTAAAATCAAATAATTTCCACAATTTTAGCAAAAATAATAAGAAAAAGGTGTGTTTATTTGTAAAATTGTTTGCACACATCACGCCATCACATTAAACTTATTTTTTTTCCTTTTCAATGTTTTCAATGTTAAACACTATCAAAAATCGCACCACTATTAAACGTTGTAATCTTTAAAACCGGATTTAGTCTAAAATGCCTTTTTACAAAAAATTTTGAAGAAAAGAACCAAAAAAAATGCGACCGTTCCCGGGCACAGCTGCCATTCCCGTTTTTTAATATATAAAATTTGATAAAAATTCAAATGTTCACAAATTTTTCAAATTTCTGGGTTAGAAAATTTTCCACATGAATGTTGCAATATAATACTTTATATGAACGACCCCCGTTTGTGGCCTTCAACTAAAATTTTCTTTACCACAAGTTTATGTATCAATAAGATGTGTTTTTGTGACTTTGCGTTTGATTTGGATTCCCGAAGCAAAATTATTTAACCTACCTTTGAAGTAAGAAAAGAACAACAAGCTGGATAGGGTCAAATAAACCCGGATTACTACTTTTCAAAACTACTGAATCGATTTCCATTAGTTATACATTTTTGGAATCGTCCACATTTTCTCTATCTTTTTGCGAAGGAAAAAAAATCATTTTTACGGCGTCTAAAAATTGAGCCGAAAAAAATAGCCAATAAAAGATGGCGTTTTTGAATAACGATCGTGGGCATCCCGGTTCGAATGACGAAACTTTTTTTTATGTCAGCTAAATTGAGCCGGATTAAAAGATTAATTTAAATCAATAACAATTTTGGTTTCTTGTGTCATAATGTCATGAATGGAAATATAAGGAAAAATTTGGAATGATTGTTTTTCTTCTTCAAAACCATCATATTTTTAAATGAATAATTAGCTTCTATTTATTAAACTGAGCCACTTAGTAATTTTATTTAATGAACCTGAATACTAATTTAAACTGACTAAATTTAATTTTTTATTGTGATATTTTAATCACTTTGAGAATCACGGAAAACATACAACGAGAGATTCCAGAAATTCGCTGAGCAGTATTTCAACAGAAAAAAGATAAAATTTGCAGATATCAATTTCCTGAGTTAACTGAAGTGTCGTATTTGATTTCTCATAATATTATTTTACAATCAATTTTAAATTTCAGAGCAGATATTCTCTGGGTAGCAAAAAGAGAAAAGTAAACGTTGATATATGTACCTTAGATTTGGTCCTCAATATGTTGAAATTCTATGGTTTAGTAATAAAATTGGTCACCCCATCAGTTTCTTTATGACTAATTCATCACTATTTGTTGAAATTGAATATATAACAACTGATCGGTATTTTTTTCATAAAATTCCTGGATCCTCATAAAAAAATATAATTGTAAAATTATTGGAGTTTTTTTTATTAATTTTTCAAATAACTAGCTTTGGTCTGTTATACAAAGCACTTTTGTTATTTTAATATAAGCTCTTAATCTATCTGAATTCATATTAATCAAATGTTTTTCAATACGACTTCAACAAAATTAATTATTTTTTATGCAAAACATCCATTTTTTAAAGACGTTTTGATTTTAAAGTCGTTTTCTGAAAAGCATTAAAACTTTCATACTAATTTTAAGAAAAAACTGATAGCAAAAGTTTGGGAAATTTCAAAATGGTATGGCTTATGAGAATTAGTTCAGTAGTTTTGATTTTATAACCAAAACAATTATCCGGGTCTATATGACCCTTACAGGGCTAATTGTCTTTTTTGTGCTGGGTAACTTTGGTAACCCTATTCAAAAAGCTTAAAAATAAAAAATTGTAGAGCTTCTCATTTTAGGAGAGTCATAAAGTTTAATGTATCTTGCTTTAACCATCCTTGAGATATCGCGTCGAGAAAGTTCAGTTCGGGTCATATAGACCCTAAAACCAAAAAAAGGGTTAAAAACGTTATTTAACACTAAACGTACCGGAGGCGGTCAAATGACGGTTTTTGAACTTTAAACGATGATTACGCCTTATATAATTGTTTTTTCGCAAATTTAACGACAGGACTATTTTTGTTTTTGAAATGCAAGTATTTTTGCGTTTTTAAATTTTTTTAAGTGTTACGGTTTTCGAATAACGTATGTGGTATACTATTCATACCGCGAGCGGTCAAATGACGGCAAACACCGTTTTCGCTAAAACTCCCTTGTTTCTCAACCGATTTCTACCAAATTTATAGTTTTGAAAAGCTTATAATTCGACTCAAATATGTTTCTCAGACAATTTTCAGCTACAATCAATAACTTTAAAGTTATTTACAGTACAAGAAAAATTTTATGAAAAAACATGCTTCAGGACAAAGGTTGTAAATCAGTTATTAAGGGCTCGAAAAAAATTTCCCTTAGTGCCTGAGAAAGCTGAAGTTAGAAGCTATATGTTACACATATGAAAAAATTTTTTGAAAATTTTCTAAGATCATGGCTACAAAAAATGTAAAAAAGTTGTGTAAAACCCGTACTTTTCAATCAATCAACCGCCAAAGCTGTTTCTGTTACAGTAGAAAATTTTGAAAAAGGGGATTTTTTTTATTATCTGACAATTTGCGCCAGGGGTCTTCAGATTTTCCCCAAAATTGAAAATTTGGTTCATTTTTGCGACTTAAAAACACATGTATTTTTTCAGATTTCTAACATTTTTATTTTTTGAGTTAGCTTCGGTTAAATTTTTTTGTAAATACAAAATAACCATTTTTCAAAGCTACATAACTCTGTTGTTTCTCAACGGAAATTATAAAAAAGCAAATCAAAATGCATTGAAATTTTATCAGCTTTCCAAATAGAATAGTTGAAAAAAATTTAATAATGACCTTCAACATGAAAAGTTGTAAATAAACTTTAAATGGCGTCTAAAAATACCGTCTGCACCACCGAATATTTTGCAAAAAATACCATTGTGTAGCTCGATTTATGATGCAACTTTCATTTGAAGACACCAAAGTGGGCCATTAACACCTTGAAGAGTTATGAAAGAAATAATGACAATAAATCTCTTTTTTTGCATCAAAAACAAACAATGGTGGAACAACTGCACTCACATATGGAGATAGCAAGCACTTCTAGCAACATGGAAACAAAAGAACTTACCAAAGCAGGTAAAAAATACTACTTTTTCGTGCTTTGTAGAGTGTTTGCAGCGAAACTGACTTTAAATTTTAACCAAAATTCTGAGTATCGTATTGTTTAAGTGATATAACTAATAATGGTAATGTTGCTTTTACAACCTGGTCATATACTACATAACTTATTAATTTTTCGATCAAAGATCATTGTGAAGCATAATAAATGCCAATAGTAGAAGGTTCAGTCCCTGTGTTTGGGATCACAAAAATGTGATTAAAAAAATGAAATATAGACGTGCTTTACATAGTTTTTATATCGGGAGCTAAGCACTGGACACCAAAATCCTTTCCCATTGATCAAAAAAGTATGAAAAACTGCACAAATGTTGTAGAAATAATCAAAGAGCTCAGTATGGCCAGCCCTGGCTGTAAAATGATGAAAATATGATACTTTTACCGTATTCGTTTTCTACATTCGCCCAGTTTTGAGGTTTACTATACTAGAACGAACATAATTCGTCGTCAGTGTTTTGCTACCTCGATTGCTCACACACAAATCTTCAGTGTTCCACCGTCCATTTTAAATCAAATCTGGGGAATTACGGATGCAAAACTTAGCGCATAAACTTCTAAAAAAGACAGTAAAATGTGCATAACTTGTTGTGACCTGGTGCAAAACTGGGTATAAACGATTACGTTATTAGATTTATGGATGTAACATTAAGTCAGTTAAGCTGCAACAATCTACCGCCCCTTCTTTCATAACAGTCCCATATACAAAAATAAGCAAGCGAGACAATCAGCTTTTTCTCTTTTGGAATATATTTTTAAATTGTGACCACCACTTTCAGCATAAACGAAAATCGTTTCTAGGTTGTCATAATAAATCGTTAGGCCTGAAATTTTCGAAATTGGGTTATTGGTAAGGTCGAGAGCACCATTTTTATTCATCATGGACTGTTAATCGACCATATTTGAAACCGTTTTCGAATCTACTAGCATAACAGTCCCATAAAAAATATATTTTTCTCACCAAGCTATTTACTTTCTAAGACTTAAATTTGATCATTTTTGAACTTCTAAATGCAATTGTCAGAAAAAGAAACATACTTTTGCAAAAAAATATCATAAATTCCACATTGTTAGTTGAATCTTTTTACGATTTTTGATTGCATCCGATAGTTTTTCGCTCAGGAAGTCATTCCTAAGAAAGTCAGACCTGCATTCGAAAACTAATGTGCATCATTCGACATCAAGTAAGTTAAAAAAATGTTTAAATGATTCAAAGCAATAGACTATTTCGCCGAAAGAAACATTGAAAAGTAACCAAATCCGTGGTATTTCACATATGGGACTAATATTCAGGTATATTTCATATAGGACAGCCAAGAATTGATATTTTTTTCGAAATTTCTAGAACAAAACCTCTTTTTTTAGTCTTTTATGTTGAAGCCTTATGTTGACCTAAAATGACGAAAATTCATATGGGACTGTTATGCGAGTAGCGGCAGTCTGAAAAGGACGAAAAAATAGTGTTTTTTACCAGATTTGATAAGTTCTTTTGTTTCCATGTTGTTAGAGGTGCTTGCTATCTCCATATGTGAGCACAGTTGTTTGACCATTGTTTGTTTTCGATGCAAAAAAAGAGATTTATTGTCATTATTTCTTTCATAACTCTTCTAGGTGTTAATGGCCTACTTTGGTGTCTTCAGATGAAAGTTGCATCATAAATCGAGCTATACAATGGTATTTTTTGCAAAATATTCGGTGGTGCAGACGGTATTTTTAGACGCCATATAAAGTTTATTTACAACTTTTCATGTTGAAGGTCATTATTAAATTTTTTTCAACTATTCTATTTGGAAAGCTGATAAAATTTCAATGCATTTTGATGTGCTATTTTATTATTTCCGTTGAGGAACAACAGAGTTATGTAGCTTTGAAAAATGGTTATTTTTTATTTACAAAAAAATTTAACCGAAGCTAACTCAAAAAATAAAAATGTTAGAAATCTGAAAAAATACATGTGTTTTTAAGTCGCAAAAATGAACCAAATTTTCAATTTTGGAGAAAATCTGAAGACCCCCGGCGCAAACCCGTCAGATAATAAAAAAAAATCCCCAAAAGTGAATTGAAAAGTAGACGTAATTTGTCACATTTTGGCATCTTTAGATTTTTTGAAATACGAAGTACATAATTTATGACGACTTTTCAAAGGTAGCTGTTTTTCGAACTTTTTATTAATTTGGATTTTCTAAGACAATTCCTACACCTAAGCTCAGCTTTGCACTGGATTTTGAGTACGTTAACGTAAGGTTTAGGCAATAAAACTATATGCAAAAGAAAGCTTATTTCATACCGGTTCTAGTGGTGTAACTGCATTGGCGGTGCAATGCTTGGCAAAAATATGATAAATAAAACAGTGAACTAGTTTCTGAATTTTGAGAAGACAGCACAAATTCTTGCTTGGCAGACGGGCGCAGTGGGTGGTAATATCTCAAAGCTATTTTGCAGACGAAGACGGATGAAAAGAAACGAAAAAACAAACAAGCATTAGCTCAAATTTTCTAGTTTTACTTTCAGAAATATATTTATTATATTTTTGTAAAGCATTGCACCGCCAATGCAGTTACATCACTAGAACCGGCATGAAATTTGCTTTCTTTTGCATATAGTTTTATTGCCTGAACTATACGTTAACGTACTCAAAATCCAGTGCAAAGCTGAATTTGGGTGTAGGGATTGTCTCAGAAAATCCAGATTCATAAAAAGTTCGCAAAATAACTACCTTTGAAAAGCCGTCAAAAATTATGTATTTAGTATTTTAAAAATCTAAAGATGCCAAAATGTGACAAATTACGTCTACTTTTCAATTCACTTTTTCAAAATTTTCTACTGTAACAGGAACAGCTTTGGCAGTTGATTGATTGAAAAGTACGGGTTTTACACAACTTTTTTACATTTTTTGTGGCCATGATCTTAGAAAATTTTAAAAAAAATCCATATGTGCAACATAAAGCTTCTAACTTCAGCTTTCTCAGGCACTAAGGGAAATTTTTTTCGAGCCCTTAATAACTGATTTACAACCTTTGTCCTGAAGCATGTTTTTTCATAAAATTTTTCTTGTACTGTAAATAACTTTAAAGTTATTGATTGTAGCTGGAAATTGTCTGAGAAACATATTTGAGTCGAATTATAAGCTTTTCAAAACTATAAATTTGGTAGAAATCGGTTGAGAAACAAGGGAGTTTTAGCGAAAACGGTGTTTGCAGTCATTTGACCGCTCGCGGTATGAATAGGTATATACAAAGTGTCGGTATGTTTAGTGTTAAGAACTATAATGAAAATTTTTCACTTTCATATGGAAAAAAAATCACAAACCAGAAAACATGGATTTTAAATCTGCTGAGCAAAAACCAGTAGGTCAACTTCCATCAAACTTTATACAATGCTATTTTTTCATAACTCTTCATAACCTTCAAGGTCGATCCGATGTTTTTTTAGTGAAATTTTCGCAAAGCATTGAATAGTTTATATAGACCACCTTTTAAGCTGGCCTTTGTAAGAAATTTATAATTAAAATATGAGCCCATAACTACCGTGATATGTCGGAGTGATGAAAATCCATTTTCCGTTTTCGCAAATAAAAGCGCTTTTTTCCTTTTCTCCATCATCCATTTCTCTGAGAATAATCATGAAACATATTTCACATTTTGATCTGAACATTTTGAGTGAATTTTAGGAATTATGTTCGTCAAGTAATGTCGTGAGACGGAATACTATGTAAATAAAATAAATACATTTTGATCTGTACAAACTATGAACATGTGAAAATTTTAGCCTTTTGCATCACAACTCGATACTTTTCATACAATTGCTTCAAATACAACATCAGAAGTGAGCCTACTTTGGTTCTATGTAAAATGCTAAAATATAGAAATCATTTTTTTTTTGGTTTTCCCTATATTAGTCATTTGTAACCTTGACTGTATTATTTTTTATTTATTTTTTTAGTTGTATTTGTGAATTGAATTTATTGGAATCAATCAGTGGTGTATGGAAACAAACAAAAAATTACTCATAACTGTCGGAAAAATGAGAAAGACAAGAAAGATAATTCAATGAGGGTACCTGTATTGAAATTTCTCGTTAAACACGTTCGTTGGTAGTAGCTCATTTTGGTAGTTTTACTAGCCGGCTCAAAGAAATTGTCGGAACGTAAATATAAAGAGGGAGAACTCCAAGATTTGCAACGTATGGCTAAACTGAGCGGCTAACTTGAGTAAGAAAGCGTCACCCGTATTTGTTGTTACGGAGCCTCCCAGGAAACACACCCGTCACCCGAATTGGGTCCCATGGCGACGAATGTGTTAAACGTTTAAAGGCCAAATATATTATAAGGATGCCATGTCAGTTTAAGCTCCTAGAATCACTGCTAGAATTATCAATTCTTCTTTTCACTAAACCAAAATAAAATTTGGACTTCAGCAGCAATGGCTAGCAAGTTTGAATTAAAAAAATTCACATACAAAGGCAGATAAAAATAAGTGAGTAGCAAAAAACGATATATGAAAATAAAAAGCTTTTAAAATCGATAGATATCACTCAAAATTTTTAACAATTTTCAGAACAGGTTTGTATGCCTGATAAGTGACAATAACAATAACTTAAAATTCATAATCCTGTTTTTCAACACCCCTGAAAAACAACATTTATAGTGTACACAATTTACCATTTTAAGTGTTGTTTTAAATCAACACTTATCTAAAAAATATTTTTGAGATTGAAAAAAGTATATTACGTAAGTACATTACGATATTTCAATGTATGTATGAGAAACTAAAAGAAAGTATGCAGAAAAATTTCAAAATTCAAATTTTGATAAAGGTATATTTTTAAAAACTGTTATTGTTATTATTTCTTCAGATTTGAAAATTTTAAAAATTTTAGTATCTCAATCAATTACAAATATTTTTCTTTACCAAATGAACATGTTTTGGAAGAAATTCGCAAAATTGCATAAAAATAAATCAACAATTTCAAAATTTATTTTTCAAATTTTGATGAGCCGTAAAGGCTGTTTGAATACGTTGAAGAATTTTTTTTTGCCTAAATTTGAAGGTCCTTGATAGTTAAAAACCGCTTGACCCGCGGGGCACAAGGTCTTTGACTCTTACAAATTCCGAAATGTATGCTTACATATTTTTCCTCAGCTCATCCAAGATCTGGGATTTCAATGCAGAAGTTTTTTTTCTGCAGTTTGCTTGCTTCAAAACAAGGCTTCTGTTGAAAATTTTTGCCTTCATAATCTATTAAGATGTATGATAAAGAGTAGTCCAGAAGATAAACCTAGTTTAAAAATAGTTTCAAAAAACTGATACTCATTGAATAGAATTTCACGTTTAAATATTCTCCATGAAATGAAATCTAGATCACGGTTTACATATACACAAACCTTTTCTGTGAGTTGGTGGTTTTACACAGTTCATATTGGAAAGTAATAAATTCCAAATAAAGCTGTGTTTTAACATTTTCAAAAAAGTCTAAAAATGCTGAAAAAAAATTCATATAAAATATGAGATCTTCTTTAATTTTTTGTGAGAGGATCCTTCGTGTAAAACTTCAAAACTAAATTATCTTCTCACCCTATTCCGTTCCAAACGTTTCTTTGCCGGTGGTAATTTGTAGCCGAACATAAACACTCAAATCTTCTCGATACTTTAGCGCTGAATGGACACACCTGCCAGAATGTGAAGCTTATCTCTTCTATTTTCTCAGCTCCAATCTTTGGAAGGTAGGTTACAGAACAGGAATCCAAGAGAGCTCACCGGTGAAAGAATGAAACGGGCGAAAGGGTCAAAAGACAGAAGAGCCCGGGAACAACAAGTTTTATCGAAAGTCAAACATTTAATCGGTTGATGCGCGCGGCTTAGCGCTTTTTTCGTCTTGTTCTTCCGCCTTGCTTCCATTGCTTACTCCCACTGTGTGTGTTCGGGTCATCCCAAAGAGGTGAAGGTAAATGTTTGCTTTCGAATAACGATTATTTTTATCCAAACACCAAAACGAAACATTAGAGAGATCTGGGATGCTGATTCTTCTTCTGTTCGAAGCGAGCGGCCGCATACTATAACTTAGTACCAATAAATTGTGCGCGGGTTTCTGTCCAGCGAAAAGAAACCTCCCAAGAAAGTGCTGTGGTCATTGCTGTGCTTGATGTCTTCCGCTTTGAATATTAATTTTTTTTTAATCATGGGATTTGAAAAAAAAAAAAGATTTTTAAATTGTCTTGCTAAATCTAACAAGCGAAAACACGAAAAAGCTAAAGAATCGATTCCGATCACACCGCATGAATTGAAAAGAATGTGATATACAGATAATTTAGTACACAGTTCATAGAACAACCAACTTGATAGAATTTTTTTAACAGTTTAGTAAAATTTATAAGCTTAGCAATTAAACCAATTTTTTAATGTTTATTGTTTAATGTTTATTGTTAGGAGTACGTGAGCCTGTCAGTTATTTTTTTCACCATTTAATCACAACGAAAGAATTTATAGGAAGCCAATATTTTATAATACATTAAGAAAGCAACAGATATTGCTCAGACTTTCATGAGTGGAGTTATGCGCGGTGGATCCGGTATCAAAAATAAATAAAGTAGATAAATATGCTTCAACATCACCAATACATTATTTGTATTATTTGAAAATTTGTACGCCTCGGTGGTCGAGTGGTTAGCGTGGTAAGACCGTGAACACTGGTCCAATAATTCATGGGTTCGATTTCCATCTCGGTACTGGGTGTTAAATGTTAATCTTAAATTGTCCACGTCATTTATTCAGTCTGTACTGCCTAAATCGGTCAAGACGGTATGTGTCTTTAAAAAATTTATGAAGATAGGTCTAGCATATAATTTTCTAAAACTTAATTTTTTGTCATGCACCTTAAATTGAAGTATCCTCAATTTTAACAAACCAGAACAAATTTTTAACACTTCTTTTGCAACCTACCTTCGATTTTTACGAAAATCCCGAAGAGGTGGAATAAATAAAGATTAAGGTATTCCATTTGAAAATTTGGTAAAATGTTCGAATATTCAAACAGTTGAAAGAGCTAAAATGAAACTGTAAAAGGTGGGATATGTTTCACCTTTTGTTTTCGAGATTTTTTTTAATATTCGATCTCAACTTACTCAATTTTTCGTTTTTGTTCAATATGAATTTTATGCAAGTTTTTTTTATGCAGGCTTTGGTTCAATTTGTTAAAATTTAGAGGAATTTTAGAATATTTTTTACTATCCCCTCCCCTCATAATGCTTGAACTCCAAGTGACAAAAAAGGATGTTGAAATAAAATTCACAACAGGTGAGGTAAATGTGGAATCACAGCAATCGAAAGATTTCCTTTAACTCAGCCACGGTTGAATTGAAAGGAATCATTCGATTGCTTCGATTCAGAAGATTTATTCAACCAAATAAGCACACAACACATATTAGAGTGAGAATAATGCACACAGTTGCAAAAATAAATGATTTGGATCGTTGAAACTTGAGCTGTTCTGTAATACTTTAATAATATTTTGAATTAAGACCTAATGCAAAAATATATGAATTGGATTGAATAATATAATTTTATCGAAAATCAAATCGCCATCCAAGTAACCAAAAGTTTTGTCATAAATTTGTAAAGATCTGTTGAAAGTTTTTAGAGTCTATTTATGTAACATAGTTTCTTTGGCGATAACTTACTCGAAAAGCTATAAAATTGTAGGTTTGAATTCCAGCGTGAGTTAAATCAAACAGGCTACAAAGCTTTGAAGCGATAGTGGAGTGACTTTTTTATGATAAAAATTACCAAATAGACTTGCCCAAAGCAGAAAAAATCTTTATTTTCAGCGCGGTTCTACTAAAATTGGTGCCTATAGGTGAAAAAAATTATTTTCTGGAAATATGTGTTAAATCATCATGCGTTCACGGTTTATTTACTAAAATTGGCTTCCAGTTTGCTGTAAAAACTCAGCTCAGCTCAGAACTGCAGAACTTATAGTTTAAACCATGGGTGGCCAACATTTTCAACAGGCGGGCCAAATTTCTGAAATGAGACTGGCTGACGGGCTATAAAAAACAAATTTTCTGGAGAATTTAAAAAAAATACAGTTTTTTGAAAAAGCTTTGAAAACATTTGCCTAGGTCATATCCAGTAAGGATAAAGCTTGCCAGATTGGCCAGTTTTATCCAGGTTAGCCTGGATATTTGAAACAAAATTAGGAAAAAAACCGGTCCGACTCGAATGCCCGAATTTCATTAAAAAAAATGCTAGGAATTATTCACCTTTTTGCCAAATCGAGCAAAACTAATTAAATTGTATTGAATTTTTTTTATGTATGTATTAGACTGCCCCAAATTTGTATGGGAAATTCAAAACCTGTGAAATGTTATGCGCTGCAGGTTAAAATTGATCCTAGGCCTAGTACAAGATCTCATGCCAAATTTGGGCCAGATCGGATCACGTTTAGGGGTCGCTCAACGAGCCTGAAGTTTGTATGGGATTTTGAGACATTTTGTTCGGGTGAAACATGAAAAACCAGTTTTTCATCAATAACTTTGGTTCCCGTCGGCCGATTTCTTTCAAAAATGGGTTTTCGTAAAGCCTAAACTATGAAAAATATTTCATCCGAAGACTGCATTTCAATTAGAGTTAAGATAAGAAAGTTATAAGGCTTCAAAAATGGGTTAACTATTTTAAGGATGGTATTCATCACTGTTAATGAGTCGAGGCGGTCGAACATATTGACGCCTCATTAACAGTGCTGAATACCACCGTTAAAAAAGTTAGCCTATTTTTGAAGCCTTATAACTTTTTTATCTTAACTTTTATCGAAATGCAGTCTTCGCATAAAATATTTTTCATAATTTAGGCTTTAAGAAAACCCGTTTTTGAAAGAAATCGGCCGACGGGAAACAAAGTTATTGATGAAAAACTGGTTTTTCATGTTTCACCCGAACAAAATGTTTCAAAATCCCATACAAACTTCAGACTCGTTGAGCGACCCCTAAACGTGATCCGATCTGGCCCAAATTTGGCATGAGATCTTGTACTAGGCCAAGGATCAATTTTAGCCTGCAGCGTATAACTTTTTCAAAAGTCGGGTCATTTGGGGCAGTCTAGTATGTATCCAAAATGACAATTTAGGAGTGAGTTTCATAAAAATAATCAAGAAAGGTTTTGTGGGAGCCTAAAATACGATTAAAAATCTGCTGATATCTTTATATGGACATTTTTTTTAAGTTTTATATGCTATTGTTTTGAGTTCATTTGAAAAATAATATGTATATTTTGCAATACGAAAATAATTATTTCTCCCAACTTATGTATATAAATCAATCTTTTCAAGAAATTTAAAATCTCATCAATTTATTCATCCTAGAAATGTCAAATGACGTGACTACAATGGACATAAAGTAAATATTACGGTTTCCAAATATAATAAAAATTACCGCCCATTCTGAAAAAGTTTTTCAAGTTCACTTTTTCCTTAGAAAAATTTGGCAAATAACAAAATGCTGAATGATATTGTTGAAAAAAAGGAGCGCTCACAAGATTTTGACATACTAAATAATAATTTTCTCGACGAACTCTAGTTATATCATAAAAAATATTAATTTTTCAAAGTACGAACCTCAACCTCATTTTAATCCAACTCTTTCCAAATTTTTCAATATCTCGATTTGACAAGTGAATTTGGAAAGCCTTTTATAAACAGGGTGAATACGAATTTGGATTTTTTGAAAGCCAAATTTTTCTTAAAAAAGTCGTTCATCTGTGAGAATAGAAGGTACCAAAATTTCAATGTTTTACATCTTTATGAGGCCTGCAGAGCCAAATGGATATAAGTGCAAAAATCATCGATTTTAAGTAAATAATGCCAAACGATTTTCCATGTTAAATTTTTTAGATTTTTTAATTGCAAATGTTCAAAAAATGTATCTATGGATAACGGCCAAACACAACAATTTAAAAGCGTGTTTTCTCAAAATTAATATAAATAGACTTTTATCCCTTTGGCTTATATCACTTCAAACAAATTATCAGATCTTAGTATGGAATTAAGTTAGAGTAAATTGAGATATATTTTTCCTAATGATATACACAGTCAAAGAAAACTGATCAATTCTTAGAACATGGCTTTTCTAAACAGAGCTTCGCGGGCCACAAAAAGTTAGTCGCAAGCCACATGTGGCCCGCGGGCCATGGTTTGGCCACCCATGGTTTAAACGATAAGCAACAAGTTTGTAAAATTTTTAAGGTGAGATACTCGCAATCGAATTTGTAATTTTTTGTTTTTGCATTTTAAAAAGACATACACCGTCTTAGCCGAATTAGGCTTTACAGACTGAATAAATGACGCGGACAATTTAAGATTAACATTTAACACCCAGTACCAAGATGGGAATCGAACCCATGCCATCAGTGGATCAGAGATTACCGTCTTACCACGCTAACCACTCGACCACCGAGACGTAGAAATTTGAGATCCCTTTCCGCGCTTGGTCCCTTTCTTACTAATCCTAAGTTTTGAAAAATACCCCTGAAACCAAGGCCGTATTATGAGGGGAGCAGTGGGGGCAATTACCTCAGGCCCCCCAGTTCAGGGGGGCCCTCCGAGGAAAATTGAAATTTAATCATTTCTTTAATCATACTGCTTTAAGTTCTAGAAAACTAAGAAAGAAAATGAAAATTGGAATTAAAATGTTAAATATAACAGGTAAGGGGGGCCTCTTGAATTAATATCTCGACTAGTTTCAATCTAATATAAGTTAATTTTATGGGGTAGCATAAAACCCGGAAAAATCTTAGCAGAACTCGGAGATAATAAAAAAAAACACTAAAAAATGTGACTAAAATCACCTAAAATTTTAACTTTTTTTTATCGATACACGTCAGCAGCGTTTATATCTATTTTCAAACCCCAGAAAAAAAACAACTAAGATAGTAGAGAAATATTTAGTCTAATTAATTACTTTAACGCATAAGTTTAAAGTAACAGTTGTTGACTGAACAGGATCAATCGGCAAAACTGAGTTCCGCTATTGAATTTTATTCCAATTTCAATCTTAGATTTGATATTTAAATTGAAACTTTTTCAACTGATTAGGTTCAAATGAAATACTTTTTATTCTGGTGCACTTTTTTTTAAAAAAAAATATCCTTTACTAAAGGAAATACCCTGAATTCAGCATTTTATTCTCTAGATGACCATTCTCAAATTGTAATTACCATAAAAATATTTATGGGACAAACACGACCCAAGAATGACAACATTAAAAGGACAAACAGCACTTCTGCACCACAGCATCAAACAAGATCACTCATTCAACTTAAAAGGACCAAAATCATCGATCGACATAGATACACCTCTGGACTTCAAACTCTTGAAATGTGTCACATCGCAAGGAACGGTAACACTGTCAACAAAAAGACTGATACGGAAGGGCTAAGTATCATTTACGCCGATATTTTCAACTCCATGCAAAACAAACACCAACACACTCATACACAAAAAAACACATCTCATACACAACAATCAGCAACAATCGATAGTGGTTAACGAAAGAACGAACAGGAAAACCAAAAAGTTCTCATTTTCTAATTACATTTCGAAAAGTTTTTTAAAAAGGTATCACCACAAGAAAACATCATTAGTTTGCAATAGATTTCCATCCGCTCAGCCAGTAAGTAGAAATATTCCATAGAAGCTTGCACGCAACTTAAAAGCTCATTCAATATTCTATGTTTTCACACCACAGACAACGAGACGACTTTTTCTTCAGGACAGTTTCATATATTCGAAAAACATTCTGGACAATTAAAACGAAAAATTACTGTAAGTAGAATTAAAAGTTTTTAACATTCACATAGCTTTATATTATATAATTTTTTACTCTTTTTATCTGTATTGTCCTCAACATTTAATTATATAATATTTAATTTATATTGTCCTCATAACATCAAAACAGTTAGAAGTTAAGAATTAGATTAGCTGATACAATAATTAATTAAAATTTTTATTTTTTGTAAACTTTCCAACTCGCCAGATTCCTTGATAAAGGCAAAATAAACATGCCGAAACGTCGGATGTAGTAAATAAACATCGTTTTATGATTTTTTGAGACTGAAATCGCCGAGAAACCTTTTCAATATCATAAAAATATTACAATAAAGTCCCCTTCTGTTTTCCCATATAACCACTAGAAGAAAAAAAAAGGGGTATCATATGATGGAGACATGGCCGTAGGAACGGGGGGGGTTTTGGGGGTTAAACCCCCCCCCCCATGAATGTCTGAAGATGCCAAGTGAAATTTTTTACTAAACATAAAATTTGAATTTTCTAATCAAATTTTGGTGAACTACGTAAATGATTTAAGAGTAACAATAGTGAAACAATTTGACTCCAAAACCTCGAAATCTCATTCCAGGGCCACAATTCTACAACAGTTTTTCAAAAAATTTCTCACTTGTTGAAGTAATTGAGTCCTTTATATTGAATCCCAAAAAAGTTAGACTAAGCTTACCAGATTGTACGGATTTGGACCAGATTTTCTCACTCTATTTGCAAAATCAAACGAAAATTTCAATAGAGTCCTTAGAATCATGTATCTTGTCTCCAAATCATTTTTTTAATCAAATTAATCAAAAACATAAACGATTTTGTGGAAGCATAATTTTTTAGTCATTCTGAATCGCCTGATGCGTTTCGAAAAAATTAAAAACAGTATTCCGTATGTTTTCCCTCTTTATTTTAGAGGAATAATTCCGAAATTTGCCTGCATATTGGACGAATTTTTAAGAAAAACTTGAAACAATATGCCCTTATTTCGCAAGGTTTCACGATAAAATTGCCTGGATTTGCCAAGCCCGGATACTTGATCCAACATAAGTGTTGTATTTTAATCTAAAATGTGATGAATTTTCCGTATTCAAATTGCTAAATTTCGGAGTGTGAAAAAAAATAATTTAAAATTCAAACCATTATTAACATTTCGATCTGAGTTTTTTATTCTCAATTTATGTGCTGAGTTGAATAATAAGAAGGTTTCATGAGTCCAGAAATTAAAAATATGCTAGAATTTCGTCATTCACAATTTTATTAAAAATTTTCAAGTTCAATTACGAATAAATAATTGAAAAAAAAATCATATTGAAAGCCATAAATTCAAATTCAAATAAAAGATTTCTGGTCAAGGGTTCTGATACAAATTTCGCTTTTTAATTTCAAATTCATAGGATTTCTTATCCGGAATTTAAATTCAGGCTTGGAGTTTGCAGAATTCAGACTTGGAACTAAAATTCAAGGTTTGTATTCAGATTAAGCGCAAAGTTAAGATTTATGATCAATATCGATGTTAAAATTTTATCAGGGATTCAAATTGAAGGAGATCGGAGTTTCATAACTTTGATTCTTGATTCAAAATTAAAATTTTAAATTCATCAAAGTCAGATTAGAAACACAAACCTGGTGAAAATCACATATAAAAAATAAGATCTGAATTTATTTCAAAAAATTTGTTTTTTGAAAAATCTAAATTTTGATTTTGAAACTTTAGTTACAGGATTCAAACTATGAAATAATAAATATTAAATGATAATTTTTGAACTTGTTTTTTATCCTTATGTTAAAAATCAGCTGGAAATTTTAATTACAAAATTTACATATATTGCAGATTCTTCGAAATCAAAGGTTGTAACTAAGTCTTAAATTTTAATCGAGTTTTCAACAGTAGTAAAAAAACTTTTTTTGAACCGCAAACCTTTTTTTTTTTGAACCGCAAACAACTGTGATCGATGTTTACTCTTGGGCTCGAACTCACGGATATCAGCTCCGGAGGCAACTGATTTATTAACTGAGCTATATTTTTTTACCCATATTTTTGAAAGCTTCATGAACAAAATTGGTTTCTCCTAGGACTTATTTTCAAAAATAAACAACTTTTAATGCAAAATAACTTTAATCTGAATAATTTGCACTAAGTACATATACAATTTTTCACTTGTGTAGGCATTGTTTAAGCAAAAAGGTTATTGGAAAAAAATTGTCATCAAACCCCCCCCCATGAGCCGGTTCTTCCTACGGCCCTGGATGGAGACATTTAATTCCTTTTGTTTAATTACTCAAACACCTTCCCATACCAAATTTGGTTTCCTCGGCTAGTTAAGTTCTTGAGTTATGCAAAAAATTGTAATGAAGCCCTTCTTTAACTTGCTCTCTTCCGAATGTTACGAGAACAATCATTTCTGTCAATAAAATACCATTCCATGCCAAATTTGATTCCATTTGCTTGATCAGTTATGCAATTATTGAATGAAGCCCCCCTCCCCCTTGTTATCATCTATTTGAAAGAGAGAGGGGTTTTAAATAATCATAAAAACATTTCTCGTTTTCAGATATCATTCCATGACAAATATGGTTGTATTTATACATTAAGTTCACGAGTTATGGAGGAAATTGTATGGGAGTACCCCATTAGACTGAGTCGATTTGGAGTCATTTTTGAATTTCTCAAACCCTGGGGTCTTAAAAGCTTAGCTTCGGTCCAAAACTCATCCATGATTTTTTGCAGAGTTTTGAGGTTACGTTTTCATGAGTAAATTTGAACTTTTAGGTTTGTATGGGAAAATGGAATATTTTGTACTGAAAAATCAACATCATTTTTGTTTCGTCTGTGGCACCGAGCCAGCTGATGGTTTTTGTGCCAATTTATAAAATCCTTTAAGAAAATTTTCTGCTGAACCAATTTGTCGAAGACCGTAACTTTGTATCTTATTAGACAAAAAACCCAAGCAACCAAAAGTTCGAATATCACTTAAGGAACGAACTAATAAGTTCATATATAGCTGTACAAAAGTTCTGTGGAACTTTTTTGCTGTTCAAAATGCTTTTTCGAGGTCCATGGAACTTGATTCTTTATCAAGTTCAGCCAATACTCAAAAAAAGCTTTAAAGTACTGTTTTGGTTTCCGTTTCTACTTTTTGGGAACTTTAAAGTTTGTATGAAGAAAAACAATCTACTTGTTACGTACTTCTCATTTTTTTCAAAATCAAGTAGCTATCAAAGGGTTGCAAGTCTTTTTGTACAGCTCAATAGTTCGTAAAAAGTTTCTGCTGTACTATTTTGTAAACTTGAAAGTTTTTAATTAGTCCCAACGGGCGTTCAAAAGCAACTTCGTATTATAGAAACTTTGAAGTAGATTTAAAGGCTAAAATCTACTTTTTTCGAACTTCAACACGTGTTTGCATAAATAAACACATCGTTACTAGGGAAATAATTATATGAAGTACACATTAAGTTCCGGAAGAACTTTTTAACAGCTTGAAAGTAGAAATAAAGAACCTGAAAGTCGTTTTAAAGAAAATCATCACATCGAGTAAAATCGTTGCCTACTCATGATGTTCATATAGGGCAACAAGTATGGATCTCAACTTTCAAGCGGTGAGCTCGGGTTCGAGGCTTGGTAAGAACATGTTTTTTAAATGTAATGTGAGTTAGTAACAAATATGGTTGATTAATATGAATCAAATAAGCGGACTTGAGAAGGCAATTGAAGGAGCGAAAGAGTAATTTTTTCAATTTTTTATGCTGCTTGTAAAGTGGATTTTGAAGCTGGTTAGAAGTTGTTTGGCGATTTATGCAAACTTTTTTTCAACTTTAAAGTTCGTTTAACTACTTAAAAATTGAGCTGAAAAGAAGTTGTATTAGCATACTCGATTAAGCTGATTAAACCTGATAGAGGAATGTTATCCGAACTTTTGGTTGCTTGGGAAGTTATGAGCTGTTGAATAGGGATATGTCTTTTCGCATTGATTAATCATGGATTAGTTTTGGACCAGAGCGAAGCTTTTTAGACCCCAGGGTTTGAGAAATTCAAAAATGACCCCAAATCGACTCAGTCTAGTACCCCATTCCCCTTCCTATCTCCTCATTTCTCCAATTTTTGTATTCAATTACTCTCCAATGCCAAATTAGATTCCTTTTGAATGATTAGTTCTTGAATTTTGCAAGAAAAAAAAATGTATACTGACCCCCCTCCCCACCACGGCTTACTATTTTCTCACCAGAAAGAGAAAGAGGTGTCATACCATTATTTAAACAATTCTCGTATTCAAATACCCTTCAATGCGAAATTTGTATGTATTTGTCCGATACTTTCACGATCTATGCTTAAAATTGTATGGGAGCCTTCCTCTCCCTTCCTGTCTTCACAATGGAAGGAAAGAAGGGTGCCAAATCATCATGGAATCATTCTCCATGTTCAAACACCCCATCATGAAAAATTTCATTTCATTCGATTGATCAGTTCTCATATTATTAGTGAAAAAATTGTATAAAAGTTCCCCTCTCCGCTTCTCATCGTCCCATTGGAAGCAGAGAGTGGTCTTAAATATAAATCACAACATTTGTCGTATTCAAACACCCTCCCGTGCCAAATTTGGTTTCATTTGCTGAATTGATTATCGAGTTATGTATGGAGAAATATGGACGCCCTCCTCCCACTTTCTAATTTCTCACTGGAATGAAGGTGGGGTAACAAACAACAAATGTATTTTTTTCCTTGAGATATCCCCCCGTGCAGTAAAAAGGAAGGGTCTCAAACAATCATAGGAACCTTTCCTGGTATCCAAAGCCCCAACTTGCCAAGTTTCATGTAAATAGGTTCTGTAGCTTCTGAGTCTATAGGAAACAGACAGACAGACAGAAATTTATCGTTATGTATTGTAGGATGCCGTTATTGCATTAAAGTCCGAGGAAGGTTAAACAAACTTATTGTTGAACATCTGGAAAGTATCTGATTATTGGGTTAACATAACTAGCTCGTGGCCTCCTGATTATCTATGATTCTTACAGAATAAAGATTTTTTGATTCATTGCCTGATTCATCATAAGAAACATGGGTCAACAATAAATTCGCGAATTTTGTATTGTAAACTTATCCTAATTTTAATGTAATGCATCTAGACGCCGTACACAAAACATTAAAGAAATGCGAAAAACATCCCTTTCGATTGCTAATATCTCACCACAGTGAACTCATATTCCTCATTGATTGAACTATAAGTTTTGCAATTATTTGTTATATAGCATACTTGCGGCGAATTTTAGAACGTATTGAATGAACGCATGTTGATTTGTCATACATGATGCAGAAAATCTTTACAAAAACCTGAAGTCAATTGCGCCAGCTCGTGCGTCAACAAATTGTGCTGAAACTTTCAAAAAGTCTTTTTTCACCTAAAGGCATCAGTTTGATGTGTGCCGCGTTGAAAAAAAATCTAGATAAATCATCGGAATTTTCTGACTTCTCTGAAAAGTTGTTAAACTGTGATACATTAAATAAACTATCATTGGAAAAAATCATAAAGGGAATTTAGGCCAAAATTTCTAGAAATGTCATACTTGAGAGCTGTTTTGGCAAAGGGAAGTGTAGAACTGAACTTTCTTTTTTCGTTTGTTTGAAAGATATGAGCTCCCATGTGAATCTTAAGACTTTGCCAATTACTAGAAAGCTGTACAATACCAATGAAATCATTCTATGCTGATACATCATAAACTCAAAGATGTTTTTTTCAGTATTCATTGAGAAAATTTGAGAGAGCGTAAAGTCTGATTCTCAGCACATACAAATCGTTCGATAATGTTTTATCGTTGTTTAGTTAAACCATATTTGTTTAGAGACGTCTTTCAATCACCAGTCATTTGGTCGCTCTACGAGTCGATGAAACAACATCAACAAGGTGGACATGAAGCCCGAACAAGGGATCGAACAAAACAGTCCCCTGATTTCGCGATTATATTTAGCTGCTTTCTATCAGATCCGATAAATACCGAGTTCAAATCATATATGATTGTATACGTTTGATTTTACGAAAAAAAAAATGCGATTCACAGTACCATTATCGAGGGTTTAATGGCAGCCTGTCTAGAACGATTTATGTTTTCTTAGACTTAGACTTGAATGAGGTTTTTTATGTTGAGAAATTTTTCGTTTAAAAACTTTCAAGAAGTAATCCGTTTAACTTTCGCAGCACATGTTTCTACGACATCAAACGAAAAAAATGTCAAAACTGAAACCCATAAGTCAACATTGGGTACAACTCAAACAACCATAGATCAAACGAACGGCTCCAGTCACGTTGAAATGCAATTCCAAATGTTGAAATTAATTATTTTATTAATTCCTTCCCGTCGGTGTCTTTCGGTCGGTACACATGTTAAGTGACACCCGAGGAAAACAAAACAGTTTCGTTCTGATGGCTGCGAGAGCTGAGAAACGGTTTTCTTGACATTGTGCCGTGTTGCCTGTGAAGTCCCCAGAGGGAAAACAAACAACAACAACGAAGATGGGGAGGACGAAAAAAAGCTCCAGCAAATAAAACTCACATTTTAAGATGCAATCCTTCTGCCTATGGAAAGAAGCACTGTACCCTTGTGTTTTAAGAATTAACCTTGCCCGAAATACGTTGGGGTCAATGTTCCTTTTTGAATGCACTTCTACAATTTTCTTCAAAGATTAAAGAGTTTTTGTCCCCTATTGTCTTAAATCAAGTTTTGGACAATTTTGTTTTAAATTTTCTAAACGTTTGTAAATGTATGTATTTTTTTAAGTTAAAAAAAATCATAATTTTTGTGACAAAATATCAACCATCACCCTTAAACGATAAAACCAAAGCCAAAACAATTCTAGCACAGCGAAGTGGCTAGGGAAGTGAGTCCCATCCCCGGGATCTTTCGCTACTCCCACCACACCGAACCCCGCGGTGACAAATGTTCGCTGTCATCTTGGGACAACAACAACGCTTTGCCACGAAGGCTCCAACTTCCCAAGAGCGCAGTCGACTCAACCTGAAGAACGCATCACCAGCGCATGGAACTGCATGCGAGGTCCCCGCGATGCATATTTGAGAAATAAAATAGAATAATCATCAAATAAATTTTATCTTCTTCGTTTAGGGATTTCATCTCTTTCCCAAGAAGCGTTGTTCTTCGTTTCTTCTCGTGGTGACGCTAATGTGTGACATTGCTGGTGGGGCGGCGTTTTTTTCCCGTCATTCAACCTTTCTTGGGTTCTTGGCTGTCGCCTCAAACGTGAGGACGCTTTGTTCTTGGGACTGACTGACAAAATAGAGAACACGTGGTGTGGCGTTCTCGAGCGGCGAAGGTGAAATGTTTCGATAATTAGGAACGACTTTTGAATGGGAAATGCAGCACAACATATGAAGCGCATAATTTTCAAAAGAATACAAACTACCGAACTATGTATGTTCGGCTTGGAGTGGATCTGTCTTATTCATATTCCCAACATCAAAGTGGGATACTGTTCATTTGAATGGAAACAGACACATTTGAGCATATTTGAAACAATTACAGTCAACATTTGTAGTCGTTTGATTGTGCTGATAGGATGAATAGAAAAAATTAAAATGACTAAAAAAGTGTGCAAAGACACCTTTCCACCAAACCGAACCTTTTAACTAATTTTTTATACTTGAAGATCACAAAACAAAAACTCTACCAGTCGAAAAATGTTTAAAGTAGATTTACGTTTTGAAAAAGTATGTTAACATTTTTTTTGGATTATTTGTCAAATTTTTTGCAAATGTCTGAGCAGGTTTGAGCTTGAACGACCATACCAGACAAAATAATTGATTTGATCCTTAAAATTTGAATATGTGAAACAAAAATATTACAAATCAGTGACTTTTTTAGTTTTTGGAAAATAAAATAAATTAATTTATTTTTTGCTTGAGTTATCTTAAAACAGACGAAAAAAATGCTATGACCAGAATTAGCACTTAATAAAAATTTCTGAAAAAGTATGAAATGTGCTTTGAATTCAAGACCATTGTATAAGATGCACCCTAAATATTTGGCCTTTGATCGAACTTCGGAAAAAACTGCGATTTATACACCGTTAAATAAAGTACAGTATGACCCATAAAAATGCGATAATTTCAAGCAGTCTGTTTTGAGTTGTTCTGATGATTTTTGATTATTTTTTGTAGATGAATTAAATCTAATCTTCATCTGTTAATTGATGTAAACAATGCAGTAGTACAATATACTCTAGGTATATTGGCAAGATATACCGTCAACTGGGACAACATGCAAAACTTTTCAACTTCAATGGCTTTTTAAAAACCCACGTCCACAGATCACCATACCCTTTATACATCAAAAGTTTAAAGATTAGTGGGACATCTGATGTAGTCAGAAAAATTATTGGTTTCTTCAGTTATTTTTATTTTTGTTAAACATGCGATTTTCTTTATACTTAGAAAAAGCGGTAACATGCAGCAAACTTTAATTTGAGAGAAAAATCTAATTAAAACATGAGCTGTAAATGTATCGTATTTAACAAATTTTAGATGCCATAAAAACCATTACCACTACCTATATCGGGTTCTGTTGAAATTAATTTTTACACTTTTTCTGAACATCAAGATATAGCATCAATTTAGGGGTAAAAAGTACTACAAAAGATTCTACTAGCTGAACTTATAAAAAAAAAATGTTTGGATGAATGAAATTTCAATGTTGACACAAGGTGGCTCTTTGATTTGCATTTTGATGCATCTTACCCCAGGCAGGTAACTGAATTATAAAATTATTTATTTAAAAAAATTGGTGATTGTTCGAAAAATATTTTAACACCAACAGGCCAACAGTGTTGAAATAGGATCATTAAACCAGAAAAAAAATGTAGGTGATATCATTAAGCCAATCCGTCATAGTGGGTGAAGTTTTTTGCGGCATCGAATAATGTTGAAATTTGGCCATTAATTGATGGATTTTCTAATTTTTGAATGAAAATGAAAATCTTTGAAAGACTAGCTTAAGATGTGAAGAATGACGTCATCATCAACTTGTATGATGACCAGTTTGCTTCTCGCCCAAAAACCTCTCAAAAAAATTGTGGCTGCTTACAGTGCACACTGGTACAGAACATCAATCTAGCGGAACTAAATTAATAGCGCCCAGGGATGAAAAGATAGACTTTTGGTGTCTTCGACAACATTGCATAGTTTTACAAGGCGCATAATTTGAAATAAAATACAGAGTCGAGGGGTCCACCAATAGCAAGATTAAAATGCTAACTTTTTTGTTGAGCATTTTAGAGCTTTGGTTTCTTCTACAAAGTTGTTTATCTTAACAAAATACATAACTTTGCTGAACAAGTCAAAGTTCTACAATTTTATTCTAAGGAGTTACAATGAAATTAAGAAAAATACCTTGAAAAAACAGTTTTTTAAATCTGAAACGTTGTAGGTAAGACAAAACAATTTTCAGTCTTCGAAACAAAGTTGTAAAATGTTAAGTTCTACAATCGCTTAGTACATTATGATGTGTTTTGAAATTGCTGAAGCGCTGCAGAAAGCATTTAGTGTAATATATTAACGATTTTCAAAGCAAAGTGGTTCGAATTGCGCAAATTTTCGCACCATCAGCCAATGTGGATTTTATTTTTGGTATTAAGAGGAATCATTTTCATATAAAACTAGCGTGGAACTCGGTGGAACTCGAAGCAATTTTAAGATTGAAAATCTAATATTTTGTTCACAAATATCACTTTTTCAGACACTTGTTTTTACAACATTTGCTTCGGTCAGGAATAAATGGTGTATATCAACGTGTTGTCAGCTCTGGTTTCAAATGTTCATAAATCCTTTGCTCAAATTGAGTTTGTAATCCAACGAAAACTTATTATCTCAAAAGTGTTTTTATCGTTAAATAGAGCCAAAATTGGCCTGTCACCAGCTACTGAAAGCTGAAAGCTAGTTTACTTTTGGAATTAAATCACTTTCACGTGTTGGTACAGATATCATTTATATAATGATGTACTAGATCAGATTCTATTGATAAATTTGAAACGGAAAACCGGTTAAATCATCTAATTATTTCTTTTTCTCAAATTCTGCAAGTAAATTGCATCAAAGAAACTAAGAAACTAATAAAGTGTCTTAAAAAAAGTGATATTTGTGAACAAAATACTAGATTTTCAATCTTAAAATTGCTTCAAGTTCCACCGAGTTCCACGCTAGTTTTATATGGTAATAATTCCTCTTAATACCAAAAATAAAATCCACATTGGCTGATGGTGCGAAAATTTGCGCAATTCAAACCACTTTGCTTTGAAAATCGTTAATATATTACACTAAATGCTATCTGCAGCGCTTCAGCAATTTCAAAACACATCATAATGTACTAAGCGATTGTAGAACTTAACATTTTACAACTTTGTTTCGAAGACTGAAAATTGTTTTGTCTTACCTACAACGTTTCAGATTTAAAAAACTGTTTTTTAAAGGTATTTTTCTTAATTTCATTGTAACTCCTTAGAATAAAATTGTAGAACTTTGACTTGTTCAGCAAAGTTATGTATTTTGTTAAGATAAACAACTTTGTAGAAGAAACCAAAGCTCTAAAATGCTTAACAAAAAAGTTAGCATTTTAATCTTGCTATTGGTGGACCCCTCGACTCTGTATTTTATTTCAAATTATGCGCCTTGTAGAACTATGCAATGTTGTCGAAGACACCAAAAGTCTATCTTTTCATCCCTGGGCGCTATTAATTTAGTTCCGCCAGATTGATGTTCTGTACCAGTGTGCAGTGGTCTAAGCCCCAGAAAAGCTGGCAGTAAATCGACTTTTGAAGCGCTAATCTATCTAAATTATTTATCTAAATATTTAATCGTGTCTGTCACTTTAAAGCTAAGTCAAATATTCGGCTCACCGAATAGTTGAGCTAAGTATTCGGCCGAAATCTGCCGGGATGCCCAGATATTGTTTAAAACATTCCGGATTTTGCTTGGTTCAATTCAAATAATTTGCATAATCGAATAAAACACAAAAATTGTTCTCTGAAAATTTTTGGATTTTGTATTCAATAACGATATTTTAAAAAATTCTTCGTGTTCGTCAAGTTATGTCGTGAGAATGATACTACTAAAATAAAAAAGTATATTTAAAAAAAAGTCGAAATGTACATAAATTTTTGTTTAATCCTTCGATACGATTTTTGCACTGCTGCTGTGATTTCGTTCAGATTTGCTCTTTGTTCAATTTTTTTTTTATAAATCGCCCTTAATTTTCCGACCATGTGGATGCGTTGTTTTTAACAACAATTTTATTTATTTATTTATTTAAGTCTTTGACTGCCGTCATACAGACCGAGTATTAAAATCACTTATGATTAAATTAAAGTTATGTTAATGCTAGGGAACGTCACGGATTGCACATTTAAACATTGATTTGGATACATTGAAGTCAAACAAGTGTGACACATCGTTGAAGACTTGACAACATCGATTAAGCGGGTGGTTTTGTCCAAAAACTGTTCTGCTTCTAGGTAGCCAGAAGGTGGTTTGGTTGCGCAAACGGCGTGCTGGGGCGTGTAAACTCAAGCTTTGGAGCAATTGTGGACAGTCAACAGTGTTTGTCAGGATATCGTATACAAACATTCTTTGCAAATATGTTCTTCTTTGACTCAGAGACGATATAGACAGAAGAGCGCATCTTTGTAAGTAAGGCGGTAGCCTTACGGGGTCTCGCCAGGGCAGTCGACGCAGAGCATAACGAAGAAATTTTTTCTGAACTCGTTCGATCCGTTCGATATGAACAGAGTGGTAGGGTGCCCAAACTGGTGCCGCATATTCCAAGACACTTCGCACTAAAGAGCAGAACACTGTCTTGAGAGCATATGGGTCCTCGAAGCTTAAAGTATTTCTTCGCAGGAATCCAAACATAGCGAAGGCTTTAGCTGTTGTTGTCGCGATATGCTGATTAAACGATAGCTTCTGATCAAAGGTTACTCCTAGATCCTTAATGGTGACAACTCTTTCAAGTGGATTGCCACCAAAAGCGTATTCGAAGGGCACGGAGGTTCTGGTTCTAAAAAAACTGATACACTTGCACTTATCGGCGTTTACTTCCATCCCATGTTTTCCACACCATGCGAGTAGTCTATTGATGTCTTCTTGAAGCGCAGCACAGTCCACTCTCGAGTCAATGATCCTGTAGATTTTCAAATCGTCTGCGAACAGTAGCTTTGGCGATTGAATGAAAGTTGCAAGATCGTTAATGAAAATCACAAAGATAAGCGGTCCTAAGTGACTTCCCTGTGGAACACCAGACGGCATATCGAAACTAGTGGAATGAATTCCACAAATATTTATAAATCCATGACGATGTAACAAGTAGGAATGCAACCATTTGATTGCCCATTCTGGGAATCCGTAGCGCTTAAGTTTCTCGATCACGATCATATGCGGCACTTTATCAAAGGCTTTGGCAAAGTCGACATATATTGAGTCCACCTGCAGTTTTTTACCAATCGCTGTATGCAATTCACTGGCATAGCACATCAAGTTGGTCAACGTCGATCTTTTCCGAATAAACCCGTGCTGGACCTCGGCAAGTAACGGTGTAGCTGCTGAATAGAGCCTTTCGTACATCAAAACTTCGAGCACTTTTGAGAAACAGCAGAGTATTGAAATTGGCCGGTAGTTCTCCACACGATGAGCATTTCCAGACTTATGAATTGGAGAAATTGAAGCAATTTTCCAACGGCTAGGAAAAACTCCTTCTGAGATGGATCGGTTGAAAATTAGACAAAGCGGTGTTGCAAGGGAAACAGCTATTCGCGAAACCAACGACGATGGAATTCCATCTGGACCTGGACCTTTCGATGGATCAAGTTTACTGAGAATGTTTAGCACCTCTTGCTCGGTAAATAGAGGCTGGGGTAGCCTGACGTCATAGTTCGACAGATTTCCAAAATAGTTATCAGCACAGTTAGGAGTTGACGAGCTATATACGCTGCTGAAAAATTCGGCAAACAAATCAGCTGATTCTCTGATACTGCTCGAGGTGCATCCATGAAACGATACAGAAGATGGAACCGGATTTTTAAGGCGGCGGCTGTTCATGAACTTCCAAAAGCTGGATGGATCTTCCTTAACGTTGCGTTCGATGTTTGATATGTATCGTTTAAAGGCAGTATTTCGCAGGGCTGAGTCTAAACGAGACAAGATCGATTTGTTTTGATCAGATTTCTCCTTGAAGTAACGTTTCCGAGCTTTGCGAACTGAATTGCGGCTTCTTCGTAGTTCAGAGTTCCACCAAGGGAGCTTAAACGGCTTATGCCTGCTTGGTCGTCTAAGAGGGGTGTTCTCACGCAGTATAACCCAAAGGTGGTCATAAAAGGTAGAAAGTGCACTATCAATATCCAGATTGGCAAACGCTGAGTGCCAATTTTGAAAATATTTTACTTAGATCGATCTTCATCTAATTCGCTATTAAATGTTTATTTTTAAATTAAGTGGCACCTGTTTCGACATGTTTTGTTCCAGATTTCACAGGAACCAAATCTGCTTGTTGATAAACGCCTTAGAAGCGACAAGGCATCTGATGTTCTTTCTTGTTGAAAATAATCGACTCAAAACAAGAGGGGCATTAAAAAGGAAGAAAAAGAAGGAATTTGAAATAATCGCTTTTGTTTTTTTTTTTCATTCAAAACTCAATAGAATATTCGTTTGGCCACAATTCGGTACTTCTCTAGTCATAAGTATACCCGCTGAGGAGTTCTAAGCGTGTTAAGAAAAGTTTGAACATTCTTTGAAAATTTCGTAAAGTGTGGTTTATATTAGGGTTGCCATCCGTTTCGCAAAAGCGAGACTTATCCAGCTTTTTTTAAAATTGCCTGGTTTTTTCCAAGAAAACTTTTGTTGTAGACTCAACCTCCTCCGATTCTATAACTGCTTGATGAAAACGCTTCTTCTGAAATCCACCCGATCATTTTTAACTCCTGTCATTTTTCTCCAATGATTGATCCAATGATTTTCAAAACTAGAAATGTTCTTACTTTAAAAAAAACATGACATACACCGATAAGGCTATAACAATTGAGAAGGTTACACTTTTATGAAGTTTCACGGAAAAAAAACCTAAATTTAGCTTCCAATTAAATTTATTGGTTAGAGACAAAAAAAAATGTTGGTTCAACACAGAAAGTCATTCTAAAATAATGTTTTTTTTGTATTTTTTCTTCTATAAAAATGAGCATTTTCAAAGTTTATATAAGACAAGATGAAAAAACTCATTAAGTTTTTAAAACTTGAGGTTGCCAGAAAATTTTCCAGACATATTCGGACCAGAGGAATCCAGCTATTTCATCTTTAAACCAGGCAAAATACAGGCATCTGATTTCTAAAGGTTAGATCTAAAATCCGGGCAAGGAATTATTCGAAAAAAAATTGAAAGGAATACACTTGAGAACATATTTTTACATCAAAACACATCAGCAGATTTTAAACCGTATTTTAGGCCTCCAAAAACCTGTTCTTAAACTTGCAAAAAAATCGTTTTTGGACCCAAAAATTAAGTAAATAATTACTCGATTTAAGATTTTTTTGGTTCAATTTTGGAAAAAAAAATAAAAATTGTGAAAAATCAAGCCTTTTTGCTCCAAAACCCTGGCAAGCAGACCGAACCGAATTTTTCCTAAATTTTGTGTAAAATATTCGGCAATCTGGCAAGCTTATCTAAGTACAACTCTAACAGTTGGGTTCAGTTCAGCGTTCTTCGAGCACGTTCTTGCGATGTTAATATTTTTTTTCTTTTGAAGAAAATATTTTTTAAGTAGCTATCATTATTTTCAATAAAACAATGTATAAATGGAAGAGTTAAATTAAATAAACTTGATAGATGAACAAAATCGGCTGTTATATAGAATAAATATAAAAAACTTTCAAATTGCGGATTTTCAGCTACACTCAACTACAACATTTTCGACCGAAGTGTTCGCAGTTTTTAAAGATAGAAGTTTTCTGGAGAATTCAAATGTTTCAAAAAATTTCATTTATATTTTATTACTTTCTATGAACTATTTTAGCTAAAGAAACATATACAGTACCGTTCATAATTGTATAGAAATTGGAAGCACGCGAACTGCCACCTTGACTTTGAACCTCCATAACTTTTTACTCTGATGATATTGTTTGATCAAATTTTTTTGCGAAAGATATGTATATCAACTATCAAATTATTATATCACAAAATTCTAGCTTCCTTAAAATTTGTTTGGACTGAGATACAGTAATTTTACGAAAATTGGACCTTTTGGACTTCTATCATACAAACTGCAATATCTTGAATACTACACAAGGCTTTTTATTTAAATTTTGCAGAGTGATTGCTTAAACATACAATGAGCATGTCTGAAGTTTTTGGAAAGTTCTATCGAAGGGATCAAAAGTAACGCGAGGTGCAATATTTCAGGCATGAACCAAAAAAATGAGATTTCTATAGAATTTGGACGATTCATTAGAACAATACCTTTTCCATCCACAAATCAGTCAAAAAATGTCTGACAACAGCATGAACATAAAATATGATTTTCCTATGGAAACATGCGTCCGAAATTCTATAGAAATCGCGTTTTCAGGTTCATGTCTACAATATTGCACCCCGTGTAACTTTTGATCCCATGAAGAGAACTTTTCAAAAACTTCAGAAATGCTAACTTTATGTTTCAACAATCACTCTGCAAAATTTCAATAAAAAGCCTTGCGTAGTTTCTGAGATATTGCAGTTTGAACGGTAAAAGTCCAAAAAGTCCGATTTTGGTAGAATAACTGTATCTCAGGCCAAACAAATTTAAGAAAGCTCAAATATTGTGATATAATAGTTTGATAGTTGATCTATCTCTTTCGCAAAAAAATGATCAAAAAATGTCATCAGAGTAAAAAGTTATGGAAATTCAAAGTCGAAGTTACAGTTCGCGTGCTTCCAATTTCTATACAATTATGAATGGTACTGTACAGTTTCTTCCGTAAGAAAAGTATTGGGCTGAAAAGTAAGTAAATTGCAGGAGGAGAGTGCAGCCACTCAATATATATATTTGACGAAATATATGTGGAAAAATTTATCAATAACATAACCGAAAAAAGTGTGTGCTGGCCGATGGAATAAACAATCAAGTAGAATTGTTTCTTATCAAAAGGTAAACATTTATTCTATTTAAGTTTTTTATGAATCATTTTCTTCAAAGGAAATATTTCGATCAAAAGTATGTTTTCTCTTAAACACGCAGTTGTAACTATTCCATTGCTTAATAAACTCAGCTTTATCTACATCTTAATTTTATCAAGATTCTTATTTGAAATTTCAAAAAATTTTACTTAAATTGAGAAAAATGTGCTGAATTGTTTATTAAAGCATCTCAACGGACTCAGGTAAAAATGAAACAATGAAAGTTCAACTTTTGCTTTAGGATTTGGGATATTCTTTTTCAAATGGTCTTCGAATGTGTAAATTTGTATTAAAAATTAACAAACTTTGGAATTTTTCTCTAGAGTTTGAAAAATAATCTTTCCGCGATAATTTCACAATTAAACATTTGATATTTGCCGTTATATAATATTCTTTTGGTTTGGACCAATCCGATATAAAATAGTTTAAAAAGTACAAGTTTTTGCTAAAACATCCTTTATAACTAACGAACACCTCCATAGACAAGTTTGCTCTACAAATGCTTATGACATATTTTTCTTGTATAAGTTTTTTTTTTAAATTTAGAGAGAGAATACTTTTTTTCGATAACAATACAACATAACATTTCAACATTTAAAAAATCATAACTCACTTAAAATTCGTCATATGTATGTTTGTAGTGTCTTCGGAAAAGATACCTTAAAATCTGTTTGCTACAACTTTTTATTATACACTTTGACTTTATCTTTTCACTGGAAATTTTTTTTATGTATGCAAAATTGACACGCCCTAATATTTGAAAAAGGATTAATAAATGGTTTGATGAGCATTTTCGCTGAAGAAACTATCTTCATGATTAATTTTGTCACGATAAAGTTCCGTCCTGGACCACTGTGCATTGGGCGATCCCACAACACTTTGAAACCAACAATTCGATCTTTGTTCATGTGGTTATTTTGAAGTCTTGACTCTAGGAATTGAAGAACTTCATCCTATGTTACCTTGACTTTAAGATGGGGTAGTTCACAGTGTAAAATATACAATGGTGCACGTGCCGTCCAAAATTGAAGTCGATGCATTGCTTCATTGGACACTATTGCAAAAATCTAGTTACATCTATAAACAATGTTTTAAAAATGTTAAAGTTTAATTACTAGGTAGATTAATTGTAAATTTAATAAATATATATCCATGCGTTAGTTTAATTTTGAATCCCCCTTATTCTGCGCCGCGCGTGAGGTGACGATAGTCGAATCACCCTAGTCACCCGATTCTAGTAGTCACCGTGAGTGACAAATTGATGCTTGTAGTGACGTTTACAGACGAGAATAGTCGCTGGGCATGAACCTCTGTCACATCGGCTTCGAGAATAAGGTAACAAGACTCACGTGACTCCGACTCGACTCGACTATCGTCACCTCACGCGCGGCGCAGAATAAGGGGGAATGTGTTTTTTTTCGAGTACAGTCTATAGAAAAATAATTCCAAGCACGCACATTTCTATGTTCGATAATTGAGATAATTTATAATTTTTATTTCGCCTAACTAAACAATGATTCAAACAGACTTGTTGTTGTAACTGAATAAAAAATCTAATTTTGGATTTTAATTTTTAAATTCATACTTCTTTTTTACTTCATATTATTTAACAAAGCTAGAAAAGTTACTTTTGTGGCAGCATCAGCACACCATAAACCAACCATTCAATTTGAAAGGTAAATAATCTCCATCGTTTAAATTAACATTTGCCCATACGTCTGTAAATAAGCGTGGACTCTGTTCTCTCATTCGGCCAGCCAACGCCGATCAATGGTTATCCGGATACGGATACATCTGAGAGAGTGGTTCCACAAATTTGAAGATTGATTTAATGACCGAAACGAGGGTGTAATGTTTTACCTGTTTCTACCATTACTGTCCCCGAGCGTCGTCAGGGGGTACATATTTAATAATATTTTCTATAGGAAATAAAATCAATTTTAGAATGTTTATATTGGAATTCTAATTTGAAATCTTTTTAATAACAAACACATAGCAATTTTTTTATATGATCTTGTTATTCTTTACAAGACTCAATACATTTAAATTGAAGATTTGAAAAATTATCCACCCTGAAAATTCAGTAACAGATTCACCAATCCCGTAGAGGAAGATATGAACAGAAATATTGGTGCTCCCGATAGTGCAGAAACGGGTCCCTCCGTGTTTGCAAACTCTGAATAAGTAAATTGCAAGATAAATAGTCGATGTGTTTCGTCCTACGGAGAGATGGATTTCGGTTGGAC
Organism: Uranotaenia lowii; assembly: GCF_029784155.1. Lineage (NCBI taxonomy): Eukaryota > Metazoa > Arthropoda > Insecta > Diptera > Culicidae > Uranotaenia > Uranotaenia lowii. Next base: position 328,133,540 of record NC_073692.1, on the reverse strand, counting down.
ATGACAGATTTGCAACTGTTAGCTCAGAGGCGACTCCCGGAGGCGCCAGCCATTCAGCCATCATACACACATGCAAACGCGGAAGAACTAGGTTTACCGATAAATTTTATCTGTCATGAGGTGGGATTTCAGTTACAGTTATCCATCCATGAAACAGTCAACAACTGAAAGATAAGGTAAATTCTTTAAATTTGTCCTAGAATTTTTTACAACTTGCGGAGAAATTCTGTTTTAATAAAACATTTTAAAATTCACATTTTTTAACTAAAAAAAAATAAGCTTCACAGATCTTCATACAATCTCACAAAAGTAAACTGCTGGAAGAATACGACGAGGATGTCTGACTGTTGTTTGAATTGTGAATGATCAATGAGATGGAATTGAGTGATTGTCTGGGGCTTTAGTCCATGTGTGCTAGATGGAACTCGAAAGCGAGCTGGAAAGTTTTTGAATGAAAATTCTAGATTCTAGGGTTTTTTCTGAAGGGATGTACATATCCAGTTCAAGCCAATAACGTGCAAGTGGTTTTGGTTTTTTTGACCCTGATATCCTACTCCAGTGGAGCGTTATTTAGAATCAAAAGTTTCGTAGTGACCCTTTACATTCGTATAAATTGGAGTACGAGACAAAAATTGAGCTATTCGAGTGGAAAAATAGTTTGAAGTTAATCGTTGTTTACTACAAAGCAAAGTGAACTCTTTTTCCAAACAATTATCGGCGGTGCGGATTATACTGTTGGTTTCTCGCTACTCACAATGAGTAACAAAAATAAGCTCACCGCAAAAGATAAAACCAACAACTTAAAAAGAAGCTGTCAAGAACTGGATCGTTCGAGCGATACTGAAAGCGATAGTGTCAACTCCTTTGATGGTCTGCTGAGTAAGATGCGATCGCTTTTTGAGGATACAAATGCCAGAATCGATGCTAATGCAACCGAAATTCGAGGTGAGATTGGTTCCCTGCGTCAAGAATCGCTACTTTTCCAGCAAGAAACTGCGAAGAAGATTGATAATATTACCAACTATTGTGGTGAGTTGAAAGCTGTTACCGAGCGAAATAAGAATTTAGTTGAACGGCTAGAGAGAGCTAACGATCTTTTGCTGTTTGGAGTGCCATTCATCGTCAATGAAAACTTGTCCCAATACACCGTTGAAATTGCTGCCATCCTGGGGTACGGTGAACAGCAACCGCTTGTGTACACAAAACGCATCGCAAAAAGTCCTATATCGGCCGGCAGCTCACCGCCAATCTTGTTTCAATTTGCCTATCGTGCTGCACGGGATGACTTCTTTTTTCGCTACCTTTCTAATCGGAACCTCACTCTTTCGGACCTTGGATTCCAAGTGGCAACCCGTGTTTACTTCAATGAAAACCTCACCCCCCTGGCTCGTGAAATCAAAGGGAAGGCTGTTAAACTCAAAAAAGCTGGTAAAATTAACAATGTGTTTACCAAGGCTGGTACTGTTTTCATCAAGGCCAGTGCTGATGGTGTCGCGAAGGCTGTTCTTAACCCTGAACAACTTGGTGCTGCAACGGAACAATGATTACTACCTGCTGGAACTGCTGGTGTTGGTGCGTGCTGTTTCTACTGTTGCTGCTGCTGCTGCTGTGTTATTCTGCTGATTTTTTTTTCTCTTATACTGGGTCAAAAATAGGGCCACTTGCATTACTCAAATTATTCAATTATGAAGTTTTACATAATTAAGAAAGATGTACATCTTGTTTTTTATTCTACTCTAATCTTTCCTTCTAGCTTGGTAACTCTCTCTTTAAAATTATATGTAAGAATGCTCGATAATGGCTAACAATGTTGATAACAATGCCCGTACGCGTTTGAATTTTTCAAGCATTCCTCGCGCCGTTATGAATGCTGCTTTACCGGATGACAAGGTGAATATCTGCCATATGAATATTCAGAGTATCTGTGCCAGAGATTTCAGCAAGTTTAGCGAATTTAAGCAATGTTTTCTGAATGGTAAAATTGATGTTATCTGTTTATCGGAAACCTGGCTAAACTCAAGTCTATCGGATGATGTTTTATCAATGGAAGGTTTCAATTTAATTCGTAACGATAGAGCCTACGGCCGAGGTGGAGGTTTATGTGTGTTTGTAAGACATGGAATCAACTACAAAATAATCGATAAATCAGAAATTTATGCTGCTGTAGGAGATGTTACAGAGTTTATTTTCGTTGAACTGCAATGTTTTTCAAGAAAATTCTTAGTTGGATTGTTCTATAACCCTCCAAGGAACAATTGTACTGAAAAATTGTTTCAAAAACTTTCTGAGATATCCTTGCTGTATAACGACATGGCAATCCTGGGTGACTTTAACATAGATCCTACTAAGCATAATGCAGTGTCGAATCAGTTTTGTAGCGTTCTTGAGTATTTTGGATTTGGCTGTGTTAATGATAATCCTACTCATCATTACCAAGCAGGGAGTTCATTAATCGATCTTTTGATGACAAACAACCTGGAGTTCGTTCAAAACTTCAACCAAGTGTCGGCCCCTGGTTTTTCTAGACATGACGTTATTTTTGCATCGCTGAATATTCCGAAAAGAGTTTCGATCGAACCTGTTACAATAAGGAACTATGCGAGAATTGATTTACCAAGACTGGAATATGCAGCTAATTCGATTGATTGGTCAAACTTACATTCAATTGGTGACGTTGATATGGCTGTTGATTGTTTGAATGTAACTATCTTAGAACTGTTCGAAACCTTCGTTCCGATACGTATTTCATCACCTAGAGTGAGAAACAAATGGTTTAACAACGACATCTTAAGGGCGATGATTGAGAGAGATCTGGCGTATAGATGCTGGATTAATTGTAGAAATGATTTTTCTCATTCAGAATACAAACGTCTTCGGAATCGCGTAAATACTTTGATAAATAAAGCAAAAGCTAGCTTTATTCAGCGATCTGTTGAACATGCTGACTCTAGTAGGGTGTTATGGAAAAGGTTGAAAGACATAGCCGTGAGACCGTCTAACAACGCAAGTGAAAACGTCTTTTCTAACACTGCAGAAGAAATCAATAACCACTTTGCCACGAGTTTTACGACCGACGAACACAATGTTGCTTGCCCTCCTGTGAATCCATACGGCTTCAGATTTTCAGCGATATCTGATAATGACGTCATTCTTGCCATCTCATCTATAAAATCGAACGCTGTTGGATCGGACAACATTCCTATCAGATTTTTGAAGTTGATTTTACCATCATTGATCAATCCGATCACGTTTATCTTCAACCTTATTATATCAACTTCAAAATTCCCTAGAGCCTGGAAAATGGCGAAAATACTTCCTATTCGTAAAAAAGGGAAAAGTTTGGATTTAAACAATCTTCGTCCAATCAGCATTTTATGTACATTATCGAAGATGTTCGAAAAAATTGTGAAACGCCAAATCAACAATTATTTGAACGCAACGAATCTACTCAACTGCAATCAATCGGGATTTAGATCCGGTCATAGTACGACTACAGCACTACTAAAAGTACACGACGATATCCATGCTACTGTTGACAAGAAAGGTGCTGCATTTCTGATGATGATCGATTTCTCCAAAGCTTTCGACCGGGTTTCACATGTCAAACTACTGCGGAAACTATCTTCGAAATTTAACTTTTCTGGCACCGCTGTGAATTTGATTCAGTCCTATTTGTCTGGCAGAACACAAGTTGTGAGTATTAATGGAATTTGTTCAGATCCTGTTCCGGTTATTTCGGGTGTACCGCAGGGTTCAGTTTTGGGCCCTTTGCTATTTTGCCTGTTTATTAACGATTTGCCAGAAATTATTAACCACTGTAAAATACACATGTTCGCTGATGATGTCCAACTTTACCTCTGCTCCTGTACCAGCTCACTTGAAGAAATGGCCCGACAGCTGAATGACGATTTGATGTGCATACAAGTTTGGTCTGATAGAAATATGCTTCCAATCAATGCTTCGAAATCTAACGTGATGGTCATCGCTCGTAACAGAATGACTTCTGACCTACCGGTCATTACTCTAGGATCGGATAATGTTTTGTATGTCGATAAAGTATGCAATCTTGGAATAATTTTCCAAAGTAACCTGGAGTGGGACCACCAAGTCAACGCACAATGTGGCAAAATCTATGCAATCCTACGCCATTTGAAGTTATCGGCAAGCATGCTTCCACCGCATTTGAAATTAAAAATAGCTAAAACTCTAATTTTACCACACCTGACCTTTGGTTCTGAGTTTTTGTTAAATGCGTCAGCTATGGCGATGGATCGGTTACGTATCGCCATCAATCATTGCATCAGATGGATTTTCAAGCTAGATCGTTACGCTAGGATGAGCCGCCATCATAGGAGTTTCATAGGCTGCTCGTTTTACGAATTCTTCAAACACCGTTCAAACATAATGATTCAAAAGATATATACAACAGCGACACCTGATTATCTCTACCAGAAACTTATTCCTTTCCGAAGTAATCGTGTAAGAAAGTTGGTAATTCCAAGAAACTTTACTTCTCACTACAATGGCACACTGTTTGTACGAGGCATTGTCTACTGGAACCAGTTACCTGATGAAATCAAAATGGTTATCAACATTGGTATGTTTAAGAGAGAGTGTTTAGCCAGGTTAGATTAGGAAAAGATGAAAGTAGGTACCTAGTTGAGTTCGAGAGTTTGTTCATTAAAAATCCCAGTTATAACCAATTGCAGTGATTTATAAGATTGTATCTTAAATTGCAATGATAAATAAAAACAACAAACAAACAAACAAACAAACTTTGCACCAGAAAAATCCCTTGAAAATCGTTTATGTTTTCTTTATTTTTTCCATCGAATAGAGAAAAAAAATTATTGTTGAGTTTAGAAAATGTTTTATTGAAAAAAAAAATCCAAAACAAAATTTTACGAATTTTGCAACAGTGCAATCTCATATGCGGCTGTCCGATGGGATGGGCCAATGTAAATGAGCTAGGTGAAATGTTCGGAACGATGTTTGCCAAATCTCTAGTGTGTTTATTTACGATGATGGAGAGTCCTGTGTTCTGATTCGTTGTTCCAGGAACTACATATCAACGGGTTAATTAGATTGAATGAGGAAACGAAGTTTATGATTTGTGTGCGATAATTATCAAAATAAGCTTGGTCCAATGGAAAGATATCCATCGAAAAAGCAAACATGTCTAATTTTGGATGAAGATCCTTTAAGAAATCAGCAGATATTAAGGTATCCTTAATTAATATGGACTTGGATGCTGTAATGGAGAAGAAAGTTTGAAATAAAATCCAAGTGTGCTGAAATATATAGGATGACTTCCCCAAATTTGTATGGGAAATTTCAAACTTGTGAAAAATTATGCGCTGCAGGCTTAAATTGATCCTAGGCATAGTACAAGACCTCATGCGAAATTGGGGCCAGATTGGATTACGGGAAGGTGTCACTCGACGAGCCTGAGGTTTTTATAGGATTTTGAAACATTTTGTTTGGGAGGAACATAAAAATTCAGTTTTTCATTAATTACTTTTGTCCGATTCGACCGATTTCTTTTGTACACTTTGACTTTGAACTTTGACAAATATTTCATCCGAGGACTGCATTTCGATTCAAGTCGTGATAAAAAAAGTAATAAGGCTTCAAAAATGGACTTACTTCAGTGATATTCATCAGTGTTAATAAACTTTTTTATCTTAACTCGAATCTGAATGCAGTCTTCGGATGAAGTATTTGTCATAGTTTAGGTTTAGGTTTTAAGAAATAAAAACTTATTCAAAAGAAATCGGTCGAAGGGGACCAAAGTTTTTCATGAAAAACTGAATTCTTATGATCCTCCTGAACAAAATGTCTCAAAATCTTGATAAAACTTCAGGCTCGTATAGCGACCCCCTCCTGTGATTTGATCTGGCCCAAATTTGGCATGAGATCTTGTACTAGGCCTTGAATCAATTTTAGCCTGCTGCCCAAAAGTCTGGTCGTTTGGGACACACTAATACACATTGTAAAAACACAATTGGTTACGATTTTAACGTATGTTTTTCGTCGGAGTAGACTTTATTATCTGTAGTGACCGGACGTTTCTACGTCGGAGACAGTTTCTTTTTTCTTCCTTACAACTGACATTTTAACCCTCGCGGGACCCCAGCAGTGATGTCAATTGAATTTAAAGCTTTTAAATGTCAAAAGACATGCCTCTATTAAACAACTAATAACTTTTTTGAATAATAAGATACGAAGTTGCGGTCTTCAACAAAGTTTTTAAGAGGAAAATAACGCTTGGAGAATCTATAAATTGCAAAAAAAATCATGGTTGAGTTTTGAACCAACACGAAGCATTTTAGTCCCAGGGATTAAGAAATTCAAAAACCATCCCAAATTGACTCAGTCTAATGTGACGTTATTAAGATACAAACAATGTTTTACGGTAGTTCGATAGCCCTCTCCACTTTGAAAGGGGGGAGGATGGAGAATCCATACCAGTAGAATTAAATTTTAGAATTTTTAAGAACTTATGAACCTTCTACAAAAACATAGTAAAAATTTCGGATCTTGAAAATCAAGTTGAGCTATAGGATTCAATTAAAAAAAATAAAATCATGTCTGTATTGCAATATGAAACTCCAGCTGCAGCTCTAATTTTGAAATGGTTGTTTTGAATTATGTTTACATTTGATTTAAAATAGTTACTTCTAAAATACTAATTTAATTTTATATGTTTTACAATTTCGATTCCCATTTATTTTGATATTTATTTTTAACAGTTGTAGACAAAACCGGGTCAGCTAATCACAAATAAAAAATAACATTCAAAACCAGGCCAGAGTCAATGCTTAATTTCGCAGCTTCATGTCCTGCCTTAGTTGCTGAAAGTTATTCAACATGTACAATCAAACAAAAAAAGAAAACAGTTCTAGTGACATCTGAAAATCGCAACCATTCTCAGAGATAATTTTTCCAAATTTCCAATTTTGCTCCCAACGTCATATTTTCAATGTAAGAAATAATTTAAAAGCCAGAATTTGCAAAGCTAAGCATACGCTTGAGACTTGATGATTTTAGTAAGTTTTTTTTTAATGTGTTTGCTCTTTTTGAAGATCCCTTCATTCCTTATAAGATAAGGTTGTATATCTAAAATGTTTTTATGATTTTGGTAAATTTTTAGGCCTTTGGAGGTCTTTAACATTTAAGTAAATTTAAAAGTGAAATGCAAAATTACACCACAGACTAAACACTACTCTAGATAAATTCAATATACTTATAAAATACTAATTTATAGAAAATCGGGAACTGCACAAAAACAAATACAGTTAAATAATTACAAAAAAAAATTGAACACGCCCCCCTCTTCCTCTCTGAAACCTACTTTTTGTACGTCCCCGTGTTTGTGTTTTCTATTTTGAAAACCTACGAGTTAGTCGACACTTTCATAAGGGTTGTTTGCAAGGGCTTTTGAAACTGCCAGTATTTATTGCAGTGCAGAAATTATGTTTTTTTTTCATGATATAATAGAACTGTTATCGAGAAGTCTAATAATTTCTATACCGTACAATGGAAAACTCATAGGAGAACTTCAGGAGAAATTAACTTTTGAGTTTTTAAGCGTTTTAGCTACCTCAAAAATTGAGTGTTCGGCAACTTTAGCTAGAATATTCTAGTTTGTGTGGTCCATTTTACAAGACTATTTACATATAACAGTAATCTTCATTGTCCATTCGGAGGATTTAGTGTTTCACGGTGTCTCTGATAGAACAGTTTTATTTATCGAAAATTAGTATCGCTATTTTTTGCACTATGTAAAGGCTAAGACTTTCCTTTTCATTTGAAACCAAAACGTATTTTAAGTTCTGAATGTTTATAAAAACACCTAAATATAGGTGGCCCAAGATACCCCACAAAATGTGGCCCATGATTCCTCACAAGCAATAATTTGCAAATTTGTTGCGTTTGTGTGACTTTTTGATGTTTCATCAAAACTAAATTTTCCACATGAAAGAACATGACAAAACTAAGATCATTAGCGTTTGAGCATATTTTTGTTATGTAGGGTTAGTTGCCCTACTTTTTAACTATTAAGCGATGGGTTTTGAAAAATCATATATTTATCATCAACTAGCGCGTGCTACTTTCTTGAAATTCGTTTTAGGGATAGTTTTTAATCTCTTTTGTCCAGTGAAGATTTTTGGTTGCGTATTTTATAAGTTATGACCATAATTCGGAACGATATAAATATCCATGCTTGGACATACTATTCTAGCCTTGATCCTAAGACCAATGCCGTATTTTAGACTCAAGTCCAAAGTACGAAAGAAAATATTTCATTTCTTTGTTTATTATTTAACGTTTGTTAATATAATATGTTATAAATCAGTAAAACCTTAAGCGAAAAACAAAAAAAAAACTTCTGTAGTTTGAATAATGAAAATATATTTTATTGTAGCAGAAATAAGAAGCAGCTTGAGGAATGAATGTTTATGAATTGAAGATTAATTAAGGCTGAATAAATTATTGATGGTTTTCTATAGCTTGAATAAACCGTAATAATAAATTGATTTATAAAATGCGAATTAAACCCCAAAGAAATGTACGTTGTATGGCGTATTCCATTCAAAGTTGAATTTCTTGAATAAGCTACATAAACAAATTATTAGATGTGTGATAATGTTTTAATTTTGTTTTATAATAAAGCTTAACGTTATGGCACTCGGTTTGATAATCTGTTACTTAAACGCACACCGTGACTATTAAGATTTTGTTGAACTTCATTTCTTGAAAAAAAAATTTTATATGTGATCCAAGAATGAGGTATTTCACTTATGCTAGAATATAAAAATATGAGTTGATTTTTTTTTTATTTTTTACTTGACAAATATTTTAGCTGTTTTTGGAACTTTCACTTTCAATACTTCGGATACAATTTGAAAATTTTCTCTTCAGATTATATAAAGAATCTTTCTTTTGTATCTTTAAATAACAACATGGTTATGACGAACATTTTCGAGCAGATGTATGTCAGATCGATTGACAACGCTAGATTCTGTCAAAATTTAAGGGTTCACGGTTCCGCATACCAAATTTATGACGGCCGAATTTGTTTTAATCTTATTTTTTATCTGAAAAGGATGGAAAAAAATTTAAAAAGCTTCGAATAAAGTTCTTAAAACATTTCACTTTCTTGTCGAATTGGAATACTTTTGTTGTATTAAATTTAATTACCTGGTTTCGTATCAGTAAACGACGTGACGTTACGATTATGGAACTTGCACCTTGGGTCTTGAATCCGTGAGGAAACGTATAATTGTGCTCCGCTTCCAGATAGCACAATTCTGTTGGCCCCTTTGTCGACTTGTATTTTTTTCACAGCTTCTATTCATAGTACTTTGAAATACACAAGGTAGGCTATTATGCTCTCTTTAAACGTATTGGTAAGAGGCCCCGGAAAATAGTTATGAAAAAAACTGGCAAATGTATGGATTTTTTTAGAAAATCAATTTTTTCTACAAATTGGTATCCATTAAAATTATGAGAAAAATATGCACTGAAGCATTTTAATGTAACAAACAATATTTGGCTTTTCGGCACAGCTAAAAGTAATGTGCAATGAGCAATTTTGATGATCCAAAATCAAAATTTTATGATATTTTTGTCATTTGTGGTCTTTTTCTTGTGTGATTTAAATAAAAAACTCGTTCAAATTGATTTGTCATCACAAACATATAAAGTCTTTTTAGATCATTCATCAAATCTTAACCATAAATACAAGAAAATATCAACAACAAAGAGGGACGGCGATGAAAATTGGCTCTTAATGCTCATTATTAATGGTCCGGAACAAAAAAATCAATTGAAAAAATTTTTTCCGATGAACCCGAAGAATCAGTCTTTTATCTTACACACTTTTCAAAAGAATCAAACCACGAACGTCGGAACAATAAATAATGTTGATTTAAATTCTATATAAAACTGTCAAATTTCCATAACTATTTTTGTTGGTATGCAAGCATGCTGTATACATACACGGAGCTTTGAAGTGAGGTTAAGCGCAATGGCCTACCTGTTATTTTCCATGTACTATGGTTTCTTTTATTCATTTCGAAAAACTTTCTCTAACTTTTTTACCAAGTAGGCAAAGTCAACATTGCTTCAGTTTGTTCTTAATCGGGTATAAAAGTTCAAAAAGGGGTAAGAAGGAAAAACTTTTTGTAATTTTTTCTGCTAAATTATCACTATCTGGCCGAGGAAGCAGAAAACATTACGACGCGTCAAATGAATTTCATTTTTGAAAAATACATTGAAACTGTGTTACAACCTTTCGAAAATTCACTGCGGAATTTTCTGACAGCTACACGGTAACACATTTGAACTCAAAATAAGGTTTTAGCACATACGGTTTATACTCAATATTAATCTTTGCTTTGATCAATTATCGGGAAACTGTTCACCGATAAACTTAATTTCGAGAAAAGAATATTAAAATAAACATAAATCTTAGAGGTTATTCAACAGCCATTTTCAATTACATTCCTTTCTATTGAGTTTGGCCATGGGGTCTTTTAGATAAGTTTGTTAGTTATGTTGGGTCTAAATATGAATCACCGTAGAAGACTATGGTAAATGGAAATCCTTAATTGGACCGTTTCGAAAATGTAATTGTTCTGAAGTTTTTCCCTCATAATATATTTATGTTGGGAGCTAAATAAGAATGTTCGACTACCATCTATCAACAACCAAACAAATGAAAATTTATATGAAAATATCACCCTTTTTACTTAAAAGCCCCGCATTCACTTAACAACATAGAATGCTTGAAGCTGCGCTGCCGCTCATAGCAAGTCCGTCCCATTTGCGTTTTTGTTGAATTGAGAAAAACGGCAATGAAAAATCGTAAAATGTTCCATCGAAAGTTCGCCACTGGTATGCGTTTTTAATCAAAGTAATCACCAGAATCTGTCACTGCAACGGCAATCTAAAGTTTTTCGCTTTATAAGGTTTGTTTTTTCGTTTTAATTCTGTTAAAAATCATTTGCTAGGCCCTTATGGCAGTGGGAAAATTTTCTATTGAAACTACAGATAAAATTAAAGTGATTCCAGTGATAAACTGAAAAATGACAAAAACGCAAATGGGACGAACTTGCTATGAGCGGCAGGCTGCGCTCTATAAATAGTAACGTACTTTACGTTTAATAAATGGAATGATATTTTAAAATCCTAAAGAAATCGGCGTCTCCATACTGTATGATGGAACAATTTATATGAAAAGGTGTAGAGAGGATTGTATTTTATTCTTTGCTAAATATTTACATTAGGTAATGTGAATTGGTTATGTAATCATAAGTTTTCTGTGCGATAGGACCAAACTGGTGTATATTTAGGTCCAAGGTAGGGCAACTAACCTTCCTTTATGTCTCCCAAGGATGCAATTTTGCGGGTGCTTGTTAAGTTATGTACACTGTATCAAAAAATTGTCCGTACAGCACGTACCTTCAAATCCAAACAATCAAAAAGTGCACTTATTCAGTCAATAAAAATATTACAATTACATCATTCGCTGCAGAAACTAGTCCTTTTTGTAGATCAGTATTAAAAATGTTTTTGAATTAAACCTTAAAAATAATCCAATTCGTTTTGTATAAAAAGTCCCAAAAACGACGTCAAAAAATTGTCCGTACACTGAGGCCTTTGTCAAATATTAGTCAAGTAAACAGTTATGTGTCAGTCTGCCAAACGCAGAAACGTGAATTGAATCCCAGCAAATACGATTTCCGAGACGAATGAACTTTAACTAGCATAAATCAGTAGATTTCAACAACTTGTGGATTTAATTAACAGGAAAATGTCTGCTCCTCACAAAAAAAAATACTCGTTGACGTCCGGAAACTGTTTGTTGACCTTAAGAATGACGGTAAAAGCTTGTCCGAAATTTATTTATTTACTTGTATTCGAATTACGCATAGAATAGTAAAACGGCCATGATTGTCGGTTCAGTATGTCCTTCGAACTTTAAGAAGACTAACTCCCTGGAGACTAATCGTATAAGCTGATGGTTGGTTTGATCGTATTTTCGGGTCAGAACCAAACAATCATATTTATATTCCTGTAGACGCGTAATATGACTGATAAATCTCCGTGAATGAATGTCAAGTTTCCGGTGCCATTTGCGCTGAAAGCATACCACACCATTACATGGCCACCACCGTGCTTAACTGTCGATCACAAATTTTTCGGATCCAATTCAGTATTTGGATTACGCCATACTCTTACATGTCCGTTAGACCCAAAAATATTAACTTAGTTTTCGTCAGTAGATATGACGTTCTGCCAGAACTCTTCCGGTTCCAGGACATACTTTTGAGCGTATTCCAGCCGCTTTTTCTTATTTTTAGCAAATATAAACGGCTTCTTCGGAGCAACACGGCCTCGGTATTTTTTCCAATGAAGTATGTTATGTACCGTTTGAGGATTAACCTGTATGGTTTCAAAATTCTTCAGGCTGTCTGCTAGTTTCGGGGCACTGATTTTAGGATTCTGACTGATTTTCTTGGCAATGATGTGATGGTGACGATCCGTAAGCTTTAGTTTGCAGCCTCTTCCTGGAGTGGTTTCCAGGGAGTTAGTCTTCTTAAAGTTCTGAAGGACATACTGAACCGATGATCGTGGCCGTTTTACTATACCTGCAATTTCGGACAAGCTTTTACCGTCATTTTTCAGGTCAGCAATCAGTTTCCGGATGTCAAAGGATATTTTTTTGTAAGTAGCAGACATTTTCTTAATAATTTTTGTGGATTTAATTAACAGGAAAATGTTTGCCTTTCACAAAAAAATACCCGTTGACATCCGGAAACACGAAAATCTACTGATTTATGCTAGTTAAAGTTCATTTTACCGTATTTATCGCTCAAACCACTGGAAATCGTCTTTGCTGAGATTCAACTCACGTTTCTGCGTTTGACAGACTGACATATAACTGTTCGCTTGACTAATATTTGACAAAGGCCTCAGTGTACGAACATATTTTTGACGTCGTTTTTGGGACTTTCTATACAAAATGATTTTAATTATTTTAAAGGTTTAATTCATTAACATTTTCAATACAGATCTACAAAAAGGACTAGTTTCTGCAGCGAATGATGTATCTGTAGTATTTTAATTGACTGAAAAAGTGCACTTTTTGATTGTTTGGATTTCAAGGTACGTGCTGTACGGACAATTTTTTGATACAGTGTAAGTACATTTACTAGGCTAGTTAAATATAAGAAGCATATGATACGTTCATAAGTCAACAACATATAGAAAAACATGCTTATGCAAAGCGATGACGATGACATTTGGATTGAGATTTTTAAATCAACAAACAGCTGAAATATTTAGAGGGGCGTTTTCCCATGGCCAACGTTTCCCCACTTTCCCCTATAATATAAACCTTTAAACTCACTTCCACCTCCATTGGGAGATTTCTGTGTTATCACATAAGTACAACAAATCAAGCTGGGCGAGATCCAGCAGCTCCAAGACATCATTCTGAAAAGGGCGTAAGTCCAAGTAAGAGACAATTTTGACCCACAATGAATGTTTCCAAAGGCGAACAATTGGCGGATAAGTAGCGTTTTCAAAGTTCATGTTTGGGGAGTGTTAAATTAAGATTACCTTTTCGTGTTTTCAATATGTAAGCACGCAAAAGTGATTCAACATTCTTTTAAAAATTGGTTATTGCATTTTTTATTTTGATACTGTTTGAGATACTGTATTGAGAAACTTCTTAACGGATAAGTTTTTGAAGTTTCTGTATCAAGAACGATGGTCAGGAAGACTCTTTAGCTTTAGAAATTCGTAGGTAGTCCATTGGAACTAGTTTTCCGAAAAAATGAAAGAAGAAATTGATTTCCTAAAAACATCAACAATAATCCCACAAACAATGACGAGAGACAATATAGGGTGGGTTGAAATTTGTTTTGACAAGTGAAGATAATCGCTCAAATGCTCGTCAATATTGATCCCAATCAACCCTTCCATCGAAGATCATCTTCGGGTTTAAAACTTCCAAAGTCACTTCGAATGACTGACTCCAATCTCGGTAATCGTTTTCCCAGGGGGCTAAAGAAGCTTACAGAATGCTTAGCCAAACGAACGACATAAATAATCCAAATGTCATTCCCAGGTCTAGCAGAGTAGTACTTAACCCGATGCGATAGTTATCTGGCCAGCAAACTTCTAGACAACTCATGCAAGAACCCATAATGATCAAGTTTTGATCCTTGCTGCTGCTGATGGCTATCGGTGATGATTTTTTGTTTCGTTCTCGATTTGTCTTTCTTTCAGGAGTTAGTTTGATTTCAACTCTTTCTTCCAGGAATGGTCAACTCTAAGTGCTAGAAAATATGGAAGGAACAACTTTGCCATCGATAGTGCGAATAGCGTCTGGAGCTGCCAGGAGCTGCCTGGTGTGCAATATCAACTTGTTGGATGTTGGAAAATAAAACTTCTAATACCTGTCTAGACGACAAGTGCATCGTGTTTGCCATTCAGGACAGAGAGCAAGAAAAAAAAACTGCACCACAAGTGTCGATTGCCTGATGGCTGCTGACTTTTTTTTCCTTCTACCTTCTCTGGAACCTTCTTAAGTGGACAAAACACTTGTGGTTTCGGGAAGAGCAAGAAGGATATTTTATATGCGTCAGGACACTGCCCGTCATGGGCGACAAAGTTGTGGTGTGTTGCTTTATTGGGGGAACGAAAAGTTGGCACAAATAGAATTCAGCAATCTTGAAAACGGGAGACAAACTTCTTGAGAAGTGATTGAAAAGTTTACCTTCTGAGGGGTTTTGCCCTTGGGGCTACCCGAAAGGTGAGGACAAATTGCAAAGATAAAGTAACCAAATCTAATTTCTCAATTTTGTGACTGGTAAAAATTTTTTGTAAACAGTGTTGCAAAATTACATTTCGTTTTAGAACTTACGAAGGCACCTTGAACAAATGAGAATGATGAATTATAAATTTAAAGTTTGAAGATAGTCAAAATATTCTTATCAGGCCTCTTCATCGTCAGCTTAACATTTAATCTGAGCTCGGAACGTTTTTCTTGGATTAAATTTATTCACCAGAATAAAGAATGATTGTAATTAAGGTAAACATTTAGGTAGAACATTTAGGAAAACAAATGAAATGAATCATTGATTCGTTTTTAAAATGGGTATCAATTTATACTTTATTTTGGTGATTTTTATGGAAATGATACATACAATGAGTAGAAAAATACCAATAATGACATATTTCAGCGTGATGTGACAATTTTTTGGCAATTTTATAATTTGTCAATTTTAAAAATTTTAGCAAACAAAATCCTCAACAAATATAGGGAAGATTGGGGATGCTTGATCCCTTTTCTTATTTTGTCATATCTTTTAAGAAAAAAAATAATTGCAGAAAGTCGTTATTGCGTTTTTTGACAGCGTGTAACTTCAAGTTTATATGCTGCAAAAATTAGATGGATACATGAACTCGTAGACTAGAAACGTATTCGTGGGACAGAAAAAATTGTTAAATTTTGAAAGTTATATGAGACTTACACTTGACTTGAGACTGGTGCCCCAAGCTTTGGAAAAAATCATACAAAACCTATAGATAATATTTCCATTTACTTTTTTGACCATTTGGCTATTGCTTTGAAAATATGACAATAAGCAGTTCATGTTACTCTTATACGGTTAAATTATTTTCAGAAATATTTTTATTACGTTTTTTCATGTGGGAAACATTTGAAAATTATAAAAAAAAATCTTGAAGTTACATTTTGTTAGATTTTTCAAACCAAGTGCAAAAACTCGAAAACAAATTATAATTTTTTTAGATACAGGTTTGTTGTTTTGTTCTGTTTAGAAAATTTTCCTAGAATACTTGATCTTTGTAAGACATTCCAGTTTAGAAATAAAGCAGCGGAATCAAGTATCTCCAGTGATCAAGTATCCTCATTCTTTTCTACATACTCTTAAAGATTTTTATGTTCCTTATCAAATAAGCTCATATTTGTCTTTTACGACTTGTTGTACCGAAGTTATTCAACAAAAACATGCGTGACATGACGACGGTCGAAAAATGACTAGTTCAAAAAAAAAAAATACGCAGAAGCCGAATTTTTTGACTTCACTAAATTTAAGCAAAAAGATATGTTCTAGAGAGTGAGAGCAATTTGTTTTTGTCCAAAACTTCTCTAACATTGTTCTTATTAAAAAAAAAAAAAAGTCATAGTAAAACTAGGCTGAAATAGGTAACACGCATAGGCGAGTGTTACAAAGTTTAAGTATCTTGATTAAAATATCGATAAAAATCGTTAAAAATACAGTTCATGCTTCCAATTTCCTGCTTCTGCTTCAGCAATTTCAAAAGACATCAAACTCAACCAGGCCATTGTAGATCTTGGCTTGTTACAACTTATTGTTGAAGATTGCAAATCGTTTTATATTAACAACGACGTCCACATTGAAAAAAATGATTCCAGGTATTTTTTCATAATCAACACATCGACAAGGGAGCCAAGAGACACTTATTTACTTTTTGCTGCACATTACTCAACTGGGTTAGCAAAAATGATTTGTAACAAATCTTTTTTTTAATTGGATTTACAATTGGATTATACTTATAAAAATAATTGTTTTTCAAACTACGATCACTTAACATTCTAGGAATAAAAAGTTTATTTTTCTTGCTTTCGAATAATATTTACTCATTATTTATGTGCTTTCTTAAAGTTCTTTAAAATGCATAATGATCTTTAACATTTGTTTTCTGTATCGTCACATTTATAACCGCTTTTTTTTTTATTTAGGATACAACTACATATTTTTAAATCAACCCTTTTCAAAATGGGGGAAAAACAAATTATTCTACTTTTGATAGGAATTTATGAAAATATTAACTGTTCAATAATACCCGATTCTTAACTTTCTAAATTCGTTCTGTATTAAATATTTTAATGAATTAAGATCCAAACGCTTATATCTAATCTGTTTATTCATCTATTTATTAATTTTTTTTTAGTAAGCTTCATTTATCGAGGTATGATCGATTCGTTCAGCGTTCCTTTTTATATTGAATTTCGGATATGATCTATAATAAGTTGTTGAACTATGAATCAAAGTTTGTAGGTTTCTGAAGCATTTTATTCAAATAAGAGATGAAAACAAATTATTACAAATGTCTTTCGAAATCAAAAACGCATTATTTACTGCTCTGATATGAACTTTTAGTGTATTTTGTTCTGTTAACATTGTCTAAGTTCTGAGGTATAATTTCTGATTTATCATATTGCGAACCAAATAAGAGATACCTTGTTTTTTTCGTTTGTCGCTAGTGTGTAACTCTAAGAAGCATTATTTAAATGTTACGAGTTTGTCAGAGAAAATTTATTCTACAAAATTTAACACAAGGTTTCTAAAAATAATTAAATTTGTAGCATTTGCTTCAGAAGTTCCTTAAATAAATAATGCCGAATTATTGCGTTTTCCGACTCAGATATTCTCACGGTCCGTAATGTTTCGTAAAGTTCGCAACTTTAATGTGGATTTAAAGTCTGCATTGATTTTCTGGTTTCCGTTTATGTGCCCTTAATCTGATCTCTGTTTCTGGAATATTAGTTTGAAATTTTTCAATTACATTTCTTTAAAAGAAAATCTCATAATGACTTGCGGGAAACAAAAGCATTGATTCCAAAGTTTGAATCTGGAATCAAGTTTTCAAATTTTTATTCTTAGTAATAAAATTTATCAATAGTATTTTAGAATCTGAATAATGATCAAAAAGAATGAAGATGGTTGAGAAGAGTAAATTTTCTTATAGGTTGTGCATTATACTGCTGCAAACTTTGTATGGAAATATCATTTTTTTAATTTTTTACACAAGATAACAATAAATATTTTGGAAGCGATCATTCAGTCCTGAATAAGCATAACGAGATTTAATATTAAGTGGAATTTTTTTATGAGAAATCATTCATGTAAAAAACCATACTTGAACCCAAAAAAAATCGACGTTATACAATTTTTTTTCCAAAATATGTTTTTTTTTAGTTTAAGCGTCTTTGATGGCTAATTTAGAAGTTGGTTGGCATGAGGATGAAAATAAAAAAAAAAAACACACAAAAAACTGCTTTGCAAATCCGAAAATTTGGTTTATTTATATGCCGTTGGCAAAATTTTTCAATGAAATTATTTAAAGCTGTACCAAGCAACGAATGCCATTTTTTACGCTTTTCAATAAATTCCGATTTTTTATTTTGAAATGATTATTACTTCTATCATTAAATACTTACCTCCTTCGCATGTTTAATAAAAAAATCACAAGAGAAGGCAAAATCAGTAGAAGACAAACTTAATTTAAAGCTTATTCTTAGTTCCTAGATGATTTAATATGGAAATAATTTTTCTTCCATACCATCAACCATCAACCAAATGATCTTAAATTGTACACTGATACTTGGTAACCCAAAAGGCATCAAAAAATATATGGGAGGATAATTGTGCATTTCGGTTGGTTATTATCTCGCTAAATTGAAATTTCGAAAAAACTTTATTTCGGGAAATTCAAAACCGCAGCTCAATTTAATTTTTGTTCATCAAACAATTTACCCTTGGCACCCTTGGAAGAAGAGTTTAACATTTTGCCACAAAAGCATGTGGGATAATAAATATAGTGAAAGTTTTTTTATATGATTAAGCAAAAATATCAACGTTGGTGACAAATTGTAAACTGATATCGATAACAGCAAGACAATTTCACTCGAAAACTTTTAACATGCATTCAAGTTAAAACTTGGTGGTGGTTAACCCCTGAATTCGGCGGATTCCTTTTTTTCCACTCGAGTTATTTGGACATTCACAAAACCATAACTGAGATAATGGCTCATATGGAACAAGAAAATATTTAGCAATCTTACTCTATATTCATGATTAATTATAAGAATGTAATTTATAAGCTAATAAATAACTGATCAATTTGAGTGAAATCTAAAATCGACAAGGTTATGGATTATAATTGAGGCCCTTGGAGCCAAAGGGGTATAAGTGCATGAAAGTTCATTTCGAGAAAACACGCTTTAAATTTGTTGTGTTTGTCCATTTTTTCATATATTTTTCGAACATTTGTATTTTGCTCTCGAACGTTAAAGTATGGAAATATAATTCTAAAATTCTGAAAAAATCACCAAAGATAGTTTGAAATATGACGAATCGCTTCGCATCTTTATCTCAAAATCGATCATTTGGTCACTTATACCCCTTTGGCTCTGAGGGCTTCAAATGATTTTGAAATATGTGAGAACGATAATCATTTCATATTATTTAAATTCATGTTGAAAATGTATATTTTTAAGAACTTTTTAAATTCATCTAAAAGTATGTGTTCTATTTATTTCAGTGCTTTACGATATTTTCAGAGCAAATAACAAATCAACTTCATTTGCTTTCACTTATATTTTCAGATAATCATTAGATGTAATGCTAGTATTTAAACCAAATTTTTTAAGTACCGGTTTTCAATTAAAAGACCTGGTCATCATATTATACGGAAGCTACCTGATTTGATTATCGCAAAAAATAATTATTCTTTTACGTTAAACCGTTTCATAAAATTTTTAAAATGTAAATTGCCTGCTATTTAAGTAGTTGTAAAATTTTTTCTGACTTTAAGAAAGGTAAGGAAATGATAAACAGGCAAGTTTGAGAATAGTTTCAATGGAAATTTGCATTACTACGTATATGCTTAGATTACGAATATTTGTCCGATTTTCTTCATGTGAACCCTCATCCGTCCCAGGAATTATTACCCGTTAGAGTTCTTGGAGTGTCAATATAACACTAAAATCCCTTTTTGCTTCTGGATCGATTTTGACAAAATTCAAAATTTTGAAAACCTTGTCATATAACTCAAATATTTTATTCAGACAATATTCAGCTACAACATTTCAGTTTTCCGTTATCCAAAGTCTAAGAAAAAAAAATGCTTCGGAGAAAAGACTGTAGATCCGGTATGGAATGATCAAAAAAATGGAATTAAATATCAAAGAAAGCTGAAATTTGAAGCTAAACATTGCGCACTCCGATGAATTTTTTGTTTTTTTTTGGCATGAAAACAAAAAATATACACATGTACATGTCTATAAACTAACCGTCAAAATTGTTCAAGTCGTATCAGAAAAATTTTGGTAATAGGATTACAGTTGACGTAATTTGGCACATTTTCGCAACTTTAGATTTTCAAAATCGAAACACAAAATTATTCACGAATTTTCAAAGGTAACTTTATCGAAATTTTGGGCAATATACAATTTCTCAGATTTTCTAGTTCTTCAATTCAACGTTTTACTTGATTTTGAATATATTTACAAAAGATAACCATAATTGTCTCATTTTTGCATCTTTAGATTTTCATGATACAAACAAAGAACAAAGCACATTTCGGATGAATTTTCAAAAGTAGTGGTTTTTTTAACTTTTTGTAAATTTTCAAATTCTCAGATTTTCTAACACCATAATTCAATTTAGCACTGGATTTTGAGTATATTTACGCAACATTTCCACAATAAAGCTGGAGCAAATATCAATATCTTCTTTTGTAAGCCCCCCTTCAATATTTCCAAATAACCCGAAGGGCGAAATAAATAAAGTTTGAAGTAATTTATGAATTTTGATAAAAAAAATTCCAATTTCCGAAAAATTACAAGACCAAAACCAAATTTAGGAAGATGGAAGTTATTTCACCTTTTGTTTTCTTGATTTGATTGAATTATTCGATTAAAAATTACTTGATTTATAGGTTTTGTGCAACGATATAGTATGAAATTTTGTTGCATACAAGCTTCCGTGCAATTTATTCCAATTTATTTGTTTTTCGCATTATTTTTTATTGTCCCTCCCTCGCGATGTTCCATCTCCGAGTGTTAAAAGAAGGATTTGACATTTTTCCCGGCCTAATTAATATTCACCAGAAAAGCAATTGCAAATCTTGAGCGCTCCTATGCTTTACAATATAACGATAATATGATAATAAGAATGTGACATTTACTTTTAAATTTGGGTAAAGTATTGCCACGCTAATGTGACTACACCACTTGAATCGATCTAATTTTGTCTTTCGCTTGAATATATATTTATTGCGGAAGTCTTGCGTTAAAATCCTCAAAATCTTGTGTAACGTTGAGTTTAAATGCTAGGACATCTTAGAAATTGCAACTTGACAAAAAGTTTTGAAAAAAATACCTACTTTTTTGTGTTTCGTATTTTGAAAATCCAAAGACGCGGTAATGTGCCAAATTACGTCAACCTTCCAATCTTATTTTCATAATTGATCTGGTGAATTTACAATTTTGACGATTCATTGATTAAAAAGTACGGTTTTTTACCATTTTTTTTTACATATTTAGAGGTCATGATCTAAAAAACTTCGAAAAATATATCCTTGAGCAGCTTCTAACTTCAGCTTTCTAGGACACAAAGTGATTTTTTTTTGAGCATTCCATAGCTGATATACAGTCTTTTCTCCGAAGCATATCCCCAAATTATTTTTTTTACATGTACCCGGATAAAGTACCAAGCCGTTAAACTTCCAATAGTGTAATATTGACACTCAAAAACGGATAAGGATTAAGGTGTACATATAAAACAGATAAAAGTTAAAAGTTTGAGGGACTAAAAGAATTACGCAAAAAAATACAAATTTTGTGAAAACATTTTGCTGCACATAAAAAGGAAATTTGAAAAACTGCAAGACTCGATAAGCTAAAAGATTTAAATTTTGGAAGATATTTAATTCTAAAATTTAATTTTCTCGGATTTCAAGAATTCAAATTCAATCTTCTTCCAGTAAAGTGTTTCGTTCGGAACCGGAAACCCTAAACTTCAGAAGGGGTACTCTTTGAGCTTAACGGTTGTTGAGATGATAATGCCTTCGGCAAATATTTGGCCTCCCAGCGCGCGGCCTTCAAAAGGGGAGGAAGAAACATTCCTCAATTCTGGCAGAAGAAACGAAACATTTGTCGAAGGTTGAAGTTGAAACAGGAACAGGAACTCCTGGGGAAGGAAGAAAGGAACGTTGATCGGTAAATCATTGAAAGTATGCTAATTGTGTGGTGTCGTCTTCGTCGCTAGCGATGTTCATCATCATCGAGGAGACATCGAACGAAAGGCTGTTCTGAAGCATTCGGGGTTCGTCTTTGCCAAAACCAGAAGCCCTTTGAAGGTGATATCTGTCTGGCTAAATAAGGATACACAACGACAAAACGGAAGGCAGCCAACTGGCGACGACAAACCAAGAACGAAGATAAATAATGCAAAACCGTTCGTTCCTTCTGGGGGCTCCGGGTTGTGTTTCGAGGTTATGCTCTCGATTTTCAAGTGGACTTCATAACTCATACGCTTTTGCTCAGTGTCACTTTTGACTCGGTAGCCAATTTGCGGTGACAAAATTTTGAGGAACGAAACACCCAGACGAGACATGATTGGCTTTTGATGACTTTACTCGGTCTCACTTTGCCTCTAACTCTCTGTCTTTCTCTGACTTGAACATGCTATTGGATTGAACTCCAGGGTTTGATATTTATTGGGCCTTCTGAGGACGCGCGAGAGAAAGCCGAACGAACGGAAGCTTTTCAATCATACGGCAAATTGCTTCTCAATGTTATCGATGATACAATATGCTTCCCGGCGGGATTGATGATGACTTTATTGTTCCTGTCTGCATATCCGAGGTCGGCGGACGAAAACCCTGCTAGGATCCCCTTTCCGAATCCCCATCCGAGAATCACCACCTGCTGAGCTGAAAGCTTAACTTTAGCCAGCCTGTCGACTGGATATGTCGATGGCAGGAGTGGGGAAAGGTTCGGCTGTAATTAATTTCTAATTACTATAAGTGAATTATCCATTTAACATAATCACCGGGCATTATTAGCTTTTTGTCGGCGCTGCTTGGTGGTGAGTTATGCGTATTGATGAATGAAAATGGAGATAATCGTTTAAATGCGAGCGACAATTAAGCATATGTTAAAAGTTGATATTCAAACTTTAACCGAGCATTGGATTTATACTATTACAATAACAAGTGCTGACATTTTTCACCGGGGTTTGAATTTTCATTGAAAAAAACATTTCTGTAACATCGTCCTTTACAAGACATTACTGAAGATAAGGCTACCCAATTACAGAAGATGAATAGTGTTTGAAATAGTCAAGATTTCATCAAATGACCATAGATTTGACGAATGAGGAAACGCCCCCAAAAATAATCAGAACTAATCCTCAGTTGAAATGCAATTGAATTATGATCAATCACTCCTTTGCTTTGCTACGGACGATTCGCTCCATATACGAATGATGATGATTTTGTCTGGACTTAAAATTTATTGGTTTCATGTATTTGTTTATCCTTGACAGAACGTATGATTTAACAAATTAATCCAAAAGATTCCAATTAGCATGGCGACCTTATATTTTGAGCCAAAATTTCTCGAACCAGTACGTTTGGAATAAGATGGCCAATGAATATATACACCGCATTTTAAAGCACCCAAAACACCATTAATAGCCAATGTAAACTTAATACAAAGTTACACAAGTTACATCAAATATAATGTGTTCCTTATATTTATGATGTGAAAAAAACTCTGTATTACACCATTATAATGATTTTTTTTATGTTAATCAGCTGGTATGTAACTTCACAGTAAATTTTTGCTTCGAATTCCAGCAAAAAAAAAGCTGGAATCGTCCAGCAATCCTAATTTTTGCTGGAAATCAGCAAACATTCTCCGTCTTGCTGATTTTTCAAGCACTTGAGCCGAATTGCTGGAAAATCAGCAATCAATATGTCAAATTTGGAGTTGTTGTTATTTTTGCCATTTATTTTTTCTCGCTGTGTACTTTTTGGCAGTTCTAACCAAATATAAAATTAGATTTTATATGAGGCAAGTTAAGGTACATAATGTATATAAAAATGGATTTCTGTCTACCTGTCTTCCTGTTTCCTATAGATTCGAAAACTACTAAACCGATTTTATTGAAAATTGGCAGATGGGTGCTATTGAGACCAGGAAAGATTCTTATTTTAGTTTGAAACCCCTCCCTCTTACTGGATGCCGGAAGGAGGTCTCCAAAACAAAAATAAGAAATGTTTGCATAAATTAAAAACCATTCAAGCAAATGGTACTTAATTTGGCATGGGAGGGTATTTTGCTACGAGAAATATTTCTTTGAATGTTTGGTACTCATCTTTTTTCCAGAGAAGAAATAGGAACGGGGAAGGTGGGCTCTCGTTTAATTTTTAACATGACTCGAGAATTAAACAAGCAAATGGAACCAGATTAAGCATGTGAGGATATTTGGATACAAGAAATGTTTTAATGATTATTTGAGACCCCTTTCTTCTTCCAGTGGAAAGACAGAAAGGGAAAGGGAGGTTTCCATACATATTGGCTTGGGAGGGTATTTGGATAAGGGAAAAGGTTCTTTGATTGTTTGAAACTTCTTCAGCAGAATCAAATTTGGCATGTGAGAGTATTTGGTTAAACGAAATGTTCCCTAGATGGTTTGAAGCTGTTTCCAAATTTCATTTGAGAAACATAAAAGGGAAGGGGCTTCCATACAATTTTTGCATGAATGGTTAAATAATCAAGAAAATGGAACTAAATTTGGCGTGGGACTATATTTGGATTCGGAAAGACTTTATGGTTGTTTGAAACTCCTTCCTGATCCCAGAAAACAAATTGGAAGAGAAAAGGGGACCACCACACATTATTTTAAAGATATCGAGAGTTAATCAGTCGAAAGGTACCAAGTTTTGTAGGGGATGTTTCTGATTCGAAGTTTCTATAGTTATATGGGATTATTATTTTATATCTATTTAATAAGTCATACGGAAGAAAACATTTTTAGTAAAGGAGCGTTTTTGGGATGGAAAAATGTGTTTATGCTTATTCGGGAACCCTCAAGTGAGGAAATGAATGGGAATAGAGGGGCCCTCAAACATTTTTTTTGCATAACTTGATGATAGTTTAAACGAACGGGGTCAAATTTGTCATAAAAATATATGGACATAAGAACTTTAGACTTTTCCTTTATTTTAAGGGTGAGCTTGAAAAGGGGGAGTGGTGCAGCCATACTTTGCTTTAATGACTCGAGAAATGATCCAGCAAATTTTGCCTAGAAGAGATTGAAATACGAGAAATGTTTTCTTGACTATTGAACAGGGGGACTCTTATACATAAATTTTATTAATAAATAAATAAATATAGAGTCTAAGTTTTAGAAACTAGAAAGTGATCGGATAACAAATTTAAGGACAGGTTTTATATACAGAAAAAATATGTAAGTAAACCAGAATTCATCTCTTGTGCAAAATTTCCATCATTTTCAGAAGGTGTTGCAAACCACACCGGGTCAGCTTGTTTCATATAAATACATACTCGACAAAATCAATTATCATTAAAGTTTTGCTGAAAGAATCATATTTGGTGAACTTGGAGACATCCCTTTTGTTTGAACAAATTGTCATTTTGCCTTTACCAAAACTTGAAGTGTTACAATATTGAAAAAAATAGACACCTAATGAAAATGGACACTCCAATACCAGAGATAGTTAATATTTAATGTCTTTGCTAAGACTTTGCAACGACAACTAGTAAAAAAGTCTTATTGAATCCCGCGAAATAGGCTTTCCTAGATAATTGTTTCAATCTTGATCGTTGAAATAATACTTCTCACTCTCCAACTGCTCTCGATATCTCATGATGACTGCTATCTTTAAAAAAAAATCTGAACGAAATTATCGAAGAATTTTTAGAATGGTGATTTCGTTCTTACCGGAAATATCTATTTATTACATGTTTAAAGTTACCAGCATAAAAATAAAGTTTGGGTGTAACATCTGCTTTTATCAGGATCTTTGTTTAATATCGAAAACCCTCATTTAGATGACAGAAAGTGTTTCTTCTATAAAACACTATTAAAGAATGAAGTGGAATTTCGGGTAAAATGGATACCGTTCCTTTTCTCAAACTCAAAATGAAGATGTTTTGGTTCAAAACAGCACTTCAGTGAAAATAATCAATACGACTGGGCAATCTCAAAACTGAATCAAAGCTATACTATACTATACTATACTATACTATACTATACTATACTATACTATACTATACTATACTATACTATACTATACTATACTATACTATACTATACTATACTATACTATACTATACTATACTATACTATACTATACTATACTATACTATACTATACTATACTATACTATACTATACTATACTATACTATACTATACTATACTATACTATACTATACTATACTATACTATACTATACTATACTATACTATACTATACTATACTATACTATACTATACTATACTATACTATACTATACTATACTATACTATACTATACTATACTATACTATACTATACTATACTATACTATACTATACTATACTATACTATACTATACTATACTATACTATACTATACTATACTATACTATACTATACTATACTATACTATACTATACTATACTATACTATACTATACTATACTATACTATACTATACTATACTATACTATACTATACTATACTATACTATACTATACTATACTATACTATACTATACTATACTATACTATACTATACTATACTATACTATACTATACTATACTATACTATACTATACTATACTATACTATACTATACTATACTATACTATACTATACTATACTATACTATACTATACTATACTATACTATACTATACTATACTATACTATACTATACTATACTATACTATACTATACTATACTATACTATACTATACTATACTATACTATACTATACTATACTATACTATACTATACTATACTATACTATACTATACTATACTATACTATACTATACTATACTATACTATACTATACTATACTATACTATACTATACTATACTATACTATACTATACTATACTATACTATACTATACTATACTATACTATACTATACTATACTATACTATACTATACTATACTATACTATACTATACTATACTATACTATACTATACTATACTATACTATACTATACTATACTATACTATACTATACTATACTATACTATACTATACTATACTATACTATACTATACTATACTATACTATACTATACTATACTATACTATACTATACTATACTATACTATACTATACTATACTATACTATACTATACTATACTATACTATACTATACTATACTATACTATACTATACTATACTATACTATACTATACTATACTATACTATACTATACTATACTATACTATACTATACTATACTATACTATACTATACTATACTATACTATACTATACTATACTATACTATACTATACTATACTATACTATACTATACTATACTATACTATACTATACTATACTATACTATACTATACTATACTATACTATACTATACTATACTATACTATACTATACTATACTATACTATACTATACTATACTATACTATACTATACTATACTATACTATACTATACTATACTATACTATACTATACTATACTATACTATACTATACTATACTATACTATACTATACTATACTATACTATACTATACTATACTATACTATACTATACTATACTATACTATACTATACTATACTATACTATACTATACTATTAGGATATATTGACAGTTTTACACGAACACCACCTTAGCAGGAGGCCTCAGCCCTAACCTCAAACCATGGGAGAATAGAATCAATTTTTGAGAAGGGCGCACGATAAACGCGATTTTGCGGTACTAATATCGACAAATTCGCCCTGTGGAAAAGCGACACACAGATGCTCGTGTTTTGATTTTTTTGGGTGGTCAGGGCTGCCAAGTGCATTGATATTTAGAAAATGATTATATTTTAAATTGAATTTTTATTGAAAAACGTTTTCATGAGTACTGAGAATTTGCAACTTTCCCCTAGATTTCTATTAGAATATGAAATTAAACGCAACATTTATCTGAACTGAATAACAACTGTCTGTATCGCATACTTAAACGATGTAGCGAATTATGTGAAAATGTTATAAATAATCAGAGCATGCAGGCTATTATTTTCATAGTCAACATCAACGTGGCTTTTATTAATTTACTTTTTTTTTTGTAACAGTGAATGAATCTGCATTCGTTTAGAAGTTGGAAACAACTCTTTTTACTTTACCGAGCAGTACATGAAAATATATTTCAGATGTTTTAAATTCATCTTGAAAATTCATTAGCGGAAGATGGCTTATCTTCATCAATTTTATTAGAGACGCCTCGTAATGAATTCAAACGATTAGCTGTTGATTGTTAAAAAATTTAATCAATTCAGAAATATTATAATTAGTTAAAAAAAAACAAATACTGTTTTGGTAACGCGCCTAGCATCACTGGTGAGGCCGTCAGCTCATCAAAGTTTGAGGTTATGGCTGATGCCAATTTTTCGCCAATACTGGCACCCGTATATACCCTTATACTATACTATACTATACTATACTATACTATACTATACTATATTATACTATACTATACTATACTATACTATACTATACTATACTATACTATACTATACTATACTATACTATACTATACTATACTATACTATACTATACTATACTATACTATACTATACTATACTATACTATACTATACTATACTATACTATACTATACTATACTATACTATACTATACTATACTATACTATACTATACTATACTATACTATACTATACAATACTATACTATACTATACTATACTATACTATTCTATACTATACTATACTATACTATACTATACTATACTATACTATACTATACTATACTATACTATACTATACTATACTATACTATACTATACTATACTATACTATACTATACTATACTATACTATACTATACTATACTATACTATACTATTCTATACTATACTATACTATACTATACTATACTATACTATACTATACTATACTATAATTTAATATTCTAGGGACCTTTTCACGATTAGACATGTTATAGGAATCAAACGCTGGAATTTGTATGAAATAGGGCTTTTCATAAGTTTTGTTTTCCATCAGAAATCATCTGTCTCATAGCCTCGGTATCGGCTATACAGCTTACGAGCTATGGAACTAGCAAAAAATGATGTTTAAGGTTAGTTTTGAATGACCCATAACCACACGGATAAAAAACTCTACAGGTTGTTATCCAAATTCGTGTGGTTGGCTCATCTATATCACATATTTTTGGTTGAACCCATAATAATGCTTAATCAACATCGATAACTATAAACAAACTAGAGTTTATGTGAAGTTGATTTGGTTGTAGAGGATTTCTCAACCGCATATCGCTAAAATAATTTAAAAGCTAGTGATTTGGCTATATTTTCCTAGTCTACATTATAATGTCTGATAGTTATTTTTTAAATATCACTGATGCTTGACTAGCCCTGAATGACAGTAGTTATTTCTCATGGAAAAAATTAATCAACACGAAGCGGAAAGGTAAATATGATTTATTTTTTTCAGTTGATTTTCTTTTCAAATTCTTTTTAATGTTTTCAGATACATATAGAGATGTGTGGGTGCATTTTGACCCCCGAGGGCCTATCCGGAAGACGGAATAATAAACAGCGATGAACAAGATCATATCACGTAAGTTACATAGCATTCTTAATTTATAACAATCATATTTTCATAAGAGCTTTCATTTGATTTCAGGGCGCCGGCAGTTCAACTTCCACCAAAAACAGCATTTTGTTTCAAGGCCATGGCGCCGGCTCCCCCAGCAGAAGCAAAAAAAAACAATGCAGTGGTTGAAATTTAAATTCATGCCACTGATCGAATATATAATTAAAATTAAAAAAAAAATTGTTTCATTTCAAAAAGAAAAACAATGCATTATATCTGTTCAAATTAATTTTATTAATATTTTGAATCAACGATTTCCCACTTTCACGGGGAGCAGCATTTACAGTAGAAACAGCCTTACAGCCATGATTAAATGAAAATTCCTGTTGGATTCTTAGCATCGATCTGATCGCTAAATCAGTCATTTATCCTTTCGTGGCAAAGTATCATCTGATGGTTGGCTTGATCGGATTTTCGGGTCAGAACCAAACAACCATATTTATGTTCATGTAGACGCGTAATATCGCTGATAAATCTATAGATTTTTCTCCGTGCAGGCACTTTCAGCTTAATGGAGAATATTTTTTTCGAAAAACATGCTTTTCTGGAATTTAAAAAGTGAGCGCCAAATTTTATTTTTTATTCGGTTTCCTGGTCTCCTTTCCATCCAGATTTCGGTAGATATTCAAGAAAACAAACTTCGCCAAACAGATTTATTATTTTGAACTCCCAAAATTTTACATAATAACTTTTACGCACATATTTGTGCAGAATTGATTCGCTCTACGATTGGTCAACTTCATCTTTGCCACCTTCAATTCAATTTTTTCAACATTTTTTCACGAGAAATGCGTGAAACAGAGTTTAACAAACAATTCAACACAATCTTAAAAATTCTAGCTACTATCTTTACTAAAAATCATTCAATAACCAGTGCTCACTTTCTTTCGAGGACAGTCCTTAAACTGAATTTGTCAAACTTTTGGAAGTTTAGCTCACTGTTACTTGAAGTAGTAACCGAGATCTGTAACAAACAGGTATTAATTATTTTATTCATGGCATGAAGTTCAATTTTTATATGTTCTTTCATTGTTTAACCATATAAGTGAAATCTATTTTTCAATAATATTCGAGTGTATTGAAAAGAACTTGGATTAATCTATGACAAATTGTTGAAATGGTAGTAGAGAAGCAAATTTTTAGGGTTCAATTCGCCGCAAAATCATTTATACAAAGGGAATCAAAACAAAATTAATACCCCACTTGTCTAATTAATTTCAAAGCTTCATAAAACTTCCACGTTGGGCAACAACGAGCGTTTATGAAGCCCAACCGCATCAAAGGCAATCGAATCATAGTCCATTGAATGCAGCCGATGCAGCTGTCCCGATGCTTCGGCAATCGAACCCATAATGCGTCAGTCAATGCCGTCACAATTTATACGGTTTTCTAAAACTTTTTGAAATCCAACAATTGCCGCGTCCATCGTTCCCTCAATAGTTAAATACACTGTACTGCTGCAGCATGAAAGATGTCAAAGCAGCACAAACCGCATTATCTATTCTGAACGTGGCTTTTGCGGCCATCAAACAACATTTCTGTGCCATTATTTACACTTTGGAATTTACCAAGAGTCAAAACATTTGGGGTGAGGGTTTCATCGATTTAAAACGTGGCCGATTTTGGTTCCAGGACCAACATTCTACACACAATTCTAGCGTTCTGAGTTTGGCTGACTGGCGGTGACAACATTAATCAAAAAAAGGTGCCAAGAGAGTCAATCCCAGAGGCAGTCCTTTGGCAGGATGCAACAATAATGGCCAGTCTCAGGGCTTGATTTCGGAGGAAATTTTGAGAAAGAATCAGAAAAATTCGTCCACCACCTCCAGTACGAATGCAGTTCTTTTCTTTTGTCGATGCAGCTTTCTCAGTGTGACTTCCAGCATGCAACAGGATTTGACGACCGCCCAGGTGCAAAGGCGAAAGGACCTGGAAAAAAGTGAAAAATGGTTCAGTCTTCTGTGAATCGGAACGACTTGCGAGGTTTTGGGATGCTTAGGGATTTCAAAAGTTTTATTTGGTAAATAAAGTTTATTGTGTGGCTTATTGTTGGCGTGTCCTGTTTTTGGGACATTCATTCGGGTTCGCTACACAGAATCGATGTTGTCCCAAAGAATGTGTGCGGTAATGTTTCCTGGACCCGGGAGTCCTGCTGAGAGCTGAGGTGACGAATGCAATTCTCGGCTGTAGGTTCGACGAATGTTAACACCATTTACCGGGGAAAAGGTGTTCGGGATGTGGTTCTTTAGAGGGATTGCTAACGACTGTTTGATTTAATTATGGGCAAGTTTTCCGGTTTTATTATTTTTTGTTGTTGAGAGGATTTTTGCCATCTTCAGGTTGCCACAAAATAACCAGTAAAAGGCATTTTTTTCTGCTGATTGGAAATCGCATTAACTTTTGTTTCAGACTTGTGACTATAAGATACCATAAGACAAAAAGGACATGAATAACGTGTTTTGTTGTCCTTTTTTAGTTTTCATTCATTATTTCATCCATTTTCACATGAAATGTTCTGGGAATCGATTTTTTGTAACCCTAAAATATTTTTTCGTTACAATTATAAGTGTACTCCATATTTATTTATCAATTTTATCAAAGAAGAAATTCTACCATATATCATCGTTGACAAACCCATACAAAAAACAAAATCATTTAGCACATTCTAAAATGCCGTCGATAATTTCTGGAAATAGCCGAACCGAATTCTTGTACAAACAAAACGATGATTTTCATTCACAAACTATCCCGACGCAGCAGTTCATGCGCGAGTTGATTTTCATTATCACAATTTTTGGTTGTCCATTCCATTGTTCTCGAGCCTTATGCTTCCTATCCGACAATACTGGATACTGAGACACCAACCGAGATAGTTCGAATGAATAGGGTTTCAGGTTTTTTTTAAGTGTGTTCACATTTAGCCATCACTTTTTGTAAGCTTTAACAGACGAAGTGCCTGAGCAAAAATAACAAAAATTTCTCAAAAATAAAAATATAACTAACTGATAAACTAACTGAAGTTTATCAAGTTAAAGAAAATCAATTATTAATAGGAAATAAGGTATTCATAAATCATAACTTTAGGGCTCAGTCTAAGAAATAAGTGGTAACTACAGAACCGATTTTTTAAACTTTACATCATTCAACTACTTGATGTCTCAAAATTGTTTTATATAATGCCATGCAATCGTTTTTTTTCAGATTCCATACCAAGACAAATATTTATTTTTAAGATAAGATCAAAATATTATACGAATAAGAGTTCAGAAGTAAAATGTAAACATTTGAAAAAAAAAAACAGGATGTTCCCTTCGATATTTTTTTGCACGGTCATATTTTATTGAGAACCTCAGAAAACTTTCACAAAACTCAACTGGCATAAACTCAAAACTTCATGGAATGTAACTGTATCACGCCGTGCGAAAGTAGGGGGGAGGGGGGTTGATAAGGGTTAGCCCCTCCCACCAAGATTTTTTAGAAAATAAAATTTTTATTGTTTAACAGGAAATTACTTGATCTTAAAATCAAACATTTCAATTTTCAATTCATTTTTTCCTTTTTACTCTAAACATGGCATACAAAAATCCAACCTCGTCTTTAGAATGGGTTGCTATTAAGAAGAAAAACTATACTTAACAACGAATCATTTTTGCTTCAAAATTGATTCATCGAATATTAATTTCATACATCGAGTAGTTGGACACCATGTTATCGGCGTTAACATATTACGATGGTCAGAAGAATATGCAAAACAAATCAGAAATTTAAAATCGTCAACTTTATAAAAAAATGAATAAAAAATCGTTTATGTCATAACAAATTTAATGTTTTACTATGAAATATTCTTCAAGAAACCAATTTTACCTCAATTTAAATATTTTCCTTGTTGTTCTCAATGCTCAACATCACATTTTAAGGGGTTAAAAAACAAATTTAAACTTCAAATCAAAAACATAACATTTTAATATAAAAGTTTTAAATCATCTTTCAACTTTCCTTAAGACTTCAAGTAATTCGGAGCTCTGTGATAAAAGTTAAAGAAGTTTTTATTTTGTGTATTTTTCCTCACTTGACGAATTTTTAAAGAAGTCTTAAACCAAATAAAATTTTTAATATTTTTCAAAGCATGAATCTAATCGTTGTGCTGGTTTCAACAAATTTGTAGAAATTCCTACAGTTTTGAAAAAAATACTTGCGTCTCATAAGAGGAGGGGGTTGTTTTGATGACAATTTTTTATGGGGATTATGTGGGCTTCAATTCAACTTTTTGTATTTACTTGAATAAGTAATAGTAAGCTTAAACTTTTTAACCACAAGCATTACCATTTTAAGCGCTGATGAAAACGTACCAATATTCAGAAATAAAAAAAAAAAGAAACAAAGTTTATGGTTCAAATACATTTATTTTCTACTTTTGGTAACTTGATTAAAATTCAAGATTTTGATTTAAAATTTTGATCTGAAAATGCAGCAATTCAAATAACGTTAAACAACATACATTTCCAGCTGAAATTTCTCTTCCTCCTTCCTTCTTTCCCTATTCTACCTTCATTTATCAAAAAGTTAACATTAATTATTTTATATTTTATAACATAAACGTGTGGATAAAGTTAAAGAAATTTAATCAAGATTTTTAAAGAAAACAAATTCTTTGAAATGGATTCAGATCTTATTTGATATTTTTACCAGGCTTGAAATTTCCACCAGGTTTGTGTTTCAAAACTGACACTAGTTGAACAAAAAAAATTAAATCAAATGTCAAAATTATTAAACTATGATCTCCTGCAGTTGAAATCCTAAATGAAATTTTCACATGGATATGTTGTTTTGATTACTCAACATAAATTCGAGCTGACTCTCAATCTAAACTTAATTTTGAATTCCTAACTGAATTTCGCATTTTGTACCAAAAATCCAAATCGGAATATGAATTCCAGTTAAGAATTCCTATGAATTATGAAACAAAACACCAGATTTTGTATTAGAAATTTTTTCATCTTATGTGAATTCTGAATTTTTGGTTTTCAATATGTTTTTTTTTTATAATTTATTCGTAAATCCATCATGAAACTTTTAAATGTCTCAACTCTGCATAAAAATTGAAGATAAAACTTCAAATCCAAATCCAAATCTTAAAAATGATTTGAATTCAAGTTTTGAATATGGGAAATCCTTATTTATTTATTCTGAAATGCAAATTAATGCTATTTTATTTTAAAACTTTGCAAAATACGGGCATATTTTTTATTTTTTTTCATAAATTCCAGCTAATATTTAGGCCAAGGTTGCCGAAATCACAGTAAAATCTGTTATTTCACAGAATTTTGATTGAATTTCATCACATAATCTGTGTCACTGTACACAGAATTTCGAAATATTCACACATTTCACAGAATTTGATAATTTTGAATAGATTTCCAATATTTGAATTTTTGAGGCCAATATTAAATTGAGATGTCTCACTTTAAATAAGAAAACAATGATGAGATTGGTAATGTTAATTGATTTTTTCCAACTGAAATGTAAAAAAGGCCCAATTTATCATGAATATTAAATGAATTTAGAGGAAATAGCATCACAGAAAACCATTAAAGAATTTTTGGGTAAAATCACAGAAAACAGATTTTTTTTTCTCAAAAACACAGAATTTTTTTTCGGCAACCTTGATCCAGGTATATATCGGATTCATTTAATTAAAATCAAGAAGTACACTTGAACAATTGAAAAATTGCTTTTTTTTAATTAACACATCAGCAAATAAAGAATTATTCAATAGCCTTCCAAAAAATCGATCGAGTTAATTTTGACAAAATTTAATGTAAGAATCTATTCATGCAAAATTTGAATTTTTTATGACTTAATTAAAATTTAAAGTTAATTTTGCAATTAAAGAGAGAAAATCTGGGCAAAACCCGAGTAATCTGTTAAAGTTAATCTTACTTTATGGTATTCAATATTCGGGACTAAATTATATTATCACCAAGTAACAAATTTAAATAAAAAACTGTAGAAGAATTATGAAGCTGGGATGAGATTTCGAGGTTTTAAACTTAGTTCTGAGCCGATATTGTTACCCTTAATTCGTTTAAGTCGTTTATCCAAATTTGATTTAGCACATGAACTTTTTGCTTCGGCGAAGAACGTTTCTCTTAGCATTTTTGGAAACTTATGGACCCCCCCGTTCCTATGGCCATTCTTGTACCTAATCATATATAGTTTTCCAAGTTGTTGGAAACGGTTGAATTTTACTGTTTTATAGAATGCATCATCATAATCAAAATATTACCTATAAGTTATCAGTAATTGATTTCACTTGAAACTGGCACATTAAAACCTCCATATCATCGAATTTAATGCGATAGTCTAAATTTAATAAAAGATTTGAGCTCAGGACGTTTAAATCTGCCAAATTAATAATTGAAACATAAACAAAATGCCTCTTCTCTTGAGTTTTTTATTAAATGATATAAATAAGTTTTTATAATGGTTAGACATGTTTATTGCAAAAAATCCTTTCTTTATGGTAAAAAACGGATCTTCTTCTTCTTCATATTCTGTTTTAATTTTCAAATGAATTAACTGAATTTTATATGAAAGCATTTTTACAATTTTTCAATTAATGTTCCGAATATGAAAGTGAAACTATTAATGTTGTTAGAAATATTTTGTTTGGGTAAATTTGTTTTTTATGTTTTAAAATTCAGAATTTTTGGTGCTTTGAAATCACAAACCTTTAATTTTTTCCTCATCCAAAATTCACATTTCAAATCACGATTATAGTTTTTTTTTCAAATTTAAAACTCTACAGCGGATTTTTTTTAAATCAATGAATAATAAACATCCATTATCATCATTTTCCTAACAAATAGTCATGAGATATTTTCCAATTGTTCCGACAATTCTTCTGGAATTCGATTTTTTTAACTCTTGGTTTTGGGAATATTTATTTAAAACTTAAAAACTAGGCTGTACTGAAATTGTTTTGACGCAAATTCTAATTCATAATTTAAAACAAAATAAACGGCTTATAGAAAATATTATTGATTTGTTCGTTGTGATTTGATTCGGAATTTTTGATAAATTAAACCAGTTAAATTTAATATTGTTTGAGTTTGTGTGATAATAATGAGTAAGAAAATTATGTGAGAAACCCATATTCTTATTCATTGTGTATTTTTGATATTGTTCATAGTTTAAGCTAAATTCAAATTTCGTAAACCTCACCAATGGGAGGGTCCTTCGCACAGGCCTGACCTTATTTAATTGATTAGGTTTAATTGAATTTAAAGATTTTTTTTTATGAATTTTTGAAAATTGAAAAATTATAATTCTTAACTTTAATCGAGGTTAATCCAACATTTAAAGCCAATTTTTTTAGAGTAAGCTAAACTATCGTAATACGTACCTCAAAATCCTTTGGATCGATTTTTTTTGGCTAGACCATAGGTCAGCAACTTGCGGCTCGCGAGTCGCATGCGGCTCTTTGGATGCGAAACTGCGGCTCTTTAGTTCACTGCTCAATATTATATTTCTTTTTGAATAAAATATTTATAAATTCGTGCTTAGGCGATTATTGAGTCTTGTGACCTGAAGCGAATTTCAAAATGGCATCCGCTGTAGGAACAAGCGGGATGTGGAGGGTGTTTGGTGATTTATTTTTTTCTATAATGTTTTTGCCAAAACAATATGGTGAAAATAAATAAATAGATATATATTTTTTGTTATTTTATGGATTATTTTTGATTATATTGATTGATTGATTATGTTGAATTATTCAACATTCTAGTAGATTTGTCTTTTTTATTTAACGATGAAATGAGTGTTTTTAGGGAAACATTTTTCAAAAAAATTTAAAGTTATGCTAAACCCAAATAAGCTGAACCATCTAAACTCTTCAAAGATTTCAACCATCGAGTGGAAAAAATATGAAATTTTCAAAGCTGAAAGTAAAATATCAAAACTTTGCCCAAATTCAAAATTTTAGATCGAAATAAGACTATCTTTAAAACTAAGATTTAAATAAAAAACCCGAGAAAATAAAAAATCCATTGAAGATTTTTTCACATGAAGATTACATGTTTCATCTTCGGCAAATATTCTTCATTTAAAATCAATTCCAAAACTGAAATCCTGTGGGAAGCTTTTTCATAAAAAGAAATATTTTTTTTTTTTCATAAAACAAATTTCCAAATGAAATCAAATTTTACTTCATATTTGTGATTTTCAGCTGAAATTTTGAAATTACGTTACCTATCAACATTACAAGTTTGCGATCTCTTGACATTTGAATTCTTTAACACTAAACGTACCGGAGGCGGTCAAATGACGGTTTTTGAACTTTGAATGATGATTACACCTTATATAATTTTTTTTTCGCCAATTTAACGACAGGACTATTTTTATTTTCAAAATGCAAGTATTTTTGCGTTTTTAAAATTTTTCTAAGTGTTGTGCTTTTCGAATAACGCATGTGGTATACCTATTCATACCGCGAGCGGTCAAATGACGGTTTACACTGTTTTCGCTAAAACTTTCTTGTTTCTCAACCAATTTCTTTAAAATTTATAGTTTTGAAAAGTCTATAACGTGACTCAAATATGTTTCTCAGACAATTTTCAGCTACAATCAATTATTTTAAAGTTATGTTAAGTCCAAGCAATTTTTTATGAAAAAACATGCTTCGGGAAAATTGCTATGAATCTGTTCATCAGTGTTCGAAAAAAATTTCACTTAGTGCATGAGAAAGCTGAAGTTAGAAGCTATATGTTGCACATACGGAAATTTTTATCAAATATTTTTTAAGATCATGACCACAAAAAATGTAAAAAAGTTGTGTAAAACCCGTACTTTTCAATCAATCAACCGCCAAAGCTGTTCCTGTTACAGTAGAAAAAATTCAAATAATGAATTGGAAAGTTGACGAAATTTGTCACATTTTGGCATCTTTAGATTTTGTGAAATACGAAATACATAATTTATGACGAATTTTCAAAGGTAGCTGTTTTTCAAACATTTCATCAATTCGGATTTTTGATACAATTCCTACACCTAAGCTCAGCTTTGCACTGGATTTTGAGTATGTTATCGCAAGGTTTAGGCAAAATTATATGCAAAAGAAAGCTAATTTCATACCGATTCTAGTGGTGTAACTGCATTGGCGGTGCAATGCTGAGCAAAACTATGATAAATAAAACAGTGAAGTAGTTTCTGAATTTTGAGAAGTCAGCACAAATTCTCAAAGCTATTTTGCACACGAAGACGGGTGAAAGGAAACGAAAAAACAAACGAGCATTCGCTCAAATTTTCTGGTTTTACTTTCAGAAATATATTTATTATATTTTTGTCAAGCATCGCACCGCCAATGTAGTTACATCACTAAAACCGGTATGAAATTTTCTTTCTTTTGCATATAATTTTTTTGCCTAAACCTTACGATAACATACTCAAAATCCAGTGCAAAGCTGAATTTAGGTGTACGAATTGTAACAAAAATCCGAATTGATGAAATGTTTGAAAAACCGCTACCTTTGAAAATTCGTCATAAATTATGTATTTCGTATTTTAAAAAATCTAAAGATGCCAAAATGTGAAAAATTACGTAAACTTTCCAATTCATTATTTGAATTTTTTCTACTGTAACAGGAACAGCTTTGGCGGTTGATTGATTGAAAAGTACGGGTTTTACACAACTTTTTTACATTTTTTTACATGATCTTAAAAAATATTTGATAAAAATTTCCGTTTGTGCAACATATAGCTTCTAACTTCAGCTTTCTCATGCACTGAGGGAAAATTTTTTCGAGCACTGATGAACAGATTTATAGCAACTTTCCCGAAGCATGTTTTTTCATAAAAAATTTCTTGGACTTAACATAACTTTAAAATAATTGAATGTAGCTGAAAGTTGTCTGAAAAACATCACATTATAAGCTTGTCAAAACTATAAATTTTAAAGAAATCGGTTGAGAAACAAGAAAGTTTTAGCGAAAACAGTGTAAACCGTCATTTGACCGCTCGCGCTATATACAAAGTTTCGGTATGTTTAGTGTTAATGGAATAATTATCTTCATATTTTTATGTTGATTGTTAAACTCATTTACCATCTGAATTTATGTGC
Organism: Uranotaenia lowii; assembly: GCF_029784155.1. Lineage (NCBI taxonomy): Eukaryota > Metazoa > Arthropoda > Insecta > Diptera > Culicidae > Uranotaenia > Uranotaenia lowii. The sequence goes on along the minus strand of NC_073692.1, from coordinate 328,093,678 downwards.
ATGTTTTGCTAGTTATAAGATATGGATAAATAAACAGGATTTGAAAACGGGAAAAAAAAAATGAAAGTTGAATTTTTAATACCAATCCTAAATCTGCATCCTGTACCAGCTGTAAAAATTGATGATTTCAAAGTAGCTACTGTAGCTACTGTAGCTGAATTCAAAGGAATCTTCGACTACTTTGAAATCATAGTTTCATTCAGCTAAGAGGTTCTTCAAACCTTTGATTATAAGTAAAAATTGAATTTGGAATCTGTTTCCGAATTCCAAAACGTTTTCTAAATCTCAATTCCAAAAATGAATTTATTTATCAACCGATATGTTGAAAATGTTTGAGAGTCCTGGACCATGAATCTATAATTTTAATTTTAAAGTTTTGAGTTTTAATCATTATTTAATTTTTTTACCCGCTTTCTAGTTCCAAGTTTTCAGTTCTGGATCGCCATATTGAAGCTTGGCTATACCTGAATTTCTCAAAAGAATTAAGTTCATGAATTTGAAATCTTAAAACAAAACAAATACTCGAGAAAATTCTGGAAAGCCTACTCAACAAATAAAGAAAAAGGGTTATAAAATATTATTAGATAGATGAAATTCAAATAAAAAATTCCAAAACTAAGAATTGAGAAATACAAATTGAAGTTTGACAGCTTTTCAAACTCGAATCAGCATGGAAAATAAATGAAAAATTTTAGGCTAAAAATCCATTTGAAAATTTAATTACAGGCTAAATATTTGTTATCAATAACTTAATTGATATTTTCACTCCAAAGCAGTTTTTTTAATAATTAAATTGTATGTATTAAAAATTGTAAACTTTTGTGTCTTGGAAAACATTTAAAATTTCAAGTGTGATACATGCAGCCATTCAATTGGACGCACAATACTGAAGAATCACATGTGACATAAAATGGGATTTTTAATATTTCCAGATGCATAAAATGAAGGCATGTTCGCTTGATGTCATGAATTTTGAAAATTCTACCAGTTTTCAATGCCATAGTTTTTGAAGATGAAAATTTTTGGCCACGTAAATTTAGTTGAATTTTTCCTCATACTTATAGATTTTGAAAAGGTTTAGCTAAATCTAGGGAATGTCTTAAAAAAGCTTGATAGTTTAAAAAAAAATCGTTTACTGTGTTATTTTTAAAATCTTTTCCTTGCCGAAGAAATAAAAAATATCCTGCATTTTTGAATATGTTCATACTTTCACATTTATATCATGCAAAGTTTTCATTTAACCATTTATGCACTCAAACTTTCTTGACTCGATATTTGCCAACGTATTAAAATTGAATTACAACCAAACCAGGTTAATAGAGCTGACGATCCAGAAGAAAAATAATGTACTTAATGATAATCAGAAACAGATTGAATAGAAAAATCCAAGAGTTAGAAAAAAATTCTAGTTGGTTATAAGTTATTTTCGTGAAACTAATGTTTATTGATCATCCATATATTTTGATTTTTTTAATTAAAAACAAAAACAATAAATCTTTAATGTGGCTCTTTCGAACTCTGACATTTTGAAAGTTCGAGGTTTTTGGCTCTTCCGACTGAAAAGGTTGCTGATCACTGGGCTAGACTCTTGAGTGCTCAGCACTAAGCCATTCGTTTTCTAATATGGAAATGTAATTTGATCAAATTAAGCTCTCAGAATCTGTAGGGTTCAAATGTTTAGACTTTACAAGCTACTATCGAGAAAACACGCTTCAATTCATGTTGCGCTACTTATAATTTTTTTTTAGAAGATTGGTAGTGTTCATTCATTTGAAAAAAAAAATTAAATAATTGAGGTACTGAGCGTTTATCAAGGATGAATCGTTATTGACCGAAGGGGTAATTAGATTTCAATGTTATGGTTATTACTAATCGTAACAGAAAAAGGAACCGAATAGCGTCTATTATTTCATATCTAGAGTGATCTACCCAAGATTTCTCGAACGGAAATTCACGGGAATAAAAAAAAACAGAAATCCACGAATCCCGGGAAGTGCTAAAAATCCCGGTTTCCCGAAGCCAATAAATAGCGCTAAATTACTCAAAATTCACACGATAAAAATTAGGAAAAAATAATCAGATTGAGCTAAGAAAATGTTCGATCTAGCTTTTTAGTTAATACTTTAACAAAATTTTTATTTCGAATAACTAGTATATACATTGAGTTTGATAAAAAAGATATTATTTTCGTTCGAAATCTAAGTTTTTTTTTTGTTTTAACCATGAGACTTCACCACCTTGTGGCATTCGTGTCTAAAAATTCGAAAACTAAGTGAACTAGGTGAAAAATGACAAAAAAAACTGTAAAACCAAACAATTTTAATGAAGAAACACTTAAAAAAGAATCTGAATGTTCTATTTTGCATCACTCGTCATTATGAATTTACGTTTCGCAAATTGTTGACAGTAGCGAAATCATCAGCAAAGAAATGACATATTTTGAAAAAAAAGTATAGTCATCTGAAAATTTACTAGATATGATGAATAACCTGTAGTCTATCCATCTTCTATCGATAGTGAAAAATCTTTCTCGATTATTTAAAATTTTTGCAGCAAGAATCAGACTTTCTTTTACGTTTCAAATATCATGTATCACTGCTTCATGCTTAAAATTAATTATTGTTGTTATTAATGTATATCGCTAATAACGTTTTCTCACGTCTCGTTTTAAATACTTTTTACATAATACTTCCCTAAGGCTTAATTTTATAATTTATAAAAGAAATACTGTTGACTGCACGTTAGACCGCTTCACCAAGCATAATTTTTAAATTTGAGATGATTTGGTTGATTCCTGAAAAAGCGCAAAGCGTCTCAGTTTTGAATGGAAATTTGTATAAGAGAAGAAATTTTTGTATATAGATTCATCCAGAAAATTCAAATATGGTTGAAAAAAGTTTGTTTTTTATCTATGGCCTTTGCCTATTCTCAAGCTTCATTTGTCTGATTCGAATGGAAATTTGTACGGGAGAAGATATTTTTGCTTATAATTTCATCCAGATAATTCAAATAAGGTTGAAATAAGGTTTTTTTTTCAATTCTTGCTTTTGCCTATTCAAAAGCTTCATTTTATTCGGGGGAAATATTTGAATGACCCCTTACTTTTGAGTTGCAGAGTAAAAACAACTCAGCCATGATTCTTTAAAAAGCATTCGGAACTCTTACCCTGTGAAGCGCTCTCACTGAAATTCTAGAAAGCATGTCTTCTTCTTCTGATTCTTTTCTCTGATGCTATTTTTAGCACGACTAGGAATTGCCTTATCAACTAGCTCCTATAAAAGTCCAGGGACTATAATACCAACATTTTAATAGGTCTTTCAAACTCTGTAGAGATATATTGCATTCTTTCATACTCAGTAGAGTTTCAATTTTTGTTTCTTCGTGTACTACATTTTTTGATGTGTGTGTTTATTTCAACGTCCGTGGACTTACTAAGTTCCTTTAACCTAGTTTGAGGCACAGGATTCAATCCGCGATCGTCTGATTACAAACCAGACACGCTAGCAATTTGGCTAAACGACCGCCCGGTGCATTTCCAATGGTTCAGTTACTGAACTTTTCAAATTCTGTTATTTTAATAATTGGGCGGAGGAATCAAACATGCTGAAAAAGATGTGAAGCCGAAAAAGTGTATAAAATATCATAAAAAAATAACATTTGAGATCGTTGACTTAAACCAATCTAGCTCTCTTGAATGTTTGGTAACCCTGGTCATCGAAGTGATAAAATGCAGAAAACGATAAGCTATTAGAGCTGACCAGCTAACAGCTAGACTTTGAAGCAGGATGACTTGGAGACCAAAAACAACGGTTGTCGATAAAACGGGAAAAACAAAAGCATTCCCCGATTTGTTTGATGCCAGCAAACAGAAGGCAAAGAAACAACGACTTTGAACTTCCCTTTGGGTGCCATTGAGACTTTTTTTCCAACGCAACGTTCCCCCGGGATGGGGAGGTGCTAATTACTCTCAATTGACTTAGTTTTTTTGTCGATGTTATTTTTCTTTAAGGGCCGCATCGAATCGGCATAAATCAAACGTAGCCTGGAAAATCCTCTTTCATTAGCATAATTTGTCTAACAGCAAGAAACAACATTATCGGTTGAGAGACCTTTCTTTTCGGCTCTATTGCCACCATTAGTAGCTGGATGGATGGATGTTTTGCGGTCACATTCCAAGTGGATTTTTTGGGAAAGACAAAAAGAATCTTTTATCATTTTCGGGACGCAATTCAGGAAGTCGCGGTCGAGTGAAGCAGGGGCATTTGCCAGGCTGGAGTGGGATGCAGCTTAAAAACTTCGGTCGAATTGTAAACGTGCCGTCCGAAAGCTCAACGGTACAGCACCTGGGTCGAATGGTTGGCTGGAATGTTTCCGAAAGCTACTGGGCAAATTCCTCCGAAGGCCACCCATGTGGACCGGTAGACGGCTTTTTTTTCCTTTCTTGGACAATTCGTCAAGAAGTTGAAGGAAAAGAAAAGTCTTGTTGCGAGTAATTAAGACTTTTCGGAGCGATTTAGTTGGGCAATTTGCAAGTTTTTGGTTCAGATGGGTCTTAAACCTAAACCTACCAGGGGAGGTTTATTCGAGGACACGGCATCGAACTTCTTGATCTAGGCTTTCTTTCTGGGAGCTTGAGATTTTGGGGAAACACTGAGGAGAGTATGTACAGATTTTTTTATTTACTTTTCAAATGTAGCTTAAAAAGCATTTCGAGAGTATTTCATGAGGCCCAGGAGTTTCTTAAAGCACTAAAAGCTGTTATTGTTTTTGTTTTGTAATTTTATAAAAAAAAATGGGTTTTAAAATCTTCAAAAAAATTTAGGTTGATCGAGCTGCGGGCTGTTTAATTTTCATGAAGTTTGGCCGAGGTTTAGAAGACATAGTTTCAGTCACATGACTTAGGGTTCGAAAAAGGGTAAGCTCAGAAATGAAATTGTGCAGGCTGGTTATGTTACAGATGAAGATCCTATCTGTTAATTTTTTTTTCTTTTTCAAAGATCCAATATCTCCTTGAGATTCAATCCCACGCGTTACAGAATCTTTTGTTATATTTCATCCCTATCGAGGCCACTCAATGGAAAATCACAGCTCAAAATGAACTATTCAGCGAAATCCTTCCTTTGCAAATAACCCTGCGGCAATCAATACCGAACCAGATCTCGAGCACATCCTTGTTTCTTTCATGTTCGAACGCAACAAGACAAGGAGCAAACCCAAGTAGCAAACCCAAGTAGCAAACAGATGAACAAAAAAGCCAAACAAGAAAAAATGGCTAATTCTTCATCTGAAAAAATATAACGCTGCCGATCGGGAATCAGTGGAAAGGAGCGGAGTTGCCGCCGGGTTGATTTGTAAGAGTTCTGCAATTCTAAGAGGGGAAAACTGGATTTTTCTGACATTTTACCGGCAACGAATATCAGTAAGCTAGTAACATATCCTTGAAAACAAATATTGGCTGGGTTGCCAATAAGGTCTATTAAGACTAAATTTGTAATTCAAATCTTGGAATTTACACTCCATCGAGATTTTTTAGTTAAGAAACAGTGATTTTTCAAAAAAAAAAATCCGAGTTTTAAGGCTAAGGCCGCGATTTCAGAGCATCAATAGCCATCGAGAAATTTAAACGGGTGATTAGAAAATTGATAAGATTAATAAATCTGAGGTTTCGAGTTTTATACAATTCAATTCCATTGGCCAATTTATAACTTTTGAGTTAGCATTGATGACCAATGTAGTCGATTCAACCATCCAGTTTTGAGAAAATTTATTGTAAAACTGTTTAGTACTGCAAATTCTAAGAAATGATATCTTAGAATTTAACATTGATTACTCTTCAAAATAATTAATGAGATGTTTGTGCCCAAGAATAGAAAAATTGAATTGCTGACTTCAGTTCAGAGACTCCGGTTCGACAACTTCAAAAAACTATTAGTGAGCTTTCAATATTTAAGGTAAACTAATACTAAATCAGTGTAAATTAAAAAAGCAAAAAACCACATACAATTGAAAACATGCAAAGTAAGTTTTTATCATGGTTCACCAAAGTTTGGAAGTCTTTTTAAAAATTTCTGGATAAATAAAATGAAAACAAACCAATTTACAAGAAGATTATCCACCTTGAAAATTGGGATAATCTCCAACAGATCATCGCAAGGTATAAGGTTACGAGTCAAGTTTCAACTTTGTTTTAGGCCCATCTGTCCTTCCACTGGGGGATGTGGAAAAAGGGTCTTCCTTACAGTTTTATGGATTGCTCGAGAACTAATCGTACAAAAAAAAGCAAAATTTAACAGGACAGTATATTCAAGTACGAAAAATGTTATTTTATGTTTTAAGACCCCTCACTCTCTCCAACGGGAAGAGGGGAGCCGTACTTTTGTTTTGACTAATTCCAGAGCTCATCTAATAAATTTAACCAAATTTTGCAGGGGAAAGTATAAAAATTATTAGAAATAATTCTATGGTTATTGAAAAAACCTTTTCCCCTTCCAGTGCACAGTGGTCCAGAAATGAAATTTAGCGGGAAACAATTATTTGCGCTCTTGCCTTAGGTTTAAGACATTTGATGTCCAAGACAAAGTTGTACAACATCACAAGGCGCTACTTTTGAATGAAACATTATTAGGGTGGTTCATAAAACTCCTTAGATACGAAAATTATTTTTTTTACTGTAAGGAGATAGTGCTGTATTATGTTCAGCAATTATGTAGAACAACATAATTGATGAAACTTTGTAGAAGACTTTCAATGTCTATCTATTAACCTTTAGGTTTTATGATGATTTTTCGTGTACAAGTTTGGGTAGTCCTACAAAAACAAGTTTTTTTGTTATAACTTTGTTGGGTATCAACTTATCAAAATTATGTGTTGGGCAAGTATTTAGCAAATCATTATGCGCATCTTTTGTAGGGAACAGATTTCTAATATCTGCTTTTGATTCGCAGTTATCATGAATTTTGTGTTCAAAAATGGCCGTTTTGTATGAGCCATAACTTCAAATGGAGCAAACAAAAAAATTCAAACTTTAATTCGTTTGAAAGAACATGTTAAATCCTACATTATATCAAAAAACTGGAGTGGTATTTTTTTTGTTTAAAGCTTTTTATTTACATTTGAACTTGACCAAAATTGCCATTTTTCATATAATCTTTCTATATTATTTTTGACTACTTTTGGTTGCGTGATGAATAACCGTACACATCTTTACATTTATATCATCATTATAGTTAACAGGAACTGAAAAACGAAAAAAAACAGTTTATTTGAGAAATCAATAAAAAAATCATAGAAAACAAAAAAAAACATTTATATTCTAGCAATAATGAAACTTATAAAAAAAACGCGTTAGGGGCCACAGATCGAATGACGGCTGCATTCAGGAAGGCTGATTTTTGAATATTTCATACATTTTCTATTGGATAGTGAAAAGTACGGATCTGATGTCAGGAGGAATTTTTAAAAACATCCTCCAGACTAACCACACGATCGAACTTTCTGGAGTGGTTTCCTCGAAATCTTCGTAAACTTCTGTTTCTTGTTTCACCAGCTTCTTCCGAATTTATGCCTCTGGGTAAAATATGATGTTTTATGACTGCTGCTCCATGCACTAACAATTTGTGTACGGTTGGAGAAACGGGATACCAGCTATATAAATTGTTATAAAGCATCCGAGTTTCTTCAGCACACCCTTCAAACGAGCTACTGTTGATAATGGTTAAAATCACGTAAAACTTTTCCAAAAGCTGAACATTCAGTCCCGTAATTTGTGCAACTTCAATCCGTTTCTCGAAGAATTTCCTGGCTTCGGATCCATTTTTAACAGAACTTCAACCACATCTTTTTCACTAGACCTCTTCAGCCAGTGAACGAGTATAACTTTCCTTTGAACGTTCATCACGAAAAATCGAAACTCTTGAACTGAAAACTATGTGGTTTACTTGGGTTTGATCAAAATGATCACCTGAGAAACCAAAACTGGCTTTCACAGTCAAAAGGACATAAGTGAATAATAACTCCTTCTAAAAAAAATACAATTCAAGACTTTCTTGTTGGGTAGTTAGTAATTCATTGTTTTCAGTTTATGGTTCTATACATTAATAATCAAGAATCCTAATTTTTTTTTTCATTTGTGCCCCTCTGGCTATGTTAGTCTTTCAAAATTTTTACAAAAGGTTATGAAGAGGAAACTCTGCTTTTGTAGTGGTAAAAAATTTAGAATTATTGACTAAGGGTGCGAAAGCAAAGAAGAATTCCATGTCGTAGAGCAAAAGTGATATATTTTGTTTTATGAAAAATGGCAACTTTGGTCAAGTTCAAATGTTAATAAAAAGCTTTAAACAGAATATACCTCTGCAGTTTTTTGATATAATGTAGATTTTAACATGTTCTTTCAAACGAATTAAAGTTTGAATTTTTTTTGTTTGCTCCATTTGAAGTTATGGCTCATACAAAACGGCCATTTTTGAACACAAAATTCATGATAACTGCGAATCAAAAGCAGATATTAGAAATCTGTTACCTACAAAAGATGCGCATAATGATTTGCTTAATACTTGCCCAACACATAATTTTGATAAGTTGATACCCAACAAAGTTATAACAAAAAAACTTGTTTTTGTAGGACCACCCTAACTTGTACACGAAAAATCATCATAAAACCTAAAGGTTAATAGATAGACATTGAAAGTCTTCTATAAAGTTTCATCAATTATGTTGTTATACATAATTGCTGAACATAATACAGCACTATCTACTTACAGTAAAAAAATAATTTTCGTATCTAAGGAGTTTTATGAACCACCCTAATAATGTTTCATTGAAAAGTAGCGCCTTGTGATGTTGTACAACTTTGTCTTGGACATTAAATGTCTTAAACCTAAGGCAAGAGCGCAAATAATTGTTTCCCGCTAAATTTCATTTCTGGACCACTGTGCAGTGGGGGTTAAGAGATGGGAAAATAGTTCCGCACAATTTTTTGTATTGCTTGAGAACCTATCCAACAAATGGAACCAAATTTGAAAGAGAAAGTATTAGAGTAAAAACAATCTTTCTAATTTTTTAAAGAAAAATTCCGTACAGTACAGAGCCAGGAATGGGGGAGCTATCATCGCAAAGTTTTAAAAACTTTTCAAGCAATTGAAACCATATTTTACATGGGAGGTTTTTTTTAGATTCATGACCCCTCCTTTTTTAGAGGAGAAACCGGAAAAAGGAAATATGTAAAGCTTGGAATCTTATCAAGCAAATAGATCCATATGTTAAATGTGATGTTATTTGTTTACGAAAAATGTTGTTATGGCAATTCGTGGACCCTCCTCATTTTGCTGGGGAGAAAAGCAAATAAAATCGAGTACTTGATATTAGATTTCAAAACAATCATTGAATAACATGTGATGTGAAAGCTGTCATTGGGAAGATATCGAAAATTTATTTATAAGGAAACTATGTTCACACAATTAATTGATTTTTAAAAGATACAGCAAAGCACACCGGGTCAGCTAGTTGATTTATGTTTATGAAACACCTCTCCAATTAAAACAAAGTGAATGATTCCAAACTAGTTGAAATCTACAACACAATTAAAAACATTTGAAGTTGTTTTCTTCAAACTTTGGACCACAAACATGTTTTGGCATACAGAGACATTTAATTTTATTGAAACACTAGCTGATTTTACCCGGCTTTGCTCGGGTTCACAAAAATATAAATCGAAATGAGTCGTTTGACTTTTTGTTCATCATTATAACAAATTGGACCATGTTTGGCCATGTGAGCTTTGTTAGTTATGTTAGTCTTCTTAAAGTTTTAATTGGGATTATAAGCAAAGTTTATCGTTTACATATTATTGAATAACTAATAGTTTTTAGGTTTGCTAATAGGTTTGCTAATATGCTAATCAAAATTTGAGGTTAGTCCGGTCTGGCCCGGTTTCCCGGATTTTGTTGCAAAAAGCCCGAATTTTGCCCGGATTTATTCACATCATTTTTAAACGTAACATAAACTGAGATTTTATAATTATTATAATTTTTAACTTTTAGGTTAAGAAAGAAGTTTTAAATGGCAAGTTTTAGAAATAATCATGACCCGTGTTTGGAAGCTTGATATACAATTTGAAATCTGCTGATGTGGTTTGTAGAAAAAAAATATTGCAAGTATATTTTTCGTTATTTTTACTGAATAATTTCGCGGTTTTGACCAAGTGTGCCCGGATATTGCCAGGATATCGGTTTGAACATTTTGAACATTCTGGCAAACTTATTCTACCACTTTCTTTAGGAAACTTGAATTGATTTACCAATTTTTTTAACAAATTAAAACATTTTTTTTATCTTTTCCATGGGTTGTCTAGTGAAAATCCCATGTATTAAGCTTGTAAACAAATTTTAACGACCTCTTTTCAAGATCTCCCCGTAGAATGAAATACCCATTTAAGTTTTATTTTGTACTTCTAGATAGATTTCCGCTCAAACCTCTGCATGTTTTCAATGTGCTTTGGGGGCATCCATTAATTACGTAACGCTCCTAGGGGGGGAGGGAGTAAGCTCGAGCGTTACGAATTGTGACATAGGGGAGGGGGGGAGGTATGTTCATCGTTACGTAACGATTTTTTCCTTAAAAATTTCAGTTTAATCGCAGCTTTTATGATGTCATGCAATTTTTGCTGAATGATAAGCCCACCAGAATCAGCTTAAAATTTGAAAGCTTCAACATGATTAAACTGGTTTGTAACCTTCCCTTTTTAATGATTCTGAGATAGATTCCTTAAACTGTGTATTGGATATCGGCAGAAAACCGAATATTAGATATGTACATTTTCCCCCAAGAACTCTATTCAACCTTAAGACGGAAATTGTACTATTTTTTCTCAATTAATTTTAAAAATGCAATTTTGGTTATTCCGACAAATATTACTTAGTAGAGTATATATTACATAATTGTTTAATTTATTTTGCTCCTTGAACAAAATAAATTAAACAAAGTAGATCATCAGTTAACAACACAGAACAACTAGTAATAAGACAATTATTTTATTTTATCAGAGAGTTATCACCAATGAGTACTAAGAAGCGATTTGGATAGATATTAATTCCGTTTTGAAGAACGTTAATAAATTTTATATTAAAATCTTTTCTTACCATCGAAAACCATTATTCAAAAACTTGAAAAGATGGGGGGAGGGGGGGGGGTAATTATCAGCGTTACGTAATTTTCATAGGGGGGTACGTCCAAGCGTGACGATTTGTGACATACGGGGGGGAGGGGGTCAAAAAAGTGCATTTTTTGCGTTACGTAATTTATGGATGCCGCCTTTTTGAGTTTTCTTTTAATTGGATGGTAGAATTGAATACATCGATGATCAATAATAACTTAAAATTTAAAAATTTACAAATAAAATTTAATTGTACAAAACTAAAAACTTCAGATTAAATTACTAAAAGTCTCGTGCGTTGGATTTGGTTTAAATTTTTTTTTTTGCATAAAATGAACGTTTAATTGTCTTTTTCCTATTGAAATTAAATCCCTACACGGTAATCAAAGTGTTGAGATCGCAGCCTTGAACTTACAACCCTCAGTTTTATTAATTGTTTCCCTATGAAGAATTCCGAAAATATGATAATGGATGGTTCCTAAAAGCTGGAACATTAGTTTTCAGTCCAAATAGTTATTCATCTGAAGAAGTCAATTCATAATGAACATGAATTAATGTATCCATACTTTACACACTGCATATTCTAGTAGATTCTCAACCACTGTTCTTTTCAATATATTTCTAACAGGCGAGAAGTTTTTTTTATCCTAAATGAAGGCTCATTATTGCAATCAAATGCCTCGCACCGATGCCACGTGCTTTGAACAGTAGAAGGAAAAACACCCGCCAAAATTTCTCCAATCAAATTTTTCATGCTCAGCAGCCTTTGATTTGCTTTCCAGTACACGTGAACTTTGGATGGTCGTTTCTAATGCCTGGCCCATGGTGATTTTGAAAACAATCCCGCCAAAGGAAACGAAAATTGGTTGACAAATGGGTGCCATGACTTTAGGTTCGTGGGAATAAAAACGTAAGTTGTATGGGAGGGTCTCTTTTCTTAGATGGGAGGGGCTCAAAACTATTACCTCGACCTTTCTCATGTCCGTTTACATCACTGTACCAAATTTCAAGCTGATTGGTTAAGCGGTGTGGATTTGTATAAGGTGCATATATATATATACAAACATATATAGCCCAACTCATCTTTATATATTAGATTGAAGGTCCACTGAAACATATGCTCATTAATTTAATATAGGAGAGGCGATAGGTGTCGGAAAGCTAACGCACATGAGCAGACATCTGTTTTCTATGCATAAGATTTATTTTTATGTGGAAATTTTTTATAATTTTTGAGAAAATCTGTGGTCATGTAACGATGTTAGTTGGACTACTCCTTCGAAATTCCACAACCTCAAGAAGTTACTTTTGTTATATTCTATAGGCTTGAGAATAAGTTTTTATCGACTTAAAAAAACAAAGTGGCATCAATTGTCTAAAGTTATTAAGTTTATAAATTTTTTGCCAAAATCTGAATTTGAAAAGTTATGACATCCATATTTCGCGATTTTCATTCCTTTGGGAAACTTATTTTTTTGTCTTCATGGGCAAAACATACTGTTCATTGATCATTGGAAAAAATTTTACATTTGGGCGCCTATTTCTCAACCTATATTTTTTATGCACGTGTTGGCGATATGCAACCTAGATTTTTCTTTATGATTTCTTTCTTATGTGTACACAGCACATGGTAATGAATGACGCTTAGATGTGACACGAATTGGTATTTTACCGATCGAATTGAAACCAATTGAACGATTTTCAAAATAAAGCTTAGTTGTTTTAGAAATGGGCGGCAAGGTCCCTAGTAATATCAAAGTATGTATTTCTGGTTGTTTTATATAAAATATAATGATTTGCCAAGATTCCACGTCTGTGGAAAAAAAAACAAAAAATTCAAAAAGAAAACTTTGGTTTTCTCTTTTTTTTAAGCCTTAAAACAGTTATCTTGTATGTACCCTTCGCAACCTACAATCTATACTATCCTATTATACTTTAAATTCAATCACATGATGGTTTTGCTTCATTATTGTCAAATTTTGCCGGCACAAATTTCATTGAAAATGCCCGAAAGGGGCTCATAAATAATCAAGTTTTTTTTATTTCGAAATAAAAGTATCCACTAAATTTCCCTCAGTATCTTTTAAAAGAGAAGTATTGGACCAAAAAGTAGCAGAAATTGAAGCAGGAGGATACAGCCACCTAAAATTCAGATTATACGAAGTATAAGTTTGAAAAACTGATCAAAATCATGACTTAAAAGAGTGTTTGCAGGCCGATAGGAGGTACATAGAATAAAGTTAAGAAATTTCTTACAAAAAACGAATGAATTATCATGAACTATCAAATAAGTTCCTATATTTCCTTCATGCCGACCAAACGAATGGTTTTTAGGGTACAAGCATTCGTAACTGTTCCATTTCTAAAAGAGCTAAGCTTTATTATCAAATTTATTTCGTGTAATTGTAAGAAGAATTCGTTGCCTAAAAAATATAAATTTAGTTCTGATGCACACAATTGAATATCACTTTTTGGGTAGTTGAAAATAATATGAGAGATGTATATACATTTTTAATTCCATTTTGCCTAGAAGGTAAGTTTATATTTATAATGATAACAGAAATATTAATAAGTTGTTATCTACAGAGGTAGTTCGAAAACATTTAGTTAAACGTGTACAAATGTACTTAACTGAAGATTTATCAAGTGCCATAAGCAGAAAAAAACCATTTAAAATCAATAGACACATAAACTCAGTAAGTTCCTTCAATTTCAAATAGATTAGAAAAGACTGACGTGTCTAAAAGTGAAACGTATCAGTGAAATATACTTTTTTTTAAATGACAAAAAGTAAGGGTATTTATTTTCTGAATGAATTTTCATTTGAAGTAAACTAGAGCAAGTTCAAACGTTAATTTTTTGTCTGTCCAAAAAAAATTTTGAAATTATTTCTTCTTCTATAAATTGTTGTTGGGCCCAAATACACAACTGAAATTGATTTCAAAATGAAAATGAAAATGAAAATGAAAACTTTTTACTGTAAATAATTTCGAAAAAAATCTGTACTGATTGCTTATATACCAATATAAAAGTGTACTTAATATTAAAAGTGTGTTTTGATTTCATATATAATAACTGCATTTAAGTCTTCCGTGGGATTCCGCAACAACATCGTTCTCTTATTGTCCCGAGGATGTTTGATGCAAAATATGGACACGTCAATGCTGATAAAATGTACTTTACTGATGGTTCCCTGATAGACGAATGTACCGGGTTTGGAGTGTTCAACCAAATTACAAGTGCATCTTACAGTCTTCAATCTCCATGCTCTGTGTATATTGCCGAATTGGCAGCTATACATTGGGCACTGGAATGTATAGCCGCACGTCCCGTTGAACATTACTATGTATATTGTTACGGATAGTCTCAGCTCTGTTGAGGCTATTCGGGCAATAAGACCCGGGAAGCACTCACCGTTCTTCCTTGAGAAGATACGGGTTATGTTGAGTGCTTTATCTAGACGCTGTTTTTGTATCACCTTTGTTTGGGTGCCATCACATTGCTCAATTATAGGTAATGAGACGGCAGACTCACTTGCAAAGGTGGGCGCGGCTGAAGGCGACATTTATCAGCGGCAAATCGCCTTCAACGAATTTTACTTTTTGGTCCGAAGAAACTCTCTTGTCAACTGGCAGCGCAAATGGGACGAAGATGAGTTGGGTCGGTGGCTTCACTCGATTATCCCGAAGGTAAGCCTCAAACCCTGGTTCAATAGATTGGACCTGAGTCGAGATTTTATTAAAACATTTTCCCGTCTCATGTCCAATCATTGTTCCTTAGACGCGTTACTCTTTCGTGTAAATCTCGCTAGCAGCAATTTATGTCGTTGTGGTCAAGGTTACCATGACATCGAGCATATTGTTTGGTCGTGTGAGGACCATCTTATCGCCAGAGCGAATTTCATAGACTCCCTTAGGGCCCGAGGTAAACCACCTAATGTTCCAGTGAGGGATGTGTTGGCTGCGATAGACCTGGACTACATGTTCGAATTATACCTTTATCTTAAATCTATCGATCTCCGTCTTTAACTATCTTTTTCCTTGTTTATCTTCTTTTTGTCTATCTTAGTTTTAAATAATGAACTGTAAATACAAAAACTTAACTTCTTGTCATTGCCGATCTGTACCGTTTCAAATGAAAAACAGTGTGAAAAAAAACTTTGTGAATTAGATTTAAGCACTCGTGTTTTATAAAAAAAAAAAGGTACCTTGGCTCCGTAAAACTCAAAGGTTTGAACCGTTTCAAATAAACGAATTTAAAAAAAAAACTGCATTTAAGAGACTTTTGATCCGCTTTTCTTTTGAAAAAATGAATTTTAAGAACTGACAGAAAACTGGAAGCAAAATTTTTATTAGAAATTTTAAATAAAATCCCAAAGTACATGGTGGGAAAAGTGCAAACATCGAACATTCATCTTCGAAATAGTTCATTATGTTGGAAAAATCAGAAGGGATATCCCGAGTGTTGAAACTGTATCGAATATGCTAAATTCTTAAATGTCTTCTGTTTTAACTGTTAGATATTGATTAGAGCTAAGATTTAATTTTTCAATGATAAATAGCAAAATTTTTATATGCTTTAGCTATTTTTCTTATAAGAGGCATTTTACCTACCTTATATTGGTATTAAAAACCCGTCTTTAATTTCAATACTTTATCATTTATAAATTTGCATCAAATTTCAATTTGTTGAATTACTGAATTACTGATGAAAGAAAAACCACAAACAATTTCGTTTAGAGCATGGCTGCCCAAGATTTTCAACAGGCAGGCCAAATTTGATAAATTAAATTTTATAACGGACCAAACTACAAATTTTTCTTTGATCTTCGAAAAAAATACAATTTTTGAAGGCACTATTAAAAAATGAATAACTTCTGCGTATGCCTGACTATTGAAATACAGCACATATTTGTAAAAATTCTGCGTCATTTGATTGACCTCTACTTTTTTTCGAGTTGGATCTCAAAATTTACCTTTTTTCAAATCGTACATAACACAAACGGTTAAAACTTTAGTCAAATTCTTTCAAGTTTTTTATAATATATAAATTTGATTCGATAAATGTGTCAAAAAAGCCTTCTTTAAACAAGATAGACATCTTTTTCCAAAAAAAAATGTAAAAAAAATCTTTGAAAGAAATATATATTCAAAAAAGTCGTCCTTCTCTGAGTTTGGACTATGACAATGTTGAAATCGAGTTAAATTTTGATAAACACTGATACAGAACACGTTTTATACACTGAACTGTATGAGTTAAGGACAATTTTCATAAATAATTGCACTTTTTTGTATGAATGTTTGTAAAAAATTACAAATTTGAAATATTTACAAAGCTGAATTGCTGGATGCCCGAGAAGTTGAAGAACGGTTGCCATGTACCGAGTGAATTGGAGGAATATTGTTCATCAGGTTAGGTCATGAGACCCCAGACAACCATTTGGTGGGTATTTCGAATTTGCAACGCAAATATACGTGCAAATATACGTGTAAACATATCGTATATAATGTAGCAAAACCAGTATATACGTATCATTTTGGAGGCCATATAGGTACATTAGCACACATATTCTTGATTTGGATTGTTTTGTCGTAATAAAATCATGCAATGTATTTAAATACGACAAAGAATATGCATGGGACGCACATTGTAGGTGCATATATACGAATTGTCGTAATAAAAACATGCAATGCATTTAGATACGATAAAGGATATGCATGGGCCGCACATTGTAGGTGCAGATATACGAAAATGAGTTTAAATTACATTCATACGATATAATCTGTAAAATAATATACGACTTCTGGTTGTCTGGGACGGAACACGAAATAAATTAAAATAAAATAACAAGGCTGTATTTTGGTATTTGAAAAAAAAATCCGCAAAAATTGAAATTTTAATAGATTTGATTTCAAAACAGAACTTTGTTTCAGTTATATCTTATTTTACATTTCCAACACTATTTTGAAAATTCGAGGATTTTTTTTGATCACCACTGCTCCGTACAAGTAAATGATGTTACTTTACAAATAGGGAGAGTGAGGATACTTGATCCCTGGGGATATTAGATTCTTTTGCAATATCTCGAAACAGGAATTTCTTACAACAAATAAGCAAATGTTTTTAAAAAATATGTTAAATAGAACAAAACAACAATGCTATTATCTCAAAAAAATTAAAAAAAAAATTTCTAGTAGTTGAACTTTGTTAGGAAAGTTTAACGAAATGTGATTGGAAGATCTTTTTTTATCACTTCAAAATTATTCATGAAAAAATTCTAATAAAAATATTTATTCCAATATGTAAATCCTTAGGGTATGATATGATCTTCATAAGTGAACCCTCAATTTTTCCAAGAAGAAGTTTTCCAAAATGTTTGTTATTAAAAACGAACACAAATACATACAGGATCTAAATAAAACTTCATGTTTCCTCGAAGAGATTCCTTTTTTCTTAACTCTAACCGTACATCTTTCGATGATTTGATGACTAGTATCTAACAAATGCGAAAACCGCCTAGCCACAGAGAGGCACACTGTGTATGCCGTAAGCGGGATTTGATCTCATGTCCGTTGGCTAAGAAGACTTCAAGGCTATCCTCTACGCCACGGGCTGCGGCCGTTATGGGTATAATTGATCCCTAGAGTCCGAAAAGATATATTTTTCTTCTGAATGGATCGTGATCATTGGTTATCAAGAAATAACTTATATCCCTCCAAAAACTAATGTTTATCCAGAAATTATCTGATAAAAAGGATTTAAAATTCTGACTTCATATAAAAACTTGGAAATTGCGCCTTAAAGTATGCCATGACAATAGGGTAGTAGACAAACTTTTAGAATTCTCTCTGTCTGACACTTACAAATTGTGAAATGAGAAGTAATATGTATGTATGTATGTTGGTAATCCACCATGGGTGCACGGATTCACCGCAGTTTCTGCCAAAGTATGGGTTCACATACATTCCTTAGATAATTAGGGTCGACAAATCTCCAATGCAGCGTGCCACCATACCCGGACCCCATATGGCTTCATATGAACTGTTATGTGGTGAATGTATTGCGTGTGTTGATGAACGAATCAATCAGGTGGGCTAGTTTACTTACAGGTATTCCGGCATCCGTGTATATACCTGGCCAGCTGGCAACTGATTGAACATTCCAATTATATAGTCAGTCATATAATGAGACATATAATCTTACCTGTCGGCCTGCTTATGGGATTCGAACCCAAAAGTTTTTCTTGCCGATACCGGGAATCGAACCCAGTACGCCTGGCGTACCAATACCAGACTCGCACCAGCCTATCCACTAGACCACATCGGCGCTTTGTGAAATGAGAAGTAATATGGCAAAAAATAGTCAGCGGAAATTTTATCTTAGGATTTTAATACATTTTTGCCTAGGGTCAGGGCACCCTGAGTTAAGGATCAAGTCTCCTTTAGTGAATGATCAAGTCTCCTGAAACTTAAAAAATATCACGATTTTTTTATTCTCATGATAATGCTTCTAGTTAACCTACGAGTTCATGTATCGTTCTAACTTTTGGAGCATATATACTTGAAATTACACGCTCTTAGAAAATGCAAAAGACGGCGAGTTGCTAAATTGTCCCAAAAAGATATGATAAAAATAAGAAAAGGCGATCAAGTATGCCCATTCTCCCATTGCTTATAATATGAATGTGATACAGTGAAATTTTAGTAACGATTTTGAATCGTTAGTTTTATATGATCTGACTGTTTTTCTGAGGCCTTCCAAAAGTCAGATATCAACGCTCTCACATCGGTGGAGACTACCGTTTATTCCAGTGGTATTGAGTAATCAAAATCAATAGGAAATATGGTACAATAAAGAATTTGAGGTAACCATTTTGTTTAATGACTTAAAATTAAATCAAGGGAATTTCTCAGATATTTTTCTCCCACTTCAACCCAATTCACTGTACGTGTTTTAATGGCAACGCCACAACCAAATAAGAGACATGGAGGAGGCATTACCATGAATTATATTTTTTTATTCAAATAACTTTATTAAACTGCAAACACTGCCAAAATCGGTAATTGAAAGTAGGGGAATCGCAGTAAAATGGTAAGCATTTATCCATTCATCCATTTTTTTTTTAATTTAATCTGGGAGTGTGGATCGCCCAACGCTGACAGACAACTGAGCTGGACCTTCGTCGTCGTCGGTTGGGTTTGTTTGCCGATAGGTAGAGGGCCTGTTCAGTGCAGTATAATTTCTTTTTTACTTTCGATTACCGATTGCCTGTTCCTTTATTTTTACAGCCTTGCCTTCTTGTCGGCTGTCAGAAGTAGCAAAAATCAACAGGGATTTTTGCTACCCCTGGAGGCATTCGAGCGAAGATTTTCGATTGCACAGGAAGAAATCTGCTATGTTGAGGAGGGTGAAGAAATCAATTTAACAAATTTTTAAAATGATTGTTTTAAGTTCCTTTCAACTTTTCAGTTCAATTGTTGTACAATTAAATCCAATGTCTGACGCTATTAGGGATCAATCAGGATCCGTTTCAAAACAAACATTTTTAAAGTCCTAAAACAAGCAAGCTAATCGTTCGGCATTCTTCCATAATCCTGCAGGCAGCATTCGATTCTCATATTTCAAACCGGGACGGTTCCAAAATTGAATATGAATTATGCCGAGGAAGTTGGGATAAAAAGGCACAAAAAAGTGCATCTGCCGTTCCCATTAGTCAGTGTCCCATAGATCGGAGTTTGGAAGGAACCGAAAAGTTCCATGCAGCCGTTTGACACCACACATAAATTTGTTGAAAAATTTGTCACCCAACCAAGTGGTGCCAAGTGCGATTGTGCCCTTTTTCCTCCCACGGATATACACAGAGTTGGTTCTTGGTGGTTAGAAACCGAAGGCAAAAGTGAAGTTTTCCTTAAAGTAGCGCTCAGCCAACAGCAGCGTTTCCAGAAAACCCTGAGTGAGTTAAGTGAGTAGAGCAAGTTTTTAGAGATCTCCTTTTTTGTAGGAATAGGACCAAGCAGTAGCGCATGGCTCAAGCAAAGAGCACGCTTCTTTAATAAAAAAAAAATCTCCCTTCACACATTCACATAGTGAGGGAGTTCCTTCAAAGAAAAGTTAGACTTCTGCTGGTGCTACGTCACCCTCTTCGGGCTAAGTCAACGCTTGAGTCTATTCTGATGAGGGAAGGAAAAGTTTAACTTCAGAGACCCAGACGTAGAATTTTGGAAGAACACGACACAAAGTGTTTCGGGAAAGAATCAACTCAAATCTTCGTTGCAGCTCGTTTGTAGTGATTATTTATGATGATCCTTCTAACACGTTCACCCAAATCCATATCCGAGAGAAGTGACACAGGAAATAGCTCATATGTTCAAATGATTATGCACTTATGGCTTTGCCGTTGCATAGGAAAAGTGTCACTGGGTTGAGTGCACTTTTCTTACTCACTTGGTACAAACAGTTTCTACACTTCATCTAACTGCTTTTCTTGGAGATTACACATCGAAGCAAATTGAAAAAGACACCACAAAGTGGAATCCTCGAGTTGTAGATAAAATTTAAATGCAAGAGGGTGAAGATGATTATTAGGTTCGTTACGGTCGCTGGTAACGGATAACAAGAGTTGAGCTGGGGTAAACGCCCTGCTCACATGTAATCCCTAGATTTGTTGGCCGTCTGTCATGTTTTCCAAGATTTTTTCATCCCAGCACATTTTTCATACTGTTTTTGTTTAACGAAACCTACTCTTTTCTAGTTTTTCCTTTGAAGTTTTCTGGGCTTATAAAAAGTTTTTTGAAACCATGCACTAAGATATCGAACTAAGTATTTAAACTTAGTAAGATTAAAAACAGTTTTTTTTAAAGTTAGTTTTTTTTAAAGAAAAAAGTTTAAATTATAAGTACTACATTTCTTTATTTGAAGAAAAAGCCATTTTGCTTTTTTTGTTGGTACATATTATACGCAATTTCATTAAAATAAGCTGAGCTTTGGTTTATTTAAAAAAAAAAATGCATGTTTATGTTAATTTGAAAAAAAAATCATAAAAAATCAATTTTTTAACAACTCTGTGACCTTTATTAATTTTCAGATTTTTCCAACAACAATTTCAAATATTTTTAAATTCTTTTCTATTTGTTGCACAGTGATATTTTGTAACAACATCAACCCAACCAACCATTATAATAACATTTTTTGTATGAAAAATTGAACTTCATTATAATTCACAGGAAGAAAACGTCCTTCAAACAAAGTTATACGAAATTCAAATAATGATCCTGGGCTTGACATTTTTTTTTGAAGTGGTTGGTGGATGATAAAACATTATGCGAAAAATAAATAAATTCGAATAAGTTGTACGAAAGCTGATATGCAACAAATTTCCTAATATATCATTGCACAAATCCCAGACGTGTTTTTTATCGAACAATTCAATAAAATCAAGAATACAAATGGTGAATCAACTTCTATCTTCCACATTGATTTTTTGGTCTTGTAATCTTTCGGATATTTGATTTTTTGTTCGAAATTTACTTAAAATACTTCAAACTCTATTTATTTTCTTCTTCTGGTTTTTCTGGAAATCTCGAAGATGGAAGAGGTTGACAAATGATTAACAACCTAAACCCATTATCTTCAGCAGCTCAATCCAATTTAAAAAAAAAATAGTTTTCATGAAATCAATTTTGGCTTTTACATGTCAGATTGGATATAACTGAGGTGTTTCAAGGCCAATTATAGAAATTTGCTCAATTTTTTTTATTGAAGAGTAATTAATAAACATTTAAAAAAAACCTTTGATATTGGTAGCGAAAAGTGAGAATAATCATTTTCCAAAGGAGTGTTCGGTAAATTATAAATTTAGATTGAATTTAAATAACACTTGATTTTGAATTTTTGCAAAGTTTTCTAATATCGAGCCCATGCGAAGGACCCATCCGTGGGGGGGGGGGGTTTTCAAAAGTCTAATTTAGCTGGAAATAATAACAATCTCAAAAATACACAACGGAAAGGAAATTAATTACTTAAACCATTTTCTAACTTATGAACTCAACACAAACTCGAAAAAAAAAGGTAAACTTTACTGTAACGATTCAAAATAAATCAAACTCAATGTTAATTCCGGTATGTGATTGATAAATAATTAAGAAAAGTTATTTTTATTCTTAACTAGATATATAAAGCAATATTTCCGCAACGCAGAAAAAGAATGTGATTTAAAATTCCGAAAAAAAACCAGAATTTGAAGCTTTGGACATAAAAATAAGTGCAAAGAAAAAGAATACATAAAGTATAACAACAGATTTTGAAAGAAATTAAATCTGAATTTTTAAATAAACTTCAAATCAGCTTCGTTATTAATCGTGATTGTAATATTTTTTAGTAATTTATTATTTTAATTTACATATCTTTACTTCATTTTCAATTGAAGGGTTGAAAACTCCTCTGTTTGATCTTTAATTTGAAAAAAATATTTAATCGCAATTTGAAATTTGAGTTTTCTATTAGAAAAAAGTATCGATTTTGAACTGAAAAGAAATTTTTAAAACTATATATGGTCGGGGTTCGACCAGACCGAACTAAACGCCATCAGCATTTTTTCGAGTCACTTGAGTATGATGCACAAATATTTTCATCTATAGACGAAATCTGTATAACTTATCAACCATAATTAATAATTTCTAATCCAAGGAACATATCCCATTGATTTATTTTAGATTTTTCAGTCGCGCATATCAATTATAAGAGTTTCAAAAACTGCAGGCAGGCAGGCCATATGATGATTGAAAATATTGAATTTTAATTCAAGAGTGTCAGTGATCAAAGTCATAGATTTTTTTTACATTCGAATTATTCCAGTTATCAAAATAAAAGACTACAAAAGTTATAAAAGACCAGATTCATAGGCTTACAAAAAAATAATGGTAGCAGAACACAAAAATGCAGAGTTGAAGAACAAAGCAAACTGATTTCAAAATATTTGAAAAAATTTCATTGGTTGGATTTGAAAATTCTGTTAATTGATATTTAAATTTAAAACTAAATCTAAATTTAATTTATCGCTCATGTCGGTGAAAACTATGTTGTTTTAGTAAGAACATTTCCAGATTTTTGTTTCATAAGAAACAAATTGATGATATGGGATGAAAATGCTTCGAATCAAATTCTACTCACTCAATTAATATTTCTATTCATTTCTCCTAACTTTCTATTCGCATGTTATTTTCATAGTCTTGAAATGTTCTTACTCAAAGAATATAACTTTCACCAATAACTTCGATAAATTTAATAAACAAACATCACTAAATTCTTCATCTATTATATAAAATTCTCTTGTAACGGTGTTTGTAGTACTACTACTCCTCCGAAATGACCCAACCGATTCAAATGAAATTATTTTTAGAATATTCTGTGGGCATGCGAATCGGTTCATATCGAATAAAAACAACAAAAAGTCACATCAATTGTCCGTAATCTCTTAATCTATATATATAAAAATGAATGTTTGTCTGTCTGTCTGTTCCCTATAGACTCGGAAACTACAGAACCGATCATCGTCAAAATTGGCATCTGAGGGTTTTTGAGGCCGGGGATGGTTTCTGTAATAGTCAAAACTCCATCCGACTTAAAGGAAGGGGGGCTTCCATACTAAATTTGTAGTTTTTCGGAACAAATTAAAGTCATGACATACATTTTCTCGAGATTTTTCTTCCTTTGGGCGGTTTGTTTTTCGTCTCCAAGGTCGAGGCGTCGAGCCAACGTCGCAAAAGGATAGTAACGATGGCATAGCATACTGATCAGTGAGAATATTTTGGCGCGTATTTCTCAACCAAGCATATTTTCAATGCAAGGGGTGGCGATATGAAGCCTTGATGTAATTTTTTTTCTACTCAATTTCAAGCTCATTTGTACAGCACATGGTTATGAATGACGCCTAGATGAGACCCAGGTTGACATTTTGCCGATCGATTAAAACATATACCTACATTTTGTTTTGTCAAAACTGTAATTGAAAAGTCATGGCATCCATTTTGTGAGATTTTCTTTTATTTGAGGGGTTTGTTTTTCGTCTCTATGGTCAAGCAAACGACGTCGTCGCAAGTGGATAGTAACTAAAGCATACTGTTCATTGATCGCTGGAAAAATTCAACAATCAGGCGCCGTTTTCTCAACCAAGTACCTTTATTTCTTATGCACGTTGGAGCGATATGCAACCTAGATGTGTTTTTTTCTTGCTTAATTGCACGTGGTAATAAATGACGCCTAGATGTGACACGGATTGGTATTTTATCAATCGAATCAAAACCAATTGAAAGATTTGCAAAAATACTTCCATATTTAGTTCGTGTTAATGTAGGCAGCATTCGACTTTTCATTTAAGGAACATGAGAACATGTTCAAACGTTCAACTTTTTCTGTTAAAAAAAATAAAAATTATGTTTTCTTCTAGAAATTGTTACTTCAGCCAAAAAACACAACTGAAACGAATTTAGAAATGAAAATGGGAGCTTTTTATTTTAAATAATTCTGAAAAAAAACCATCGTACTTTTTGCTTACATACCAATTCAAGTACGTACTTAACATGAAAAGTGTTTTTTTGTTACATGGCTGCATAAAAGAGACTTTTGATCCGCTTCGTTTTTGAAAAGCGAGACTTTAGAACTGATATTCAACTGGAAGCAAAATTTTTACGAAAATTTTTTAGTATACCGTTAAAGTGGTCAAAACAATATTTCCTCCTGTAAACTTACACGGTGGGACAAGGGTAAACGTCGAAATTTTAAGAAATTCATCTTCAAAATTATTCAATATGTTGGAAAGATCAGAAAGGGTATTCCGAATGTTGAAACTGAAGCGAATATTGAAAATTCTTAAATGTCTTTGTAAATGAAGGTCATTCCCTTTGAACAGCATTCGTTAAAAGTGGAGTAACATACATAAATTTATTCTGCAGGAATACTGCAGATATATCAGTGAAACTTGATAGAAAATAAAACAGGAATTCGTATTAAATCCATTCTAAGCCATTACTCTGACGCATCTGTAAATAAGCATTGCATTGACACTTGCCCCAATATACGGGACAAAAGTAAATTAAGAAATTTGTTTTTGCCAACATTTTTGAATATTTGACTTTCAAAGAGAAAATAAAAAAAACGCTGAGAACTTATTAAGTGATGCAACTGATATTTTTTTAAATATTCATATTTTTGCCGCAGTAAATTTATTTTAAAAATAAAGAAATTTGCACTGTATCTAATACATAACTAATTTAATATATTTTTCATTACCATGATAAGTGCTGCTTAGGTCTCAGGCCGGTTAAATTTGCCTACCATCTTCAAGCAGTGGGGGACAAAATTGGAAAAGATGGGAGAGCTCCCATGGAAATTTAAGATAAAGAGCTTTTCAAAGAAGGGACCATATTTAAAAAGGTTTTTTTTGGGTACAGAGTACAAATTTCAAATCTTGAAAAACGAGTTTAGAGATCAAATTTCAGTAAATAATATATACCATCTTTGAATTGCAATTCAGAACTACAACTGCAGCTGTCATTTCAAAGTTGTTGGTTCTGAAGTATGATGAGGTTTGATTTAAAAAAATGCTCTCTAAAATCTAAATTTGAATAAGTTTTTACAAATTACATTTATTTTCGGAAGGTGTAGCAAAGCACAACGGGTCAGCTAGTTTGTAATAAATTGAATCAAATTAAAGTCATGGCCTTCAATTTTTTCGAGTTTTTTTTTCCTTTGGGCGGTTTGTTTTTCGTCTCCAAGGTCGAGGCGTCGCGAGCAGATGTCGTTAGAAGATAGTAACCATGGCATAGCATACTGATCAGTGAGAATATTTTGGCGCGTATTTCTCAACCAAGCATATTTTCAATGCAAGTCGTGGCGATATATATCCAATTGATGTGATTTTTTTGTTCTTGATTCCTAGCTCATTTCTACAGCACATGGTTATGAATGACGCCTAGATGTGACTCAGGTTGACATTTTGCTGATCGAATAAAACATATAATATTTGTTTTGCCAAAACCTGAAATTGAAAAGTCGGGCATCCATTTTTAGAAATTTCCTTTTCTTCGAGGGGTTTGTTTTTCGTCTGCATGGGCGAGGCGTCGCTAGCAAACGTCGTTGCAAGATAATAGTAACCAAAGCATACTGTTCATTGATCGCTGGAAAAATTTAAAAATTAGGCGCCTGTTTCTCAACCAAGTACCTATATTTCTTTTGCACGTGGGGGCGATATACAACCTAGATGTGTTTTTTTTTTTGCTTATTTGTACACAGCACATGGTAATAAATGACGCCTAGATGTGACACGGATTGATATTTTATCGATCGAATCAAAACCATATAAACGATTTCAAATATTAAAACCATTTTTAATTCGTGTTAATTAAAGTAGTAAATTGTTGCCCAAAAAATATGAACTTGGTAAAGATAAATATGAAATAATGTTATGACACTTTGCGGACGTTTGAAAATAAGAAATTGGGAAGCTTTACATTCAATTTCGTATAATCCAATACGTATAGAACGCTAGACACATTAACTGAACAAGAGTCTATTCTATTCTATTTTGTTTATTTATAGAGGATCTTAACCAACTTCGTCATTCGTCCTCTCAACAAGAGTCTGTTCTTTGAAATAGATTAGATAGGATTGAAGTTTTAAAAGGCCGAATGAACTATTTGATCTTTTGCAAACGTAAATTGAAGTTATCAATAAAATAATCTACTTTTTTATAACAAAAAGTGAGGATATGCATGTTCCGGAAGAATTTTCAATTAGGAAAGTAGACTTGAGCAAGTGCAAGCTATCAACTTTTACAAAAAATGTATACATTATTTCTTCATCTAAAAATTGTTGGGCCCAAAAACAATTTAGATTAAATAAACTTAATAACTCTTTTTTTTAAATCATTCACCAAAAAACTGTTTACACGTTTACTGTTTGTTTACACACAATTCAAGTACAAACTTAACAGGAAAAGTGTGTTTTTGTTTTACATATTTTGGCTATATAGAAAAAGACTTTGGATTCACTTTTTTGTTGAAATTTTTTTTTGTGATTGATATTCCAGGGGCAGCACATTTTTATGATGAACTTTTAATATGACCTGAAAGTGTTAAAAATAATATTAATTCCTGTAATTTCTTAGGTGGAATAAGTGAAAACGCGCCATTTAACTATGAAACATCTACAATTTAAGAATTTTGTCTTCAAAATGGCCAGAAAGGATTTCCCGAGTGTTGAATCTGAAGCTGATATTCAAAATTATTATAAAGATCTTTGTAAATCAAGGTCTTTTGGTTGAACAGCATTCAGTGAAATTGAAGTACCAAGCATTAATTTATTCCGGAGAAAAACTTAGGATATAGCAATGAAAGTTTATAAAAAAGACAAACAAGAACAAGTATTAAATTAATTTTAAAGTCTTTTCACTGACGCATCTGAAAAAGACCTACGTGTTTTCACTTGCCCCAATAAATGGGATAAATGTATACTTCGATGTTTCTTTTTGTCAACATAACTAATATTTTTTTTTTGAAAATATTACTTTTCCAGAGAATATGAAAGTTGAACTGTGGTGATATTCGTTAGGAATTGACCGGTGTTTTATTTTTGAAAATAAAGATTTACAGTAAAAAAGACACATAATTTTTATTAAGGTTTTGTTTATATGATAATTTCCAGGAAACAAAATGAACTCATGAAACCATCGAAGCCTGAACAGATTATTTCTTTTCGATCTATTAAATTAAAAAAAAAATCTGTTTTTCTATTAAATGTTATTAAACCTTAAAAATATAACGCAATCCTAAATGAAATCACAGATCACCACAAACAATGTTCAGGAAATTTTGAAATCAGATCTGTTTCAATTAAAATCTTTATAATAATGGGTGAATATATCTAAACATATGTTTTCCACTTTTCAAAACCAATCGTGTCTTTGATTCATTGGGTTAAAGTTCAAAGGTTCAAATTTGCATATTTTGCTTGAATAAAAAAAGGAATTTGCAATACACAAAATCACCAGATTTAATGCCATGACAAGTGCTGTTGGGAACACTTTAAGTTGAAATGTGTAAAGTCTATAACTTAAGTATCAGGCAAAACTTTTTGGAAATGATTTTGGTGAAAATATGGATTTTAATTCAAACTGCTTCGAAGCATGAGGATGGTGAATAATAAGCTGTTTGAAAATGGTTAGCAAAAAATCTTTTCTTATGTGTATCATTTCTACAGCTCTGAAAAATACACCATCCAAAGCTAATTGGGAGTTTAAATTCTTTGGGTAAATTTTGATAGAATTGAGCGGGACGATTCGAGTAAAGGGAAAGAAGGGAAATGTAAAGAAAACTAGGAAAAATAGAAAATAGACGCCAAATTGAACATGGTAAGACGAAGTTTACCGGGTCTGCTAGTAAATAGATAAAAAGAAAAATTTTTGATGTTTAGAAGATTAAAATTGAATCAGTTTTTACTTTGATCAATAATTGATAATTGATAAAATAACAAATCTATATGAAAGAAAAAAAAACTGATTCTAAAATCCTTTATTATACTTTATTGAATTCTGGAATACTATTTCGATAATAATGATGATGATGATCCAGCTGCATAATCTAAAAAATAAAATTCAACCGTTTAATGAGAAGTATTTCCAACATTACTGAGAAAAGTTTGAAAAAAAAAATTATAAATTTCAATTCAAACTGCAAATTTGGTGAAATCATCATGGCGATTTGATTTTTGCTTTAAAAAATATCTCATATTCAATTTTGTTAATTTTTTTTTTAATTCGTTGAAATTCTTTTATTTCACAGGATTGGGAAAAGTAAACAAAAAGTAAACTTTTAAAACTTTTCTCGCAGATGTCGAAATCACCTGGGATCTTGAAGAAATTTGATACAAACTATTATCCTGATTTTGTTTTTGTAATGTATTTCAGTTCGATGAGAAAAGTGAAGATTTTTCTTAAATAGTTTTTACCTTTTTTCAAAAGTTTCAAGGCGCGTAAATTGATCAACATTATCTATTTAATTCATTGCACCCCAGAAAAAGGTGAATTTTGAGGCATTGTGAATGTTTGCGAAATTCTCTTGAATGTAGAGTTGAAGAGCAAGAAATTCAAAATAAAATCTGTGACTAAAATTGGCTTAAAATTAGTTAAAGTTTGTTAAAAGTTTGGCTTTTCAATTCAAAACTAAAAAACAGATGAAGATGTTAAGCTTCAATCTTTAATAAGGCTGGAACAAATTTTAAATTCTTCTTCTAAAAGCTTGTAGGAAACAAAATCGCATACTTTATCTTGCATAAAACCCATAAATAAAGTAATTTTTTTATCGAAAAATTCAATAAAATCCAAAATACAAAAGGTGGAATAACTTCCATGTTTCAAATTTGTTTTTGGTCTTGTTATTTTTCGGATAATCGAATTTTTGTTCGAAATTAACATAAAATACTTAATACTTTTTTTATTCAGGGTTTTTTTTTTAAATTTTAAAGGTGACAGAAGAAGAAACTAATAATGTTTGTTCTAGCCAAAGATACATTACGCTAATAATTTTCAAATCAAACATCAAAACGCAGTTCGGTATTTTTCGTTTTGATTAAATCTTTGTTAAAATAATGTCTTGTATTTAAAATACAGTTTAAAAAATTGCGGAACTTTTGATATGACTTCAACTTTTTGAGTACTCAAGCAAGGCCGGATTAACCAACTAGTATTTAATGAATGTACATCAATAGATAAAAATTTTAAAATACAATCAATATTATGTTTAGTGCCGCAGGACGTGCATAGAAAAATCCTCATATCCAAAAAAAAATCATTTTAAAATATCAATTATTGCGTCAATTGGAATGCGAATTTTTTAGAATGTATCAAAAACCCATTCTGAATCTATTGAAGAATGTCGAATAAAGGCCTATCATTTCAAATATAAGCTCAGATGTTTACAAACTGAATTTTCAATTCCAGTTCAAGCTGATTAATCAGCAAGAGTTGCCTTGCAAAAAAAAACTTTTGAAAACCTTCCTAAATAACATTCAAAGCTTGGTGTTGAGGGATTTTTCAATGTGTCATCATTCATTTCAGATTTTTAAAAAATATATTCCAAAATAAGATTTATGTTTTAAATTCTAATCAGAAGTTTGAAAAAAATGACAATTGAAATCAAATATCAACTCATTATCATTGGTTTTAAAGAGATTTGGAGAATCGTTTGCCAACACATCCATACTGATCAAATAACATGCAAAGTTTGTGATTTTTTTTAGTAGAGAAGAGTGGGGTATCTTGGGCTATGGGTAAACGTAGGCCACTCTAAATATCTCAGCTGTGTGTTGAGATAAAAATTCCAATCTAACTGTCATCGTCGCCACTTTGCTTAAGCATGTTTTTCTATATGTTGTTGACTTATGTACGCATCATATGCTTGTTTTATTTAACTAGCCTAGAAAAATGTTATCCGTGGGAGACCTAAAATTCTTAA
This sequence comes from Uranotaenia lowii, assembly GCF_029784155.1. NCBI lineage: Eukaryota > Metazoa > Arthropoda > Insecta > Diptera > Culicidae > Uranotaenia > Uranotaenia lowii. The sequence continues at coordinate 328,063,024 of NC_073692.1, read as the reverse complement.
CAAAAATATGTTCATACGCTTATGATCTAAGCTTTGTCATATTCTTTCACGTGGAAAAGGAATTTTTGATGAAACATCAATAAGTCAAACAATCGCAAAAATTTGCAAATCATTGATTGTAAGGAATCGTTGGCCACATTTTGTGTGTTTTTGAATGTGTTTTACACATTCAAATCATAAAATACGTTTTTCCTTTCAGCAAAGTTTTCTTATGCCAAATTAAGAGTTATGAAAAATCTTTTATCCATCTTTTCTAATGCGATTAAGATGAACATAAAATATACATGGAAATTTGGCGAAACGTTCGCGAGCATGGTTTTTTGGAAGTATTCGATCATACTCAACTCTATTTTTAATTTCCTCGTCTGAAATAGCTTTAAAATAACTAAATGAACTATGAAATATCAGTTTAGGGTCAACTCATAAACTTTGCAGGTTATCTAGTCAATTTGGATTTGGTGGCCCACGTTTCCTCACAGTTTTTCAAAACCCAAAAAAAAAATCTTTTTTACAGTCAGAACTCTCGAAATTAATGTTCTTAAAAATATACAAAAATGCCCTTATGATACCTTAAAAATGTAGAAAACCTTTCCATTTGTTTTGTTTCTTCAAATCAATAATAATAAAGAAGTTATGAAACAAAGAAAAAATTGGCTCATGATACCCAACTCTCTCCTTAGTAATTTCATAATTTATTAACGTCTAAACGTTGTTGAACGTCATTACGTTTTCACAAAATCTATGATTTGCTACTTAATGAAGGTTGCATGACCAATAGGCTGCCCCAAATTTGTATGGGAAATTCAAAACCTGTGAAATATTATACGCTGCAGGCTAAAATTAATCCTGGGCCTAGTACAAGATCTCATCCCAAATTTGGACCAGATCGGACTACGGGAAAGCGTCGCTCAACGAGCCTGAAGTTTGTATGGGGTTTTGAGACATTTTGTTCGAGAGGATCATGAAAAACCAGTTTTTCGTTAAAAACTTTTGTCTCCTTCGGCCGGTTCCTTTCAAAAACGGGTTTTCTTAAAGCGTAAATTATGAGAAATATTTCATCCGAAGGTTTTATTTCAAATAAAGTTAAGATAAAAAGTGATTAAGCTTCCAAAATGGGCTAACTTTTTTAAGGATGGTATTCATCACTGTCAATGAGTCGGGCGGTGGAACATATTGACGCCTCATTAACATTAATGAATACCACCGTAAAAAAGCTAGCCCATTTTTGAAGCCTAATAACTTTTTTTTATCTTAGCTTTTTTTTTATCGAAATGCAGTCTTCCGATGAAATATTTATCATAGTTTAAGCTTTTGGAAAAATTGTTTTTGAAAGAAATCGGCCGACGTGAATCGAAGTCATCGATGAAAACTGTTTTTTTTTTTTAATTGGCATCACAAATCGTCCAGTCATGTTCCTAAGCCCCTGTGGTTATGCAATTTATTTTTAAAATTGTCCAGCATTTTTACGCCCTTACTTCTTTCCGAACTATCAAGTGAATATCATCCAAACTCAAATATTAGAAAAACATAAAAAAATGCATTCGAGCGCAACAACAATGGGTAAAATCGGTCATTATTTGACGAAACGGCATGCATTTCACATTGAGTGTCCTGGTCGGACATTTAGTCGCCTCATTAAAACAGTGATGAATATCACCTTTAAAAAAGTTAGCCAATTTTTGCAGCCTAATAACTTTTTTATCTTAACTTTAATTGAAATAAAACCTTCGGATGAAATATTTCTCATAATTTAGACTTTAAGAAAACCCGTTTTTAAAAGAAATCAGTCGAAGGAAACAAAAGTTATCGACGAAAAACTGGTTTTTCATGTTCCTCTCGAACAAAATGTCTCAAAATCCCATACAAACTTCAGGCTCATTGAGCGACCCCTTCCCGTGGTCCGATCTGGCCCAAATTTGGCATGAGATCTTGTACTAGGCCCAGGATTAATTTTAGCCTGCAGCGTATAATATTTCACAGGTTTTAAATTTCCCATACAAATTTGGGGCAGCTTAATGTTCATGTTTTTAAAAGCAATGCCAAAAATACTGAAAAAAATTATATATACTTACAAAATATAAATATAAGTCTATAACTAATGCAAGAAAACAACAATATAATTTTTGTAAAATTTACATCGAAAACAAAATATGTTTGGCACAGGGCTTCATGTATGGTAATTTCAATAGATTCTATCTAAATAAATATTGATTCGCCAAATGAAAGCTCCAGGGATAAAACTCATAAAACTTGATCACATTTGAGCCAATAAGCACATAACACCAGAAGAATCACACTTCAGTTGACAGTCACAAATTTCCATCCAATCAATACAACTAATCCCGAACAGGAAACAACCGAAATCCCAGCAGAAACGCGAGACCCGATTTTCTCTGGAGTCTCTTGTCGTGGATCGGCCTAATTTACGACAGGAACTAGAGCAATGTCACAAGTTCACATCCTAATTTGGCAGCTTCAATATCCGGCTGCTCCCGAGGGAGTTTTCCTGCTGGTGATGATGATCGGCTTTTTGGAAGGAAAACTCATCAGTGGTGCCACTAGTTTGTTGTAAATTGCTCTCTACATCATCTGTTTTTGGACTGCTGCCTCTGCATGCATCCGTTGATTTTAGGGATTTTTTTGTCGTTGTTCTCACTTTGCATTCATGGTGTTGTGCTGTTATGCCTCTATTTTGAATTTTCTCACATGTTCACGTTTTCTGTTTGACACAACACTTGCAGTACTGTTCTGGTTCAGTTTTATTTAATTTCATCTATTTTGTAGTTTTTATGACAAGTTTCTTGAAAAATATTGTTGATTCTGTAATTTGAAGACCAAGTCATAATCTATATCTATACTAGCTGATCCCGTACGAACTTCGTTTCGCTTTAAATCATTGGTACGTCAAAATGAGCTTAGAAAATGAATTCGAAACATTCTTTCGACAATTTTGGGGAAAAAATTCAACAGTGTTTAAAGTCGCTACTGTTACTATTACTTGAAATTCAAATTAAATTGCTCATAGTTTATAATCCTCATCTGAACATTTTCATCTCAATCCGATGCATGATCACGACAATATCACCAAAACAGTGAGCAACTAACATGGACGGCCTTTTTTTGACCACGATTCAAAACTTGACACCGGAAATCAAATCTCTCAAAACACTCATAGGCAAATTTTCATCACAATCCGGTGTACAATAACGCCAATATCGCGAAAACATTAATCAGTGAATATGGTCGACCCCTTTGGCCGACCCCTGACCCTAAATTTGATAACTGTAATCGATTGCTCGTCTCTCAAAACACTAATGTGCAAATGTTCATCACAATCCAATGTAAAATAAAGCCAATATCGCAAAAACATTAATCAGTGGGTATGGACGACCCCTTTGGCCGACCCCTGACTCTAAATTTGATAACTGTAATCGATTGCTCGTCCCTCGAGACACTCATGTGCAAATTTTCATCACAATCCGATGTATAATAACGCCAATATCGCAAAAAAATTAATCAGTGGATATGGACGACCCCTTTGGCCGACCCCTGACCCTAAATTTGATAACTGTAATCGATTGTTCGTCTCTCAAAATACTCATGTGCAAATTTTCATCACAATCCGACGGAAAATAACGTCAATAACGTGAAAACAATATTTGTCTTGTATGGACGACCCCCTTCAGAAGGGGTCGTCCAAAAATCTAAAAACATTTTTCATCATTCCTGGTCCTAATGAGCATCCATGCCAAATTTCAGATCTCTAGCTCTTAAGACGGCTGAGTCTATAGAGGACAAACAAACAAACAAACAAACATACAGATAATTGCTTTTTATATATATAGATATAGTCGTTATCTATATCTATATCTATATCTATATCTATATCTATATCTATATCTATATCTATATCTATATCTATATCTATATCTATATCTATATCTATATCTATATCTATATCTATATCTATATCTATATCTATATCTATATCTATATCTATATCTATATCTATATCTATATCTATATCTATATCTATATCTATATCTATATCTATATCTATATCTATATCTATATACATATATAAAAAGCAATTTCTGTATGTTTGTTTGTTTGTTTGTTTGTTTGTTTGTTTGTTTGTCCTCTATAGACTCAGCCGTCTTAAGAGCTAGAGATCTGAAATTTGGCATGAATGCTCATTAGGACCAGGAAAGATGAAAAATGTTTGTTCGAGCCAAACTCGAAGAATTGGCAACGTCGCATTGCGCCACCAACCAACAAATCATCACCGATCACCGCCTGCTACTTTTGTGAGTTGTTTGTCCATTCAAGGACATGCATTCATATGTGTACATAAAAAACGCCGGTAAACGCCGGCCGGCGTACAACAACAATTGCATGCTGTTGCTTCAGCCAGCGAGCAGTGGAAGTTTCCATTGCGCACACAGATGTTTGTGTGCGTGTGAATGAATCAATCATTCAAGCAACCGGTGTGTTTGTCAATCCATTCACATCCATTCCAGCCGTCGACAAGTTAAGACGTCGATTTGAGTTAAGAAAAGTGTTCCTCCTTTCCTTCCAACGAGTTAAAGTTAAGTTCCTGGTAATTTAAGTTTCCGTCCTCCTTTAATTCCAAGTTAAGCCATTCAAGATCCTTTAAGTTATGTTTCCTCCTAATAAGAGAACAATTCAGTGCCTCGTTATAAGTAAAAATCCTTCCAATTAACATCCGGGAAATTGTGTCTTCGGACTTTCGAACGGTCCCCAAATTCGAGCAAAATACAGTCCACGGCTCTTTCATTGGTCCGATTCGAACCGGATAAGAACTTTGACTGTTTTGAAAATCCGCTGCGCTCCGGATGCAAAGTGTTAAGTGAAAAAAAAAAAAAAAAAAAAAAAAAAAAAAAAAAAAAAAAATAATCCCAAAAACTATAGTCAAGAAATCGAAACTCCATCGTGAAAAAGTGATTCATCAAAATTTTCCTGCCAGTGAATGAGATTCGGCGTTAAGTGCAGCTGCTCCGATTTTCAAGTGAAGTGTTGCTGATTCTACCAAATTTTCTCAACTGAAAACAATATGCATTCCCCGATCCACAACATGGAGAAAATAGATGCTCTCATTCTTCGCAGGGAGTATGAGCTCCAAAAAGTGCAAAAAATTGTGAGTTCGCTACATCAGTATGATGGTTTAAGTTTTAAGTTTTCCGTAGGCAGAATAAGAGCCTACTTTATGTTTATCGGCCAAGCACAAGAAGAATTTTATGCCGCTCATAAAGAAATTCTTGATCTAGCTCCCTTCAAAGATCTTGAAGCCCACTTCCAGTATCTAAGTGCCTTTGAGTTGCTCTGTTCCGAAGTTTTGCTCGCTCTCCAGAAACTGTCTTCTCAAATTTCCATAAATTTTGTGAGAACAACTTCCTCCTTAAGTTATGCACCATTAGTGAAATGTGAAAATCTGAGAAATAATTTAGTTGAAAGTTCCCCAATCCAAGAAGAAAGCATTTGCCAAAATCTTGAGCAGTTTCCCGAACAGATTTCCAAATATGGGAAAACCAGTGAAGAAATCAAATCCAATCCCAAGCAAACTAATTCCTTTGAAAATAAAGATGATGTTAAGTCCAACACTGAAGAAGATAAGTCCAATCCAGATGAAGATGGTTTCCATCGAGAAAGTGAAGTTGAGTTTTCTCCAAAAGAAGGTGCAACCAAGAAGCATCTATCGGTTCCGCTCCCGGAAAAAGTTTCGCCATCTACCAACAAGAAAGTTTCCAATGATCCTATGTTTCCTTCCAATAAACCCTTCAACTTTGAGTGTAAACCAATCCGAAAAAAGAAATTTAAGCAACATATTAAGAAGATAAATTTTCCTGCCGACCGCGTTGCTGAAAAATCCGCTCCGGATAAAATTCCAATTTTTGATTGTAACAAACAATCCAAGAAAAAGAGTGCCATAAAAAAATTTCCGATAATCGTAGAAAATTTTCCAAATCATCCTTCAAAGTTGAGCAAACCTCCCGAAAGATCTAAGATTTTCCAACCGAATGGCTGTTCTTTGATACAATCTCCTGTTGGAGTTTTGCTACGTCGCCATCTCCAAGCAGATTCCTCGACACTCATGGAAAAATATTGGTTCCAGTCCTGGCTCATCAGTGTCAGTTCGACAGTGCGCAAGAAACAAGACATTGCGTGCGCTTCTCCAAGGTCCTTAGGCTGATGTCATGCTGAAACAACTAGCAACGCAACGCAACGCAACGTTCCAATAAGATTGCGTTGCATTGCATTGGTATGTCATGCTGGCGCGACCTGTCACTTTGAAATTCCCTACAAATCATCACTTCTCTACATCTGATAATGCTTTGAATAGTCTCCTTTCTTTCCGGAGCCATCAAAAACTCATCAAATCACGACCCGGATTGCAAGAATGCCGAAATTTGAACCGACAAAATTCCTTGTTTTTTTGCCGGAACTTAGAATTCATGAAAATTTTCTCGCCGATTAAGATAGTTTTTAGTTTATTATCACAAGTTCGGACAGATCTTCGTACTATTGTGCGTAAAACCCGGAATCACTGCTTCAAATCGAGAAAAAAAACAATGTTCCTATTGGATTTCCTACTAGTCGCGCTACTAAACACATTGGCATCAGATTGGTCGCGCTACTCAAAGCAACCAGTATGACAGGTCTGCGCGATTTCCATGGAGATCAAATGAGAGCTGGTTAGTCGTGTGAACGTTGCGTTGTAGGTCGCGTTGCTAGTTGCTTCAGCATGACATCAGCCTTAGCGAAAACGACAGCCCGACGACGAGGAAGATTGAAAATCCGACGATTCCCCGGGGGAGTATGTTCGAGCCAAACTCGAAGAATTGGCAACGTCGCATTGCGCCACCAACCAACAAATCATCACCGATCACCGCCTGCTACTTTTGTGAGTTGTTTGTCCATTCAAGGACATGCATTCATATGTGTACATAAAAAACGCCGGTAAACGCCGGCCGGCGTACAACAACAATTGCATGCTGTTGCTTCAGCCAGCGAGCAGTGGAAGTTTCCATTGCGCACACAGATGTTTGTGTGCGTGTGAATGAATCAATCATTCAAGCAACCGGTGTGTTTGTCAATCCATTCACATCCATTCCAGCCGTCGACAAGTTAAGACGTCGATTTGAGTTAAGAAAAGTGTTCCTCCTTTCCTTCCAACGAGTTAAAGTTAAGTTCCTGGTAATTTAAGTTTCCGTCCTCCTTTAATTCCAAGTTAAGCCATTCAAGATCCTTTAAGTTATGTTTCCTCCTAATAAGAGAACAATTCAGTGCCTCGTTATAAGTAAAAATCCTTCCAATTAACATCCGGGAAATTGTGTCTTCGGACTTTCGAACGGTCCCCAAATTCGAGCAAAATACAGTCCACGGCTCTTTCAATGTTTTTAGATTTTTGAATGACCTCTTCTGAAGGGGGTCGTCCATACAAAACAAATATTGTTTTTGTTATATTGACGTTACTTTTCGTCGGATCGTGTTGAAAATTTGCACATGAGTGTTTTGAAAGCCGAGCAACCGATTTCAGGTGTCAAATTTTGTGTAAGGGGTCGTCCATATTAACTATTCGCTGTTTTTGCGATATTGACGTTATTATACATCGAATTCAGCTGAAAATTGGTACACAATAGTTTTGAATGACGATTTGAAGTATCAAATTAAGTGTAAGGGGCCGGCAAAAGGGGTTGTCCATATTAAATTTTCAGTATCTTAGTAATATTGACGTTTTTATACATCGGATTTGGATGAAAATTTGGACATAGGAGTTATTAGGGACAAACAACTGATTTCACTTATCCAAACTATAATCAGGGGTCGGCTGAAGGGGTCGTTCATATTAACTATTCACTGTTTATGCGATATTGTCGTTATTATACATAGGATTCAGACGAAAATTGGTACACAAGAGTTTTGAGAGACGAGCAATGAATTTCAGGTATTAAATTCAGTGTAAGGGTCCAGCAAAAGGGGTCGTCCATATCAACCATTCAATATTTTTGCAATATCGTCGTTATTATACATCGGATTGGGATAAAAATCTTCACACGGTAGTTTTCAGGGAAGGGAAATCGATTTCAGATTTCAAATGTTGCTAGGGGTCGACGAAAGGGATCGTCCATATAAATTAATTTTTCACTGTTTTTAGCAATATTGAAGTTATTATACAATGGATTGCTTTGAAAATTTGCACAAGGGAGTTTTGAGGGACGGGTAATCGATTCCAGATATCAAAGGTTGTATAAGAAGCCACCGAAAGGGGTTTAGCGTTGTTATGCAACGGTTGAGTCGAAATTTATACACTGGGTATTTGGCATGGTCAATTGATTCCTGATTTCAAATTTGGTAGCAGACGGCAGACAAAGTGATCGTCCAATATTTTTGCAATTATTACCTAACAATGAATTCAGAAGTGCATCTCGAAAATGCTTGGCAATTGACTTTCATACAAACTGTTCATGACATATTCCAAGTTAAAAGCGAAACGGAGTTCGTATGGGATCAGCTAGTAAATTATATTTTTTACTCTTCAACCAACAAATAAATTTTGAAACAATAAATAAAACAACAAAAACTGTCGAAAACCTTATTTACTGGTTATAATTTTCAAAAATTTCAAAATAATGCGTGTTTTATTAATATAAAATTCATGATTTTGTAACACCAGAAGAAGAACCTGCTTTTAAATTTGCATGATCAACATTTTAGTAATAGATATTTTTATGTTAATTTTTTTTTTTCTAAAATATGAAAACATTATTCCAAATGAATTATGACAAACCTGCATTTCTCTGCATTGTGCGCTCAAATCTTGCGTAGTTAATATTCAATTATAAGATAGTGTAAAACAATTTGAACCATCTTAGGATACTAACGCCAAACCATCATGATGCACCAAAGGAAATGAAGCTTAATTTCCCAACACGTTCCATCCTTTATTGCTGTGAAGTGGGAAAATAGGATGAACTCGGTTTCCCCTGGGAGGATACTAAATGCGATTAGGCGCAGTGCAGCGGCCATGTTAGTTAGCTACAATTTCACGTTTTGGGTGATGTTGAGGCAAAAATAAGGAAAAAAAAACCCGCACTTTGACACCTTCATAGCCAGCCATCCTAAAAAGGTGGGAGCAGATACGGCCAGAAGTTGGCTTTCCCCAGAAGGATAGCTCTAGTCAAATATTCAACCGAGCTCTCTAGCAGCAGCAGCAGTAGCATTCCGCTAAAGTAAGTGGAAAATGAAGTTTCCACTTCTGGCCAAAATCTCCGGGTAATCAAATTTTGTGTACATATCGTGTTGCCATCGCATCGTAAGCACACATCGAGTTTTGCATTTACTGTAACGGCCACGTGCAAAGGACGTGAACGCTGCTGGTTCTTTACCAAATTGTACTGTTGCTGGGGGATGCTAATTTTGAAAATGTGGGAATTGAAACATGTTAGTTCTTTTACTGAATTACCCACTTTAATTTATAAATTTGGATGTTTGTGGGCATTCATAAATCTTTGAAGGCATAACAGGTAAACTTTCGAATAGATTATCATATGAGGGAGGTTCTTCCAGTTTATATGTCTTGAAACATGCCTTAAGCATTTTTTTATTGAGCAAAATTTTTGAAAATATTAATCAAGTTTAACGTTCACAAATGTGCTCTTCCAGTGCGTGTAAATATCCCCAGGAAAAATATATGAAGGTATAAGGCAGGAACAACAAAATTTTTCAAACAAATTTACCAAATGAATAGATTGCATTAAACTTTCCAAAATAGCATATAGCTTCCAAAGGGGAGGGTATATACAGTGAGCGAAATAAGAATAGCCCCACTATGTGTTTTGCTTGTTAAAATATGAATGATTGAAATTCACCAAAATTTTCTTCTTTAAATTGTTTTGAATTGTTTAACGGATAAATCAAGCTAAAGTTTACTTTTATTGGACGTTGCACTTGGCGTTGAGGATCAAAAATATGAAAAAAGGGTGCGAAATAAGAATAGCACCACTTGTGTTTTTCAACAAAAACAAGATTATTTCTAAAAATTTACTGTGTAAAAGTGAATAATAATGCTTCTACGAATAATTTGAATAGATAATTGCATTTTAAAGAGTTTTCTAGAATTCCAAAGATTTTCAAAGGTTTTAAAATGGTGTTTCAAGAGATGCTCTTCTAGAACTTAGGAATTTGATATTTGGGCTGTAATTCTTTACCAAATTACTTACTTTTATCATTAAAATGACGTGAAATGATGAATCAATCATTTTCGGTTTATTTAAAATCAGAAAACAAAACAGGTTGGAATTCATAAACATAGATTTTTTTTTCAATAGACATCACTTTATCCAGTTACAAGTTATAGATGGCAGCACTATCTTGCCGTTAAAACCAAATTAAGTCTCAAAATTGATTTTTAAGGTTTATTTAGGCCCATATTCATCATTTTGAGGTAGTTTTCCAACACAGTTTTGTAGACGTTCACGTTGCAGAAATCTTTTCCGGATTTGCAAAAAAATCACCAGCACAAGAATAAACCACCGCCAAAATTCCTACTCATCTCAACTCCCGATTCAATTTCAAATCGTACTAATAATACTGGTAGTTATTTGGTTCATCAAGCTTCATCGAAAAGTACAAAATTATTCTGATGATTCACCGGTCTAAGAAATTCACTTTCACCGGTCCTTGATAGAATTTCCAAGGCGGCCACACGGTATCAAGTACTTATTTCTTGACCAAAATCATCCAGCACACCAGAATTAATTACAGATATTCGAAAATTGGCATCGATTCGGTTTAATTGCAAGATAGTGCTGCCATCTATGACTTGAAACTAGAGAAATAGCGTTTGATAATTTGAAAACATTTGTATTTTTGAATTTGAAGCCTGTTTATAAATTCAAATTCAGCCTCAAATCTATCATTTTGCATCATACTTATGAATGATAATGAAAAAATAAAGCAGTTTGATAAAGTATTATAGCTCAAGTATCAAATTCCTAAACGCTAGAGGAGCATCTTTTAAAACCCCCTTTTAAAACCTTTTAAAATCTTTGAAATTCTAGAAAACTCCTTAAAATACAGTTATCTATCCAAATAATTCGTAGAAGCATTATTATTCACTTTGTAACGAACCACCCTAAGTCTTTAAAGAAGTTTAAGAAGAAAATGAAAGAAAGGAAGAAAGGAGAAGATCAAGAGGAGGATTAGTCAAACTTTAACCGGGTAAGTGAACGGTAGAAGTCGGCAGTTTGATTATATAATTTATTAGTATTCGGGAGATTCGGCGGAGTTTTGGAGTTTCGCGTCACGGAAGAAGGCATATAGTGGCCGGGGTTAAGTTTGAGGGGTCACAACTGGGGGCTCAACCGGAATTATTCCCATTTTTTTATTGAAGCAAAATTAGTGGAGATATCATGGTGGAAATAGAAGTGAAATAGCCAAACAGATCTAACCAGAAATTGGCGCGGTCAGACGTCTGGTCTGTAGGAAGAGATCTGCACGAGTGTCGACGAAGAGAGATATTTTGGGCAACTAATCGCGTGTGAGAATTTAGTGTTGAAGAGCGAGGGAGTGCTATTTGGGTGACACACGTATTTGGAAACGGATGACTGAGTGGTCAATCTGAGTTTCAGTGGTAGTATCTCAGCCAAGAGCGTATTGGTGAAGGAAGTGTTTGGGGTTGAGAAGGTGCAAGATTGAAGAGAGCACATAGCTCAGAGAGAAACCCGGGGCTATTGTGTAATGCGGTGTTAGTGGGATAGAAATTGGAAATAAGTTAGTGTGATACTCACGAATATTTAGATCAAAACAAACGGGAAGAAAAACAAACGCATGAGCTGAAATGGAAAACGATTTTTCTTGGCTAAGCATACCACCAACTGCGGAACAAAATCCACTTCCGCGGATAAGGTTTGCTTCGACTCCAAGATGTCCGGGTAATGTTATGATGCCTTCAAACCAAGCAGAGGGAGTAATTGCGCAACAGGTAGACCCAGTTGGGGGTGAGTTACCTAGGTCGCAACAGCAAAACGGAGCATCGAGTGGAGATGATTTGGCGGGAAAGACCGCTGAACGGAATCCGTAACCTATTGGAGAAATATCGGAAGATCAAAGAACACATAGCCTTCTCGAACAAAATCTTCGAGGGCAAAATATCCTGTTGAACATGGTTCAAGCTCTGAACGCTCGAATTGAAGAATTAGAGCATAACTTGGGGGCTACAAAGGCTCAGAAAAATCCACCGAGGGATAACTACGGATGTGCAGAACCACCAAATACCGTGCCATCAACCAGCAGAAATGCGTACTGTGGGGGAGATACCAGACAAGTGCCAAATTCAACAAGAGCCCCTCCCCAAACAACCGTCGGTGGAGCTAATTTCCCAGTATGGCCCCACACCAACGTTTTTCAACCCAATTCAGGTTTTCCCATGGGTCAACCTTTTGGAACTAGTTACGGGACTTGGCCGGGAGTAAACGTCGTGGGAATCGGTCCTGGAAATCAATCCGGCTTCCATTATTATCCTGGGGTATCAACAAACCATTTACCACGACCAGAAGTTACAGAAGTTTTAACGCCTAAAGGGTTTTGTGTCGAGAAGCCTTCCTTCAGTGGAACAAATGATGAGCAGCATCCAGTGGAATTTTTAAGAGGCCTCGAAAGATATTTTCTGCATAACTCGATCAGCCCCTACGAAAAACTTCTGGTAGCATTGTCATGCATGGTAGACGAAGCAAAGACTTGGGCCAGGGGTTTTGAGCATCTTTTCCAGACCTATGAGTGTTTCGTTTACTACTTCAGAGAGAACTATTGGGGGCAGATGAGTCAACGCCAAGTATCAGAGGAAATCATGCGGGGGTCTTATATTCAGCGGAATCGTTCGAACATGGCAGAATATTTTCTGAATATTGTTGCAAAAGCAAGATATTTAACTCCTCCTTTTACTGAACGGGAACTTATACAAAACATATCCCGCCACTTTCCCCGGAACGTCCAGCATCTGTTGGATTCCTGTTTGGAAATCGGGGCTGCGTACCAAATACTGCAATCAGAGGATCGGTTCATCAATGCAAATACGAGGCAATACTCTAACTCCGGTAATCAACAACAGTGGAGAGAATCCGCGCCAGGTCATCGGTTTCCGAGGTCAGGCAACAATAGCTCAGGCCAAGGTGGTGCGTCGAACGCGGGCAATATTCGTCTGGCAACGGTGGAGGAACAAGAATCAAATGAACGACCGGAACCAGCTGTGCTTACGGTATTCGTGGGAAGAGAGGAGTTGTTAGAGGAAGATGACAAGTCTGAAAAGCAACAAGGTACCGCTAGAGTTCGCCAATCTCCTTACTTAGCGATTCAGATTTCGGAAATTTACGTCGATGCTTTAGTTGACAGTGGATGTGAGCTCTCATGCATTTCGGGTGATCTGTATGATCGATTGAAGGCTGCTGAAATTTCCATGGCTGAGCTTCCCGTGCAAGCGATTACTCTTAGGGGTCCTTTTGGGAAGAAGAGTAAAAAAGTCACGTCTCAAGTCTTAATCACTCTTCAAATTGCTAACCAGATGATAGATGTCTCGTTCATTATTGTGCGAGAGTTAGTGAATTCCATTATCCTCGGAGAAGATTTTCTAGAAAATTTCTCCGTTTGGGTCCATCATGATGAAAAAAGAATACGAATGGTTCATAATCACGAGGAATTCTGGGTACCATTTAGTCGATGCATCGATGAGGGAGGCTGTTCAGAAAAGATTTCCCTTTGCGAACGAATGGTGAACTTCATCGAAGGTAACGTAGATGATGAAGAAGAGGTGGTGGCATGCATCGAAAACTGCAAGATGCTTAATTGCGAGGAGCAACAGCTTTGGGCAGAACTTCAAAAGGAGTTTTCGGATATTTTTTCTGAAGAAAAACCAGGATTAACGCGTGAATATCACCATGAAACTCACGTTTCGGATGAAAAACCTTTCAACATGAAACAGTATCCTATTCCACTATCTCGAGCGCGAATTGTGGAATCAAAATTGGAACAAATGGAGAAATGGGGCATCATCACACGGAGCCCTACATCGTATGTTAGTCCTTTGGTCACAACGATTAAGAAAACCGGAGATGTGCGCGTTTGTCTGGATGCACGAAAACTGAACAAGGTTCTGGTAAAAGATCATGAAAAGCCGCCAAATATTCAGGAGATTCTTCAAAAGTTTGATGGTGCAAAATATTTTTCATCTGTCGATTTGACTTCGTCTTATTGGCAAATTCCCATCGTTCCGGAACACAGAAAGTTCACTGGGTTTATGTACAATTCGAAAACATATGTTTTTAACGTCTTACCATTCGGTATCTGTACGGCAGTGGCTAGTTTCTCCAGAGCAATGGATCAGATTTTAGGAGCAGAAATCCTAGAATTTGTTGAAAAGTACGTGGACGATCTGCTTGTTCACTCCACTTCCTTTCCCCAACATTTGGAGCATCTTCGAATACTTTTTAGCAGAATCAGTGAGGCAGGATTGAAGATCAGTGCCTCTAAATCACGATTTTTTCGACCGCAAGTGTCCTTTCTGGGTCATATTATCGGAGCTGAGGGTATCTCAATCGATCCCAGCAAAACATCGGCAATCAAAAATTTTCCTTTGCCACGTTCTGTTCAAGATCTGCGTTCATTTTTGGGGTTGGCCACCTATGTAGCGCGCTTCGTACCACAATTTTCGATAATCGCAAGACCCCTCTATGATCTCCTTAAGGCCGGACAAGCGTGGAGATGGGAAGTTGGACAAGAAACGGCTTTCCTAAAATTGAAGGAGTTGTTCATGGTACACACCATGTTACGGCACCCAGATTTGTCTAAGGAGTTCGTGGTGCAAACAGATAGTTCGACGAAAGGTATAGCTGGAGTCCTCTTTCAAAAAAACGACTCTGGAAACAGAATGGTAATAGCTTATGCCAGTCGGACTCTGAAGCCAGCAGAAGTCAACTACACGGTTACAGAGCTAGAAGCGTTGGCCATAGTGTGGGCTTTGGACAAGTGGCGCCAATACTTACTTGGACGGCACATAACAATAATAACGGACCACAAAGCTCTCATATCTTTAAAGCAGTGTAAACTACTCAATGGCCGACTTACGAGGTGGATACTATTCCTGCAGCAATACGATTATGAAATCGAACACTGCAAGGGCATCGAAAACACCGTAGCAGACACGCTATCTCGCTACCCGGAGGGACTGCACCTAACTGCTACGCCAGGAACACACGCCACCGTCAATATTGCTGAAATTCAGTCGACGTCGCAAATAGAGAAGAATTTTAGGAACATGATAAAACATATTGGTGTGCTGCAAGATCAAGACTCGAAGATCAACAAAATCAAAGTTTCACTGATTGATTCCACTGAGGGAAATTCAAATTATAGACTGGAAGGAGGAATTTTGTTTGTACGTCAGAAACGGGACAAGGTTTGGCGAATATGGATACCCTCTGGAGCCATTCCCGAGGTTCTCAAGCATTACCATGAAGAAAAGGGTCATTTTGGAGTATTCAAGACCTACCGGGCGATGAAACAAACATCGTATTGGCGGGGAATGCGGAAGGATCTGAAAACGTTCGTGAAGCAATGTTTGACTTGCCAATTAGCGAAAAATCAAAATTTCAAACTTGCTGGAACATGTAGGAGTATTCTGCCTCAACGCAAAAACCAGATAATTTCGATAGATCTTTATGGGCCTCTGCCTCCAAGTCGGGGTGGAGTGAAGCATATTTTGGTGGTACTAGACGTTTTCACCAAGTTTGTGACTTTCTACGGGGTGCGAAGACCCACGTCCGCAGTTTTGTGGCGGAGAATCGAAAAGTATATGGAAACCCATGGTAAACCTGATGCAATACTTTGTGATCAAGGGACCCAATTCACGGCAAATCTATGGATAAATAGTTGCAAGGATGCTGGAATAAGATTGATTCATACCTGTGTAAGACATCCTCAAGCTAACCCTGTGGAAAGAGTTATGAGAGAGTTATCACGACTATGCAGAACATATTGCCAAAACAAACATAAATCTTGGGCCAACAAAATCGATAAGTTTGCCGAGTTGTTAAACGCCGCGTGCCACGAGTCAACTGAGTGCACTCCGTTTGAACTACAGTTTGGAAAGAAACCTTTGGATACCCTGCGTCAACTGATAAAATTTCCACCGGGTGGCGAAGAGATAATCGATTTGGACGTGGTTCGCGCGACTTTACTCCTGAAGTCAAAAAGAAGAAATCGTCGATCACCAAACCCATCCCCAAGGTTCCAAGAAGGCAACATGGTTCTAGTGAAAGCCAGTCCTGTCTCGTCGGAACATGAGGGGGAAATAAAAAAGTTTTTCATGGTGTATGAGGGGCCGTATCAAATAACCAAGGTGTTACATGAGGACGTATGTTGCTTGGTTCATCCTCAAAACAAGAAAGAGCGTGGGCGGTTTCATATCAGTCTTTTGAAACCGTACTACGATCGCTCAGAAAACTAAATCTACGTAACTCTGCGAGTGGTAAACCTGAAAAAAAATCACGAAACCTTCAAATGTGCCATTCGCAAGTTTTCGCTGGAAGGGGGTGTTGTAACGAACCACCCTAAGTCTTTAAAGAAGTTTAAGAAGAAAATGAAAGAAAGGAAGAAAGGAGAAGATCAAGAGGAGGATTAGTCAAACTTTAACCGGGTAAGTGAACGGTAGAAGTCGGCAGTTTGATTATATAATTTATCAGTATTCGGGAGATTCGGCGGAGTTTTGGAGTTTCGCGTCACGGAAGAAGGCATATAGTGGCCGGGGTTAAGCTTGAGGGGTCACAACTTTCACATAGTAAATTTTTAAAAATAATCTTGTTTTTGTTTAAAAAACTCAAGTGGTGCAATTCTTATTTCGCACCCTTTTTTTTCAAATTTTTGGTCCTCAACGCCAATTGCAACGTCCAATAAAAGTAAACTGTAGCTTGATTTATCCGTTAAACAATTCAAAACAATTTATAGAAGAAAATTTTGGTGGTTTTCAATCATTCATATTTTAACAAGCAAAACACATAGTGGTGCTATTCTTATTTCGCTCACTGTATCTACAATGACAAAAATTCAACGATTCGATATTCCCATAAAAAGCTAGACCGAGATTTGAACTCCAGTCCTTCGAGTGTGCTGTCCGATATCTTACCAAGATGCCAACTCATCACTTGATATGATGGTATATAGTATAGCTCTAAAGATGAAATTTTCTTTTTAAGAACCGGTCGAAGGAAGAGACTGGAAAGAATTTTAATAGAAGGACTGCCCATTTATCGTACATAAGTTCACTCAAATCGTAAATGTCGAATCAGCATATTCTCAACTTTTTGGAGAAACATTAACAAATTTACTGAACTACTATCCGATTCAACTTTTTGGACGAAGCTTGTCGTACGATGGTTATTGAAAATGACAGTCGATTTGGATTATCATTTCTATTACGATTTCATGTTAGCTGAGTTACATTGATACAAATTTCATCAATTTGATTGTAAAAAAGGCAATCTGAAAAATGCTTTTAAATTCACAAACTTACTTAGTTGTAGTTACATGGAGTAAAAGTTAACCAATAATCAATGCAAAACTGCTGAAAGTAAGTACGTGACAAAAATCTGATAATATTACACATTACTTCTGTGAACAAGGTTCTTCCATATGTACTGATAGTCGATAACTATTTTTCGAATCATTTTGAAGATATACAAAAACAGTTGCTAGACGCTTTTCCTACAAGATTTATGAGCAAGTCCTTAAACAATCACCCATTACATAAGCGATAGCTGTTTGTCACTTTCCACTTCTTATATTCGCTAACCGGGAAAGTACTTATTTCTTAATGAGTACTTTGAAATTTTGAAATAATAAGTTTTAATTTTTTTGTCGTGTGAAATTTCGTTAGGAAAAGGAAAACTAAATTTGTAGAGCAGTTTGGTTTATTTTACAATTTTAAAAAATTTCCTTGAAAATACTCAGGTGAAACGAGCTTCGACAAGAAATTTATTAACCCTTCACTGCATTAACTACGAAACCGCTGAGGAAAAAAATCGCCCACGGATATAACTTGATTGAATTCCAACTAGACAATTTATGCCAGAAAACCAAAATTTTCAAAAGTTTCTACTGTTTCAGTATTCAAAATGAGATAAAAAAAAATAAATTTGAATTT
Organism: Uranotaenia lowii; assembly: GCF_029784155.1. Classification (NCBI taxonomy): domain Eukaryota; kingdom Metazoa; phylum Arthropoda; class Insecta; order Diptera; family Culicidae; genus Uranotaenia; species Uranotaenia lowii. Next base: position 328,044,813 of record NC_073692.1, on the reverse strand, counting down.
TTCATGCATTAAAATTGTTCGGAATATTTTACGATACTAAATTATGCTGAAAAAGTGTAAAAAATTAATTGTACTGTTGCTAGTTTTAATTTGTTTTCTTGTTTTATCTTGTTTTCGTTTTTTTTGTTCCTTTTTTCTCATATGTGTTGTACTTTATTTCTTGTTCTTTTTTCTTCTCTCTTTTTCTCTTCTCATGCATGTCTTTTTTTTCTAGATTTCTTTTGTTTCGTTTCATTCATCTAATTTTATTTTGATTTGAATTTCTTTGCTTCGTTTAAGCCTATTGTATTATATTTATTTTATTTCACTTAGTTTTGTGATGTTTTGCCACGTTTAATTTAGTCAACGAGTAGAAGCGTTTCCCAAGCAACCAAAAATCCTATAAAACAGATACAAAAAAACTTACTCAGCCCCATCATTGATAATTAGTAGGTACGTTCCATGCAGCTCAAAATTTAATTTCTTATTGATACTTTCAAGTTCCAAAACAACTCAAAATGATCTTCTATTCAGCTTCCAGCGGCCTCTTAATTCAGATTCCAAAAAATTGCAAAATGAGCCAAAATTCTCTCTCTATCTCACTTGCACCCTTGAAATCGGTTCATATCACCTTCTCTTGATTATTGACAATGTTCAGTACATGGTTCAGCCATGATGCCACGCGCCAGATTCCAAACTCGCCACATTGCGGTTTACCGAGATTAGTTCAATTTGCTGATCAATTGCTTCCTTCCTACATTCCCTGAATATGTCGCACCAGAACGGTCATTCAAGTAATCAAATTACTTATTATAGAAATTTGCTTGGAGATCAAACCCTGACCATCCTGGTTAGAATCGGACACGCTTTCACAAGACCACGCCTAGATATTTTTCTATCTTAAACTAAAATTCAAATCTGATTTTCAGCATTCTTGCAGGCGCACCCGCCTAAGCAGACAGCCAGCTAGCCAGGAAGAAAGTATCTCAATGCACTTTTAGTGACTTAGTTAATCCCGTTTTAAGCACTTTTTTGCCATTTTTGTGACTTCAGTCTCTCACAACGTGCATGTAAATCACTTTTGCAACATTCAAGTTTATTAACCCTCATCCGCACTAGATTTCATTACACTTATCAGCACAGGACAGGAGTGTCAATTTGATACTCCAAGCTAAAATCGTTATAATGTTAAAAAAATGTTAAAATCGTTCTTTTATATCTATCCGATTACAATGCAACTGATATCCCTAGAAACCTTGTAATGTCAGTAAAACCTGTTTAGAACATGATATATAGCTTAAGCTACCAGTTTTCTCGTTATTCGAATGAAAAGTAGGTTTATCAGACCACTTTTTTGAACTTTTTGTGTCCATTTCATTAAAAAAAATAAAAAAAAAATTCTTGGCTTCATGATGTAGACATTTACTTCAGCTTTCATATACATACGGCTAATATTTTTTGAACGTGTAATAAATGAACTACAGCAAATTTCCTGAGGCATGTTTTTTCGGATTTTTTTTCTTTCATGCTGAATAACGAGAAAACTAGTAGTTTCAGCTATATATAATGTTCTAAACATACTTTACTACATAACAAGGTTTCTATTGATATAAGTTTTTTTTAATAATTCAAACGACTTAAAAAGATTTTACTTTTTGGGTATCATATTGACATTCTAAGTCGGAAAAGGGAGTTTTTTTGTCCAGGCTTCCAGGGTTCGTCCATAAAAAAGTAAAGATGCAATTTTAAAGAACTTTTGAATTTATTTAGGGTCCCCGAAGAAATTTTTGTTTTTTGAAGCTTCTGAAAAAAAATTACAAGCATTCAAACTTGCAATAGTGTCAAAATGACACTCAAATGCGGATGAGGGTTAATATGTAGTGGAGAGTGGGGTAAAGTGGGCCATGGTGAAACGTGGGCCACACTTAATATCTCAGCTGTGTGTTGAGATAAAAATCTCAATCCAACTGTCTTCGTCGTCGGTTTGCGTAAGCATGTTTTTCTATGTTGTTGACATATATACGCATCATATGCTTCTTTTATTTAACTAGCTTTGAAAAATGTACTTACATAATTGAACAAGCACCCGGAAATTGCATACTTGAGAGACCTAAAGTGCATAAAAAAATATGCTCATACGCGTATGATCTTAGTTATGTCATGATCTTTCACGTAGAAAGGGAATTTTTGATTAAACATCAACAAAACAAACGTAACCAACTTGCAAATCATAGCTTGTGGGGAATCGTGGGTAACATTTTGTGGGGTATCGACCTATATTTTGGTGTTTTCATACACATTCAGAACTTAAAATACGTTTCTCCTACCTGCAATGTTTTCTGATGATAAATAAAGAGTTGTGAAAAATATTTGGTCCATTTTTCCAATGCGGTAGAGACGAACATAAATCATTTATTATTAGGAACTATTCGATCATACACCACTCTCTTCTTTATTTTCTCATCTGAAATTGCTTTGAAAAAACTAAATAAATTATGAAATTTCAGTTTTCAGTCAACTCATGAACTTTGCACGTTATCTAGTCAATTTTGATTTGGTGACCCACGTTTCCCCACAGTTTTTCAAAATCCAAAAAAAATTACTTTTTTTTAAACAGTCAGAAAATGGAAAATTAATGTATTTAAAAAAAAATAAAAAATAAATGATACCTTAAAAATGTAGAAAACCATTGCATTTATTTTTTTTCTTTTTTTCTTTTATAATAAAGAAGTTATGAAACAAAGAAAAAAAGTGGCCCATGATACCCCACTCTCCCCTACATATAGTTAACTCATGGGGCAAACAACGTATATATTATAACTTTTGTAACTTTCAAGGTCATTAATGAATACATAAAGTTCACTCAAGGGAATTGGGCAGTTGATTCTCTTTGTCAACTAATGTGTTTGTAACTTTCAAAGTCTTCATTCGAGTTAATATGTGATTTATGGTTGCATAGGTTTTTTTTTAAACAAATAAAGATTTGTTAAATATCACTTATACTCGTTGAACCAATTTACTCTTAGAATGTCTCCAAAAATTAAGTTACACTCTTGGCGTTACTTATTGTTACAAAAGAAGAGGGGGTTTGCTTATCGTTTAGTTTTTTTTCTTTTGAAAAAAAAATCTATCTCATTCTTATGTCATGCTTAAATATTCCAAATCCGAAATGACGAGCAAAACAAAATCAGCGCAAAGCTGCAAGTTTCTGCATAATTTAAGCTGGATTTTATCTTTCTATCTTTCAAATATTCTGCGACAGACTTCCTCACATTAGTTCCTTCTGCATTTTTCGTGAAACAACCATTGAACATTCGAACATTCAAAAGTGAAGTTTATTTTGCTTCACTAGTTATGCTGATTGAGCATTATGAAGTAAACAAGCACGCAAGTTCAATTTACAAGCGCTGAGCAACTCGTTACAAGGTTAGCGAAAAGTCTGATAAAAAAAAACTGGCTTTACTGAGTACTAAAAAGCAATCTAGATAGATACGGACTTCTAAAATTAAGAATTCAAAACTTTGTGATGTTTTGTTTGATTTCAGTCATTTATTTAGTACCGTAAACTGGGGGTACTTTGATCACCGGGGTAACTTTGATCAACATGAAATTTTTGCAGATAATCATCATGAACTAAGCAAAAAGTTAAAATATCTGAAAACTGTTTACTACGTTTGAAAGCCTATAAGTTTATTTACGAAGAAGCTCAATTTGGTTTTTATTAGAAGATTTTGATATTCCTAATAATGTAATTTTTAAAATTTAAAATATCTGGTTTTTCGAAGGCTCACAAACAAACATCTCTCCTGATCAAATTCAAGCATTTAGGAGCAAATGGGTTGTTTAATGTGAAAGTTCAACTTTTTTATTTGTTTAGGTTTAGTTTAAGTGTTATTTTTAAGGTCATTTGGTGATAATGTTTTTATATTGAAAAAAAAAACGGTGTATTTCCATGAAAAACCCCGTGTAGTAAAAATGGCTAAGACCCTATTAAATGGTTCAATTTTAAGAAAAAAAATACATGGGAACAGTGCGAGGATCTAGGGAATTGCATGAAGGTAAAATTTTATTTGTTTTTTAGGCCAAACAAAATTGAGAAATGTTTATAATTTTTACCCCTAGATGTATGCAGCAACATGGTCCATCTTTTGACTATAAATGTTTTTGGAAAAAAAAACGTTGAAAAACTGGGTATAGTCCTAACAGAAATTACTGTTATTGATGTTTATGCTTTGTGTGCTTATTGGCACCATAACAAAATTTTTGAAGATGTTGCGGTACTTAAAAACCACAGTGATCAAAGTCACCCCGAAACTCGAAATCTGGTTTTGTAACAAACATTCAATTATCACCACCAATGTCTTTTGAATTTACTACAATCAATGATCATGTTTGATATTCCTCACCTCAGTAAGGGTTTTAAAAATTTTAGATATTACGAAAAAGCAACCTCTACCAAAATATTCAAAAATGAATGAAAAAAGTGATCAAAGTTCCCCCAGTTTACGGTACGTTAACATTCAAAACATCGACGGATATTTTTTCAGACCCTCGAAAATTAATGTTAAAAAATATAACAAGGCGTTACATCAGCTTAAAAATATACAGTAACTGGAAAACTAAGAATGCAGTAATGTATATAACCGACTCAATGATAACCTATCTTCCACAGTTTATTTGGTAAAATTAATGGATTGTTCGGAATTGTATCCCATTTATCCGAAAGCTTTTGCCAAGAATAAATTTTCCCCAGAATGACAAATACCCGAAATCAAACCTCAGAATGAATTTTCAGAACAAAATTCCCGAGAATGCACTTTTAACCAAATTTTTTTTCCCAGATTTTTTTCCCAAGAATGAAACACTTCCCAGAATGGCACAAATCCCAGATTTCTTCCTCTTGTATTGTTTTTTTTTTCTAATTTATTGTTGTTAATTTTATATGATTTGAAATTTAATTTTTCAAAATGATTTTTAAATGAAACCACAGGTTTGAAAGATTCCGACTGAAATTGTTTTAGAACAAATATTTTTGGGTTTGGGTACTTTAATTGATTTAATGCTAACCATGGACCTTCAAAAAACCGTTTTGGGACCCGACTCCTCACGCTGCGCGTTAGAACTTGAAAGATATATTGTCCTTCACGCTGTCTCGTGGCGGGCGGAGCTAAGGGATCACCCCTAGCTTTCACGCAGACCTAGGAAACCCCGACATACCTAAACCAATGTATAGGGGCCGCTGCTTCCGACGGTGGGTCGGTGTCCACCTCGGATTTGGGAGCTTCGGCGTATTGTATTATGTGAGCCCTATTTTTGAGAAAAATTTTTTTCTTCAATTCCAGTTTAGGTTAATGTGTTAAATTTTCAAGAAATGACAATTCTGGGGAAAAATTTCAAAGAAATTACCATCCTGGTGAATTTTTTTCTGAGAAATGTTTCATTCTGGTAAAAAAATTTCTGGGAAATGGTGCATCCTGGGAAAAAAAATCTGGGAAAGTGAATTTCTGGTGATTAAAATTCTGGTTATTTTTCATTCTAGGCAATGGTTTTCGGGAAAAAAGAGTACAACCATTGATCAGTTAAAGTTTCCAGTTATTGGGGTGAATCTACTGTCAATTCTGTAAAAATTACCTAACATTCGGTCAAAAAATTACCGAACATTCAGCAAAATTACTGATACGCTAGGTAATAAACAACGGCGAATTGTTAAGATTTGACAGTTTATTCAGTAAATCATGCTGTATTTCGGTACCCACCATAATGAATCCTGATCTCTACACACATCTACACAATCTTTTTTTTTTGAGTACTTGAATATAGAAGCGCAGACGTTTTTTTTCCATAGATAGTGATACTAACTGATCTCTAGTTCAGACTTTTTCAAAGTTATCTTTAGAGTACATAGGATCGAAATGTTGTTAGTTGACCTTAAAAAGTATGATTCCTTCTTTTTTTTATTGACTACTGGGACATGGCCGGCACCAAAAATATTCATTCAAATAAGGGAGGGTATCAGATTTGTACATTGTAAATTTTTGGCGATGCAGAATTCGTTCTGCAAAGCCCCGTCAGCGGACATGGAACTCGAAATGCATCGATTGAAAACAAATTAAAAATTCGAATTTTTACTAGAATGGAAAACCTGTTGATGAAACATTTCGAGTTCAATGATTTGAAGTAGCGCTTTAGGTAGAAAATATCGAATATATGATGAAAATGTGAGCAGTATTTTTCTATGATGAACAAAAAAATCTAGCCTTTTCAGTTCTTCTTTTCTCAACGCCATTTGGTTATTACATTATTAAATATTCGTATGAGTATTCCAAATTTTATTTGAAGCCATTTAACTTGAATCTATTATTATCCTTAACTTTTGATAACTATTATCATCTACTTGATAGTTCAGTTTTTTTAATTTGGGGATCTGAAATTTCCCACACATGTGTTTTTATTCAAATGAAAACCAATCTTTCCCAGAAATTTCCCTGTATCATCTAATTACTTTCATATATCTTTATTATGAAAATCGAGATGAACATCGAGATCCGATCAGCTTTATCGGACATAAAGCTCATCGTCGTCGTTCGTAGCCATCTGTTGAATGTCCCCACCCCGGTGTAATCACATCTTATTAGGGCTCGATAATGAATGACATTCGTCCTCCCCTGAACGGCACAGAAGAAGATATTCCGATATGGTTCCCGTTTTCGTGTAATGACTTGTTCTCGCCAGAGAGAGTAAATATAAGTAAAGTCGTATTCAGGACCACCAGAGGAGAACTTGGCTTGGCCGTTCCTTGTCTTGGCTCTCGGCTCTGTGTCCCTGTCCGATCCGATGGCATGCTGGGTGAATGACGATCCAGTAGTTGGTAATGGTTTGGTAGTTCAGCAAGTGGCAACAAGCACATCGCCAAACGGTAGCAATCAGTTTCGTCTTCGGGCTCTGCTGGCTGGGGCCAAGAGAAATGTGCGCCAATTAATGTGGGCTTTTTTCGCTTCCACATTCAGGGGAATCGTGATAGCCGGGCACAACACGCCATCATCATACTGAAGCAGGGACCGTCGTCCAGATTCCCGGAGGCAGATCTCAGAACAGGAGCCTAATTCTGTGTCCCAATTTGCTGCTCCGGCGGCTTGCCAAAAATAGCCCCTGGGAAGGATTGTGCAGCAGCAGCTCATTCAAGAAGCCTTCCGGGCGCCCAGTAGGGGAGAAACTGCGTTGATTACTTTATGCGATTTATGGGCCTTCTACTCCTGTGTGACCAAACGAGACCCAACGATGTTCTTAGCAGCTGTTTCAATGAAACAAATGGTGAATAAAAAAAAATCAGAAGTCACATGAAATTGGGAATGATTTCTTGCCTAATTGAAATTCGCAAAAGGGTTTCAATGCCTCAGGGGTTGAAAAAAACTAAATTGATTGATTGAAAAACGTTGCATTTTTGATCGAGTGCTTCTGATTGTGACCTCGGGTCACGAGGAATCAGACATCCTGCTGATGCGAAAATTGATGCCGTTTTTTTATTAATAAGGCTAGTCAGTCGAAAATCAAAAAAAGTTTGCAACTCTACAGAAGGAAGTTTCATCGGAAGCACTCCAGCTCGTAAATTGAGCAGTAGAGGGCAAATAAGATTGTTCAGTGCATGTAACATTTATTAATGAACTTACAAAATAACGATTTTTATGTCTGATTTAAATTTAATTTTTTTTATCGAGTATCAATTCAATTTTTTAACTTATAAAAAAGGAGCAGAAGTCAAATGCCAATTTCTACTAACTTTAGGCCTCGAAGTGCACTGCACAGAATATAACATGATTGGTTTGATGCATCATTTCATACAAACATTCAAGCGATTCAAAAAATTAAAAATATTATGACGGGAGATTGAGTATCGAGCTCAAAAAAACTTTCTCAACCTATCTTGCCAGTTGCCAATCTTTGCCTTATGCTCTACTTGTGTAAGTTGTAGAACGGACTGATTGTTTTCGTTTTCTTTCTGCCATTGTCAATAAAACGCTCGCAAAGTGGTAAAAAATGTAAAAATCGTTATCATCGCTCATAGCTTTTTTTTTCTCCAACATTTTATCTTCTAGGTGTCTTCGAATAAGTTTTATTGGACTTGACCTGTATAAAAAATGTATTTTTTTTTGCTATTTCCATGAAACTTAAGTAACTCGCATTTTTTGGAATGATCGATTAGAAAGCTTTTTGTTAAATTCTACTGTTTTCATCATAAAGTAATCCAACTTCCAAAATAAGTTTTTATGCAATTTTCAAAAGTTATCCCGAAAACCAAAGCTGCTGGAAAAAAACTGATCATTCCGTTTCAAATTTACTTTTTTTTTAAACTAATTTCCGTTTGTATCATCAGGAAAGATCTAAGCAAGCCTAGGTGTAGTGTGGCCGTATATTTTTAGCTCATGTCTGTTCCATCAAAGTGAAGAAAAGTTTTCATCTTTAAAAATTTCATTTTGATATTAAATAAAATGTAAAATGCTATTGTGAACGAGAGCAGCCTTGTAAAAGGGTATTCATGGCCAGAAACCTGTTATATTGAATACGGCTGATAGAAGATCGCAGATAAGTTTAAGTTCATTCCTAGAAATAATTAATTCATAAGTTGCAACCAGGAAACCAACACAAAGAATTACGTTTCCATCGGGAAGTTCAATACTGAGTGATTGGCAATTGAATGATTTTTCTCGAAAAAAATATCAATTTTGGCATTTCAATAATCTTATGTTTACGTCAGTTTTTGAACGAAATATGCAATCAATGAACGACTAAGTGTATTTAAGGAAATAAATAATCGGCAAAAATATGAGTTTTGCTTGAATTTAAATTTTAACGAGATCACAAATCTTATAAACAGTACTAAAAAAATCTAATAATATAGAAACTCAACAATATTTTGTAAATCACGATAATATATGCAAAAACAAATGTGCGAAACATACAAGTAAAATATGATCAAGCTAGTTATGGCACAGAGTTTTTGAATCAAAAGGTGGTCAACTTAATTTTGTCGTATTTTTCTTATTATTTCTATAAAAAAAAACCTAACAACCCTCAATTTGTAGGTGTTTGTAATAGTACCACTTAATTTATTTCCTCAAAATCAACATTATTTCCTAAAACTTACTGTGTAAAAGTGAATAATAAAACTTCTACGAACTATTTGAACAAACATCTGTTTTTTCAGGCGTTTTTTAGTATTCCAAGAAATTTTTAAGAGTTTTAATTAGAATTCCCTTTAGCACTCAGGAATTTGACATTTCAGCTTTGATACTTTATCAAACTGCTTAGTTGATTTCATTCAATTGACGAAACACATGATGAAACACAGATTCTAGGCTGAATTTAAATCCAAAATCAGGCTTCTTATTCGAAAATATTGATTTTTCACATCAGTTAAACACTAATTTTCCATTTTCAAATCGTATATGGCAGAACTATCTCACCTCTTATTCACAACTCCTATCTCTACCTCCCCGTGGTACCGGCTGGGATTCGAGTAACCTAAGCGGAGATCGGGTACCCAAACCCCGGTGGATGCTTTGGTCGCATGCAGGCTGAGAAGGTGGCCGCACGCGTCTGTTCTCCAGGTCAGGGCGGCTCAAACAGCGTCTGTCTTGCAGCAAGCGGCTGAATTTATGAAATGCGGCTCCCGCCAGCTAAGTCCAAGATGGCAGCCCCATCGCGGGATAGGGACTTTAGGCTAACAACCTACTGCTCCTGATATCTTGTATTGTTACAGAAACTGAGAGAAGAAATATCTGAATTGGAACTTTGGCAACGACTTTTAGCATGAAAACACGGACTAGAATTGGAACTTGGAATGTTTTGACCCTTGCCCAGCCAGGAAAACTGGCTCAACTTGCTAGAACTGTCTTGGGGTTATACTAAGTTATGGCTCAACATCGATTTTTCATCATGGTCAATTTTTATCGCTTCGAGAAAGTTTTTCAACACAGTTTTGTTGGAGTTCACGCTGAAGAAAGCTTTTCTAGATTTGCAAAAACTCACCAAAAGTTTTACATTTTTCCATTTGCCAGTCCTAGAAATTCTAATTATTCAATTAAGAGATCTTAGAATTTCCAAACCGCTTACGCTCAAACAAGTACTTGTTTCTTGACGAAAATCATCAAGCACAGCCTTAATTATGCAAGGATAGTCAAAAATAGGTTATAATTTCGTTAAGCAGTAGAAAAGTGCTCCATATACGACTTGAAGCTGCAGAAATATTGTTTGAATGATATAAAAATAATGTTTTAGAATGAGAAGCCAGTTTTTTTTTTATTAAAATTTAGCCCAGAATCTAAGTTTCATCATTTCCGTCATTTGAATGAAGAAACTCAGTAATTTTTTGAGTATTAGAGCTTAAATGTCACATTTCTGAGTGCTAGAGATAATTCTTTTTCAAACTATTTAAAGCATATTGCAATACTAGAAAACGCCTTTACAGTTGTCAATTCAAATAGTTTGCAGAAGCATTATTATTCACTTTAACACCTTAAAACTTATAAAATAATCTGGATTTTGAATAAATACATTAACCCTTCGTTTCATAAAGTAACAAACTTGCAACAATTAATGTATGGAAAAAGTGAAAAATCGTATTTTATTTCTTTTTTTTCAATGTACACATCATTTCCGACTGTCTAAAATGATTTTAGAGAAAAAAAACAAAAATCATGAAATGAAGGGTTAAGTGATACTATTCTTATTCCGCACCTTTTTCATGTTTTTTGCCCTCAATGTCAATTGCTTCATCCAAAAAAAAATTAACTTGTGCTTGAATTATCCGTTGACCAATTTAAATTATAGAAGAAAATTGAGACGATTGACATACATTCATATTTTAACAAGTAAAACTCATATTGGTACTTTTTTTGATTTTCTCACTGTATGTTTCAAAACTTATTTTAAAATGGTTAAAGTGTGAAAACTACATCCGTTAAAGTACTGAAAGTCAATCTTAGCTGATGGGGTTTGCAATTTATTTTGAATTTTTCAAAAAATTTACCTCAATTTTTTAATTGTTCGCAGAACAAATTAATTTAGATGTTAATTTAGAAGGTAATTTACATGTAAATTATGAGAGAAAATTTGCTCAAAAGTTTGATACGAGTAATATTTCTAAAATTATTTGGACCCTTCACTTCTTTCATACGTTAGGACGTTTTTCGGTGAGTTTAAATAAAAACAAAACAGACAAACTATTTGAATAATTTAGACGATGGCCAGTCAATTTGTCCACTGAGTAGGAGCGAATGCCAAAGTAGCTCGAAACGTATAGACAACTGGTAAATCTGTTTTACTTTCATAACAGCTCATCAAAAAACGTCGATAATTTCGAAGAACAAAAAAAGGTCAATAGAGTGAGATAAGAAAAAAAGACGGGAGCCCCATACATTTTTGTTGCGTATCCATAGCATAAGTCATACGAAAGAAACCAACGTTAGTGTGGGAGGAGATTTGGGATGGAGAAATGTGTTTATGCTTATTCAAGAACCCTTTAGTGGGTGGGTGCATAGAGAAAAGAAAGGCTCTCATACATTTTTGGATAACTAGATAACTGCCGCTGCCGGCAAGTCTGTCCCATATGCAAAAACAACGAACCGAGAAAAACGGCTTTAAAGATTTTTATAAACTTTCGTGGATTTCTCGGTTGAAACTTTACCTTTTCTATTTCTTTCTTCACAGATATTAAGATAATCGTTGTAGAATTTCGTCCAATGTTTTTTTGCTTTGGAAGTTGTTGATGCAGAGGAGAAAATAATGATGGGACAGCCTTGCGAGTATATTTCGCATGCGTATTAAATGTACCCGCAAAGATGTCCCATATTTGGCTTTTCTTTTGTCAGTTGATCATTTTATTCTCTCTATCTGCGCTGTATTATTCACTTTACAGGTTGTTTACTGATGGAAATAAGTTTAAAATGATTTTATAACATATTTAGATAAAGATTACGTAAGTTTATCGTAAGAATTGAGTAGGTCTAAGATAAAATCAATATCAACGTTTCATGAATGAAATAACCTGTACCTTCATCTTTTGGAAAGTTTCTCTGTCGATTATCTTTTAGAAAGACTATAAATACCAACAAATTAAATTAATGCTGAATCAGAAACAGCAAAGCATCTTGGCTGCAAATATATAATGTGAAAAATCAATAAAATATGACTTACGCGTGTGCTACCAGGTACGCGTATTTTGGTTCATAGATTTTATGGAAGTCCAAGCAGCAAGAAACAGCATGACAAAAACCTAAAAATATGGCTTTGAAGCTGACTATTTTCCATGTTTTACAACGAACAATTCAATAAGCCTCATGCGAAATAAAAAAAAAACAATTGTGCGGAATTTACCCATTAAGCTAATCATAGCTTGTAAAAATTATGGAAATTGTTATATTTGACTTTTCTGTACTGTTTTATCTAGTCTTACTTTCGTAATTTCAATGAATGCTTATTTTGTCGCACACATTGTATGAATATTTGTAAAATTAACGTTAATTAGAGGAGCAATTTTGAAGCGTTCTGTAAAAATAGACATATGGGACAGCTTTGCGGGTATATTTCATATGGGACAGACATGACTTGGTATTTTTTTCATATATGTTGAGAACAAAGTTATGAAAGTTTTTAGTCTAAATTGAAGAACTAACTGTATTTGAACGATTTTTGAGATAAACTGAAAAAATGACGAAAATGCAAATGGGACAGTCTTGCGAATAGCGGCAGATAACATGTTGACTAAATGGGGATGAGTTTGTCATAGGAAAGAAATAAGAATTTTAGACTCCCCCTTTCTTCTCAATGAGAAGCAAGAGGGATGCATCCATACTTTTTTTTGATAACTCGATAAATGATCGAACAAAGTTTGCATAGAAGGGATTCGGGTACGAGGAACGTTTTCTTGATTATTAGACAGGGGGACTCTCATAATTTAATTTTTCCTGATTTGAAAAGTGATCAAGCAAATAAAGCCAAATAAGGCTCGAGAAAGGAATTTTCTACACGTATAACAATTATTGTGGCCAAATTTAGGAACTAATGAATAAATAAATACAGAATTTAAATTTTAGAAACAAAATAATAAATTTTAAGATAGTTTTTGAAAACAGAAAAAAGTGAGATTTTTTTCTATTTTACTTATAATCTTAACTTTAAGTCAGGATTCAGAACTTTTTATTTAATAACTTCAAACTTCAGTCATTATTCTATGGATTTTCAACTTCAGTTTATGGATTGAAACTTAAGTAATTGTTTCATGGATCCTTATCTCTGTGTTCTGAATTGTGATTTTTTCCATAACGACTTACAAAATATGCACCTAAATTTCCTACTCTGATTTATAACATATTATTAACTAACAGATGTTAAAAAAAAAAAAATTTGGAGTGCTTTTCAAAAATAGATTTATTTTTCCAACCTGCAACTATGCCCACCAATTTCTACCGAAATCAATTCTTCCGGTTCATCAAAAAAATTATTTCTAACTAGAAAAAAGTCTTTTATAAAATTCCAAATAATTTAGAATATTTCGTTAAGCTAGATTCTGTGTTAAATTGAACCTAGTTCTCCACACACATATCAAAGTGAAGATATTCATCCTATTTTATGAAATGTGAAAAGTGTGGCAATTACTTAAGTCAACTTTAAGAAGGCTGATTTTAAGAGTACGAACGAGAGAGCCATGGATTTGGTTCGATTTATGTTCTCTTTGGGGCCATTCAAATATCACGTAATGCAATTTTTGAGCATTTTTGACCCCCCTCCCCTCTTTCCTACGTAACGTCTCAGAATTTTTATGCAAAATCCACGAAGCGTAACAAGCTGCTATACCTCCTCTCCCTCTAAAAGATTTACGTAATATTTGAATGGTCCCAGGCAAGGTGAAGGCAAGGTTGTTGAAATCACAGAAAAATCTGAATTACCGTCAAACGGGGCATCATGCAACAGCGGGGTTAGATGCTAGATTTATATAACACCACATTAAATCAATTTTTAATTTAATCTATTGTAATTTAGTTTTATTTTTAGAACAATCACTCAATTTTTTTAAATAAATATTTTCATAATTTAGTTAGGTGTCTGGGGTAAAATGCAACAAAATGCAAATGAAAGTAACACCTTGTAAATCTCGTTTCCATGTGCTGAAATATGAATGTTTTGCATCACGCGTTTGTAAACATTGAAATGTCATACATCCAAACATATTATTTTTATCATATTTTTGTAAACTTACCATACTTTGGTTTATAATCTTATATTGTTGCACGTTTTTAACTCAAACAAGAACGAAATTTGTTATAATTATGCATTCTTATCGTAATTTGGGAGTCAGCAAATAAAAAGAATGCCATTTTGTTATGATATTCGGCTTTTCTCAAAAGTTAACAGCATTCAAAATTTGAGCGTAAAACACGGGTATTCTGTCCCAATATTGATATGATTGATTTTAGTTAAAATTTGTGGATATATAGTAAAATACCTGCATCAAAAAATTTATAGTCTTCCGAAAGTGCATGTGAGTGGAAAAACGATCAAATGTAGTTTCATCGGATTGCGCAGGCTGGTTTACCATAAAACCTTATATGTTAACCATGAAAAATAACAATTTTTACGCAGAATCCATTAATCCTTCTGTTTCTAAGAATTAAAGTCGTTTCTGTGAACTTTTCGCCTAAAAATGATGTAAAAGCTCGTTTGTCACAATAAAAATTAAGGAAAACACCATTCGAAGCCATAGGTCAGTGTATTTTTGAGAAAGAATGGCATGGCAATTTCACCCCGCTGGAGCGTCTTGTACAATTTTCTCCTACATGTTTTGAGCATTTAAAAATTACTGACGATACTCAAGCTTCTATGTCCTTACACCCTTTTGGCTCCAAGGCAAGGGTCCCATATTAAAATCTTGTACATCGAGTAAGAACTTCAAATTTCAGTATTTTTTGGGATCACGGTAGCCCGGCCCGGTATGTTTAATTTAAGTTGTATCTGTGCTGATTTATTTTGTATTAATTTTTCAAAATCCTTATGTTATTTTGGAATAAATGGACTGAAATACCGGAAACAGCATTTAATTTCGCCTGGTAAATTGAAATTGGTGGCAAATTGCGCACCAAATCCTAACCCATAACTGACTGTCAGCTGTGCTTAAAAGTGCTTGTAAAGTGTTGACAAATTAATGTGCGCTCTTACCGAGATGCCATCATGTTGTCGTCGGCATCTAATGATACACGTTATTTCCTTCATAGCATCTGACGAAGACGGTGTTGTACATCGGCTTACAGCTCTAAGATCATGTCATCATCAGGCAAGTCAACATGCTTGAAAGCGGGTGCATAAAAGCGCATCACCGAGATGATGTATTTGGGATTATTTTTGTATACACATTACGACGTGTACATCGACATCAACAAACCTTCCGAGGTGCCCCATCGCCCTTTCGGAGTTAGTGGGACTTCTCGAGGAAAAGAACAGGACGATTGTATTCGATCCTCGTTAAACAGACCATAAAAATTAAAAGCAATGCATTATTGGCTGACGCCATTTGCCATCAAAAAACTACTCACGCGGCTGTTCCCTCGCTAAAAGTGAGCCGGATGGGTGGCTTGGCTTCAGCAGAAAATGGCGTTGGAGCACGTGGGATCCATAAAATCAATAAACTGGTCGTAATTCCATTTGCATTTTATTTTTGATTGAGTGCATTCGGTGGTTTGTTTATCCAGTAATAGAGTGTTATTAGCCAATAAAAATAATGTGTTTATTCAGCGATTGATAAACTGTCGACATAATTGACTGGCTAGATTTGTTTGCGAATTCTAAACACACAAACAAGCAAATAATGACAGAGGAACCGACAACATTATTCCATGCCTTAGTTGTGTAACTTGATTAGGAATGAAAAACTCATCGTTCCCAAGCAAACGTTCGGTTAAGTCATAACTCATGTGATTACAATTATTTCACAATGGGACCCGGAAGCCGCTGAAATGAATTCCAAATGTTGATGGTGTGGAATGGTCGAACGAGAAGATGATCCCCAAACGAGTGCCATCCGAAGAAATTAATCCTCGTCGTAACGATCAAAATCGCTTAAATCCAAAGCCCTTGGCGGCATGGCGTAAATCGTTTTAATGAGCGACGCAACACTCGGTAGTGACGCGCTCAAAGTAAAGTGACGACGATTGGTGATGATTCTGGAAATTTAATTTTGGTATACGGTTGATGTGCTTTTGTTGCGAGGCGTCCGTCGGTCTTCATCGGGTGGTGATGCATTTAAATGGCGTTTGGGAATACGGTTAGTGAACGTATATATTTATTTTACTCACTTGGCTGGGACTTTCGTCAGCGTCGTCGTCATCGGAAACCTCAAATTGAAGGCCCCGCGTAAGAAGTTTGCCGCCTCCAAAGGGTTCGCTTTGCGCCGAGACGATTGTCTTGAATTACTAATTTATGGTCGACTGCCGAACTGATGCGCTCTTACGGCGGGTGGATCTTCCTTGACAGAGCTAAGGGTAACGGGAATCTCTAGGAGAAGGTGTCGCAAAATGAATAAATGTCTGAAAGTTAAGAAGGGTTACAGTTAAGAATCTAAGAAAATCCGATTTTATTTATTAAGGATTTAAAACTGGCCTTACTCTAGCCACTTTTGTCACAAACCTTCGCCGACAGGAGCTTCTTGGGCGATCTTGTTTTATTTATCTTGCGAACGCTAATTAAGTGATCTTGAACGGGATACAGAAGAAAATTGACGCTGCATTCCGACGGGAACTAGCTGTATTTCGATCCGGACGATCATGTGTGGACCACATCACAACGCTACGAGGAAAACTGGAACAACCCAACAAATTCCAGGACTCTCTTCTGCTAGTGTCCGTGGATTTCGAAAAACCATCCGACCGACTAGTCATCTAGTATCGACGGTTCTTATTCTCATCGATATGGAGCAACTAAACGATCTTGACTTTGCAGACGATATTGCTCGCCCAAAGATTACCGGATATGCAGAGCAAACTCGATGACTTCACCGAATGCTCCAAAATAGCGAGACCAAAATGGGCATGACCCTCGCTACAACATCAGCAGCTACCGAGGACACCGTTCGGTATGTGCTGATTACTTGCAGGTTCACCAGCCGGCTTTCGCAGGTTACACTGCCTGCTTAAGGCTGCCTTACAGGCTTCCGCTCCGTACCGCAAAATGGACGAGGTCACACTCGCCAGGACCCTTCTTCTGCTGCAGCGGATCACCGAGTTATTATTGTTGTTGTCGCCATTGCCGCTCTTTTACAAGCGTAAACGACGTGAGCTGGTTTTTTTTTCGCTTTTACCTCAAAGTGTTTTTACGCCGCTCTGCAAAAGTTAAAAAATTGCAGTTTTTCCACTAGGAGTGGTTTTTACTGGTTCGGTCGTCAATTGCCGAGCAGCACCAATTGGCACATATTAAGTTTTGCCACCATCATCAGCATCAAGACCATCGTCTTTAAGAACGTGCTCTTTGTTCGCTCCACAGATTTTCTCTGCGTTCAATTTTTTCGTTTTTTCTGTCCTTTTCGAGGAGAAGTTTTTATTTTACTAACAAATCATCAGTGTACAAATGTTTCAAAGGATACAACAAAGAAATCATTGCTGATAACAGAAAAAATAAAGTGCTAAATAAGAAATCCCTTTTTTCACTTGTTATCGTTGCTCAGTGCGGTTCCTCCGGGAAGTTTTTTGCACGGGCTGAATGACGAAGAAAGTTTAATTTTGATGGTGCAGAATTGTTGAAAATGGAAAAAGCAGTTGGGTGGGATAGCGAACGGGACAGTTTTGTTTCCTTTTTTTCGATACGTGAGAGAGTGGTCTTTTTAGTGCTACATTGGGAATGATAAGAATATGTTCAGGTCTCTTATGAATGTGAAGTGAGAATATAAGTTGAAACGAACAGGAAAAAGGTGCTCCTGTTTGTCGTGAGCTGAACAAAATCTCTTCCACATAATATGCTCAAGCAGGATAGTGAAATCATGTTTAGTTAATAAAGTTATTGAGAAATGAGCTCATAAAAAGTGACAAAATTTTTGAAACCGAATGAAGTCAGCAGCAAGTGCGGGAACTAGCAGAAATTGGTGAGGACGTTCTTATTATTTTTTTTCTTTCGTTCCAATTATTCATTGTTGAATTTCTAAATGGACGGGCATGTGAAAAGTTGAGAATAAAAACGTGAAGAAATATTGACTTTTGCTTCGAATGAAAAATTTCATTTATATATTTTCAATTACAATTACCAACAGTCGTTTGCGTTTAATCGCAGCACTCACTGACTTTTCAAAATTCGCCTACGGCTGGCGTAATATTGCACTTAGACCAAGCCCACTCAATGGTTGCTAAACCACGAATCGAGCACATTCAGCAACATATCTATCAACCCATCATCGCACCAGAAGTCGCTAACTTGATTCGAGAAATAGCATTCGAGCAGTAGGTTGTTGCAGGATGCGTTTATGTAGCAACCCGGTAGCAACGCAGCCGGTAGTCGCTATCAGAAAATAAACAAACACAAATACCAACCTGGATGGCAACAATGGCGAAAATCAGTAAGTAGATAAAAACGCAACCAATCAAACCATCTAAAATACCGACCGAAATAGCAACGCCTGGTGGGTTTGGTCTTAGACCAAGCCCACCGGGCGTTTCTATTTCGGTCGGTATTTTAGATGGTTTGATTGGTTGCGTTTTTAACTATTCACTGATTTCGCACCCATTGCTGCCATCCAGGTTGGTATTTGTGTTTGTTTATTTTCTCATAGCGACGACCGGCTGCGTTTATACCAGGTTGCTACATAAACGCATCCTGTAACAACCTACTGCTCGAATGCTATTTCTCGAATCAAGTTAGCGACTGTTGGTGCGATGATGGGTTGATAGATATGTTGCTGAATGTACTCGATTCGAGGTTTAGCAACCATTGGTGGGCTTGGTCTTAGTTCGGGGGTGGATTCAATTGCTAGGGGTAGGTAGGTGGTTTCTCAATTCTATCACTTGTGAATCTATTGTACAAATTAAATTGTTTTTACTTTGGATAACATAAAAGAATACATGAATTTTTTCTGATACTTGGGTTATTTTGTGTTAATGTTTCGAAAAAGTATGTTAAAAATGTTTACATAACATTTTTACATAACATTTTTTTTTTAAATCAATGTGTAGGAATAGCATAACAGATCAAAAAGCATATTTATAATGAAACTTTTACATGAAATAAAGTGAATTTCAAGTTGCATTTACCGGAGCTAAACTTTAATCAAACATTTTAAATTCTTTGGAACATTATTTGAATTTAAACTTTTACAATTTATGTTGACAGTAAAAAAACACTTTGAAATCGATCCAATGATATGAATCGTATAACATCGCATATTTTTAAATGTCCAATTTTGTATGAATACATCATTAGTGTTATTTTTTATAACTAGATTCGCATTTAAATGTTTTTGATCCACTAATAAGGTTAATTTTTATTTGATGAGAACTTTCAAAGGTAATTTGATGTACAATTTTTAATACAGTTAAAATTTTTGGAAAAACTTTCCGAGCTCTAAACAGACCTCGGAGGGTTTTATGTACTACTAATGTTTTCCGTTTCTCTTTTTTATTTTCAAGAGCGAGTAAAGGCGCTTTAACCTTGGTCGGTGACCAGAAATGATTGTACACTGAAATCCAGAGAGATTTTGGGATTTCCGTGTACAAAATAAATCATTTCCAACCCTTTCGAATGGCCCTAGCGATTGGCGAAGTTCCTTTACATGACGCATGGTTTCTTCATCACGGAGCATTTTTCTTAGCATGCTTCCAACGA
The DNA here is from genome assembly GCF_029784155.1 of Uranotaenia lowii. Classification (NCBI taxonomy): domain Eukaryota; kingdom Metazoa; phylum Arthropoda; class Insecta; order Diptera; family Culicidae; genus Uranotaenia; species Uranotaenia lowii. Next base: position 328,024,983 of record NC_073692.1, on the reverse strand, counting down.
TACTGCCCAATTGAAACGTATGGTACTGGTGGTCCACGTTTCTTCCTGTTCCTGTGTTCCAAATGTCTCTGCGTTCTCTGCTCCATGGTAGGCCCAACCAATTCATGTTTTTGATCATTTTAATGTTTTTATGTTAAAATTATTAAAAATATGTACAAAGACAAGAAGAATGATAAGACACTTTTATTATTCTTTGGGACTCAGACATAAGTTCTGGCTGTGGAAGTACGATTAGTGATTAGTGATTAGTGTGCTCTTTGTTCGCTCCACACATCCGGGCTGCATACCGCCGGGGCACCCGATCCATCCGGATCTGAACACCGTCGTCATCGGGTAACGGAGGCACTGGTCACCACGACACTACTGGCGCAACACTACCAAAGTGTCAAGAGGAAGTCGTCATCGTTTGGAGGTCCACTTCAGCGGAGCCATAGAAGGAACCCCACGAAGGAAACGAGGAATTCAAGTTTGTTCGTTCATTATTTATTGTCTCCCTTTCATTTCTCTTTTACTATATCTCTATCATTTTATCTATTCGAAATTATTATAGATTCGTTGATATTTTATTACGACAGACTATTTAGTCTCCGTAGTAAAATATGAGCGAAGGCGGGAGGTCAAACCCCGCAGTTTTGATGGATGTTTCGGAGAACTCCGTCAAAACTGCTGGGAAGTCCTCCCGACTCAGGGTCTACCCAGAGGACCCAACTTTTTCTGGTCCGTGGGTGGTCTATTTCCGGCCCAAATTGAAACCCTTAAATGTCATTCAGATAATGAAAGATCTGGCAAGATGGCCCTCCGTAACCGAAGTGTCTCGGGTCAGGCCAAACAAATTGCGTGTTGTTGTGGCAAATCGTAAGGCCACAAATGAAATTGTTGCTTGTGATTTTTTCCGATTAGAGTACCACGTTTTTGTTCCCTCTCGAAACGTAGAGATAGAGGGCGTGATCTCAGAAATGAGCCTGACGGCTGAATACATAATGTCTAAAGGGGTAGGCAAATTCAGAGGCCTTGATTCGACTTCGGTCAAAATCCTGGATTGCCACCAACTCTCATTTGCCACCACTGAAAACGGAGATAAAAAGTATTCTGCGTCAGGCTCATTTCGGGTAACTTTCGAGGGTACCGCCCTCCCTCACTATGTTTTGTTAAACGGAATGTTAATGCTTCCCGTGCGTCTCTTTGTGCCTCGCCCAATGAGCTGCAAAAAGTGCATCAAAATGGGACACACGGAGTCCCATTGCTGCAACAAGGCACGCTGCGCTCGTTGCGGGGAAACTCATGAGGAAGGAGCGTGCTCAGCAATAGAACAGAAATGTGTCTATTGCGGGGGCTCACCTCATGATATCTCTGTGTGCGAGGCATTTAAGAGTCGCTGGGATAAGGAGAGGCGCTCTTTAAAAGAACGATCTAGTCGTTCATACGCTGCCATTTTAAAGAACGCTTCTCCCCCGATCCAACCTCAATCCAGTAATGTTTTTGCTCTCTGCCAGTTGACGAAGTTGATACGGATTCATCTGATGAAGGAACTCCATTCGTCGTTCTAGAGAATTCCAGGAAGCGTACCAAAGGGCCTTCTGCCAAGATTAGAAGGAAAGTCTCCCCAGTTAGTCCTGCATTCAACTTTGGTAATAAAACAGCTGCTACAGATAAAGAAGTCCCTCCAGGATTCCGTATGAAAATAACATCTCTCAAAGACACATCAGCTGCAGGAACATCTCTTTCTTCTAACATAACAAATTCAGAATCAACAAACTCTTCAGGGGTTTTCAAGTTTTCTGACATTATTTACAGTATTTTAACATTCTTTAAAGTTTCTGACTCTGTTAGAAGCATTTTTACATCGATGCTTCCCATTCTAAAGACACTATTTCAGCAATTGATGCAAACTTGGCCCCTTCTATCAGCGTTTATTTCTCTTGATGACTAATTTAACACGAGAGGTCAGAGATATCACTGTTTTACAGTAGAATTGTCGTAGTCTCATTCCAAAACTTGATGTGTTCAATTATTTGCTTCATAAAACTAGTTGTGATTTTATTGCGTTGTCCGAAACTTGGCTTTCTTCTCAATCTAACATCTCATTCCACGATTTCAATATTATCCGTCTGGATCGTGACGATTCTTATGGAGGGGTGCTCTTGGGGATCAATAAGCGCCACTCCTTTTATAGAATTCACCTTCCATTATCAGGCGGAATTGAAGCTGTTGCTTGTCATACAACTATAAGAGGTAAGGACTTATGCGTTGTCAGTTTGTACTGGCCTCAGAGAGTTGCAGTGGATCGGAGTCACCTAGAGGACCTGTGCTCAGTGCTACCTGAGCCAAGGTTGATCCTAGGTGATTTCAATTCTCATGGAACTGTCTGGGGAGAACAAGTTGACGATAGTCGTTCTACTCTTATCTATGACATTTGTGACAGTTTCAATTTAACAATTTTGAACACGGGTGAAAAAACACGAGTACCTAAACCTCCTGCTAGACAAAGTGCAATTGACCTCTCACTCTGCTCAAATTCCCTATCATTTGATTGCCAGTGGGAGGTAATCCTTGATCCCAATGGTAGTGATCACTTGCCTATCAAAATTACAATCACCAATGGGGTCAACACTTCAAATTTAACAAATATGGCATATGACCTCACAAGACACATCGACTGGAAAAAGTACTCGGACACAATAGTTTCAGCTATTAATTCTATGGATGTGTTACCTCCGTTGGAGGAATACACCTTTATTTCTCATTTGATTTTTGATTGTGCGGTTGGTGCTCAAACCAATCCCATCCGAAATCCATCTGTTCGTCGAAGACATCCCAATCCATGGTGGGACAGTCAGTGTTCCAAACTTTACAAAGACAAATCGAACGCCTTTAAAGTTTTTCGGAAACACGGAACCCTGGATAACTTCAACACGTATTTTTCTCTTGAGCAGCGATTCAAAAACCTGTTCAAGGGGAAAAAACGTGCGCATTGGCGTAATTTTGTGGGAGGTTTATCGCGGGAAACATCCTTAAGCACTTTGTGGAATGTGGCACGGAGCATGCGTAATCGTTCTTCCACGAACGAAAATGAAGAACATTCGCATAAATGGATTTTCAATTTTGCACGGAAAATCTGTCCAGATTCCACCCCTGTGCAAAAAATCATCCGAAGTGTGTCTCCGAACAGATGCGATCTGGATTCCAGCTTTTCAATGATGGAATTCTCAATTGCTCTCCTTTCTTGTAACAATTCAGCTCCGGGAGTTGATAAAATAAAATTCAACTTGTTGAAAAACCTTCCGGATGCCGCCAAATTTCGCTTGTTGAATTTATTTAATCAATTCTTGGAACATAACATTGTTCCCGAAGATTGGCGACAAGTGAGAGTTATTGCAATCCAAAAGCCTGGGAAACCTGCGTCAGATTTTAATTCGTACCGTCCAAAAGCGATGTTGTCTTGTATACGCAAATTGATGGAGAAAATGATTTTGTTCCAATTGGATAAATAGGTGGAAACAAATGGTCTCCTTTCAGATACTCAATTTGGGTTTCGCAGGGGCAAAGGGACAAACGATTGTCTTGCATTGCTGTCTTCAGAGATACAAATGGCGTACGCAAAACGTGAGCAAATGGCTTCAGTGTTTTTAGACATAAAGGGAGCTTTTGATTCAGTTTCAATAGAGGTTTTGTCAGACAAATTGCACTCCCGAGGTCTGCCTCCTCTATTGAACAACATCTTATACAGCTTGCTTTGTGAGAAACATCTGAACTTTGCTCATGGAGATATTGCAGTTAGAAGGATCTCTTACATGGGCCTTCCGCAGGGTTCATGTTTGAGTCCACTTTTGTACAACTTTTACGTAAGTGATATCGACAGTTGTCTCTCTGAAGGCTGCACTTTAAGACAATTCGCAGATGACGGCGTAGTATCTGTAACAGGAAATTCTGAGTCACATCTGTACAGGCCTCTACAAGATACTTTAGACAGATTGTCTTCCTGGGCTTTGGGGCTTGGGATTGAGTTCTCTCTACAGAAAACTGAGATGGTTGTTTTCTCTAAGAAACATAGACCTGCTCAACCTAAGCTTCAACTCCTAGGCAGAGCGATCACTCAGTCGAGGTGTTTCAAGTATCTTGGGGTTTGGTTTGATTCCAAGTGTACCTGGAGAGCCCACATTGAGTATCTGAAAGGAAAATGCCAGAAAAGGATAAATTTTCTCCGTTCAATTACCGGCACCTGGTGGGGAGCCCACCCTGAAGATCTTATCAAATTGTACCGAACAACTATTCTCTCAGTGATAGAGTATGGCAGTTTCTGTTTCCAATCAGCTGCCAAAACTCACCTCATTAAACTCGAACGTATCCAATATCGTTGTCTTCGAATAGCGCTGGGTTGTATGCCCTCAACACACACCATGAGTCTCGAAGTTTTGGCAGGCGTACTCCCACTGAGAGATAGGTTTTATTCATTATCTCTCCGGTTCCTCATAAGGTGTGAGGTCATGAACCCATTGGTGATTGCCAATTTTGAAAAGCTACTAGAGCAAAATTTTCAAACTAGATATATGACTAAATATCATGAATTCATGTCTATGCAAATTAATCCTTCATCGTTCTCCCCCATTCGTGATTTTCACCCTGATTACGAAACTTCCTCTGTCCAGTTTGATTTGTCCATGCAGCTTGAAATTCGTGGGATTCCGGAACACCATCGTTCTGTTATTGTTCCCAGGATTTTTGAAGCAAAGTATGGACACGTCAATGCTGAAAAAATGTACTTTACTGATGGATCTTTATTCGACGAGTGCTCTGGGTTTGGAGTTTTCAACCAAAGTTCTAGCGCTTTCTACAAACTTCAGTATCCATGCTCAGTATATATCGTTGAATTAGCAGCTATACATTGGGCACCAGGGCCGTAGGAAGAACCGACTCATGGGGGGGGTTTTGGTGACAGATTTTCACCTATGATTTTTTGCCCAAGAACGCACGAAAAAAAAATTAAAACAAATTATGTTTGTAACTATGTACATATATGAATATTATTTTTAAGTACTCATTAATAGTATTCTTATTAAATCGTAGCTTTAGAAAAGTGGTCCTTAGCCTAAACAGTGAGCTGAATTTTTATAATGCACCTTCAAAAATAAGATATGAAATTTTCTTTGATCGATGATTAAATTTTTTATTTGTTTAAGAGTCTGATATATCAAAGTTATTGGATTTGCGCTTAGAATAAGTTCTTTTTAGAGTAGCCTTTAATTTTTAAAAAAAAACCTATTCTTTACTCAAATCAAACAAGCCCAATCTTGCAAACTCTTTTGCAAATTCTGAGATTCTAACTTTTGATGAAAATTAATAAAATTAAAAAAAAAAACAGTTAGAGATTAAAAATTTTCGGATTAAACATTCATGATGCAAACTTGAACTAAATTTATGATTTTGATTTGGAATTTGGCTTTAAAAACACTGCAATATTTATAATGTTAAACAAAACTCCGAGAAAATATAAAATTTTTAGCAGATTTTTTGGGTGAAGATCAGGTTTCTTTAACAGCAAATATTTTTCATAAAGAATCAATTCTATAATGAAAATCTTGTGGATGATTTTTTTAAATATAATTTTAATATTTTGCATAAAACAAAATGAGAACATTAACTCAAATTCTACTTTATATTTGTGATTTTTAGCTGAATTGTGTGTCCAACTAATTCTGATAAAGTATTTGAAATCTGTTAATTGAATTGACAAGCTTATGTTCTTTTCAATTCCTCAACAATTCTATATTGATTGAAAAACTCATTCACAAGCTATACCTTTTGCAAATTTTCAATCTGAATTCTGATCCTGAATTCTGAACCTGGATTCGAAAATTGAACTTTGAATCTGTTTCTGAATTTCTATACGATTTTTTAAATGTATAAAAATACTTTTTCCGTTTCTTAATTCCAGATCAGTTTTTTTAAGGCAAGTTTGGAGCCATCGTTAATGAATCTATTATTTAAATTCTGTAGTGATGGTTTAATCTTATTTCATTATTTCAATTATTTATTTTTAAATTATTTTGTGAATCTCAATTAAAATCGGGATTTTCAAATGTTGAATCCAGTTTTCCATTTTGGATCGTCACTTAGAAGATTTAAATGTTTAAACTTTGTGTAACAATAAAGTTTAAGAACTTCGATTTTCAATATAAAGCCAAATTATTATTTTTGTCATACTCAGAAAACTATTATCAAAATATTGAAAATCCATATGATTTTCGAAAAACATGATTAAAATTTGATATGAAATGCAAAACCGAATTTGAACCAGGAAAGCAGCTTTTCATTCCTAATTTATAATGATTATTCGAACTGAAAAAATCAAGAATCCTAAAGTTCATACAGAATCAGAGATACGAAAATATGTAGAAATACAGTTTTGGTTATGAGAATATGGAACCAGAACCTTCAAAATTGGTTTAATTTCAAATTTAATATTCAAACCTGAGTTTCAATGATAAGGTTGCCAGATTGCCCGATTAACCGAGTTTGCCCGGATATTTAAAATAAACTTAAGGAAAAAGTTCGGTTCAATCTGTTTGCCTGCATTTCATTGGAAAAGCCCGGATTTTGCCGGGTTTATTCTCATCCTCATTCTTAAATCAAACTTTAAAAAACAAATTGTGTGGCAAATTTCAAAAAAATAATCATGAAATGTTTAATCAAGTTATTTTTTATGGATTTTGATGAGTAATTCCTAGGTTTTGACCAAAATTGTCTGGATATTGTCCGGATTTTAGTCGACAATTTTGAAATCAAATACCCAGATTTTGCCTGGTTTTTTAAATAAAACATCCCAGATTTGTCTATTTAATCCAAAAAGAAATGAGAAAATTTTGAAAAACAGTAGCAGAATTTTGAACTTAGGATTGGTTTTGAATCTAGATTTTTATTGTTGAATAACTTTGATCTATTATCATAATTTGATTATGAATTTCAAATTTTGAGTGTAGAGTAGAATACCTCGCTTGCTTTTTTGGACCCTCATGGGGGGGGGGGTTTAACCCCCAAAACCCCCCCCGTTCCTACGGCCATGTTGGGCACTGGACAGTATAGCAGCAAGACCTACTGGACACTTCATCATTGTTACGGATAGCCTCAGCTCTGTTCAGGCTATTCGCTCATTAAGGCCCGGAAAACACTCACCGTACTTCCTTGAGAAGATACGGGTATCATTGAATACATTATCTAGACGCTGCTATTCCATCACCTTTGTTTGGGTGCCGTCTCATTGCTCAATAGTGGGAAATGAGAAGGCCGACTCGTTAGCAAAGGTGGGTGCAGTTGAAGGTGAAATTTATCAGCGTCAAATCGCTTTCAGCGAATTTTACTTTTTGGTCCGTAGAAACGCACTCGTCAACTGGCAGCGCAAATGGAACGAGGATGAGTTGGGTCGGTGGCTTCACTCGATTATCCCAAAGGTGAGCCTTAAACCATGGTTCAATAGATTGGACCTGAGTCGTGACTTTATTAAAACATTTTCCCGTCTCATGTCCAATCATTGTGCTTTGGACGCGTTACTCTATCGTCTGAATCTCGCTAGCAGCAATTTGTGTCGTTGTGGTCAGGGTTACCATGACATCGAGCATATTGTTTGGTCGTGTGAGGACCATCTTACCGCCAGAGCGAATTTGATTGACTCCCTTCGGGCCCGAGGTAAACCACCTTACGTTCCAGTGAGGGATGTGTTGGCTATGGTAGACCTAGATTATATGTTCGAAATATACTTTTATCTTAAATCTATCGATCTACGCATTTAACTATCCCTTTCCTCTTTCTCCTTTTCTTTTTTTTTTTGTCTATCATAGTTTTGAATAATGAACGACGAACTCAATATCTTGAATCCATAAAACGAATATATGGACAACAATGCGAAAATCCCTGTAAATTAAACTTAAGCAACTGTTGTACTAAAAATAATGGTCTCTCGGCTCCGTAAAACTAAGTGGTTTGAGCCGTTTCAAATAAACGATTTCTAAAAAAACGACGTGAGCCGTGAAGCTCAGACAGTCGTCGATCATCATCCCCAGGTACTTAATCACACGATTGAATTCGATTGCGCACGGTCCAGCTGTAATCGTCCCTGATTGTGCTGAAATCAGGTTGGTGATCAGCACCATCTCGGTCTTGTGGTGAGTCAGACGCAAGCTCTTGGAGCGCATCCAACTTTCCACCTTCTCAATCGCTACTGTAGCGAGTTGGTGGGCCTCTCCAGGTGATGAGCCCGATGCCAGGAGAACCACGTCGTCGGTGAATCTCACAAGTCTCACTCCCGTGGGGAGACGCAGTTTCAGCAGTTCGTCGAAGACAATGTTCCACAATACCGGACCAAGTATCGATCCTTGAGGAACCCCTGCCGAGGCAATCACTATTTCCAGTCCCTTGCTGGTCATATACTGTAGTTGGCGGTTACGGAAGTAACACTCCACCATCCTTCAGGTATATGCCGGAATCCTCATTTGAATGAGCGACGACGCAATCGCTGTCCAACTGACGCTGTTGAAGGCGTTCTCCACGTCAAAGGTGACCACTTAGCAAAACCGGTCTCCTCTCCTCTTCTTCAATCTGGTTTCGTCTGCCCTTTCGATACCACGTTGAATGGTATCCACCGAACTGCGACCTTTCCGAAAACCGAACTGTTTACCGGATAGGCTGTTCGCACTTTCAGTGTAGAGCTGGATCGAGCTCTGTACCACCTTCTCTAACACCTTTCCAGCAGTATCCAGGAGACATATCGGGCGATATGCTGATGGGTCACCTGATGGCTTGCCCGGTTTAGGCAGAAGCACCAATCTCTGCCACTACCACATGTCTGAGAAGACCCTCGCATCCACGTACTGTTGCAGTGATGACCGGAACATTTCAGGATGTTCCATGATCGCGGCCTTCACTGCTATATTAGGGATGCCATCCGGACCCAGAGCTTTGTTCAACTGGAGGGATTTAGCGATGTCGCGCAGTCCCTCCAGCGAAATCTGCTCCTCTTCACTCGTATCCCAGTCGTATCCCAGTCGTATAGCTTCCTGTGGCGCACCTTCGCTCCGTGTGTTGGCCATGATAATTCTCTAAGCGTCGCCCCAGCTGATTGCATTGGCGTCCTCCAGAGTTGCCTTAATCGTGTCTTTTTGCTTGCCTTGATTGCCCTGCAGATGGCAGACCTCGCCATTGCGTAGGGCACTCTTCGCTCCGCTCTCGCTGACAGGGACCTCGCTCTTTGCATATGTCATCTAGCCCGTAGGCAGCTAGTACGCAGGTCCACGATTTCCGTCGTCCACCAGTAGACGGGTTGCCGAGTGTCCTTCCGTTTGGCCCTCCTTGTCATCGCAGCGTTACATGCGCGTGCGAGTACCCTCGTCAGGTTCTCCGCGGACAGGTTTTCGAAGTTCCGCTCCCAATTTTACACTTTGACAAAGACGTTTTGGTCGAATTGTGTTGTCTTCCAGAGGCGTGCTCCGTTTATCGTACCTCTTCTACCTGCCCGCGTACTTGTGCCCACACGATAACGAATCGCAAAGTGTTCGCTATCGGTGAAATCATCGCTTACTCTCCAGTCGCTCGTCCAACTCGGACTACTGAAGGTGACGTAAGTGATGGACTCGCTCCCATTCCTGTGGTAGGTCTTTGTATCGCCTACATTCCCCAGGCCTTCGTTCAGCCTTGCCAGGCCTTCCAGTAGAATCTGGTCCCTGGGGATTGTAAGGCGACTACCCCATTCTACGGCCCACGCGTTGAAGTCCTCGCCTATCACAACGAGGCTCTTGCCCGTGAGACCTTCAATGATTTTGTCTATCATGACGCCGAACCTCTCGACCTCTCGAGACCACTCTGGGAGGGGAGGGGGGTCTTTACAGCTACAGATGAAGATTCCGTTGACCTTGGATGTCACGAAGCCTTCCTCTCCACTACCTCTTGTATGGGGTATCTTCCTGTAACCCATATCGCGGCCGGTTTGGCTTAATCAGTTACCCAATTACTGCCATCCGAGGTCCTGTCATACGGGTCTGCCACTAACGCCACGGCCAACTTTTCCTTGCCAGCCCTGTGTCCTCCACCGCAGTGGAGACATTTCGCATCTCTGGTGCCACTAGCTGCACTGCTAACACAAGCCACTCCTATCAGTGCCCCTCATACTCGACACAACGGAAACATCTAACCGAATTAATAAAAATGTTCTCAGTGTGACGTGAGCTAACTTTGACGCATTCTAAAAAAAATAGAATTTTTTGGAAGTTTTTGAGCACATCAAATCGGGATACTTAAACTATGATGAAAGAAAGCTACAAATTTTCTGGTGCTTGATTTTTCTACGATTTTTTTTTCAAAATGGTGTTTTTTTTTCCTTTGTTTGGTACCTGTTGAGTGATTTATCAGCAATGACTTGGAAATAAAAGTTTTTTAACGAAATATGTTTAATTTAACTTATCCCAAGCAGAGGAAGCTGTTCCAAAAACAGTAGCCTAATGAAAAACCCGAAATAATAAAAAAAATCCCAAAGATCGTCGTGTGCATCCCATTTGAGTAGAGAATTTGTCGACGGTAATTTGATCCCATTTTTCTCCCCTGCACCACTTAGCATCGTCGTCGTTTGGTGAGGAATGTAAATTTTTATGGCTCGCACAGATGCCTGCCGGTTGAAGACCCAAAGCGACACCTCCCTGGCAACGCGTAACCTACCATTCACCAAACACCCCCTCACACGGAATCCCGGGGCCCATTGAAGATCCTCCACGAGATCGTCTTTGTCGTTCCCTCGGTGCATTCAAGTGGCTTATCGTGTACACACGTTTTGTGTGTTTAATTTTCCAAAATTTATGGTTATTTGAATTCAAACAGCGAGGAACGACGAATGCTGTCGGCGGCATGCGGTGGATGCTGCAAGAAAATGAAAGGGAATAAGAGGAAGAAAATAAAACTAAAATTAGTCCCCAAAAAGGAGTGTGAGCTGGAATGCTCAATAGGTTCATGAATAGGGTTTTCAGAAGTGAAACCCAAAATCAGTGAGAATGATTTCAAGGATTTTTTTGTTTAGAGGATCCCACAAAGATGATCTTACAAAAAGATATTTTAAATAATATAAACAACTGTTTGAGCGATGCACTTTTGTAATTGTGCTTTATTGATTTAACGTCAGCCCATCGAATCACTTTTTGATAAATTATAAGGAAAAAACACAGAAATTTAAATAAATTAAATAACCTCAACAATTTTTTTTCAGTTTATATTATTTTCATCGCATTTTTATTTTTATCGCATTGTTTTTTTTTTAATTTGTCATTTTGTTTTTATTTAATTTTTTGTAATTTTTATAATATTTGCAGCTTTTGTTATTTTACAAATTGTTGTAATTTTTGTATGTTATAATTGTATTTTTTGTTATTTTTGAAAATATCCCAATTTTTGTAATTTTTTGTAATTTTTGTAATTTTTGTCATTTTTGTTATATTTGTAATTTTTGTAATTTTTGTAATTTTTGTAATTTTTGTAATTTTTGTAATTTTTGTAATTTTTGTAATTTTTATAATTTTTGTAATTTTTGTAATGTTTATAATTTTTGTAATTTTTGTAATTTTTGTAATTTTTGTAATTTTTGAAATTTTGGTAATTTTGGTAATTTTGGTAATTTTGGTAATTTTGGTAATTTTTGTAATTTTTGTAATTTTTGTAATTTTTGAAATTTTTGTAATTTTTGTAATTTTTGTAATTTTTGTAATTTTTGTAATTTTTGTAATTTTTGTAATTTTTGTAATTTTTGTAATTTTTGTAATTTTTGTAATTTTTGTAATTTTTGTAATTTTTGTAATTTTTGTAATTTTTGTAATTTTTGTAATTTTTGTAATTTTTGTAATTTTTATAATTTTTGTAATTTTTGTAATTTTTATTTTTTTTTTGTATTTTTTCTAATTTTTTTAAGTTTTGTTATTTTTCAATTTTTGGAATTTTTGTAATTGTTGTAATTTTTGTAATTTTTGTAATTTATGTATGTAGTTTTTGTAATTTTTTGTAATTTTTGTTATTTTTGTCAATTTAGTCAATTTTGTCATTTTTGTCAATTTTGTCATTTTTGTCATTTTTGTCATTTTTGTCATTTTTGTCATTTTTGTCATTTTTGTCATTTTTGTCATTTTTGTCATTTTTGTCATTTTTGTCATTTTTGTCATTTTTGTCATTTTTGTCATTTTTGTCATTTTTGTCATTTTTGTCATTTTTGTCATTTTTGTCATTTTTGTCATTTTTGTCATTTTTGTCATTTTTGTCATTTTTGTCATTTTTGTCATTTTTGTCATTTTTGTCATTTTTGTCATTTTTGTCATTTTTGTCATTTTTGTCATTTTTGTCATTTTTGTCATTTTTGTCATTTTTGTCATTTTTGTCATTTTTGTCATTTTTGTCATTTTTGTCATTTTTGTCATTTTTGTCATTTTTGTCATTTTTGTCATTTTTGTCATTTTTGTCATTTTTGTCATTTTTGTCATTTTTGTCATTTTTGTCATTTTTGTCATTTTTGTCATTTTTGTCATTTTTGTCATTTTTGTCATTTTTGTCATTTTTGTCATTTTTGTCATTTTTGTCATTTTTGTCATTTTTGTCATTTTTGTCATTTTTGTCATTTTTGTCATTTTTGTCATTTTTGTCATTTTTGTCATTTTTGTCATTTTTGTCATTTTTGTCATTTTTGTCATTTTTGTCATTTTTGTCATTTTTGTCATTTTTGTCATTTTTGTCATTTTTGTCATTTTTGTCATTTTTGTCATTTTTGTCATTTTTGTCATTTTTGTCATTTTTGTCATTTTTGTCATTTTTGTCATTTTTGTCATTTTTGTCATTTTTGTCATTTTTGTCATTTTTGTCATTTTTGTCATTTTTGTCATTTTTGTCATTTTTGTCATTTTTGTCATTTTTGTCATTTTTGATTTGATTTGATTTGATTTATTTATTTATTCTTGCAATTCAAGATACAATCTTATTAGACATTGCAATCGGTTTGTACTGGGTTTTTGTCATTTTTGTCATTTTTGTCAAATCCCGTACAATTAAAAAATAAGAAAACTGTATAATTACGAACTCAATTATCCCGCCCCTTCAAATAAATCCTTCTGTGAAGCATTTATTAAGCTAGTTCCAGCCAATTTACGAAAAATCCTACATATGTAGATGATTTTTGTTATTTTATTTTTAAATTTTTTAAATTTTAAATACAAGATCTCTACGTTTAATACACTATTGGATGAATTTGCTTGAAAAGAGTTTTCGATTTTCTCGATTCAATAAATCAATTTGAACCATTCCTCTGGTAACCCTACCCATCAAACAATCATTCACCCATGCCAATCGCAGCATGAGAGTATGTCACACATCGGAATCATGTTTTCTCCTAAATTCTAAAACTGGAATTAGACGGGTTGCCACCACTTCCAGTCAATGAGGCGACACACCGGAGTTGCTCGGAGACACTTGGGCCATCTCTTTTTGGTGGCTCCCAAAAAATACCCACACCTCAATGTGTTGCTTGATTCCAAGGGACCGAGCCAGATCTATCCCAATATGGTCCTAACGGGGTGCATCAGAGTTTTTTCTGCTTCAAATTGTTTTGTAAAATCATACATGAGAAAACTGTTCAAACTAGAGAGCGACCAGAAGATAGACAATCGCTGGTGATTTTTGGTGTTATTTTTTTCGACTTCTTTTGTTGGATAGCTACGAGACAACTTCTGGGAAGCTGTACGGTGAAGAAGAGTCAAAGCAAATCGTTTACTGGAAATATGAATAACCGAGGAACTCCAACTCTTATAGTTGAGGGCAGCAAAACAAACACACTATCTACTTGATTAATAACGGTCATTTGTTTTCATCTGGTGCTGCCTTTGTCGATGCTGTTTAAAATGCTTGTTTTCATTTCCTTTTTTCCTAGGGAGAGAGAATCGATTCGGAAAGTTGAAAGCACCGGCAGCAGCGTTTTTAGTGGAATAAACTTATAAGATAAGAAAACTGAAATACCCATAACAACACGCTGTTACATAAATTAAAGGAGCAAGAGATTCCATCATATTCAAAAAAAAAAATGAAAATTATTATTCAAATTGGGTTTAAAAGGAAAACGGTTCGAAAGATAAATTTTTAACACCCACATTATACATAAAATTGACATCTAGATGAACAGTTATTCAACCATACTGCTGTTGATCAATCGAGAAAAAAAAATCACACATGTGATTTTACATTGTTTTTCAGAAAAACACCTTTTCTTTTTATTAAATTTTCATTAATTTTTGTGAAATATACCAAAAGCATCATCGATATTATAGCTTTTAAAAACATCAAAGCATAACATAGAAGCTGAAATGTGTATAAACACTATAGTGTTGTCTAAAAATGAGAGTAAGTTCGAAAAGCAAAACCGTCTAGACTGTAAAGGTTTTTTGACCTGCCAAAAGTCCCCATGGAAAATTACAGCTCATTAGGATTACTCTTAGTGGTCTTGCGAAAACCCAGAAGTTTATACAGTTGACACCATTTGTTCGAGCTAAACTGCAAAATCCATTTTTTTGGCTCCAACTTAAATGTAAGACACAATGACCACACGACGTATTACAGTACACGACACTTAACATTCTTACAAACGGTAAAAAAGTATTTGAAATTACGATGTTCTCCGAGTACATTATAAAAATATTTGGAAATCGTAACTCTCTTTGGTAATTAATCAAACCGAAAAACCTGCAAAAGAAGCAACATTCTATGGAACCTTGGTAAAAACATCAAACGATTAAAAAAGAATCAATATTGTATCGAAAATCCCTCCCACGACCTTAATACATTCTTTCTGTCAGTTTCAAATGCTTCTGACGATGCTCGCTGGCAACCGTAAATGTCTTTCTAGACCCTAAAAGTGCCATTTTACGGTAATTTTCGGTACTTCATCGTGAAACTGAGAGTTTTTCTACAAGATGGATTACATGGAGTCTTCCTCTAGATATAGACCTGTGAGTTTGCCAGGCTAGTATTCATGCCTCTATAGTTCCAAAAACGAACAACAGATTTTTACAACGAAAATGGTCGATTTTAAAAATTCGTTAAGCTCAAAGCATATCGAAACTGTGAATCCATCCAGACCCAAAGTGCTGAGTTGTGCACGGCTTCAGTACTTCACGAAGGATCCGGTGATAAGTTGTTTCTGCAGTGCAACATTACATTTTTCTTTCAGTGAAAGCAAACTCACAGCCCTTCGTTCCCATCGTTGGAAGAATCGGATTAAAAAAAAATATTATCATTTAACATTTCAAAGTGTTCAAGTGCAAAACTTTTGCACAAAACCTTTTTGTTTATCAAATAAGTAACACATTCCTTGAACACCAACAGCCAAGGTATCCGAAATCACAGAAAAATTTGTAATTTCACACAATTTTGAGCGAATTTTTATCACAGAATCTGTGTCACAGAACACAGAATTTTGAAATATTCACAGATTTCACAGAATTTTTGAATTTTGAAGAGATTTTCAAAATTATTATCTTTTAAGCCAGTATAAAATATAGATTTCTTACTTTGAATAAGCAAAAAAAGATGAGATTGGTAATGTTAATTGATTTTTCCCAACTAAAATGTAAAAAAAAACGCTATCCACCAGGATTTTTTAATGAAACTAGAGGAATTAGCGTCACAGAAAACCTTTTTAAGAATTTTTGGGTAAAATCACAGAAAGTCAAAAATTTTTTTCTTAAAAACACAGAATTTTTTTCGGCAACCTTGCCAACAGCAAACAACAGCTATGAATGCTAATGAAAATGTACATGTAATGAGCAGTTTTGTTACATGTTAATACCCGATTCGTTTCTACCCATGCTCTTACATGTAATGTTACGTGAATTTTTTTAACCGTGTTGATTTTAAATTGATTACCTATTTATTTTAATGACATTAAAAAAAGGAAGTTTAATTATTTATTTTAACAAAATGAAAAAAAAAACAACTATAAATGCTCTCAACTCGGGTTGCCTGATTGATCAGTTTTATCAGGATTTGCACAGATATTCAATACAAAATTTAGAAAAGGCCCGGTTGCCTGGATTTCATTGCAAAATCCCGGATTTTGCTCAGGTTTCCAAAATATTTTTTTTACAAGTTTTTTTTTAATAACACGAAAAGTTTTTCGGAAGTCTCAGGTACGGTTTTAAAATAGCTAAACAATTAAGCTTAAAAAAATCTGTTTTAATTTTTTTTTCTTGATTTTTGTTGAATCATCCAGGGTTTTTACCAATTTTTTTGGAATATTATCCGGATTTTTGGTCGATGGTTTTGAATCAAAATGGCCGGATTTTTCAGAATTTTAGAAAAAACATTCCGTATTTTTCCGGCCCGGATATATGTTGAAAAGATTCTTTCAACCTTATTCTAGCGCCGATGTGGTCTAGTGGATAGGCTGGCGCGAGTCTGGTATTGGTACGCCAGGCGTACTGGGTTCGATTCCCGGTATCGGCAAGAAAAGCTTTTGGGTTCGAATCCCATAAGTGGGCCGACAGGTAAGATGTGTTTCATTATATGGCTGAATATATAATTGGAATGTTCAATCAGTTGCCAGCTGGCCAGGTATATACACGGATGCCGGAATACCTGTAAGTAAACTAGCCCACCTGATTGATTCGTTCTTCCAAAATATACTTACATCAACATACGCAATACATTCACCACATAACAGTTCATACGAAGCCATGGGGTCCGGGTATGTTGGCGCGCTGCATTGGAGATTTGTCGAACCTAATAATCTAAGGAATGCATGTGAACCCATACTTTGGCAGAAACTGCGGTGAATCCGTGCACCCATGGTGGATTACCAACATACAAAAGATTCTTTCAACCTTATTCTAACCCCTTTAACATGAGATAATTTTCACTTGAAAGTATTAATTTTTCTATATTTTCAGAAATTCATGTTTTGGTCTGTCAGCTCAAGATGTATTTAATATGAAAGCATTCAAATATGCAAAAGTTTGCTGACAAATAATTTTTTTTACCAAGTCTTGTATAACGATAAAGTTATCCAAAATGGCTCATATGAAGGCAGTAAGATTTAAACTTAAACATGTTTCTTATATACCACAAAGGTCATAACATTTGATTGCTAGTATTAGGATAAATATTTTGAATGCTGGAGACCTCAGCAAAGCTTGGCATTTCATTTCAAAATATTTTGAAGCAACTCATCAAGAGATTAGAAATTAGCAAAGCTGCTGTTTAATCATTTCCAAACTACTGCTCATATTGAGCCTAGAGCATCGAGGTCTTTTTTATATTTGATGAAAAAGTTCCAATCACAATTCAAATAAATTGTTCAAATAACTGAATCAAAGCAATCGAAAAATTCTCTTTAACTCAGCCGCAGTATAAAAAAAATTCAGTCAATCCCGAGCAGACTTTGATGCCTAAATCGACAGCAAACTGATACCTTATCAAGGTATCAACAGCAAACTGATAGCATCATTTGCTATTGAATTATTGATGATAGCAAAACTAGGTATCGCTAACGCCTCAATAACTCTTAATTGATAGCAAGCTGAATCCAAAATATGGTATCAACAGCAAGCTGTTAACATAATTTGGTGTAAAATTAAATCTGATAGCAAAACATGGCATATTTGAGGTATCCTTCATTTATACAGGAAAGAAACTTGTGCTAAATATAAAAACACCTTGGGCCTGGGAATATCTTTTTGAACGATATATTTGTGGTAACAGGATTTGCTGTAGTAATTATGTAATCGAATAATAGCGACGTGTAGTCAATGTGAAATATTGACATTATAATAATATTGCAATTTGAAGTTATTAAAAAAAATCTCAAGAATTAATGTTTTTCAAAAAAAATATCATAATTGTTACTTTACTTATCGCGTAACCGTATGAAACAAAACATAAACAAACAGTTTTATCATAAAATATTACAAAACCCAAACCACAAACTCCAGCAGTGGTTAAATGAAATTCTCATCTAAATGAAATAATTTTAATAAGAATTTGCTTATCCACATATAAATAAAATTTTCTCATTGCATTAAATACTACGCCAAACTTATAAAGCGGACGAAACTATAACTGACTCGAGGAAAACATGCTAAAAATTTTGGATCTACGAACCAAAAACACTTTTTGTTCCTCAAAACAATTAGAAGTGCTTAAAGTCGAATTAGTTTTTTCTGTAAATTTGAAAAATTTACCCTTTTGAGTTTTCGACACTTTTTTGGCGTGCCTTGCAATTTCATCCAATTTAAAGCCCGATTTTGTTTAGATTTTTCAATAACGTCATTTGTCATACACGAAAAAAAAAATTATGCCTTCTATATTGAAAAATCAAAGCCCCAACTAAAATACATGAACATGCAGTTTCGTCCAGTTATTTTTTAAAAGATTTAAATGTTTGAAATACAATCTAAATTATTAGCCAAAGTGCATGCGCGTCTACTCATAGTGATCGTTATTTTGTTTTTTTTATACCCATGGCAGTTTCGCCTTTTTCAAATATTACGCTAGATTTATAGTCTCTTTTAATCATTCGACATATAGAATTCATCTCTGGACTTCGACACCTCGACCACCGACACCAACCTGTATACATATCTCAGGTGGCAATGGAAATCCCGTGCTAAGTGTTAGTAAGGATACATAAACATCCTGGCAAGTGACGTAGGCTTTGTTTACCATTTTACTCTTTGAATAACAAGTTCTGTAATAGTGTGCGTGTTCGTTCATCACCTTCTTTGTACCACATTGCACCAACACCACCGACACACATTACGAAAATAAAATCTAGCATACTGGCAACTGGCAATCAATGAGGTACACATTGACTGGCAACCACATTTTTCAAACGTCAGATGAAACCAAAACAAATGCGAAAAAAAAATCATCAACCGGATCGGATCGATTGTTGGTTCCCCAAAACACATCTGGCCAATAGGTTCTGCGCTAAATTGTTGACGAGTGTGTGCCAAGGAAGGAGCATCTAGTGTCTGCTGGTGGTGTTCTTCTTGTTTGAAAAGGACCGTGAACTTTCCACTTCGTTTCAACAAGTTATAAGGTTTGCTGTAAGGTTTGTTTTGTTTTGATTTTTTTTTTCAGGTCTTTTCTATCGATTGTCCGGAATCTAATAGCGCGATAACCATTCTCTGCGAATCTTGTGGCTGGGTGAAAGAATACTGTTTTGCTGTTCCTTGCGAAACTTGGTCGAAACGGAAACAATTGAATGCACTTTGTGCTTATGTATCCTAGCAGGTAAGGATCTATTAACAATTAATAATATGTTTCTTGGTTTCAGAAGCTCACACATCGACGATGATGGACCCTCTCCAATCAACAGCTTCTGAATGGATTATAGAGGCTTCGAAACCGTAATGCCTCTAGAAAAATGTTGGCCTCGCTCCCAAAGGCATACGGCGCTTCGGCTCCCCAATTCCGCCTGACTTCCTCTTCCTGCTTCCGGTCGAAGGGTGCTCAAAAAGGCTGCATACGTAAACAACTGCTAGGAAAATCGTGAGTAAGCTTTTTTTTGTTATTTATCTATCTTTAGAATTGATTCAGATCTAAAAATAAGGAATTAATGCGTTAAAGTTAATAAATTACAAATTACAAATTATAAAACTAACAACTGGTAAATAATGCGTGCATCGAAAAAGGAAAACTTAAATCAAAATCTTATCAACCACTTTAATCAGCAATTCAAGTTCAAATGATCGAGAAATAGTTATTTGCCTCTTATTTTAACCTATTCAAGACGCGTAATTTCGAATGCCTAGCCGAGGATTTGCGACATTCATGAAAAAAAAAAACGATTTTCATTTTTTTATCATACGAATATGAAATTATTGCGTGTTTGATCAATAGTTGATGAAAAGACCTAGAAAATTCCGAAAATATCGGCGAGGCGTTTTTGCATCTCACGATGTGCAATCCGTCTCAAGCAGGTTAATAAAAACAGTGTCTAGATCAAGGCGTTTAATGTTGACAGTGTTCAAAGGAATTTGGGCGTTTTCTACGATCATATTCAATCTGAATTCTATTATAAAAATATTTGTTTGAAAATTACGATGCCAATATATAGGAGATTTGAACTTCGATCATAAGCATCGATGAGTAAGTTGTCATTTATAAAATCGTTGTATACCTAAATTATTTTAGACATATGTAGGGGGAACTTGTCTACTACCGGACACTAAAGGTTTTTTTTAGCCATAACTTTAAAAACATAGTTTTATTAATATTGGTTTCTCTACTGATTTCAAGAGTATGAATTTGATGATCACTTACCCAAGTAACAATTTAAGTTTTATTCCAACCTTAACAGTTCGCTTAAGACTATTTCCTAAAGCTACTTTATAAGCCAAAGCGCATTCTACGCTATTAGCACAACTACTTTAAAGTTAACATATGGCCAAAAGGGACCATTTTGTTAACGTTTTTAAAGCTAATTCTATACGCTATAATAAAACATCCAACAGAATAGTTTTATTCGACCTTATAGACATAGCTTTAAGAAACCTTTTTGAGCCCTCTTCAGACTATCCACAGCTCTTTTAAAACTACGTCGTGGAATCTGATAGGAATTTTACTGTGGGACCTGTGAAATCTGATAGGAATTTTACTGTGGCAGCTGTGGAATCTAATAGAAATTTTACTGTGGAAGCTTTCTGTTACGTTTTTTCTCGTTTTATCACTTACTCTCCCAAGCATTTGATGATAGGTAAAGATTCCATTTAAAATATTTTAAAAATATTCTCATTCTCATTTTCAATATATCTAAGCAAGAAACTTCCTGCAACCTCAGATTTCTGGTGAAGTATATACGAAATAGCATCAAAACATAAGCGCGCCTCAGAGAAAATCAAGGTTGACCATATTTTAAGCATTTTTTAAATGAAAAAATTTTTATTAAAAGAAAATATAAATTGGTTCAAATGATGCAATTTTTGTATTACATTGAAATTCATCACCTATACAACAAATAGTACCGTCAACATTGTCAAATTGATGAAAATGTCTAGTTTTTAGTATTAAAGTATTATTTACAGCAACATGGCGTCAGTAATTTCGATTCAATTTCACAATCAACATGGCGCTCAGTAAATTAATATTGAAAATCTTAAGACAGTTGTAAAACAGTGTTAAGATAGTTTTATGACGGTTAGAAAAATGTGGTAATAAAACAATTTCAATAAACAGTTTTTAAATGGTTTTAAGAGACCTTGAATCACAGCTTCGTTTGACGTTTCTCTAAATGGAATACACGCTCATGATGGATTTATCCATTTTTGAGAAAGAGAAGTTTTTCGCAATAAATGAAAACATTTCGATTTGTTGCTTGGCAAAAGGCATTCATGCAACTTTTTGTTTTGTTTCCTTTTGACTATGAGGATGGTCAATCATCTTTAAATAACAAATAGGTATTGCTATCAAATAATCTCAAACTATTTTGGAATAGAACATTTTCTGTCATCAAACCCTGGAATCAAAGCTAAATAATAACCCGCATAAATAAGGATTATAACCAAATGATTTTTGAAGCGTAATAAAACGTTTAGCAAACGATTATTGAAATTCTAAAAACATTGCCTGAATCGTGAATTCCGAAATGATTGAATTTTGAATTTGTAGTTAGGTTATGTAAAACAGTTAAAAACTGTTAAAACAGTTGTATGGGAAAACAATTGGAAGCGATAAAACGATTCTTTAAAACGTCCTTCGGATGTTTTGCTTACTATTACCAGAACTGCCTTACGCTTTAAATAAATCGTTATTTTCAATGATCGGCCAATGCTAGTGGTCTTCATTCTGAATACATCATCTGAAACTTGTTGAGGCTGATTTAGAATGAGCATTTTCGCTTGTGATGAAACTCAATTTCTCCGTCTTTGCAGAGTTGAAGCCGGTTTCTGCAGTCTTCCAGAAATTTTCAAGGACGGTTTATCTGAAAATAATTTTGTTAGTTCTGGATTGGATGACGTAAATAAAGATCAACTTCGCATTGAGAGACAGAGATGGATAAATAAAACAAGTAGTTTAATAGGCGTACTTGTAAATGAATTTTCTAATACATTTATTCTTATCGAATCACAAAAACCGTTTATTCACAGTGGGCTTTTATTCGAACCCTGAGAATTGAGCGAATAATGATGTGGACTGATTTACGGTTGTTTTGAAATTTGAATGCGGATACAACAAAGTTGTTTTTATTTTTGAGAAGAATTGAGCTGTGTTAATTTATATCATTTTGATAGAACGTTTTTCTCAATTTTGAGTGATAATCCTTTCAAAACAGGTTATGCTATCTCAAAAAGAGGTAAAAAAATTTAAGCGTGTATAAGTTCTTCTCGATTGTCAAATCATCTGTCACTTAGTTTTATCATGCCTACATCCAATGTTCCAATAAATCAGTTTTTCAACTTGGCTTGAACGCTAGTTTTAAAAGCGCATTGAGCGCATTATTAAAACCTTTACCAAAGCTCTAATAAAAACAGGAAAGAATGTGTTTTATTGAATCTTTAGCAATACTTTTGCAACTTTTTTACAACACTCTTAAGATAGTGTTTTATTCAAGTTTTAGCAAAACTTTCAGGGCTCTTTTAAAACACACGATAAATGAAGCATTTCCTATGTTACAATAAAACCGTTTTAAAAATGGGATGCCATCGAAAAGTCTTCATAAAACAATATTAAAACTCAAAAAAGCCAATTGGCTTGATCTCTGTTACTTGGGTTAACTATATTAGAAAAAAAAATCAGAACACATTTATGTGCTTGTTTTCGTATTTTCTTCATTTGGAACGGCTCATACCGTGAGGTTTTAAGGAGCCAAACTCATTTTGAATGTTTTCAATTGTTTACTTAGGGATGGATCATCATTTTTATTAAAGTTAACAGGAAATAGGGAAATATGAAAATGAAAAGAATTATACATGAAGATGTCTATTGCAGCTAGTATATCTCTTACTGTGGTGCAAGAAACATTCATGTGGTAAGATAATTTTTTTTGTACGGGGTTTTCATCCTCTGAGATGATTCATTTTATGTAAGTCACTCATTTCCATAAGTGTTGGCTATGAACACTACGGCTTACTTTACCAAAGCAATTGAAATTATGTCTGTACACTTTATTGGAATAGTGTTATACGGACATGTTTAAAACGCCTGAATGTATACTTCAAAAGCGATACCGAACAGAATCGTAGAACACTATCGGCTTTGAACATGCAACTCATTGAGATTGATAAAATGGAAAATTATGTAACCCATTCGAAACTTAAAAATTATAGCAAACATTGCTATCACGCATTGAAAGTTAAATTTACTGCCGTTTTGCTCGATATAGGGCGGTCGGCAAAAATGGGTGCAGCAATGTTTATACTTGGATAGCTAAGTGATGTCACATAATGCTTTAACGGCAACCCCAATAATGCTCCTCGTTTTGAAAGTTTTGATACCATATCAATACCAAATTTTGCTCTCATAGATGCTTCTCATTGACATCATTTTGCTTTCCAAGCTCTCAAAAAACGAGGTGTAGTTAAGGTCTCAGTTTTAGCAAAATTAGGCATCACTTTGCTAACCAAGTATGAAAATTTGTGCTCTCATTTTTGCTGTGTACCACCTTATGTCAAGCAAAATGAGAGCACATTTGGCTCTCAGGGCGTGATAGCAAAATTTGCTATAATTTTGCCATAAAAGTCTGCTCGGGATGGTTATTCGATAGCAACTTATTATATTCTTCAAAGTGCGTTTTCGGTTTATCGCTGAAGATGAGAGTAAGAAGCGATCGACAAACCGGGTACTGAAATTTTTTTAAACCGTGGTTGAAATAAACGGAATTAGAAAGATTAACCGATAGTATAGAAACTACAAACCACTGATTGCATTTTAGAGGGATTTCTATTTTAATTTCTTCATTATATTTGGTTGATAAATGATTTTCACATGTTATCGATTTCAGCCGGTTGCCAAAGCTGGGATTCCAGGCATTATCGTTGGAATGTTTATTCGTTGGTTTTATTTTTTTTTTCAAATGCAACACATCTGTTTCTTTACTTTATTATTTGTTGGAAGAATAAAGAATTGTTTTTATCAATAATATTAAATCTAAAATTAGAACTCCAAATTTCTAAATAATCAAGATTCCCGTCGAACTACGCAGATTTTGATAATTTATATTTTAACTTGCCGATGCCTAGTGAATTTAAAATAATTCTCAGGTAAGCAAATGGAGTTGTTCGGGCTCGGCCGATGGGGGGGTTCGGAATTCGAGGGTTTTCTTCTCGTCTCTAAGGCGACGGCATCCACCAGCAGCAGGAAGGTACGGTGAGTCGCCTATTCTTTCACACAACAGCTGATCACCCGCTCGGGGGGGAATTTAGTTTGCACTTCGCGGGTTCTTTTTGCGAAATAGCACCACACACTATGCACACGATAGTTGTTGCCACCAAATTTAACTCGATTTCGGATTCAGATTATGAAAGTCGCTTTATTGGACTTAACTAGTTTATTAGCAACGAAGTGAAAATCCGTGCGATTCGTTTTACGTTACTTTCTATTCTACTTTCTAAAATGGCTTACAAACTATTGTGCGAACTCTCTCCGCGATGTTCGCTATGTTGCGAGAGAGAGTTGATCTTATGCTAAGGTACGATCACAAATAATGGTGTTTACGAGCAAATGGATTAAAGTGTCAAGTGAACATAGATTAAGACACATATTAAAAAACAAGAACATTATTCATGACCGGTGCAGTACCGATCATTCCGGCCACCTTGAAACTACAGTTTCAACACTCCCTGCTCCCGAGGAATTTCTACATGCTTCTTCGACTGGATTCAAGGACACAGCTGGTTTGTCGCACATCGAGGAACCTTCTTCGTCTCAGCGTCGGAACTGGTGCAGAAGCTGTGAACGATAATGGGACCCGGTAGATCGAACGGAGTATGATAAAGTTATAGGAACGCTAATCACCTGTTAGCGCTCCTTCAGCGCGTTGAGACACGTTCGGCGTGCTCTACCGATCTTTGCAGAATCTGCTAACGCCGTAGATAGAGTTGACCATGCTCGAAGTGGGCGTGGGGAATTGGCTATGATGCACAATGGGCGATCTAGAATCGAGAAAAGACCCGGTAGATCGAACGGCGAAGGATAATATTATAGGAACGCTAATCACCTGTTAGCGCTCCGTAAGCGCGTTGAGCAACGTTCGGCGTGCTCTACCGATCTTGGACGATTCTGCGTTGTGGTGGCTTGGTACATTTTGACGAATACTCGATGAAAATGTTGGATAGTTGTAGGAGAGGATCTATTAGCGCTCGACATGCGCAGTGAGTTACATTCGGCGTGCTCTGCCGGTCTTTGTAGAAGGATCTCGATGATGGCGGGGTACAAAAGGACGTCTAAGGAACTGTAAGCAACAAAGACCCGGTAGATCGAACGATATGGATGGAATGATACGAACGCTAATCACCTGTTAGCGCTCCAATAGCGCGTTGAGCACGTTCGGCGTGCTCTACCGGTCTTTGTAGCTTTCTAGTTGTCGGGGTTGTCGCGTTGACCTGTTGACTGCTGGCGGTGAGTTAGATGACAATCTCGCTTGGCTGGCTTAATGACTCCATCTCGACCTGGATGAAGCCGCGAGGCGACGGAATAAGGCCAGCTTTCCAAGGATGAGGATTGCCATGCATGGTCGTAATACCAACCAGGGTTTTCGGGGAAGTTGGAGGAATGTAGATTCCTGGACAGTTCACTAGCTGTGATGTGCACTTCCGGTACGCGTCTCCTACTGAGCCCATCAGTATCCTCCTGGATAGCAGTTAAACGATTAGCAGCAACAGTTCTCCAACGATGTGGTGGCGGCTTTAACCATTGACGGAACGATACCTCTGGCAGAACAGGTGCGAATAACTCCAGACAGGTAACAGACGGCTGCTTGACCAAAGGGACAACGTAGCAACAGGATCCACAGGCAGCGTCTTCTCCTTCGTCGTTGACCTTAGCGGCGCTTGAAGGAGTGTTAGACAGCCGACTTTGTTGAGCGACGGGCCCGACGAGCAGCGTATCGTTGAGCGCGTACCCTGAATTGGGCTCACAGGATGCGTCGAATACCACGCGTTCATTGGTGGTTTTGCTGGCTTCCTTGAGCACCGGGTGATGTGGCCGATAGCAGTGTGGATTGTCGTCAACAGGATCGATGTCGTGCTTTTTTCCGGGTTGAGCGTGACTTCCAGGGATTTTGTGGTGTGCATTTCTGGTGGAGTTTCGTTGTGTGGCCTTCGTGTTCGAATCTCCAAGGGTGGTTTTGGGATTATTGGACCGGGAATGGCGGGCGATGCATCCTTTTTTGTGGATTTGAGTGGTGGAGGGTTCAACGTCCATCCTTTGGCTCCCATCGGTGGTGTCCATTGGCCGGAACTCCCCAGGGATCGTTTCTCGGGTTTGATCAACGGTGGAGAGGAAGCACGCTCGTGGTGCGGTGGTGGAGCTGGAATCCACTTTGCCAGAAACTGTCCAGCCAAAGAGGGTGTCCACCAAAAACGGGAGACCGTTACCAAGGGAGTGGCGTACGCCTGTGTGAAACTCATGGTAACATTCTCCACCGATGATCATGTCGATTGTTGCTGGAACGTTATACTGAGGATCCGCCAATGGAACCTCTGGTATTCTCCAGGCAGTTGTATCAATCAGGGATGTGGGAAGATATGATGTTGGTTTCTTCATGACGAGGAAATCGAGTGTGGTGGAGAAGTCGCTGTTCTTGGATATGATCTTGGCAGCTAACTTGTGCTTGATACGCTTGACTGACTCTCCAATTCCGGCAACTGCGATGTCCACGGGGCTTTGACGGGTGGCGAGCTCGATCGCCAGCTTCCTGGTTATGAAATTTGACATCGCTGCAGAATCTAGTAGAGCTCGTGCTTGGATCTTTCTGCCGTATCGGTCGACTACTAACAGCGAGACTGTCTCCAAAAGAACGGTTGAATTAGAATTCACGGAAAGATTTACTGTTGGTGGGCTAAGCGATCTATTGGGGCCTGAATTCGCTTGTGTGGCTTGTGATCTCTCGGATGAGGACTCGTTCGGTGGTGCTGCTTGGTCGTGCAACATAGTATGGTGCTTCGCTTGGCAAATCCTACACAGGAATTTTGATTTACAGGATCTTGCCTGGTGGTTCGCGCGGAAGCAATTCCAGCAAAGGCTGTGCTGTGTCACAAGCTCTCGCCGTTGGGAGCTTGACAAGTGCTGAAATGCTGGACATTGGTGCAATGGATGTTGTCTCAGGCAACAGTGGCATGGCGAAGTGATGGATTGAGTTTCGGAAGTAGCTGTGTTCACGACAGATCGGATGGGAACTGGTTTCTTCGGGATTTGTCCGGCCACCTTGGAAACGGAGGGCACTGAGGAACGATGTTGGAGATCGCTGTCCACGGATTTCAACATCCGGACCTGGTGGATGAGAAACTCGATGAGCTCTTCGTATTTCACTTCGTCCTTCTGTCGAGTATCTTGCTCCCATGCACGAATCGTCGCCGAATCCAACTTATTCGTCAGGATGAAGATGAGCGGAGTGTCCCAATGATCTATCGGTTCACCTAACTTCCCCAGTGCCTTGACGTGTCGCTGGAAATCATCAACCAGTGTGTTGAGGTCTTGTGCGGACTCATGCTGTATCGGTGGAAGGTTGTACAGGTACCTTTCTGAGGAATCGCTTGTTGTCGTAGCGCTTTTTCAATGCGTCCCACGTCGACGCATAGTTATCGGCTTGGATATCCACAGACTCGAACGGTTTTCTGGCCTCTCCTTCCAGTGACTGCAACAGATACTGCAGCTTGTTGACGATTGGTATGTCTTCGTTGCAGTGGATCATCGAAATGAAATTGTCGCGAAATGATATCCATCGCGATTCATCCCCGCTAAACTTCGGTAGATCGATTTTCGGCAACCGATGATGGAAACTGGAAGACATGCTATGAGAAGTCGATGTGTGCATGATCGTCGAACTCAGAAGATGCTCCCTGCTTTCCAGTTTAGACAGCAAAAAACCTTTCGCTCTGCAAAATCGATCCTCAAAATCAGCCCGGAACTCAAGATGACCTTCAAACTTATCCTCGTGATCACCCAGCTCGATGTCGTTCTGCACGTTCAAGAACAACTCGTTACATTTGTTTAGAGCCTCCAAACGTACCGAAACCTGGCAACAATCCCGTTCATAGGTGTAGTCCGCGATGAACTTCTCCACCACATCTCGCTCAGCACACGCTCGTCGTCTCGTCAGAAGGTCCGCTGTAAGTTTTTTCTCCGCCTTGCTAGTCATCACTCAACACCACTCAAATCACACTTGTTGACACCAAAAACGATCGGAAACACCACCAACTATTAACTTTCGGTTGATTTTTTATAAATAAATACTTTCAATTTATTTTTATTTCGTATGAGTTGCTATTGGTTTGACCGGTACTGTTGTCAGCAACTTGTATTAATGCCACCCAGTAATGTTACAATTGCCACAAAACTAACAGCTTACGCGATTTTGAATTTTTCCAAAAATCCAATTTTGGAAGTGTTGCTATATTTTTGCACGATACTGTAGTCTAGCAACTTTCCCCAACGCGTCTCAGCAATGTTTCAGTGTCTCAGTGACCACTGGAAAAGAATTCCAATTTTTCCAAAAAACTTTCAAATTTGTAAGTGTCGATGTGTTTTTGAACGACACTGTAGAATGCACCACCCTTGATGCACTTGCAATGCGCCGTAGAACTGACTTTTAGTCACAAAATGCAATTTCGTAAAAAAAGTTATTTAATTTTTACTTGTTGCAAAACTTTTGCGCTGTACTGTGTTGCAAAATGTTTGTACTACGGTGTAACTTGTCGTTTGTTTTGACTCCAATGTGAACTATTTACACCAAAGTTATTTTTAATTGCTTGTATTTCAATTGCAAAAGTAGTGCAATTATTCATTGGCGCAGTGATTAATTGGCCAGAATTCGATATCCAAAGTGAATTGTATCACAAAATGGCCTACCTTATCGTGGATTGACTACAAACCACAGCTGCTACTGCGCTCGGAAGATGGCGAATGCTGATTCCTCTGCTGGTTCCTGATGAGATGATGTCCTCGAATCCGGCTCGAAGGACCAAATGTTCGGGCTCGGCCGATGGGGGGGTTCGGAATTCGAGGGTTTTCTTCCCGTCTCTAAGGAGACGGCATCCACCAGCAGCAGGAAGGTACGGTGAGTCGCCTATTCTTTCACACAACAGCTGATCACCCGCTCGGGGGGGAATTTAGTTTGCACTTCGCGGGTTCTTTTTGCGAAATAGCACCACACACTATGCACACGATAGTTGTTGCCACCAAATTTAACTCGATTTCGGATTCAGATTATGAAAGTCGCTTTATTGGACTTAACTAGTTTATTAGGAACGAAGTGAAAATCCGTGCGATTCGTTTTACGTTACTTTCTATTCTACTTTCTAAAATGGCTTACAAACTATTGTGCGAACTCTCTCCGCGATGTTCGCTATGTTGCGAGAGAGAGTTGATCTTATGCTAAGGTACGATCACAAATAATGGTGTTTACGAGCAAATGGATTAAAGTGTTAAGTGAACATAGATTAAGACACATATTAAAAAACAAGAACATTATTCATGACCGGTGCAGTACCGATCAGGAGTCATTGTGTTTCTTTAAAGATTTTTTAGATTTGAAATTTCGATACTCACAATTCTATGTCAATGATGGAAATCTAAACATTTTGCATCCAAGTTTTGAACAGCTTAAAAATTCATAACTGTGTTAATACAATTTTTTAAACTGCATATCTTCAATCTCCCGAAAACAATGTGAGACTTATAACATCAGAAAAGCTTTCTTACCCCAAGTGTGTTAAATATGAACCAAACAGAATTTTTGTTGTTTATCCAGTAACATAAACGAAACATTAGTTTGCAAACTACGACAAGAAAATAGTCAAGAAAAAAACTTATTCACTTGATACAGAAATATGATAAATGAATTCCAACAAATCCTGATAAAGCTCAAGTTGTAAATATAAATATGTTCTTTGGATGTTTTCGAATGATTAAACTGATATTTATCAATTGACATGTATAAACTGGCAGTGTTTTAAATAGTTGTGTTGTGATAAATTCAGTTGCTTCTGAAATGAAACATTTGTTTTCGATCTAACTGTTATTTTTTAAGAAATTTCGAAATAATATTTTTTAATCCTTCGATGCCTTTGTTCTAGCATCTTTTTCTCGTGAAAGAAGTTTTTCTGATTGTGACTCTCAAGATGAGAAAATGTCAACATTCAAGGCAGTTATTGCTTGTGATGCTTACGATGAGATTTATTAACATCACAGTGAAAATCAAAGAGAGAACATCTTATTCATAAAAATCTCAATTTCATCAGATTTTTCAATCTTGAGTAGCACAAATAAATTTTCATCCTACTGGAACCAAAAATTAATCGATTTTTTTAAACATTTTATTTCTCTGTTTGTTTATCTGTCTTCCTCATCGTTAATTTTCCCAAAGATTCGAATTTTTGGACCGGTATTTTATAAATATGAAGAAAAACAAAATTTATACATGAATAATATTTAAATAGCATACATGTAATACGATTCTTTAAGACGAGAATGCTTCTCGTGTTGTGAAGCTGCAGCCATCGCACACAGAAGTACGTAGAAGAAAAAGTTGGCCAAAAATATTTTTTTAAAAGTTTGAAGTCGATTAAAGCTTTCATTTTGACTCAGATTATCTTATATATTTTTTAACGATTTCGTATTTTTTCTTAATTTTCTTTTAGATATTTACTAACAGATTAAAGAAATTACGAAAGTAAAAAACAAAACTAGTTTGTTTTTATTTGATTTTTGAATTGAAGTAATAATTGAAAATGTTCATAAAAGAATACGAATTTCACTAAGCTTTAAATTTAAATAAACGAAGCCCTTTATGACTTTTTGAGAAAAAAAAACTTTATATATTTTTAAACTTTAAACTAAAAAATATCAAAATTGTGTGAGTTTGCACGATTTTTTTCTGTTGTACATGATTTTGAAGTTTTCAATTTTTGAATAATATCAAACATTTTGCCGGGACATTGCTGGGAACATAAACAAAAACACTTATTTGTAAATAACCAACGTTTAAAACGAAAAATAAATAAAATAATTTTCAAAGCACTGTAAAGTGTATCTTCAATCATACATTTTTATCCCTTTTTTATAAATTTATTTAACATCCATCCAATTGTCCATTTCAAACTTTTACTTTTAGTCACTTAAGAAAGTTTTGTTCATAAATTTGACTTAGTCGTTGACCATTTGTGGAAAAATTCTATCTCACAAAAAACTATGTTTAGACAGCTGCTACAGCTTATACAAAAATCAGGTCATGGTTCTCAATTCATTCAAAAATCAAATGATTTGATTTGAAATTATATAAAAGTAATGAAATTTAAACTTTGAGTTTTGGTCAGGTTTTCGGGTGAAATACTCCAGTGCGCATCGGTTCCGGTTCCAGTCAACATTTCTGGCATTGCTATCACCAGTGTCCGGCACAAAAGCGCTAATCCACTATTCGCTAGTTAGTCCGCTAACTTTTTGTTAGCGGTTCAATTTTGCCACTAATTTCGGATTGATTAAGCGAATTAAAAAGTACCGCTATTTTTTGGTTCCGCTAATTGAAGATCGCTAACTTCCATACATTTGTATCAATCTCTCGATTTCTTAGTGATATAATAAACTTTTTTTCATTAATCAAGTCAAAGTGACATTGTGCATCATTCTGATTGCTTAATTGGATTCATTGGAGGAATGCGTACTAGAATTAGAGAAAAGATGTATTAAGTGTCATTTTTCTCTCTTTAAGCACTTTTTAGCAACTTTTTCAGAAGAAGATAATGATAAAAGGTGTTAACAAAACTATTTTCAACATCTTTTCATCAGCATTTGTTTCCAAGTGGTTGAGCTATTTACTTTTCACAATACAGTTTTCTAGAGATTTTACAGATTTGTTCATATGAAAATAAAATAAAATCACTATTGTAGTCTTCGTTTTAAGTTCAATTAGAAATTTTATAAACGTTTGACATTGCTCCGGAAAATTTGAAAAAGGGCAAAACAGGTTAGAGATTTTAAATAAGGGTATTTATTTAAAACAATGCCAAAACAAAAAAAAATAATTGCACATAAGATTATTTGCAACAAAATTGCATACTATCTACTTTGCACAAAACCAATAAATCGAGTA
Organism: Uranotaenia lowii; assembly: GCF_029784155.1. Taxonomy (NCBI): domain Eukaryota; kingdom Metazoa; phylum Arthropoda; class Insecta; order Diptera; family Culicidae; genus Uranotaenia; species Uranotaenia lowii. The sequence goes on along the minus strand of NC_073692.1, from coordinate 327,992,684 downwards.
AATTTTTAACCAAAATTTTAATAAAAAAAAGAGTTATAGCTCCCATTTTCCACATTCTGTTCTTTTGCTCTTTCTTTAATTGTTCGAAAACCGTTTGTTTTAATTTATAGAACACAGAGACTCGTTAAAACTCCTATCTTTGGCAGTTTTGGTTTTGCTCATATAATTTTATGAAAATAAGATCAATTTATCTACTTTTTAAATAAAAACTTGAAACTTCATTAATTCCTCCTTGGGGAGTTTGAAAAATCAAAAGGGGGAAATGACTAAAGAAAAATTTAATATTTGTTCAGGCCTTAATATTGGTAAACAGTTAGCGATTAGTGATTAGCGCTTTAAACTTAAAGCGATAACTTTTTTGGCACATTTAGCGTATTTAATTAGCGATCGCTAACTTTGTATGAGTTTGCGATTTAATTAGCGGTGCTAATTTTTCAGTTAGCGATGCCGAACACTGGCTATCACTTGCATGCCGCTGTTCTTGGCCCCGCTCCTTCTTCCTTATTCGCGGTTCTTATATGTGGACCTGAATTTGAAAAAATAGATCAATTACAGCCTCAAATTTAATAATCATATTGTACTGAAACTTACTATTTTTTCTCGTAGTTTCACTCACGGCCCAGATCAGAATCCCGGTAAAGATGCACCTCATAGGTATCTTGTAGGACCCTGAATCATTTGCTTTGTCTTCCTGCTATTCCCTGGAGACTGACCGGTCACGAAGGCTGTCTCAAATACTAATAATTTTCAACTTCAATTCTACTTCTAGGCCTTCATTTTTAAAGCAAATGTCATCAAAATCAAAGAACGTAATAATTGATTCATGGCATGAGTAATTTTCTTTTGATTTGAAGTACCGTAAACTGGGGGAACATAGATCACTTTTTTTATTCATTTTCTAATCTTGTGGAAGGGGTTGCTAATTGTAACACTAAAAAATAAAAAATACTGACTGAGGTAAGGAGTATTCAGCATGATCATTGATTGCAGAATATTCAAACGATATGAGTGGCTATAATTAAATGTTTTTTACAAAACCAGATTTCTTGTTTGTTGGCTAAGGATTTTACGTATATCAACATCTTCAAAATTATTGTTTTGATGCCAATTAGCACAGAAGACCTAAAACATCAATGACAGTAATTTTTTGTTTGAACTCAATTGAATTTTCTAACATTTTCATTCAAAAACCAAAATTCTCAAAACATGGACAATGATGCTGCATACATTTAGGGGCAAAAATTTTATGCATTTCTCGATATTTTTTGGCCTCAATAACATGTTAAATTTAACTATCAGGCAATTCCCTAGGTTCTCCCACTGTTACTTCGTCTTTTTTTTATAGAAACTTCACCATTTGATAGGGCTTTTAGCCATTTGATCTTTACAGATTTTCTCATAGAAATTGTATGTTTTTTTTTTCAAATATCCAAAAGTTTTCAAATAATAACTATAAAACTATAGCTAAAAAAGGGAAAAAATAAAACTTTCATTTAAATTAACCCATTTATTTCTTGATGCTATCATTTTATCAGGAGAGGTGATTGTTTGTGAAACTTTAAAAAACTGATAATTTATAACTTTGAAATTACATTTTAAGTAATGTAAGAAAATCTCCAACTACAAACCAAATTGAGCCTATTTGAAACTCAATTTATAGGCTTTCAAACGTATAAAACAGTTTTCAGATATTTTAACTGCCGATTGAGTTGATGCTGATTATCTGCGAAAATTTCATGTTGATCAAAGTTACCCCGGTGATCAATGTTCCCCCAGTTTACGGTACCATACATTAATTAATTCGATTTGTTTAAAAAGTGACGTATGGTAAATTTCTTTTCTTCCGATCAAAAAAGTTTTAAAATCTATTAAATAAAATTTATATTCAAAGATCTCTAGAAACTTGTTTCAAAGGAGTAGTGTTTTTTTTTTGTTTCCATGGTACAAGTTTTCTCTGCGTGTGGTTTCTCCGTTTTAAGGCATTGCTTCCAAGCACCCATATTTAAAACATAAAAAAGCCTTTTTCAGGGATTTTACAGTGCAAAGTGTAAGATATTATTTCCAAATTTTCACAAATGTTATTTGCGTTTAGTAAAAAATGTATTTGAAACGGCTAGCATACATTTCACTGCTTCGATTTAAGTCGTTTTACAATTTTTATCGCATTCGCGACTTTATATCAGCGTTGCAGTTCGCGAACAGACCATTTCCTTTTAAAAACTGTTTAGAACATTTAGTTTTTACCTTCTTAGTTTTCTGGAAAATTCGAAGAAATCATATATGCATGTATATCAATAACTTCTAGCTGTCAATGAAAAGTATGGCTTTCACAAATATTTGTGTTCAAAATAATTAAAATAACAGAGTTTTGCAGATTTTCAAAACATGGCTCGCTTTTTTGTAAAAAAATGAACATATTCCAATCAGAGCATCAATATCAAAAGTTCTATATTTTTCATCCCTGTTGACTGTTAGAGATTTTTTTTACTGAACCAACACTCCCACGAAATAATAAAATTTGCTAGCAAAAAAAAAACTTGAAGAGTACAGAGGAATCATTCAAATTGACACGATCCACCAGACATAGGCTACGGCACAAAGCATTCGTGTTCTTCTTTCAGCTGGATTGATGAAGTTGTTGAAATGTATGAGTTTACTCATCTTCATCATCATCTTTCGGTTTCGGTGTTGATGGCGTTTTCCTTCGCCCCGGATCGCTGATGCGAATTCCAAATGATTTCTCGTACAACTGCCGCCGGCCGCAGATTGACTATGGCCCACATCATTGGCAGCATTCGAATGAACGAGTGGGTGTGGGATCGAGGAGGAGCCAGTATGGAAAACAAATCTACATCAATTATTCATAACTAAGACATTACACCATGAATTATTAATTGGAGTTTGTATTTTCTAGCAATTTCATTTGTTTGTTCGAATGGTCTTGGTGGGTGAGTTGCCGGGCTATTTTCAGAGACGGTGTGGAGGAAAAGGCGTTGATGCTTGTTCAACATCGGACCGTCTTAGACCGTTTCTACAACTACTGGCAGGCAACTTCCACAACTAGAACTTGATGATGGTTTTGCCTTACGATTCGAATCAAGACGGCAATCAGAAACTCCCTCTTATGGTTTAGCAAGCAGTCATCTTCCTGTTTTGGTGGGGCGTCCGTCGTTGAGAGAGTGCAGATATGGGATGTATGGGAATGCTGCCGGGCTGAATAATTGATATCAATGCGTGAATTAATAATTACTGCTCGATGGTTGTTGGTTGGCTGGTTTGTTGGCTTGTTGTAATCTCTTACAGCACGTTTTACACCAGAATACATATGCAACGCAAACTAAACTTACTTGGCAAACTCGACCTTTCGGGGGAAAGTTGATTGAACCCTCGAGGAAGCGTCTGTCGATGGTTGGTTGCGGTCAAGTCAAAGTTCTGAAGGTGGGCGTAATTGAGAATAATTTGATAAAGCTCTTAGTCGGAAAAGCTAGAATTTTAAAGTAGTTGGAATATTTTTACAAAGTTTCTGATGATCAACTAAAGAACTCGCATAAAATTAAAAACGATGAGATAGTTATGTTTCATAAAACCAAACTTTTCAAGTAGGATATCTTTCGTTATTGACTCTTTATTAAAATTTAAATCTACCGATAAAACCGATTAAATTGCTGCTGTTCGTTAGCTAGAAACGAAACCGATTTCATGGAATCTTAGCCAAATTAGCCATCGTCAAATGGCCACCGCCAACCTCGCAAATGCTTCACCCAAATGCATTTCCTCGCCATTCGAACCAACCGAAACCATACTGGACTAAATTTTGGCGGATGACATTTTGGCATATGACGAAGAGACCCGTGATGACAGGCACCAGACAGCGGGTAATTTCTGGCTGCCAAGTTCTTAGTTAGTACAGCAATGCACTGGCACTACTGGCAGCAGCGATCCAGAAGCTGTCATCGGACCGGATAGGTTATTTGTCAAATCGTGAATCGGGTAGCATTTTCGGTACCAGATCTAAGTAGATAGTTGAACGAGAATATGTTCGCCATTTCTCAATGCCACTGATGGCAGTTCGGTCTCGATTGGAACAAAAAATTGGTGCATTTAAACTCGCGCTCATCGACTCGCTAAAGTGGATCATTTATAATGTTGTTTGTGTTTGTTGATGTTTGAAAAACAAAACACAGCAGAACAGTGGGCTTAGTAAATTTCCAAAAACATTCTATGAACAAAGTTTTTAACCAATAATGAAAATATTTATTCAAATAAACATTAAGCCACCAAAACCACAAGATAAAGTGTTTTAACTGTTACCTTCCTCTGCGCAAAAATCATCATTTTAATGTTTTGTGTGATGTTAATATAATTTTTATGTTTTTCAAATATTCACACCACCCGTCGAAGCATGAACAGATTTTTTTCTATCCATTCTATTTTTTAAAAACTGCTTTTCAATCGGTTGATAGGGTCTTGAAAAGTATTATTTTATTCTAAATGGAAATGAAAATAACCACCAACAAGAATAATTCGTTTTTATTCTTGTAACATGAGATACAATCTTTTTGATGTTACAGTTGGGTTGGTGCTATATAATTTCAAACTCAATGTTTCTGATGCATAACTATGCATAGCTAAATAAAATCATTAATTTTTGCAGGCAAATATTGATAGTGAAGCTTTCTTGAATTTCGATTTCGATATAATGAATTATATGTAGGTACGAAGATTATTCCAGGCCTCTTATGAGAAACGCATAATTATAATAGACATAACTATGAGGTGGAATAACAAAGGTAATAGATCTAGTATTTTTTATACAGGAATATTAAGTTGTTTTATAATATTTGGACCTCTTCTAGCTGCTATTCGATGGTCTAAGTTGCATGGTCTATTTTTATAAAAGTTATTGAATAGGCAGCCAATCTGTTTTGTTTGAAGATGGGAAACGTTTGAAAATCTTGAGTGTCTATAAACATAGCGGACACATGCATTTAGTGATACTGAAAATCTGTCTAAGGAACAAACTGTGGAATTTGGATAAACGAAATCTTCGTAAATAAACAATGGATAAATGTAGCTTTTGAACAGTTTAAGTTTAGTTTCGATATTGAGATGTCTAGTGGTAAGGTTAAGCTTTTTCAGATTTTGCTACATCTATATTCTATATATAAAAATGAATGTTTGTCTGTCTGTCTGTCTGTTCCATATGGACTCGAAAACTGCTGAACCGATCAGTGAGAAATTTGGTTTGTTAGAGTTTTTTGGGTCGGAGATGGTTCCTTAAATATTTTCAAACTGCTCCGACTTAAAGGAGGGGGGGGGGAGGGGGTTTCCCAAACAAAATTAATAAAAACGTTACACAATTCAAACAATTTTCGGAAACTACTCAACCGCTTAACACTAAGCTTGGTGTGTAGCTGTTTTCAAGACCAGAAAAAGATTTCTATTACACTTTCCAACTCCTCTGAATCCAAAAAGGAGGAGCTCCCTTACAAAATTAACAAAACTTTGACACAATTCGAACAATTTTCAGAAACTACAAAACCGACCAACGTGAAATTAATGGCTGTTTTAATTAGGTGTGTAGCCGTTTTTAAGACCGGTAATAGTTACTATAACACTTTCAAACCCTTCCAAATTCAGAAAAGGGGGGCCTCTATACAAAACTAACAAAAATTTGACATAATTCGAATAATTTTTTATTATTTTTTTTTTTCAGAAACAGGAAAACCGATCTATTTGAAATTTAGTGTGTAGCCGTTTTCAATACCGGTAAAAGTTTCTTTAATACTTTACACAGTCAGGCCTGACTGTGTATTGACAGTACACAGTCCAACTGGCCTGCTGTGTTTAGGAATGTGTTGATCAAAAGTCGATCACGCTTCCTATACAGAGTAGTCTGTTGTACGGCAAAGGCGTACCACCACACTTTCATGCTTTCCAATAAAAATGCCCTAGACTTACAGTTTCAACACCTATCCAAACTTTATCCTACGAAGCTCATCTGATGCTTGCCTATCCGCCTATTCTTCATGCCTTTACAAATTCTTCTACCTAGCGTTTCATCTCGCCGCACGTGTCAATGAACATATTAAATTAATTTTTTGATTATGTACAAATTTGCCTGTATTTAAATACTCCACTGCTTCAAAAAAGGGCGTTTTTTTATTTAAAGGGTATTGTGTAGTATTTCATTGAAAATTTCTTCTATTTTTTTTTTCTAAAAGATGGCTCCTTCAACCTTCAAGTTAAGTTGAGACTCAAGACAATCTAGAAGCTCAGATGCCATAAAAAATATTTTGCTATCGATTAACGTTGATATTTAATATTTAAAAAAAAGTTTGTTTTAATTACAATAATTTCAACGAAATATTTTTTTTGAGTTTTTCACGACAGTTAATGATCAAAGACAAAGCCAAGGTTTTCAGCATGATCAGTGAAATCAATTCCAGAGTTAGCTAAATTTTTAAGGCTAGGATATTTATAAGATCTTTGCTGTTTATTTAATTTTAGAGTTTTAGTTTTCGTAGAGTTAATTGGTAGAAGATCGTAGTTGGGCCATTCGTTTACTTTTTGTGAATCATTGTTTTGTCACAGAAATAATAAATTTGAACATCATCGGCAAACATCTGGAAATAGCAAAATTTGAAAACTGGGAGAAGGTCATTGATGAGAAGGAAAAAATGGAACCTGGAATTCCTGACTGAAGAGGCGACATATCAGATGAGCAGCCATCAATGAAAACACTGTGGACACGGCCTTGGGGATCGTTCACATACCACGTGGTTTTGTCCACGTGGACATACTTACTTCCAAAATATTTTCTAAAGGTGAATTTATATTAAGATGTTTAAATCAAAATCTTTAAATTGCAAAACTTTCCAGTTAAATTTTAAGTAATTAGCAGTCACCTGAAAGCAAGTGATAAATATGCTAATTTAGAAATTTTAATTTTTTATAATTATTTCATATCAGGAAATGCGAATTGGTTTTTTTTTTTTTTTCAAGATTAGCTATTTCAATAACGAAAAGGCAAAAAGTATTGTTTTCTAACTGTCAAATTAGATTAAAGAACCTTTGAAATCTGTCCACGTAGACATCCGGGTAGAGGAGTAAGAGTTTGCCAAATGTGCACGCTTGTCCACAAAGAGGGAGGAGGGGGTGAAAAATCTCATTTTTCTGCCCTCGTAGTATCTTAACGACTCCTTGGAGGTATGACTTGATCATATTGGCTACGAGCCCAGAAAATGAAAATTTATAAACTATTTTTCAATAAGCTCCCTGTGGGATACTCTGTCGAAGGCTTAAGCAGAATCTATTAAAAGAACAATTGCAAATAGATTTCAATTTTTAGAGAAACTGCAATATCTTTTTTTTTTCAAAAGAAACTGCAAAATTACAGTCCCCCCACAATCATGGGTCACACACAATTATTAGTCACCGATCATTAGAACTGCTGATATCTACTTAACCAAAAGAAATTATATCATATTATTATTTTCAGTTTATCGACAATATCATTACAATGCATTAAAATATTATTTGTGCGTTTGATAACAGTAAAATTGCTGTTTGAATACTTTTTATCAAAGGTGAACTATAAGCTGTGGAACTATCGCATGAAATTCCAATGTTATAAGGTTGACATCTTAAACCGTTAAGCCCCTTATGCGGGTATTTCAAAGATTCCAACCAAATGAATTGGTCCCATAGAAGCACAAAAGAAGAGTTTACATTTTCTAAATAAAACTGAGCGAATGAAATGCGAAAATTCAATAATATTTAGCAAAATAAAAGTGACCCATAATTGTTACAGAACCCACCAAGTTCCACACAATCATGGGTCACTTTTTCGCAAGCAAAACAAAACATTTCTTGGTTGCTAGCTCAACCCAATTGCCCCTTGAACGTATACTCGCGAAGAATGCCCCTGAATGTTTGCCAGAAACCTGTTGATTTTCATGTTGATATTCGGGTGTTGCCATGGACTTCTATGTGACTAATAATTGTGGGCAATATGACTAATAATTGTTACAAGCTTCAATTTTGACCCATAATTGTGGTTTTGAAAAACGTTGATTGTTTCGGTAAATTATATCATTTTTCAACAAAATTGAAAACAAAATCATGTTTGAAATCAAAGAGGGAATATTAAATGACTGAAATTCATGCAAAGCTTGATGTTTGGTCCATTAACACCCGAATGAACGAACATTTTGTGGTGAAATGATACGTTAAGTGACTAATGATTGTGGGGGGACTGTATTATGAACTCATATTAAGGTAGTTTCTGTGATATTATTGGCTCTGGATGCAGAGTGACTATTACTTAAAAGATTATTCTGATTTATATAGTTCGAGATTTATTGCTTTATCAACTTTTCAAATATCTTTGGAATCGAACTCATAATTGTTCTTAAATTAACGATATCAAGTTTATTGTATTTTTGGGAATCGGTATGACCTTACTTTTTCTCATTGGAACGGACATTTAGATGTTCTTGTAAAAGTGTAAAAAATGTGATTTAATATTGGAAAATTTTGCGAAGAGTTATTTTAACAAATTTGATAGGATTGTTATCGAAACCTATGGCATTTTATTTCATAGAATAAATATGTTTTAAAAAGATTACTAAGCATTTCGATTTCAATGGTTGAAGGTTGATGTGAGTAGTCAAACAAGCTAAGCTAAACTTAGCTAATGTTATAAAAACTAAGGCATTAGATTCAATAGTGGAAACTGCATTTAAAATTTCATATTCATTAACTGTCGGAAATGAAAACCATTTTCGTTTTGTGTGACAATGATTTCTTCATAACTATCAGATAAAGAAATAAAATCAGAAATAGTCGTTTACTTCTGAGGCGGTAAAAGTAGAAGCGAATGAAGATTTTACTGCTTTACTCAGGCCTAATTTTTTTTTAATTACTCCAAATTTTTAAGCAGGTAGATGAGTTTTCAATTTGAGCTTAAATATCATTGAATTGCAGTGCAAAGAAGGGGGGGATACAGAAAGTACCATAAAATTGCGTTTAATAGCTTGAAACCTTATAACGCACTAAGGGCTCCCATACAAGTTTGTTGACATAAATCGAGAACTCATCATGCCAAAGGAAAGGAGAGAGGTCGTTTGGGTATGAATAATTTGAGGCCCTTCCTCATATCTAAATGAACTTGGAAAGAAGGAGGCATGTCGTTATTCATCTTAAATTTGGCAATATTTTAAAACTCATAAGAAGAAAAAAAGTTATATAGATACTAAAAATGTTACTGTAGAAGTTTCCTGAGCACTTTTCGCTTTGGAAGGGGGAAAGGGCGGGAAGTTTATATCAACAAAACAAACATTTAAACATCCTTATAAACTCTTAGAAACTGTTAAAAATAGAGTTAAGGTTTCAGATCCTGAAATTCAAATTTAAAGATCAATTTAAAAAAAAAAATTAAATCATTTTTATACGTAAATTCCAACTTCAGTTGCAGTTTTTTTTTTAAAAAGCGTTTGTTTCTCAATTCAGTTGAAATTTGTTTTGAAATTCTAACTTGAAAAAAACTATAATTTAGATTATTTTAAGAAATTTCATCTATTTTTGAAAGCTGTTGCAAAGCAAAACGGGTAAGCTAGGTTTCTTTAAGAGAATTCTCATTCATTCTTAATACCTGTTAATCGTTTCTCATCGTCTTCTATCCATCTATGATTTATCAAATATTGATTTCAATCTTACAATAAACATATAAAATAGACCTAAAAACCTAAAAACCGGCAAACTGAATATACCTGTCCGGACCGTGACCAGTAAAAATGATTAGTATAAGCAAAAAAAATATACAACACAATGTTTTTAACTTTTACTTCTGATATCGTTCAAATACCGTGAACGGCCCTAATTCTGCGCAGTTAAGGATTTTTCAAATGTTTTATGTTATAAAAAATTCACCTTTCAATGAATATCCTCAAAATTTTGTGTACAGTTGGGCTAACTAACAAACTTAACGGCAAAAATAATGAGAGCTCGATTTTGGAACAAATATGTGGATTATTTACAAAATTTGAAAAAAAATGCAAGTGGCCGCATATGTCCCATATTCTGCGCACCCAAGTAAAACCAATATACCACTCCGTACTGATACCAACATTTAATTTACTTAAAATGTATTAAAAAGCATTTTTTACGCTATTGTAAATTGCGAACTCGTATTGCAAATTATGAAAAAGGGCCAATTCAAGCCTTGGATCTTTGAAGCTTATGTGACACTTTCTTTCACTATTTCTTACTGAAACTTTTTTCCTGCAGCTCGCTTACCAAATATTTGTTGACCGATCATGTTCTTCGCCGGATCTGGTCAACTAACTTGTTTCGTTGGTATGCAGTGCAGACTTTTCCGCCATCCAGAAGCAGTTCCGGCGGGCTACAATATCGCCCAGCAGAGGCAACTACGCGCTGCTTAATTTGGCTTACTATCAGTCAGTATCAGCAGTTAGTCAACGAGTGCGAGTGAGTGGGTGAATCGAGAGAAGCTTTGCGTAGTTCCCCCAGCTGGGGCGATTTTGTGGCCCGCCGGAACTGCTTCTGTATATCGAAACAGTCTGACAGTTGGAACTGAACGATCAACACGCGAACACGATGAGGAACAGAAAACAAGATTTTGTATGTTTTGTCAACAAAACATGTAGATTCGAACGGATTCCTAAAAAACTCCCAACAACTTTACGGATATCCTATCTTCATAAAACTTATTAGAAAACTGTAATGGAAAGTCTCCTAACTCCCTGCATTCAATTTCTGCAACTTTAACATCAGTCCTCTCCGGTGCTTTTCATTCTGCGCATTAGGAACATAAGTAAACAAATAGTGTCAAATTCTGCGCATTGCTTAAAGCATTGTTTTGATTTGAAAAACCATTTTTATCTAAAATTTTTTTGGCAGTCATGTTCAGAATGATTTTATCTTTCACGTAAAGGCATTTCCAATGAGAAAATTCTGTTCAACACTGTTTCATTTGATCTTTTTGTTTTTGCTAACACTTAAGCTGTACTGCTAAAGGCGGCCATTTTTCAACGTTTGCTTCCTACATTTATTTTGATTTATTCCATTTCTCGCGAACAATTCATCAGTTTTCAAAATAATGGAAGCATTTTGAAGGTAAACAGTAACTGAAGAGATTCAGCTTGTTTCATGGATATTTTGTTCATCACATCTTGAAATATTTCTGTTTGAATATGAAAATGCGCAGAGTTTGGGACTGCGCAGAATAAGGGCCGTTCACGGTACTCATTCGAGAATGTTTTTGTAAGAAATGGAAATATTTCTTCACCATAAGTGCACGGAACAACCTCATTTTCGCATAGTTGACGATTAAGTGTATGTCATAAATTGAATATTCCAAATAAGAATCGTGAAGCTCAAGCACATTATCAAACTTAGTAGAAAATTATGTTAATTGACTGTGGGTGCCCGGATTCACCTCGATTCTGTCGTAGTAGACATTTTCTAGCTCTTACTGCTCTGAAGTTTTTCAATAAAACGTCAATAGATAAAATTTGACACATTGAAGGTTTCAACGAATTATTTTTCTAGAGACACAGAAATTCACCATGGGTGCACGAATTTTTCGCCCTTTGTCCAACATTAACTTTTTTTTAATGCTTGAGGTAAAAAGTAACTGCTTCTATAGATTTGAAGAAAATTTGTGTTACGTATAAGGTTCTTCACTATGGGTGTACGGATTTACCTCATTATTGGCTGTTTGAATGTTTTTGAAAAAGTATTTAAACAAATCTTCACTAAACTAAACTTTAAACAATGTCTAAACACGAATAAAAAAAAGGATTTTTATTTTGAGCTCCGCTTATTCATTTCTGAAAAACAGTATCAATGATATCTCAAAATAGTTCATTTCTTTATTTTTCTCATTATTACATTACACGTACATATTTCCAATCGTATATGTAACTGAGTAGATGGTAATTTCATCAATATTGTTGAATTTATACATTGATTTGTTTTTCCGAATAAATTTTTCATAGGCCAAATATTGCATTTCTAATTCCTGTCATATGTATATCATTTATAGGCACATGAGATTTCTGTCTGAACGATAACCCTTTGTCACCATTGTTGACTCCAAATTTTGCAAACAAAATGTTCCTTCAACATCAAATTTATTTTTAACAATTGTTTTTGTTTTGTTAAATTACGTGTATATCAAAAGACATTAAAACTAATTTAAATTTAAACTGTTTTTTTTTCAATATCTTAATAAAAATTATTTTGTATTCTGAAGTTGTTTTGATAAAAGGAAAAAAAATCATGTGAAACATTTTTGTATAACTTTTTTATTTTTTTTTCTCTAAAAATTGTATTTTCTTTTATTCCAGCCAAGAAAATATTCAACTTTATTTGCAAGTTCTCATGATTTACCATAAATAAAAAACAAAATATAATTAAAACTAAAGATTTATTCCATCTATTGAGTTGAAATTCAGTTTATATAAAATTTCATTAAGAGCGTATCATTTGTATTCAGCTTAAAGTATTGCACTAAGATATTTTTATCTTCTGAGCCTCACAAAATTTCGAACCTGCTATAAAGACATAAATAGCCAAGTTTTTTAGCGCATCTCAGTTATGCCTCATCTATCAAATCTCTCCGTGACGATTTATGAATGTATGAATGACATGACCGCTCTCGGATCGATACTTGCGGAAAGTAATTTGCAAGAGGCGTTAACATTCGTCTTCATTCGACGACAAACAAAAATATTCTAGCTACAACCAATAGCGTCATGTAGTTGGAGTTCGATAATTTATGACAGTGGCAAATAATGTAGAGTCTGCTGAAAGGCGTTACTACATACTCATCCCCGGCAGCATCCCGTTCCGAAATGTTCACTGCAATGAATACAAATCAACATCTTTTGGGTGTGATTTCCCTCCTTGCCTCCCGCTATTTCTTGTGACATACTTGGAGAACATCCATACAGTAGGAGGAAATAGTGGCTGGTAGTTTCTAGAACAACAACAACAATTTACTAAAAGGCAACCATTAATCTTTGTCTGGATGGATGCAAAGCTAGCTGTGCACGGAGAGATGGAATCATCTCAAATGAATATAAATAGAAGATGTTGAACAAACTTTTTCTTTAAATTTTTACAAAAACCTTTTAAATTAAAAACTTAGAATCTAAGAGAGAAAATTTCAGTTGACCGATAATTAGAACTGTTGTGAAATGCACAACTATATCGCCCCCTAATATAAATGCAAATAAACTTCAAACAGTTTTTCAAATGTTTAACATTCCCGTCTGGCAATGCGCTAAGGCTTGTAGTAAAGTGCTTTCTGGTGAACCAATTCTGCCATCGATACGTGTTACATAGATGCGTAGGAGAAGCGTCGTCTTAGTTATGTGACAAATTTATGTTCAATCATACTTAACAGCGGAGCTTGTTGTTTTGGTTGATCTAATCAGTAATAACTCATTGCCTTGTTTATGAACAAGTACAGGGTCCGGCAATTGAACTGCTACATTACTTCAACAGTTGCTCACGAAATAGTATTTAACGACCCCTCGTCGCTTTGTTTACATTTAGTCTTAGCTATCATTGGATGTAAGTGTAACTTTTGTAATCAGGTGTTATCCGGAAAAATGGATCTCGACCAGAAACGTAGCGCTGTGGTTGCCTTGTTCCTAGCTGGCAAACGGCCGAAGGACAAAGTTCGTGAGCTGTCCGATATAAGTGTGTGCAGAAGTTTTGTATACCGTATAGCCATGCCGACTTCCTGACGGCCACCCGGCGATAGAAATGCATCGGTGATAGTTTAGGCCGGAATCACCCGTGATGGCTGGTTTTTGTCCCTGAAGGAGTGAAGATCAACCTAAATACATATCGCAAACTAGTTCTACAGAATGTCGTCGAACCGTGGGCACGTCGAAATCTTGGTTCCAGGGATTGGGTTTTCCAACAGGACTCGGCGCCCGCTCACAATGCTAAGAAAACCCAACTTTGGATTGCGCAACATTTTCCAGGGTTCATTTCGAGCTCCGAATGGCCAGCGAATTCACCAAACCTGAACCCTATGGACTTCTCTGTTTGGAGAATGTTGGAGGCTGAAGTCTGCTCTAAGAAACATGAAGGTGTGGGGGTCCTGAAGCGACATCTCGTTGCAGCCTGGAATAAAATACTACAAGAACCCTTACGGGCCTCAAACGATGCGTTCCTCGATCGTCTGCGGCGAGTGGTTGAACTCAAGGACGAACCAGTCGAACTTTACCAGTGAATTTTAAAAAAGTAATTTGTTTTCAAGAAAAATTGAATGAATTTTCAATTAAAAGTTGTTGATTTAATTAATTTATATGTTTATTTCGATGTAGCATTGCCGGACCCTGTAAGTTTAAATAAAGTCCTTATTTCCTATCTAATGGGGAAAACAGCTTAATTGAAAATCAGTATATGGATACGCTTAATGCTTACTTTCTCATTGTACAATGGTTTATTTGCCCTCATTGTGGCATCCTGGTTAGAACATTCTCTGATCATCTTACAAGTGAATTTTAAGACAATGTACATAACTTTTAAGGACAAATAAACTAAAATTAAAAAAAATCATTGTAAACCCAAATCTACTGAATCTTGTAGTTGTGAATCATTTATGAATTATTCATTCCGGCTCATAAGTAATTGTTTTTCGTTCGATAGAAAACGTTTATGTACTCTCAAATATCCTGTAATAAGTGCATCTTTTGCTTAGAATTTAAACTAAATTAACGTCATTCTTCACCCATTGTGATTGTAAACTTCAATGCTTCAAAATCTCTACGTGGCACTATGAGGTTTGCGCCGGCAAAAACTTACTTACTTACTTAATGATCCCGCGCCAATCCTCCGGTGCATAGGGCCGTGGTAAAAGACCTTCACTGTTGACGATCCAGAGCCAGCGTCTTCACCTGGTCCTAGTCAAGATTCTCGTCGGCAGTTCGGATTTCAGCGGCTAGGCTTCGCCGCCACGTGTTTCTGGGTCTGCCTCTTCTTCGATGTCCTTCTGGATTCCAATCTAGCGCCTCTCTGCAAATCTCGTTTTCATCTCTTCGCAGCATGTGCCCAATCCATCTCCACTTACGTCCCGAATCTCGATTTCTTGCGCCCTTTGATGACACCGGCGATGTAGTTCCTCATTCGAGATCCAGTTGCCAGGTCACCAAGCGCGGATGATATTCCGCAGGCAGCGGTTTACAAATACTTGCAGTTTTCGCGTCATTACCGCATATGTGCACCAAGCTTCGCACCCGTACAGCAATACGGATTTAACGTTTGAGTTGAAGATTCGGATTTTCGTTTGTAGATAAATCTGGCATGACCGCCAGATGTTTCGGAGATTCGCAAACGCAAATCGGCGCAAACGCAAAACAATATCATCAGCCAGGTCAAGGTCGTTCAGTTGCTCCATTGTTGAAGGATTCCACAAAAATCCTCGGTTCGGTGCACAGTCAATCGATCCTGTCAGAATCTCATCCATTACGATAAGAAGAAGTAGCGGTGATAAGATACATAATTGTCTCACTCCAGCGATTACCGGGATTGGTTCGGACAAGACACCATCGTGCAAGACCTCGCACGGAAATACTCCGTATTGTGACCATCTCCGATCATTGACCATCCTCCAAGTATCATCCGACATCCATTCACTTCTTCTTCCACAAACTTTACCGAGAGTACCATGGCTCGTCGTGATAAAGGCATTCTTGATTCCACATCACTGTTCTTCGACTGTTCCGTCTGTCGGCAATTCCGAAGCTCGGGATTCGGTTCAACGTATGCCCTTTTCACCTCTGGATTTTCCAATCGGCGGACGTCGTATCGACACCCGACTTTCTCCTCGCGCCCTTGGACACTCTCAGTTCTCAGTCGTATCTCGCCAAGGACGATGTGATGGTCAGATGCAATGTCTGCACTTCGTTTGTTGCGGACATCAAGAAGGCTCCTTCTCCATTTTCGGCTGATGCAGATGTGGTCAATTTGATTTTCTGTTCGGCCATCTCGGGATACCCAGATGACCTTATGTGCTGATCGATGGGGTAAGAGCGATCCACCGATCACCATGTTGTTGTTGCCACAAAATTCCACAAACAGCTCTCCGTTTTCGCTCATCTGTCCTAGACCATGGCGCCCCATGATGCGCTTAAGGTCCTGATTGTAGGAGCCAATCTTTGCGTTGAAGTCGCCCAAATGAATTTGAATGTCACCCTTCGAAATTCTCTCTACCACGCTGTTCAGTTGACTGCAAAAATGCTCTTTCTTCTGAAAATCGGCAACGTCAGTTGGCGCATAACACTGGACCATTGGAAGGTTTCTAAACCTTGTTCTTAATCTGGCTACGATTATTCTTTCGTTTATCGGTTCCCATCTAATGAGGGCCGTGCAGGCCTGCAGGCTTAACAGGAAACCAACTTCTTGTTCCCGAGTAGCATGATTTCCTCGTATACCAGAGAAAAGCAGGACTTGCCCGGATGGTGTCTTGTGTTCTCCAGTATTAGGCCAACGAACTTCGCTCATTCCCAGAATTTAAAGCTTGAGGCGGCCAGCTTCTCTAGCAAGTTGAGCCAGCTTGCCTTGTTGGGCAAGGGTTAAAACGTTCCAAGTTCCAATTCGTGTCCGTGTTTTAATTCTAAAAGTCATCACCAAAGTTCCAGGTCTGTATTTTCATAGGTATGAAAAATAATTCAAATGAATTCTTATTTTGAAATTTGGTCCACCCCACCCCGAGATGATCGGGTGTAAATTTAAAGTTCGGTTTTTGAAAAATGTCTAAGCTTTAAGCTAAATTTAAGCCATATAAACTCTATATTATCATTTTGTCAAAGACATACAAAGAAAGTTTTGCTCACGATCTCTTGAATGAGATCAAACGAATTCCAATATGTAATAAGATGGCTGAAATATGACCGTCCAATATTTTCAAGTTTTTGAGGGGGTGATCCCAAACTTTTGGCCGGCAGTGTATATTTTACTCCTCTTGTATTGACACATGTGTCAAGTTCCCTTAGCTTTAGAATGATTTTAGGGTTAAGAAGAGTAAAGTTCCTCTAACATCGTACTCTTTTTTTTTCTCTTATTATAGACACTCTACCACGTTTGTGGCGTTCATGTCTTAACATCGTACTCTGATATTTCGTTATCATTTGCTCATCCTCCATCTGGAATCTACTGCTACTGTTTCGTGCAGTTTCGCTTATACCAAATTTGACGTAAAATTTAAAAAAAAAATAACAGTGGATAAAAACAAGACTTTGTATTCTGAATCTCCTGTATGGTTCAGCTATGATTCAGAGGTGCTATTATACCTTCCACTGCTACCTTTCACTTATTGTTTAAATGTCCCTTTTTTTGCCCGACTACATTTCTTTAGTGTATATCTGAATTTAACAAAGTAAGCTAAAAAAGTCTTTTTTTCCTATGTAATGGGAAATAGCTTTAATGATTAAAAATATATATGTAGATAGACGAACTCCCTCCCCCCTCTCTTTCGCACGGCCTTATACAAGATACTTTGAATAATGAAATTTAACTGATATTAGTTTAAGTTATAGATCTTGTTGATTGGAAGATTTATAAGACCTATTTTTTTCTTGCTATATATTATGAAGCTTTCAACATATAGGGGAGATGAGGGCATAACGAGCACCCGAGGCATAATGAGAAGTCCATTTTGCTACATAAGTACGTATTTTCTTAAACAAATTTTCATGAGGACTTGTTTCGTACTACCTGTAGTATTAATTTTTCACCAAAAAAGAAATATCCTTTTCATATTTACAGAAATATTAAATAATAACCAGCTAGGTTCTCAAGTGACGAAAATATTATAATTTTTGAGCACCACCAAATAAGCTTTTATGACCTTTAAATCATCTTGATCTGAAATGTACGCACTGCAACATGATCTACACATTGTTTCTAAATTTTCAGCATCATAAAATTTTTGATTTTTCACTTTAATCAATTGTAAAACGCGTTTTTACTTTAATTTGTTCACTAGAGGCGAACAGAGCACTTTCAATGAAGGCATATTGAGCATTTTCTGCCGGAGAATCTAGCAGCGAATTCAACTCGATGAAGTCAACTGAATAATAGAGCTACAGCTTAACTTGTATCGTCTGGTTAGATGTCGGAGAGGTAATCAGTAGACTCGAGTTCGATTCCTGTTCGAGGGGATTTTTTTTGCACATACCATTCATGATTGATTTTTTTTATTGTTACATTATACGGCTAATAGCATCAAAGCATCATCCGTCAAACAAAACACCAGAAACATAATGTATGAACATGTGTTAATTCTTTGAATTCTACAAACAGACCTAGATTATTTTGTTTTTGCTTTGTTTGATGAATCTACGCCTCACCGTTTAGTGCAATCATGATCATAAATGATAAATGAAGAAAAAAAAATCACCTCCACCAGGAATCGAACTCGAGCCTACTGATTATCTCTCCGACATCTAACCAATAGGCCAAATCGTCAGACGATACAAGTTGAGCTGTAGCTCTATTACTCAATTGACTTCATCGAGTCGAATTCGCTGCTAGATTCCCCGGCAGAAAACGCTCATTATGCCTTCATTAATGGTGCTCATACTGTCTCGGGGGGTTTCTCATTATGCCTCTACAGTGACTGGATTTCAGCTTTCGGCAAAATTTTTTAAAATGCATTTTTAAACGTTTTTATTTACTTTTTCAAGTTTCATCCAATTAGACAATAGACTATTTGAGTGTCGGAACACGAAACAATGATGTAATTCACATATTACAGCTGTTCTCTATGGTTAAATAAGCATTTTCCTTAAGGTGCCCATTATGCCCTCATCTCCCCTATAAAGCTTTCTGAGCAAAAGGAGACTATGCAAAGACTAATTTAATATATTTTTTTAAAGTTTGCGTAAAGTACGTAGGAAAAAAACACAAAATTCTAAAGATGCATTCTCCCCTTTTTATGTGCTCTAGTTATTAAAAAAAATGTTCCTTAATATGTTATGTTGAAGTTCAACTTTGCTTTAATCCATTTGATTCTCAACTTTGATGCTTAGGCCTTTTTCTCTGCAAATTTTCATAACTCAACATCATTGTTATGTCTGACAGTAGTATGTGAATTATGTTCAATATTTATTTGAGCATCGACCTTCTAATTGTATAGTTCGCAGTTCATTTTCTAATGTAAACAAACAACTGGCATCTCAGCCAAGCGGGTGAAAACAAAAACATGCAATAATATTTTCGAGTCAGTCTTTCTCGCATTGATATGAAAACAAACACAAACCGAGCTACATTACATATTGAGTAGGATCGGAAGAGAAACACCATCTTCGATACGCTTCGGAATGAAATTGAAAATAGGAAACAAAAAAAAAATCGACGCCGGAGGTCCAACAGGCCAGCGTGCTCCGGTCTTGTGCCATTTGATCCATTTGAAAGTTTTCGACGCGCGAGGCGTGTTCGTAGGAAATCCGAGCACCCGGAACACCCGGCCGAATGCAATTGGGTTTCGAAACGGAAAACTGGAGAATAGGAAGTATCCCAACACGGTTGAATCATTTTTCTACTTGCAAAAGGTTCAATTGGTACAACAGCATTTGAAATACTCTTCTCCCGCAGAAAAGAACTCAATAAATTTTACAACCTGAGCCCATTCGCAGAATGAAACCTCCAGTCTGGCCACAATCGAGTCTACGGAATGTTCAACAGCCCGGAAGATGTATGAGGGTGGACCTCCCCGGGACAATGTCTGGCGCACCTGCAAATGCACTGCCTCGAAGAATCCAGGAAGTCCGGAGGGCATTTGTCAGTGTGCTAAATCGAAGTCAAGAAGTTTTCCAGTCTTAAGGAAGGAAGTAGGGAAGGATAAAGCAAGTCATACATCGAAAACCATCCAGGCAGCAGAATCGAAAGACAAACTTTGAAACGATGATGATTGACCCCTGCGGCTCGGAACAATCAATCTAAATCTAAAGAAAGTATCCTGGGGTAAAGAGGGCTAAAAGTTACTACCATTTAAAAAAAGCCTTCAAAATATCGTTGAACTGACTCTGTTTTATGTAAACATGTTTAAATGTGCTTTGGAAATTGATTCAAAATTTAATTTTACAGCAAAAATATTTCAAGAAACTTTTATTCCTCAATACCTTCAAGCAAGAACGTATCCGGAAGTTGCATGCGTGAGGTCCATTTGGGAGTGATTTGCTTGCCTGCCTTTTCTTTTCCGTAATATGTTTGCTTTGTGTCTCGAGCTCTTGTTTGTTCAATTGAACTCCGGTCAATGAAAAGACATGAAACATAAACAACAACAGCAACAAATGAAAACAAGCACTCGGCCCTGTCTTCTTCTCTGGTGGCACAAACAACAAACTTCTTGGCTGCCGATCCGGATACGTTTGGCTTATTAACTCAAATGCATCGGATGTGAGTTTTATTTTTCTCATAATTTTCCTCCGGTTCCAAGCTTCCTGACTACAAATAAACGATTCGAGAGAAATTTGCAGCAATTATAACCCACGGAAGTCACTTGTTAAGTCTGTGCATTTGAACATATTTCCAGTTTTTGAATATTTATTGGTCGTTTTCGTGTCAAAAGTCATCTCGGTGAATGTCATACAATTCTTTAGAAAGCATTTTAGTAGTTTTTATGCTTAGCGGTTTCGTTTAAATTTCTCTAAGAATTTCTTTAATTCGAACAAAAAACATTAATCCTGAAATCTAAAATTTTCATGAAATTTAGATAAAAATATGAAAAACAATTTAGCATTATCATCTGAATACTAATAAATTTAACATTTATTTCTCTGTGCTTTCCTCAAATATTTGATAAAAAAATGGAAAACATTAATATAAATACATTATAGATGCAAAAAGTAAAAAAAAAATCATATGAATAATTAAAATGGAATAATAAAAAATTAAAAACATCAATTAGAATCAACGCTGGGAGATTGATATTTAAATTAAACTTTCTAGATGTGCCAAACTAATGTTTTAAAAGTCGATATAAAATATTCACCAACCCTTCAAAATTTTAAGAAACAATGCAGAAACTGGAGGAAACAAAATTAATGAATCTAATTTTGAATCAAATTGTGATCTAAAAAGTAAAACTTCAGTATTTATAAATATAATCTTGTTTGAGATCCTTATTTCTCCAAAAATCTAAATTTAATATATTTCAAACAGATTGAATCCTGGCAAAATTCGGGCATTTGATATCAAAATTGAGATAAAAAAACGGGCAAACTTTGTCAAAATCCAGAAATTACTCAATGAAAATCAATAAAAAAAATTCAACAAAACTCATCGACAGATTTCAAATCGTATTTTAGGCTTTCAATAAAAGTTCCAAAATTATTCATATAAAAATTACTCTAAAAACTTCGTTTTAAAGGCATTTATAAAAAATATTCAGAACACCTCAAGTAACACCAATCGTTTTATTAGACTCGTTAGGCCCCTTATAAAACCAAAACTTTATCTAGTAGCCTGCTATGAAACTTTAAATGCTACTTGGGACAATTTGTTTTATTTTTTTGATTTGCCAAATAAAGTGAAAAATTCCGTGCAAAATCTGAATTTTTGTCATTGAAATCCAGGCAACTGGTCCGGGCCGAACTGTTCCCAAATTTTGAATTAAATATTCGGGCAAACCCGGATAAAACCGAGCAATCTGAAAACCTTAGTCTCGACTTATGATTCTACAACGCTGCTACAAATATCAATTTTTTATTATAATTTCAACTTTTTGATGGATTTTTAATCGGTACCAAAAAAAAACATTTGCTTAAAGAGAAAACCTAGAAAACCATATTTGTTACTTATTCGCAGAGATGGCCGGCTGAATGTTTGACACCGAATACAAATCAAAAGCAGCCGAACAGCTAAGCTAATTATTCGGCCAAATTGGTCAAAAAGGGGTTAATATTTATTTTTAAAATTTATACAATAACAGGTTTGAATAAGGCAATTTCACCGAAATTGCAAAGAATTAAGGAGCTAATAATCATTACGCTTTTCCAAATATTAATTCATTTTCTATAAGCTCTTGTTTGCAAGATAGCTTTTGAAAATAAATAAAAAAAATCATTGAAAACATTTGTGCATTTTGTAGGTAAAACACTTCAATATTAAAAACTAGCTGGTTTTACCCGGCCTTGCTCGGGTTCACATAAAATATAAATCGAAATGAGTAGTTTGACTTTTTGAAATTTTGAAAGCTTTTTATACATCATCATAACAAATTAAACCATGATTGACCATGTGAGCTTTGTAAGATTGTTAGTCTTCTTAAAGTTTTAATTGAGATTATTAGCAAAGTTTATCGTTTTCATATTATTGAATAACTAATAGTTTTTAGGTTTGCTAATAGAAATTTGAAATAATTTCCCTTGAATACGTATCCATTCTATCACGAAACACAAATCAATCTAAGTTTGCCAGGTTGCCCGGAATTATCCGGATTTGCTAGAACATTTGACTTAAAATTTGAATTAAGTCCGGTCTGGCCTGGTTTTCCGGATTTTGTTGCAAAAAGCCCGGATTTTGCCCGGATTTATTCACATCATTTTTGAAACGTAATATATACTGAGATTTTATTATTATTATAATTTTTCATTTTTACGTTTAAAAAGAAGATTTAAATGGCAAGTTTTAGAAAAAATCATGTCACGTGTTTGGAAGCTTGATAACTTAAACACAATTTAAATTTAAAATCTGCTGATGTGATTTGTTGAAAAAAAATATTGCAAGTATATTTTTTGTTATTTTTACTGAATAATTCCGCAGTTTTGACCAAGTTTGCCCGGATATTGCCCGGATATCGGTTTGAACATTTTGAAATTAAAATGCTTGATTCGGCCAGGTTTTTCATTAAAATTGGCTGGATTTGTCCAGTCCCGATACGTCCGAAAAAAAAATCTGGCAACCTTATTTTACACTCACCATTTTTTAGGATTGAATTACCCCTTTTTTCATTAAATGATAGCATTTTTTTATCTTTTCCTTGTGTTATCTAGTGAAAATCCTATGCATTAAGCTTGTAAACAAATGTTAACGACTTCTTTTCAAGATCTCCTCGTAGAATGTAATACCTATTAAGTTTTATTTTGTATTTAGAAATTTCTAAATAGATTTCCTCTGAAACCTTATAAAAGACTTACTTTGCATGTTTTCAATGCGCTTTTTAAGTTTTCTTATAATTGGATGGTAGAATTGAACACATCGATGATCAATAATATCTTAAAATTTAAAAAATTGACAAATGAAATTGAATTGCACAAAACTAAACATTTCAGATTAAATTACTAAAAGTCTCGTGCATTGGATTTGGTTTTAACTTTTAGCATAAAATGAACGTTTAATTGTCTAATTCCTTTTGTCAATTAAATTCCTACACGGCAATCAAAGTGTTGAGATCGCAGCCTTGAACTTACAACCCTCAGTTTTATTAATTTTTTCCCTATGAGGATTTCCAAAAATTTGAAAATGGTTGGTTCCTAAAAGCTGGAACATTAGTTTTCAGTCCAAATAGTTATTCAACTGAAGAAGTCAATTCATAATGAACATGAATTAATGTAAACTTTACACACTGCATATTCTAGTAGATTCTCAACCACTGTTCTTCTCAATATATTTCTAACAGGCGAGTATTTTTTTTTTCTATCCTAAATGAAGGCTCATTATTGCCATCAAATGCCTCGCACCGGTACCACGTGCTTTTAACAGTAGAAGAAAAAAACACCCGCCAAAATTTCTCCTTTCAAAATTTTTTATGCTCAGCAAGCTTTGATTTGCTCCCCAGTACACGTGAACTTTGGATGGTCGTTTCTAATACCTGGCCCATGGTGATGGTGAAAAAAATCCCGCCGAAGGAAACGAAAATCGGTTGACAAATGGGTGCCATGACTTTTATTTCGTGTGAATAAAACCGAAAATTGTATGGGAGGGTCCCTTTTCTTAGGTGGGCGGGGCTCGAAAGTATTACTAAAACCTTACCATGGTCCAAATACACAACTGTATAAAATTTCAGGCTGATCGGTTAAGCGGTGTGGATTTGTATAAGGTGCATACAAACATATATAGTCCAACTCATCTTTATATATTAGATATTGCAAAAAATAAACATTTTCACTCAATGATTAACTTTTCTGAATGCAACTCAATTTATCTTCTGGGAAAAAAAAGTTTTAAAACATTTCTTTTTGTCAATAACGCTTATTTAACCATAGAAAACAGCTAAAAAATGTGAGCTACATCATTGATTCGTGTTCAAACACTAAGAAAGTCTTTTTTAGCTAAAACATGAAAAAGAAGATAAAATCGTTGAAAAATGCGATTTGAAATTTTTGGCCAAAAGCTGAAAATCAGCCACTGTAGGAGCATAAGAGCGCCCTTTGGGGTAGTTTAACCACAATTAATCGGGGCATGATAAGCGTTTTCTGCCGTAGAAACTCGCAGCGAATTCAACTCGATAAAGTCAACTGGATTATAAAGCTAAAGGGTGATACGGTCAAAATTTGGTCAAGGGAAATCGCGTGTAAATCGGTGAAATCGTTTATTTAAAAAATCAAATTAATTTTCTTTTTCAAGTTTTATTAGTATAAAATTCAGGAAAAATATTCAGTTAGGCTTCCGCTTTTCCAAATCCGAATTGCCGGGCTTTACGCTTAACTCCTGCGATCAGATTTTGTACAGCCACCTTGTCCACCTTCTTCGCCGCAGAAAGCCAGTTTGCCTTGAACTGCTGCTCGTCCTTATCAGTTTTTTTGGTCTTGTTCCGCTTGACAATAGCCCAGTATTTCTAAATTTTGCGGAGCTCTGGCGTGTTGGGAGGGTTCTTATCCCTGAGGACAACCTGCACGGTGTTGGCGGCGTACCACTCCAAGGCCTTTTTACCGTAATGGCAAGATGCCAAATCCGGCCAAAACAGTACGGAACAAGAGTGTTTCTTCAGGAATGACAGCAGACGTTTATTCAAACACTCTTTCACGTAAAATTCTTGGTTGACAGTCCCGGAAGCTATGAAAATGCTGCTTTTCAAGCCACAGGTCGACATGACAGATTCATGTGCTTGAAAATATCTGCTACCTTTCCCCTTCCTTTTGCCGTATAAAACTCCTGTCCCGGAAGCTGCTTGTAGTCGGCTTTGACGTAGGTTTCGTCGTCCATTACCACGCAGTCAAACTCAGCATCGTCGTGTACAGCCTCCGGCATCGCGCTTTGGCCGTCGTATTTTGTTTATCATCGCGATTTGGAGTCACTACCTTCTTGTAAGTCGATAGTCCGGCTCGTTTTTTGGCTCGATGCACGGTTGTAGACGATACACCCAGCTTATTTGCGGCATCTCGGAGAGAGAGTTTAGGGTTTCGCTTGAAACTACTGGCAACTCTCTTTGTCGTCTCAGCGGTTTTTTCCATTAACCATTTACGGTCGTTGCATATTGCGTTAAACGGTGAGTCGTAGATCCATCAAACAAAGCAATAACGAAATAAAGTATGTCTGTTTGTAGAAAACAAACTTTTCACACACACTCATACATTATATTTCTGGATCTTTGTTTGGCGGATGATGCTACTTGTCGTATAATCTAAATATTCGATCATGGATAGTTGATGAAAAAATTCGCAACACTTTTAAATAACTTTTCATCAATGATCTTCAGGCAAACAGAATTTAAAATAACTACAGATTTTTCTATTATTTTCAACAATGGTCTTTTTTTATTGTTGGTGCATATTTCGGTGAAGTTTTTTTGTCGGATTTGAACGTGACAACGCTGACAGCGGGGAAGAAATTGTTGTTATTTTACTGTGCGTTGTGTGGTGAGAGCAGGGGTGCCAGGTGGTTTTGTCAAAAATCAGGAAAACGCGAAGAAAAAAATCTGGATTTTTCAGGAAAATATGCAGCTCTTCATATATTCCATAAACATTGGCAAAATTCAGGTGCGCTATCCGCCCTAATTAATGCAACAATCGTCAGCTGCTTCTTGGCTGGCATGCAGCTAATATCAAAAAACACCATTTAACTATCATCTGAACCGAAGAACTATTCGATTTTTCTTTTTTCATTCCCACTGAAATCTTCTTGACCTGATACAATGTAATTTTACAAAAAGGTTACACTGAATATTAAACAATTACAATTACAATAGGAAAAACGAGTTTTTATTGTTTTATCACAGATTAGTTCAAAGTTCTCATAGTTCGATTACAATTATAATTATAATTAATTGAGATATTTTTTTGAAATTCAGGACATATGAAGACAAATTTCAAAAAATCAGGACAACATGAAAGTTTTCGAAAAATCAGGACGGTCTCTCGAAAATCAGGACAAATCCTGATAAATCAGGACACCTGGCACCTCTGGGTGGGAGTCATAGAAAATTTTGTTGTTCCATTTACACAGGGGTGAATATTTAGTGATTATCAATAAAATTTTATGATGCTTGTTGTGTATTAAATAATTATTGAATAAGGTTTTGTTTTGTTCTGGAAAATTCTTGCAGGTTCAGGCGTTTTAATTCGCTCAAATTTCGAGGAAGTTTTTAAGCTGCTAAATAATAATTGTTTGTTTAATGGTTGTTCAAAAAATAGCTTGAATAACAGAATAAGATTTTTGTTAGTTCTCTTAAGGACTGAACAACATTTTTATACACTTAGTTCAAAATTTATAATCACGACAGAGTTGAGAGACTGGCATTGGATAATCTGGCTGGTGTATTCGATTTCGATGTTTACTTTTAAATCTTCTACAATTAACTCAAAAGAATTAAATTTAGCTCCTTATCAACTGAGTAACATGACTCGCTACACAAAACTAATCATCTTAAGTTAAAATTTGAACAATAACAAATCTTTTCGAAAATTGCTGGCTTTTTGCGAACAGTAAAAAAACGATACAGAAAACGGAAGAAAACGATGCAACGAATTTCAGTCTTCCTCCCCTAGGGGTGTATGACTGAAACTCAAGGGCGCTCTGAAAACAGTGTTATTTTCTTCCTGCTCTATGTTGTTTGGGAGGAGCCGGCCAACCATGCACTTAGGGAGCGTCTATAAATTATGAAACGCTCCTAGAGGTGGTGAAGGTTGAGCTCAAGCGTTATAAATGGTGACAAAAGAAAACGTTTTCTTGATGTTTTACTTTCACAAATTGTCACTTGTGCTATTCAGCAATTTATTTGCTTACAGGCATTTTTTAGATTTACTTGTTTGACAAATCCTCAATGTCAATGACAAATCACACAAAAAAACAAATTTTGTTCAAATTTATTTTACCACTTCAACAAATAAAATCATGAAAGGTTTTTCTGGAAGCGTAAAATACGAATAAAAATCTGCTGATAAATTTTAAAGGAAACATTTTTTTCTATTTTTTTCATGATTTTTGATGAGCTATCTCTGAGTTCTGACTAAATTTCCCCGGTTATTTTCCGGATTTTTTGAAGACAATTTTGAAATCAAATGCCAGTATTTGGCCAGGTTTTAGAAGAAATAGCGTGGATTTGCTCGGCCTGGATACGGGCTGAAAAAAAACATCAGGTAACCTTACGTTAGATCACCTCAGCGCTGCAGCACTGGATTTTAACGTTTAACGGCATTACCCATCTTGAACGAGCTCGATTCGAATGGAACGTTTCGAGTTGATCAACTACCCGATTTACTCGAAATTTAATACGTTAAAATTTAGAACTTGAACGAGATACGTAAAACGATTCTAATTCGATACGAATTGAAACTCGAAACGAGTATCTCGAATCGAATAGGATTCATAATTCCATCCCAGGACTTTGGTTAGTGTGGTAAATGTGCTTCGTCATTCAATTTTTTTTCTGGTTTGTTTTTAATCCTCGATTTCTTTCAGATCCAATATTGCTTGATTTTTTTTCTCATATTTTTTTTAAAGTCGATTTTTTCTTTGCATTATTTTTTTTTGTTATTTTCTAGTATTCTCTTCAAGAATTTAGAATAGAATCTGTGAAAATTAGCCTGTTTGATATTAAGTTTGCGTAGATCATGAAGAATAAACAAAAGCTATGCTCAACTTAATTTTAATGTACTAAATAATTTTTCCAAGGAGAAATCGATAATATGTAAAACCCCTTCAAAAAACTTTCCGAAAGAAGAAACTCTGATATTTGAATTCTGGATAACCATTATGGAACATGTTCGAGTATGAATTCAGCATAAGAATTAAAAGCAAAAATCAAATATCCAAATCTTTAAAATGGTTTGTTATTCTAAATGCTTTTTTTTAATATTCTGGAATGATGAGTACCGAACATGGAAAATGATTCTTATTTTGGTTTTAAATGCAAGACCAAGTTTCGAATCAGGATTTTTATAAAACAAAATTTGCAACCACATTCAAAGCTTAGCTCAAAAGATATTTTTCCGCACTTATCCGGGCAAATTCAATCTTTTCAAGAGCAAATTTTTTTAACTGAATGTATGTTTTATTTTTCAAAATTTGAGTTCTCTTGGAATTTTGCTAATCTATCACATTAATGCATTTTTGTTGATTTTTTAAATTTTGAATAGAAAAAGTGAATCAGCTCAGGGTACTCACAACATGCTCAGGAACGTAAAATTTTATGTTTTTCCCGAAATCGCACAAATGCTTCAAATGCTGCTTTCTGAGCGTAACTTTTTCTTACGATTTCTTATAAAACGCTTTGATCATTTCACAACCCTTAAGTGCTTGAGACGGATTAAGTGAAAATTAGGAGCCAAACAACCTGAAACACGTCCAAGGTTGTTGACGAAAAAATAAAATGAAAATAATCCAAAATTTTCATTCGTATTCAGGAAGCACCGCGCACAACAGCAGAAAAAGAAGAACAGCAGCCAGCTAAAGTCATATATCAGCATTAGTTGAATGGTTTACATTCTGCTCGAAAAGGCGAAGAAATCAAATATACATCCGGATACTGCCAGAGTTGCACAATGGGAAAGAATGGGTGTTTTTTGTTTTTAAAATTAACACCAAAATCTAGAGTTTAAAAGTTCCAGTCTATTGACGGAAGCCGGACCAATTTGAAAATTTTCCAAAAAAAAGTGTCATGCAGCCACTATCCTTTTTCGGCAAAAGTCTGGCCGCAACATCGTGGGCAATTTCTGGTCACAGAATCGAGCCAAAGAGGCGAGAGACTGGATAGTTCATCTTTCGGAATAAAAATCCCGCTCACGGCTTTCGTTTTCAACAGCAGCAGCATCACTTCAAAAATCTCGCTCCCCACACATATAAAGCAGCATAAAGCACCATGGAATAAAATTTTATTAGGTTTTACTTTATATATTTATACCTCACTTTATGGCAAATGACAATAAAGTAAAATAAAATTAAAAAAAATACAGGAAGGCGAAACGCATTTTTTCCCTTCTCCCTGTCGAATCGTCAGCTGCCTCTTGGCGGCTTAAGGATGTTCTTTTTTTCGATCTAAAAAGAACGTCTCTTACCCGGTTTCGGAACTTCTACATTGACGTTTGGGTCGTTCAGCACAGGTAGGACGTTATGGTTTGTTTTGGGGGTTGACTTTTGTTGAGCCTGTCTGTTGCATCAAATGCAGCGCGGAAAATTTATCACGTAACCAACAATTGGTGGTTTCATAGAAGCATTCGGTACGTTTGTAAGTAGAGGGATCCGAAAACATCCAAATGGGCAAACAAAAGGTGTCAACTTTTTTTGTTTGCACTGTGTTTTGTTTGTAAATATTTGGGAAGCAAAATTGGTGACCGACCGGCAAAGGAGGTCGACTTAGTTGGTGTAACAAAAAAAAATTAAAGGCAGAGCTTCTTTCATAAACAGCTAATTCAAAATTGGAAAGTTGATCTGTGACGGTTGTGTTTACTTTTTGTAAAAAAAGAAAAGACAAATATAACCAAGTTTAATAAATAAGATCAACCAAGGCCGTGCGAACGGGGGGGGGGGGGGGGGTGGGTTTAGGGGTTTAACCCCCCCATGGAGATTTTTTCAAGGTGAAATTTTTCAGTTCAAGAAAGAAATTACCATAGTAACGGGAAATTACTTTATCCCAAAAGGTGTTTAAAAATAAGTGTAAACAAACATGTCTTAAAATTTTTGTTTTTAGTCCTGTATCACTCTAGGCCTAAGATATTTCATTCTGCTACAGTACATAACATTACGAATTGAAACTAGTTTTTATCTTTTAATTTCGATTTAAAATTTAAAATAAAACTCTACCTTTTCTTTAAAATTGGGTTTTGTTAAGAAATGTATCTAAGCAAGTTGATTCATTTAGTTTGTTACGAATCATTCGGTTAATTATAAAACATTTGTATATCATAATAAATTTAATGCTGATCTGAAATATTTTTCAAGAGACCAACCAATTTCAACATCTACTTTAATTTGGGTTTTTTTTCTAATTACTCAACTCGACGTTTGAGGATTTTGATAAATTACATAAGGCCACAAAATGCACATTTAAATCTGGTGCAAAGAATTTTAAAGCTAATTTTGATTTATTTTGCTGTCTTGCAACTTTTGAAAATATTTATAAATTATATACGAAAATTCTGCGCTTTTCTGATAAAACTTTGAAACATTTCATACAAATTCAAAACTAAGGGTTTTTTCCTTGAGACCGTAAGTAATTTTGACTTCTGCGAAAGAAAACTTATTAAAGTTTTTAATTTGTTCACTTTTTCCCAATTTTGTATAATCATAGATATAAACCGAACTTTTAAAGATGTATTAACTAAAATGCATTTAAGTTACTTTTAAAGCAAAAATCAAATCGTCTTCCAGATGACAAGAAGTTTGTTTATTTGAATCATGAATTGAAGGCTATAAAGAATTAGCAGATTGAAAGAAATGGAATGAATAAATATCCAAAATTTGCATGTAGAATTTGATAAGAATTATTTTCATCAAATGACATCAATTTGTTCCTAATGGAACAAATTTTCATACTCATAATCTTGAAATGTTCTTACTAATAAACATGACTTTTACCGACAAGGCCGATCAATTAAGTTAACATTTAAAAAAAAATAACCAAGTTCTACTGTATTTTTTCAATACAAATTTACTGAATTTTATAGTGAAACTTTTAAGAAAATTTGAACATTTTTTAATAAGCTTGTCTTTGTTTTGAAGTTTAAATTTTTGTGTTTCTGTAACCAGTGTTTTGATTTTCATTATGGAATTTGATGAGAATGTTGAGTTAACCCGTTCAATTAATGTTATTGAAAGTTAAAATTAAAGAATTAGTACCATTATTATTTTAAAACGCTTAAAATATATTTTTTTGAAAATATTTTAAAAAGAAACATTTCAGAAAAATATTTTAACGGGGGTCACCAACCAAATATTTTAATAATTCGTGGAAATGAACTGGAAAAAGCTCTTCTTTCAGCCTATGCAAAAATTAGCGTAACTTTTTTTTTTTTCTTTGAGTCCTTCTACTAAACATACAGTGCCTTTTTTTGATATTTTTGGTATTTCTAGCTAAATTTCAATTTCGAACCCCCCCCCCCCCATGGACGAGTCCTTCGCACGGGCCTGAGATCAACTGACACTTAGAGGTATTTGGATAAAAAAGTAGTCAACTTAACTTCGCTGTATTTTTTCTAATCATTCATATAAAACCTGAACAATCCTTATTTTGTAGGTGTGTGTGTGAGTGTGAAGAATATAGCTTCTAGTTGGATTTTGAAATTCAATTTTTAAATCAACCGTCACCTAAGAAATTAAAGTGTTCCGAGAATGTTTGTCGAAATTAACGTGCAAGGGTGACTTCAAAGGCGTTTGCTGCCTTTTCTAAAAAACATGACTTGTCAGTACTGCTTTTGACCGAATTGGGAACCGGCCATTTAAAAAAAGACCAAGGAATGGTATGCCACCAACAATTTTCAGGTTGTGTCCAAGAATAAGAACCCTCTCAACCAAACCCGTGCGAAAAACTCGTCCATGGGGAGGAGGAGGGGGGGGGGGGGTTTTGAAGTACAAGTTTAGCTGGAAATAATAATCTTTAATACCAAAAATACACAATCAAAATTTAATTTATTTCTTAAACCGTTATCGTACTAATGAGCATCACAAAACCACGAAAAACAAATAAACTTCAAGGATACTATCCAAAAAATTTTATATTCAATGTTTGAAATCAATTTCATTCCCGGTAAGTTATAAATAAATAATGCAATAAATGATTCTTATTCTGAACTAGATATTTGAAGTCAATGTTTTCGAAACACTATAAAAAGAATGCGGATTAAACTTTCAAATAAAAAACAGAATTCAAAGGTTGGACATAAGAGTCAGTTCAATGAAATAGAAAACATAAAATATAGCACAAGATTTTAATAGAAATCAAATCCAAATTCTAAAATAAATTTCAGATCAGATCAGATCAGAAATTAACCATGTTTAAAAATTGTAGAACAAAAAGAAAATAATTGTTCATTTTTAGTCATATTATTTTACATTTCTTTTCTTTATTTTAATTGAAGGATTGATTAGAAAATTTCTCTGTTAAATCTAAATTCTGAAATGACAATTTGAAATGTGAATTTTCTACAAGGCAATGCCCATTCTGAATTTAAACAAATTTATTTAAAAACACGTACATTCAAGATGATGATTGATTTAAATTTAATAAAAAAGAGATGATTTAATTTTATTTCAAGAGAGCAGTGATTAAAAACAGAGATAAAATTCTTTTTAATATTCATATTCTCCCAGTTATCACAATAATAGGCTAAAAAAGTATATTTTATATTCATTAAATTATAATCGATTCCAAAAATCATAGTTGAAAAATATCAAGCTCTGAGTATTTTGTCGTCGTTAATTAAAGTATTGGGTCCTGGACTGGAAAGATAAACAGTAGATACTAGGTTATTTTTATTTGAAATTAAGATTTTTTGATTTCAAAGTAGTCGAAGATTCCTTTGAATTCAGCTGCATTATTTGAAAGACCCAAATATTGGTATTTCACTAGCTACTTGCTAGCATCCTCAGTGGGTTATCGATGAGGATGCTAGCAAGTAGCTAGTAAAATACTAGTATTTGGGTCTTTCAAATACTGTAGCTGAATTCAAAGGAATCATCGACTACTTTGAAATCATAGTTTCATTCAGCTAAGAGGTTCTTCAAACCTTTCATTATTAGTTAGATTTTTTGCTTCCAAAAAGGTGTTTGCAGAACACAAAAATTAAGAGTTGAAAAACTAAGGCAAATACTTATAAAAAATATTTCACAAAATGTTTAAGTTTGCCAATCAAATTCTTCAAATTTATTTCAGTGATTCATTTCAGCATCAATCGAAGTTTATAATGAAGATGAAAAAGATTTTTTTTGTGTATTGACGTATTAAATTCGGGTATTACCGTAAACTGGGGGAACTTTGATCAGCGGGGTAACTTTGATCAACATGAAATTTTTGCAGATAATCATCATAAACTAAGTTTAAAGTTAAAATATCTGAAAACTATTTACTACGTTTGAAAGCCTATAAATTAAGTTACATATAAGCTAAATTTGGTTTTTATTAGAAGATTTTTTATATTACTTCAAATGTAATTTTAAAATCTTAAAATATCTTGGTTTTTGAAGGCTCACAAACAAACATCTTTCCTGATCAAATTTAAGCATTTAGAAGCAAATGGGTTGTCAAATGTGAAAGTTTTAACTTTTTTCTTGGTTTGGGTTTAGTTTAAGCGTTATTATATAAATAATATTATAAATAATATAAAATAATGGAATATAAAAAATGACTAAAAACCCTATCAAACGATTAAGTTTGAAGAAAAAAAGAACATGGGAACAGTTCAAGGACTCAGGGAATTGCATGAAGATAAAATTTCATTTGTTTTTGAGGCCAAAAATATAAAGAAATGTTTATAATTTTTGCCCCTAAATGTATGCAGCAACATTGTCCATCTTTTGAGAATCTTTGTTTTTGAAAGAAAACGTTGAAAAATTCAATCGAGTCCAAACAAAAAATACTGTTATCGATATTTTGAGCCTTCTGTGCTTAATGGCATCAAAACAATAAATTTGAAGATGTTGAGATACGTTTAAACCAAAGTGATCAAAGTAACCCCGAAACTCGAAATCTGGTTTTGTAACAAACATTTAATTATGACCACAAATGCCATTTGAATTTACTGCAATCAATGATCATGTTTGATACTCCTCACCTCAGTAAGGGTTTTAAAGCATTTAGGTACTACGAAAAAGCAACCCCTTCCAAAATATTCAAAAATGAATGAAAAAAGTGATCAAAGTTCCCCCAGTTTACGGTACTCTATTGAATTCGGGAATAATATTTTCATGATGATAAGAATTATGCATGGTCTTTAAAAGAAAAATTCTACAGTTTTTAAAATGTGGAAAGACGAGTTTTTCTGACATTATTGAAGAAAATTAAAAAAAAAATTAAGATTTATTTCATACTAGCTGACCCGGTGTGCTTTGCTACACCTTCCAAAATCGAAAGATATTTTCAGAATTTATTCAAATTTTAATTGTTTTGTTGGCATTATTTAAAATCAAATTATAACATAATTCATAAGCAACCGCGATTAAATGAGAGCTGCAGCAGGAGTTTCGGGTTGCAACACAAAAATAACTTAAACTTATATTCTGAATCTTGATCTATAAATTTGTGTAAGAGATCTGATAATTTTAAAATTTTTATTTAAGCTTCGCTCTAAAAAAGGAGGGTCTCGAATTAATTGTACGCAAACAATCCAACAGATAAAATATGGTTGCTTGATATGTTCTGGATTTATGCTAAAAAACTTATGAACCCCCCCTGGCCTTTCTCCCCCCCCCCCTGCTGAATGGAGTTCGTGATCTTTAATAATCATTCCCATTTTTTTCTTTCCCGAAAATCTTCTTGTATTTTCCATTGGTTGATAAGTTTTTAAGCTTTACAACAAAATTTATATGGAACTCCCTCCTTTCTTCCCCTCTCTACACTGTAATGCGTAAGGGTCTATAACAATCGTGGAAACATATGTCGTAACCAAGTAACTTTCCATGCCTTATTTGTTTCCATTTATTGGCTTCGTTAACATAATTCGAGAACCTATGCTAAAAAAAATTGTTATGGGCTCACCTCCCTCCTCCTATGTACATACTCACTGAAAGGAGGATGGTGTGTCAGATAATCAAAGAATCATACCAAAACGATTTTCCATGTTGAATTTTGTCAATTTCTCGGTTTAAAAAAAAAGTTAAATGTAAACTTTCCTCTTCCCTTCCTTTATTCCCAATTCTATCATCCCACTGCAAGAAAGGAATTGTTAGACATAAACAAATTTCTCGTATTGAAATACGATAACACGCCAAATTTGGTTGTATTTGGTTGTAAATTCTTGAGTCATGCATAAACTTGAAAAGAAGTACCATCCCCCTTCTGTTCCATTCCAAATTTGGTTCCATTTTCTGTTGTAGTTCTTGAGTTATGCAATACAAATTGTATGAAACTTCGCTCTCTTTTTCCTTTCTCCCCGCTGGAAGAAGGAAGGGATCTCAAACAATCATTAGAACATGTCACGTTCCCAAATATCCGCCATGCTAAATTCGGTTCCATTTGCTTTATTAGTTTTTGAGTTATTTAAAAAATTAAAAAGAGGGCCCCTCCACCCTTTTTATATCCCTACTGGAAAGAGGGAGGGGTCTCAAATAGTCATAGACATATTTTTCGTATCCAAATACCTTCTCATGCCAAATTTGGTTCCATTTGCTTTATTTGTTTTTGAGTTATTTAAAAAAAATAAAAAAGGCCCCTCCCCCTTTCAACTGCAAAGAGGGAGGGGTCTCAAATAATCTTTGAAATATTTTTCGTATCCAAATACCTTCCCGTGCCAAATTTGGTTCCAATATCTTGATTAGTTTTCGAGTTATATGAAAAATTGTAAGATAGCCCCCTCCCCCATTTCTATCATCCCACTGACAGGAGGGAGGGGTACCTAGTATTCATAGAAATATACATCGTTCCCAAATACCACCCCATGCCAAATTTGATACCATTTGCTTGATTGGTTCTCGAGTTATTCAAAAAATTGTCTTTTGTTTGGGAGGCCCCTCCCCCCCTTCCTGTTAGGAGGAGGGGTCCCAAACAACAATAGGAACCTTCCCCGGCCTCCAATACCCCCACCTGCCAAGTTTCACGGAAATCGAATCAGTAGTTTCTGAGTCTATAGGGAACAGACAGAAAGACAGACAGACAGACAGACAGACAGACCGAAATTCATTTTTATATATTACCTATAGATTATAAATTTTTAGAAGTCTGTCAAACGATTAGAGTTCTCGGTGTTAAGCACTTCTTTGCCAAGTGGGTCATTGATTATTAATTTGTAAAGGTTTATGGATAGTTTTCATAACAATAGAGAAATTAAAAGTCAACATCAACCTTTTATAACAAAATGTTTTTTTTTTTTTGGAAAAAGCTGTCTACTCAGCATTTGACTTTTAATTGTTATCAAAAATTGTTGATTTTATTTTCTCTTTCTATGCATTTTTCTGGGATGTTTTTTTTTACAATTTAAATTTTTCCTCGAAGCTAACAACCTACAACCGATGTTTAAACTCTATAATAGAATAATGCATTGGAATGTTGTGCAATGTAAGAAATTTAATAATTTCAAGGATTTTAAGACAAAAAAGAGAATGGGCCATTTGGTTTTCGGATGTATACGGATGTGCGTATCATGTCATGTTCCGTCAAACTGGGCAACATGCAAAGGAAGGGTTAGATGCAACATTTGTATACCACAACACTCATTCAACTTTAATTTCAATAAACTGTTATAAAATTATAATTGAATGATTACAAATTGATGATGACATAGTTTTAAACATCGTGTAAGAGTTTTAAAAAGTTTTTGTTTCTCATAAAAAATTTAAAAAATCGAGCAATAGATGCACAAATTTTTACATTTTCTGATGCCGTAATAAAGTTTACCTCGTATGACGGATTGGCTTAATGATATCACCTACAAACTTAATATTGCTTTTAATATCCAATACCAACATGTTGGTGTATAAATATTTTTCGAACAAACACAAATTTTTTTAAATAAATATTTATATAATTCAGTTAGCTGACTGGGGCAAAATGCAACAAAATGCAAATCAGAACTAAATCTTATAAATTGCGTTTCTATAGGCCAGGATATGATTGTTTTGCATTATGCATTTGTGAACGTTAAAATTTCATCCATCCTAAATGACATGATTTATGATAATAGAATATTTTGTAGTATTTTTTCCCCCTAAATGTATGCAGCAGATTAACACTTTTTTCTTAAAAACAT
The DNA here is from genome assembly GCF_029784155.1 of Uranotaenia lowii. Classification (NCBI taxonomy): domain Eukaryota; kingdom Metazoa; phylum Arthropoda; class Insecta; order Diptera; family Culicidae; genus Uranotaenia; species Uranotaenia lowii. The sequence goes on along the minus strand of NC_073692.1, from coordinate 327,955,362 downwards.
TTTTGACAGAAAAAATGTGAGATTTAATTCGAACAAAACCACAAAATTACTGCAATTGGTGCTTTATGCATTACGACATCACAAATGTATCAAAATCTTTAAATTTTCAAACGTTTTCATTTGATATTTCATTAATTACAGAGTTTGTTGCAACTTACCCTTTTTTCTTAGTAGGGTGAAAATCGCATGTTTTTGTAAATTTACAAATAACTGGTAAAACCAAAAATTTTTCTGATTACGTCAGTTTGGTGTCCCATCAACCTTAAAACTTTTGATGTACAAGAGGTATGATTATCTGTAAGCATTAAGATTTTAGAAACCATTGAAGTTGAAAAGTGTTGCATGGAGCCCCAGTTGACGGTATCATGTCTTGACGAGACTAGAAAATGTTTGTAAAGGGCCAAGAAAATCTACGGTGGAAAAAAAAAGTTTGGAATTGAAAAAGTTGCATTTGTTTAAGGAAAAGAATGGCAAAGGTTTACAGCTAACCAGCCAATTTCCAAATCCCGCTGATTTTTTCCCGAAAACAAATTCTTTGCTTCATAAGTTTTTTCCCACACGGTACATTTTTTGGCCACATGGAGAATTTTTCTTGTCTCGTCAAGATTTTTTCAATCAAATATTGCTCATCCGTTTACACCAGAGAATCAAATTGCATACATTTTAACCCAGAATTATTTTTTCGAAAAATCTAGTTAACAGTTTTTTTCTTGAATTTTTTTACAGGTGGCAAGGATTTTCTAAATTTTATAAACATACCTCTGCAGGGATGGGTTTCTGAAGGTGATTTATGAAAATCTTATTACGCTGATAATGTGAATTGCCATTACCCATTCCTAAAATGACTTAATCTATGTTTGTTGCAACTTTTCGGATCAAAAGTTTATGACAGTTCCGCGAAAATGTTCCCGAAAGTTTCATTTTTTCACTTTGAAGAGTTTCTTGTACATTTCCAAATAAAACCAGTGTAAAATGTGAAGGGTGCTGTTTACAGCTAAAGGAGCAATAAGTTTAAGCGATCAAATTCCTGGAATGTTCGATCGATGCCCAGAATCGAAAATGTTGGTTGTGTTAACAGTTCCGGCTCGCTCTCTCGAGTGGCTAAAAGTATCTGGTGATTGAAGAATGGGTTTTACCAAAGCTAACACATGTCGGGAGCCAAAAGTTCGACGATAGGATCATCCTCAAGATGAGTATTATTTTTGTCTTATTCATAATCAAATCTCATATATGAAATAATTACATTATAGGGCGAGTTATGTAGGCAAGTGAGCAAATTATGTTCAAAATCATACCACTAAATCGTACTGAAAAGAAAAAGAGTTCGCATAGAATAAAATCTTTCAGATAAGTAGCTCTGTTCACGTAAACATCAATTTTTTCTTCATTTAGTAGGGGAGAGTGGGGTATCGTGGCCACGGGGAAACGTGGGCCACTTTTAGTATCTCAGATGTGTGTTGAGATAAAAATCTCGAACCAACTGTCATCGTCGTCGCTTTGCGTGAGCATATATTTCTTTATGTTGTTGACTTAAATACGCATCATATGCTTCTTTTATTCATCAAGCTAAGTTAGAAAAATTTACTTTCATAATTAAAAATACACCCGCTAATTGCATCGATGGGAAACCTAAAGTTCAGAACAAAAACATGCTCATACGCTTATGATCTTATTTTTGTCATGATCTTTCACGTGGAATAGAAATTTTTGATGAAACATCAATAAGTCACACAAACGCAACCAATTTGCAAATCATTGCTTGTGGGGAATCGTGGGCCACACATCTTGAACTACCTATATTTTTATGTTTTTATACACATTCAGAACTTAAAATACGTTTTCCCTCTTTGTAAAGTTTTCTTATACCAAATGAAGAGTTTTGAAAAATATTTTGTCCATCCTATATAAGGAATTTTGCCAAAACGTTCGCGAGCCAGGTTTTGGAATGTATTCGATCATACACAGTTCTGTTTTTTATTTCATCATCTGAAATTGCTTTAAAATAACGAAATGAATTATGAAATCACAGTTTTGGGTCAACTCATAAATTTTGCATGTTATTTGGTCAATTTGGATTAAGTGGCCCACGATTCTCCACCATTTTTCAAAATCCAAAAAATATTGCTTTTTTAAAACAGTCAGAATTTGGGGAAAATAACTTATGAAAAATTTTAAAAATTATCTTATGATACCTTGAAAATGTAGAAAACCATACCATTTTTTATTTTCATTTTATCTTTTATTATAAAGAAGTTATGGAACAACAAAAAAAAAGTGGCCCATGATTCCCCACTCTCCCATACTGATAACATATTTCAACTATGCATTGGGAGCTAAAATATCATGAAATCAAGTTAGGTTAGGATGTTAAGCAGAATGATAATGATCAGAAACTCATAGCTTCTCTAGTAATTATTATCATAAATTATGCCCCGAAAACAATTAATCATTCTAACAACGCAAAAACAGGTTTTAAATTATGAAAAATTGCGTTTTTTTTTTTTGCTTACCTACGAACACTTCATGCTTTTGTGTGATTCTTGAATCAAGGCTATAGTTTCTTTCAATTTTAAAATAGATAAATCAGAAAAACACAACTTTTGTAGATCAAAAATATAATTGTATTAGAAAGTTTATTAAAAACTCTCAAATATTGAATCCAATAAACTAGTTAAAATAATTCAATTTTAAATTGATTATTATCAAACCAACTAGCAATTTGTATCTCTTTTTTCATGAACATATTATCTGTATAGAAGCAGGAATCGATTTTTTTTTATTGAAACGAATATTTGGCATACAAAATGTGTATTTTTGGTCTTTCCCGGAAAAAAAAGTTTTCGTCAAATGTAGGAGTTTCATATGGAAACAACAGAATAACAAGAGAATAGAATGAATTAAGAATACAACAGAATAGGTATAGCAAAATTGACACTCGTCTAAAGTGTTTCCTAATCATATCCTTTCACCCAAGCCTCCAATCTAAAAACTTATTTGCTAGGATGCAGAGGTGACCTCGGTCCTAAAGCGCAATATTGTTCTTTTATCCCTTTCTCTCTTTTCCAAATCTATCTCTTGACTGCTAGGACGTGGCCGGTGCCGTTATTGATGTGTAAAGAGAGAAAATCAGTTTTGTTCATTGTGAATGTGCTGTCAATCCCAGACACCATTCTTTTGACCTCTGGACAAAATTGATGGCCTCGGTCAATCACGGAGTAGCAACCATTGGCGATGTGGAATTCGTTCTACTGAGCCACACCAGCGATCGCGGAATCCGAAATATGTTGATAAATTTCAAATTATAAGTTTTTTTTTTTAATTTACTGCTGTCTAATTTCTTTGAATTGAAAGTGAAAATAAATAATACAACACATTGAATAATTTAGAAATTTGTTTTGAAAAAATGTTTTAATGCATTTCGGGTTCAATGATTCAAGGTGGATGTGAGTAGTCAATCAAGCTAAGCTAAGCTAAGTTTGTTGCAACTTTTCGGATCAAAATATGTCTGGACCGAGTAATGCCTTGAAAAAATATTAAATGCTTTAAGCTAAGTACACTGGCTTCTTTTTTAAAACATCTTATTTTACACGGTTTTAATTAAAATGATTTTTTTGAAACGCCTTTTCTTGAAATAAAACGATTTTTGAATACGTCAAAAACAGGTTCTAGACATTCCCGATTTTTGTCCAAACCACTCTTGGGTGATAAATTGATTCGGACGATACAACCCGACGAAAACATGGGCCGGAATGGCCACTAAGAGACTCTGCGGAAGTTCCGGAACGGACTTAAAACCAGTGTTCCGAATATCACTCATTTTCAATGAATGTTCCTGATTGCACTTCGCAACTGAACGTACAGCGATCGGGTTTTGTTATTGATTGCTACTGGACTTATCCGATCATCGATCGTTCTATTCATCGCTAAAATACAGATCGCCTCGCATGATGCTTTCTGTCAAAACAGTACAGCACCATCATCAAATTGGAATCTCACCAAAGAGCGATGCATACGGCGAATCATGTTGGGCTAGGATCAGGAGTGAATGGTTCAGGCAGTGAGCGAGTGATACATGTAACCGATCATTAGCAAATGTTGTTTGATTTTAAACTTAGCAAATTAATAAATTTATTTGATTTTACAGCTTTTTTTACTACAGTAAGAATAAAATTAAAACTGTAGTTGTGTTTGTGATGGAAAGATGGTCACTTCCGCCGTCTTTTCAATTTCTAATCAGCCAGGCGGATACTGAGTGAGTGACATTCAGAATGGATCAGTGTGTATCTCACTCATCTCCGATATGCGATGATAGCTAAACCGATGATTCTGAATGATGCGACTCGGTTTGCATAGCTGATAGGAGCGCTGATCGAGATTGCATACCAGCCAGGCGAAGCAGTTGCGAGAGGCGCTAACCCATTATACAATCAGAATGTATCCAACAGGAAACGCATCCTGAGTGTTTATTTTGATTGATTTTCGGAAGATTGCTTAAAACCCAAAACAAAGCAATCCTAATCAAATCTTTGAGCTTCCCGGTTTCACTCAGATCACCTCAGAATGGTCTACCTGGTTGAAAATGATCGATTTACAGTCCAAGTTGGCCACTTTACTGAAATTAGCGATGAATTTTGCCTGGTTGTTTAGAACTTTTTTAAACGATTTCTTTTTTGCACGAACACAAAAATCGTTTAAAAAAATAATCCAGTGTACTTTTAGAAATGGGACAGTTCCGAATGCGTGTATCTCAAAAATCATTCGTTTAATCGAAAAATTTTTTATGGAGAAAATAAAGGTAAACTTATGAGAATTAATGAAATATTTTGAAAAACTTATTAATCGTTTGATGTGAGAAAAATTTCTACTTTATTCTTGGTAGCTCCCATCGGCCGGCGCACACTTCTTTCAGTCATGATATTGATCAGTTTTTCCAACTTTTACTTCGTCTAATCTGTATCTTAGGTTGCTGCATTAGACTGAGTTGATTTGGGGTCATTTTGGAATTTCTCAAACCCTGGGGTCTTAAAAGCTTCGTTTTGGTCCAAAACTCATGCCTGATTTTTTGCAAAATTTTTAAGTAACGTTTACATGAGTAAATTTCAACTTTTAGGTTTGTATGGGAAAATTGAATATTTTGTACTGAAAAATCAACATCATTTTTGTTTCGTCTGTGGAACCGAGCCAGCTGATGGCTTTTGTGCCAATTTATAAAATTCCTAAAGGAAATTTTCCGCTGAACAACTTTGTCGAAGACCGTAACTTCGCATCTTATTAGGAAAGAAAGTTATTAGCTGTTTAACATGGGTATGTCTTTTCGCATTGATTTACAATAAATTCAATTGACATCACTGCTTGAGCCTCGCGAAGTGTTGCATGGAAAGTAGTCACGCAATACCTCGCTAGGTACCCTGCAGGGATGTCAATTGAATTTATTGTTTATCAGTGCAAAAAGACATACCCCTGTTAAACAGCTAATAACTTTTTTGTCTAATAAGATACGAAGTTTAGGTCTTCGACAAAGTTGTTCAGCGGAAAATTTCCTTTAGGAATTTCATAAATTGGCACAAAAGCCATCAGCTGGCTCGGTTCCACAGACGAAACAAAAATGATGTTGATTTTTCAGTACAAAATATTCAATTTTCCCATACAAACCTAAAAGTTCAAATTTACTCATGTAAACGTTACTTAAAAATTTTGCAAAAAATCAGGCATGAGTTTTGGATCAAGACGAAGCTTTTAAGACCCCAGGGTTTGAGAAATTCCAAAATGACCCCAAATCGACTCAGTCTATTGCTGCATCCTCCTGCTTTAATTTCTGCTACTTTTCGGTCCAATACTTCTCTTTTAAAAGAAATTGAAGGCAATTTAGTGAATACTGTTGTTTCGAAATTAACAAAACTTGATTTATTGGAGTCACTTAAAAGCGTCTTAAGTGGAAATTCTCCTGGTTAAACTAGGCAATAACGAAGTAAAACCTTCATAAAATTTATATTAAAGTAGAATCGGTTAGTATAGATCGTTGGTTGCGAAGAGTACATACAAGATAACTCTTTTTAGGCTTTAAAATACAGCAAAAACCAAAGTTTCCGTTTTGAAAATTGTTTTTTTTTTCACAGGAGCAGCATCTTGGCACATCATGATATTTTACACAAAACAACCAGCAAATACAAACTTTAATATGCCAGGGACCTTTCCGCGAGCAGACATGTTATGGGATTTAAACGCCGTAATTTGTATGAAATCTGAAATAACGAGGCAACACTTTCAGCTTATCGGAGAAAAATTACACTTACATTTTTTGCTTATTAAAAATTAAAAATTCTGATATGAGACTTGACTTCCCTAATGACCCTCAACCGTAGTTTTAGATAGTTTGATAATGATGGTGTTGAAGGAAACTGTTCGAACTAGTTTTTTTTCTTGCATCGTGATTATCTCTAAAAAAAGTGGAACTTAAAATTTGAAAAAAAAAAACAAGTTGGTTAGTGGCTATTCCACAGGCAACAAAATGCTGTCAAAATTTTGAAAGTACGATAACTAGTAAATGAGCTATCAGCAAAAGAAAGTTCCCTATTTCTAAAAAAACTAAGCTTTATGCAATAGCCTTTCAAATTTTTTTTTGCTTTTCCGACTCAATCTCATGAATTTTGACACTGAAAGAACACAATAAATGTTTAAAGAATAAGAAATAAAGTCAAATTTTTGAATGACTTGTATTTTATGAGAGATAGAATTCAATTTAAGAAACGTTTCGCGGGCCGCACATGAGTGTCCATAATAACTGTTGAAATTATTTGCAATAATTGTGTGATTTTGCATAGGATCGAGACGAAAATTCAAACTAGAGAGTTCATTTAAAATGAGTAAATGATCTCTCATTCAAAAAACGACAGAAAAAAGTGTTTAATATTTTTGCAATAACTTGTTGATCATGCTCACGAAGATGAATCGTGAAATACTTTGCAATTATCATTGAGACATAAACTATTCATCACACATTAAAAATTGGTGGCGAAACGGAGCTCGAATGGGATTAGCTAGTTTGAAATAAACAATTTAAATAAAAGAATAAAACTGTTGATCGCTCGTTCATACTGGAGAGATAAATCCTGATCAAATTCCCGGGCTCTCAATAAAATTTAACTTGAAAAGTTCAAAGTTTGAACTGTAGAAATTTTGCTTTAGAAGTATAACTTAGAATTAAATTTGAATTTTTTTTCTGAGTCAAAATAAGAAAAAGCAGGTGGTTCAAAAATGAAAATCTTATTACGAATAAGTTTTAACAAAGATTCTTTATTTTAAATATGACCACTTATTGACAACAGCTTTCTTGAACTTAATTTAGAGTTGAAATTAAAGATGGAGATGGATCAAAAATTCAAATTAATATTAAAAAAATTAAATAAAATTGTGTGTTGACGATAAAATACCAGATAAGAATCTAAGTTTCAAATAAAAATTTGAAGCTCATAATGTAGTTCAATCATCCACATGAGAATTCATAATTCAGCTTTAAAAAAAAACAGAAATAGAAATTCAAAAATCGAAATGTGATGAATGATCTAAACAAAGTACGTCTTAATATTTCAGTCAAATTGCTGCATTCATTGAATTTCTCAGAAATCATGCCGACCCAAACATCAAGTTTCGAAAATCAAGTTCTGGCGAACAATTTTTAAGATTGGTTTCGTGTTTAAGCAAATCGGTAGTTTAAGGAACTTGATTACATTTAAAGTATTGACTAACGCAAATAAAGTCGTCTCAAATTTTGAAGGAGAAGAAGTTAACCTTACTTTTTTAAAAAATAAAATAATATAAGTTTTATTAAAACTCATTGTAAAATACAGTTGAATTGAACGTCTCAATGTTATACTCTGTTAACAACTTTTTATAATGCTTTTTCTTCGGAATTCTAAATTATAAAAAAATCCAAATAGACGCATGGTGTTATCGCATGGTTTATCAACGGTGATAATTCAATTCTGAGAGATTAAACAATAAACATTACTGACTATAACTACCCAACAACTTCAGCCAGAGAAATATATCTTTATATCTCAATCCGCCGGTACAACTACGGTCATCAGGCCATTAATTCTCTCAAACGATCGGCGCAACTTATACTTACGAGACGACTAAATGCTTGCTACTCTTTAATGGTGATTCCATTAAATTGAACTAATTAAATGAAATCAACAATCCAAAGGCAATGGTCAGCAGTGGAGATGCTCCAACGACTTGTTCCAGGTTTATTCCAATGGTTTGGCAGCAAACCGATGTATGAGCTTTGAATTAACTACCGGACTACAATTAACCGAAAAACCATTTTGCAGAATGAAATAAGCCGTGATAATCAAGTACCTTTTCCTGAGTAGGAATCTTTTTTGCTTCGCATCTCACTCGTTCCCTCCTTTCATCCCCGGGTGTTGTCTTTGGTGCAAATGCGCAACAGGAATACACCCATTTGTCGGACCTTAAGAGACCGGGCCTGGCTCACTGGAGAAAGGTTTTTCTCCCCATTTTTATCACGCCCATCAGCCGGTTGTCTATCGAGGCGTGAACGGATGGCCAGCAGAAGAGTCCTAAGGCCGCCCGGGAAAAGTTATGCATTTTAACCAGACCAGGTCCTTCCTGCCTTCCTTTTCGCCAAACAAGCTAACTCAGACTCAGCAGAAGCCAACAACCACTGCTAGCCGCCATATAATTAAACCGGGATTACAGAGCGGGATTAAAAAGCAATAATAAACTCTGGGCCCGAAATTTCTCTCTCCAGGGTAAATACTACGCCATGGCGCGTTTACAGTAGCAACTTTGGCCATTCTTGGAAGCCCCGGCGGATTAATAGCATGTCTGCCAATTGTCGCAGTATGGAGTGATTTGTTCCGATGAGAGGGGTCGTCCATAAAAAGTTCAAAGAATTCCTATCTCGTTCTGTGACTATAATACAAGTTCAAAGTGTTTTCTAACATATAGCTATAAAAGTTCTTTTCACTTGAAAACATTGCTTCAATCAAGGATGTTACCAAAGTTGCGAAAAAAGCATTCATCCACGGTTTAAGATCAGTTTTTGTTGCAGTTGAGTGGATACCAATTAGGAGAAAGGACTAGCAAGCTAGGAGCGAAATGTCGTTGTACCAAATAACTTAATCTCCGGCAACAAACTAGATTTCGTTAATTAATGCAATCTGTTTTTTGCTCTATATTGTAACATAGATTAGTTAGTACCAAGAGTAGATCGTAAAAATCGCAACTAACAGTTCTTTTTCTAAATTTGTTAAAAATAACAAGGGTTTATTTTGAACCAAATCAAAAAAACTCTATGCAGTTTAATAAAAGGATATCAAACCTTCCACCTCAGGTAGACAGTTAGAAGACATTACGGCTAAAAGTGAGATTCTTAAATTTTAGTCTCACTGCTTAAATAGGAGTTTGAATAAGGCACACCTCAATGGTTTCAAAATTTAAAAATATTTATTATTTGGTTCTCTATTTCTTATAATCTTCTTTATTAACATCCACCAGGAAAGTTGAAATTAATGTAAACAAAAATTATTTCAAAGGCATGTGATAACCAATATAAAGATTTGTTGAACGAAATAAGATTTTGGAACAAGTTAGACTGGGTCTGCCATTCAACAACCAACGAAAATCAAATCACAGTCGATAACTCCAAAAAAAGAACAAGTTATAAAAATTCGCTACCTTGAATAAAAACGTGTAACGAAATAACCTCATCTTAAAACCTTCATACATATAAAGGAATTTCTGTCTGTCTGTCTGTTCCCTATAGACTCGGAAACTACTGAACCGATTTGCATGCAGAAGGGTTTTGTTTTTAGGACCGGAAATGGTTCCTATATATTTGTTTAAGAACCCTCCCACTCTCTGGAAGGGAGGAGGATGCCTCGAGAACCGATCATGCAAAAGGAATGAAATTTGCCATGGGAGTGTATATCGTTACGATGAATTTTTCTATGATTATGTGGTACCCCTCCCTCCTTCAAATGGGGAAAAAGGAAGTGGGGAGAGGGGCTCCCATACAATTTTTCGCACAATTCTTAAATTATTCAAGCAAACGGAACCAAATTTGGCATGCGATAGTATATGGGTAGAATAAGGAAATCTGGGCAATATCCGGGCAAATTTTGTCAAAACTAAGAAATTCCTCAACAAAAATCAAGAGAAAAAAATTAAAAAATAATTTTTTTCATCAAAACTCATCGATTGGTTTTGAACCGTATTTTAGGCTTCCAAAAAACCTTTCATGATTATTTTTATAAAACTTGCTCAAAAAAATCGTTTTGGAGGTGTTTGTTGTTTTTTTTTGTTTTATTTGCCAAATAAAGTGAATAAATTCGGGAAAAATCCGGGCCTTTTTCAATTGAATCTGGGCAACAGGGCCGGGCCAGACTGCTCTTAAATTTAGTAAACCGGGATAAAACCGGGCAATCAAGCAACCTTAGGGTAGGAGGAATATTTTAAAGATGGTTTGAGACCCCTCTTCCTTTCCAGCGTGGAGATAGAGAAGGGGGAGGGGCCTCTCATACCATTTTTTGCAAAATTCGAAAACTTATCAAGCAAATTGAACCAAATTTAACATGAGTGGCTATTTCGGTACGAGAAAGGTTTCTATGATTAGTTGGGACTCCACCCTTTTCGATTTGGGTGGTACAAAGGGGGAAGGGGGTCTTCCATATAATTTGAAGCATTGTTAGATAACACTTAACCTTAAACGGGATGAGGGGAAAGAGGAGGAATGTTGTCATACAATATTTTTGGATCACTCGAGAACTTTTCAAATAATGTAGCAGAGGGTATTTTTTCTATGATTGTTGAAGGCTTCTTCCGCCTTACACTGATTCGATAGGAAGAGGAAATAGGTGATCACATACAATTTTTTCAATAACTCGAGTTCTAATCTAGCAGATGGTAACAAATTGGGAAAAGTATTTCAGTATCTACAAGAAATATTGCTAAGATGATTTGGTTCCCCTCACGGGATAGGAAAGAGAAAAGAAGTGTCATACGTATGTTTTGATAAATTCAAGATTATCCAAATTTTACACAGGTACGAGAAATGATTCTATGATTATTTAAAAAACCCTTTATACCTTCCAGTGGGGGATTAGAGACAGAAAAAGGAGATCCGCACAATTTTCTTATAACTTGAGAAATTATCAAACAAATGGAACCAAACTTGAAAGAAAAAGTATTCTAGTGCAAAATATGTCTCTTTTTTTAAGGAAAGATTCTATACATTTAAGAACTGGGAACGGGGGAGGTTTTATCACATAGTTTTTTTTTTAACTTTTCAAGCTAAAGAAGCCATATTTTACATGAGAGGTTGTTTTAAGATTCAAGACTTTTCCTTCTTCCAGAGGAAAAACGGAAAGAAGGAAAGTAAGTATGTCTCGAAAACTTGTCAAGCAAATGGAGCCATATGTGAAATGTTTAGTTTAATCATCAAAATTCAACAGCAAAATGTTTGAACAAATTTAAACATTTCTCCCATCTTTGAAAATAAATTAATATTCAAAATAAAAAGTGAGAGCTGAAACTTTTACGGTTCAACTTTATTCAAGTTTAAGATTTGACTTTGGAAAAAAATGCAATATTTAAAATGTTCAGCAATACATCGAAAAAATATGGCATCCTCTTCATATTTTTTCTACTTGATGATTTCATGTTCCTTTATCAGCAATATTTTAAAATAAATTCCACTAATAAAATCCTGTGGATCATTTTAAAAAAAAAATTTTTTTTTTGTTTCGATTATAGTCGTTTTACCATCTATATGGCATTCGCGACTTTATCAACGTTGCAGTTGGCGGATCGTTATTGAAAAACTTATCCGGTACAACTGTGTTCGATGTTTACTGTTGGGCTCGAACTCATGGACAACGGACTTGCCAACTGAGCTATATCTCAAGCCCCTTTTTTTTAAATAAATATCAAAACTTGTAGCTAAATAATTCATTTTGCTAGCATAGGATAAAGATACTCTTATGAACACAATGAACTATTCTTCTTCCCTACCGTATCGCTTTTTGCCATAAAATGTTTTTCAACGATTTGTTTCTTTTCATCAGTGATATATCACACCGCACAATTAGTGGGGCGTGTTTTGGGAAAATAGGGCGAATAAGGAAAAATCACGTTTTCATTACTGTCCAAGCCTTAGTTCAAACGGATATAACTTTCACTGTGAAGAATATGAACCATACCACCTATTTTTCCTTAAATAAATGAAAATCAATAGAAGACTTAGAGAATTTGTAAGGAGTCCAAAAATAGTACATTTTCGATTTTGATGTTCCATTTTTAGAAATGACATCACCATTACTTTGTTTCAATATCGACAAATCAACAAATGCGCGAATTTTCAATTGGAGCATAATTCAGAACCAATATTGAATAATTCCAACATTTTTTTTGTCAACTTTATGCAAATAAACTACAAATAAGTAAACACAAAAAAGTTGAAGCTCTTGTCTGGCTGGTATAGATGACAGGAAGTGAAAGTGATTTAAATATTCAAAAAGGAAATTTAGGGGTTTTTATCGTTAAAACTCAGTAATATTTTTTCATGATAAAATTTGATTTCCGATAGCATTTTTAATGTATTTGTTTTATTTTTTTTTCGAAAAAAATCATACTTTCTATTAGAGATGTACCGAATAGTGGTATTCGGCGAACGGCCGAATACCGAATATTGACCTTTTCAACTATTTGGCCGAATATTCGGTAGAATATTTTATTGAATTTTAATAAAAAAAAAACTTAAGCGATTATTTCAATGCTTCCTATTTCTTCCATATTAATACCCCTCATGTTTTTCGTCGATAATTTTCAACCAGATGATATTATCGGATGATGTATTACAAAAAAATTTTAAGTAGGGGTCTTTAAGATTTTTAAAATGTCACCAATAAATGAAAAGACATCAGATGACTCTTCGCTTCTAGGATGTTTATCACCAAAGAAATTGCATTCATGTGAAATCTGGGATAAAACGTGTCGAAACAGGTGCCAAGCTTTTTTAAATTACTTCTCTGATATCGAATTAGATGAAGGTCGAATTTGAACAAGATATCTTCAAAACAGTTGTTGAAAAAATAGATGATCTTTAACTTTAAGCATACTATACTTTCAACCACACGTATCCACACGGTTATGCATTCAGTACGTTTTTTGAAAAAAAAATTTAAAAGGGCAAAATTTGAGTACCATCATGTCACCATCTACCGCCCAGTTAAGCGGTTTTTCAACTTCAAACATGTGTAATAAACAAACGACGGAAGATTTTTATTCGCTTTCTTTTTCAATACATTTCAAAACTGCTCTACTTTAAATAAAAAATTTAGTGGAATGTGAAAAATGTACGCTTTTAAAAATAATTAACTAAACTTTGAGGTGTTCAACTGGCCCTATTACCGCCCACTCGACTTTTTCGGGTATCGATAATGTTTTCTTAAGGAAAAACTATCTAACAACACGGAAACTGTTCTTTTTAATATAGTCCATGTAACGAGCTGTCAAAACCATATTTTGGATCTTGAGAGAATACATTTTGTGAAATCTTTCCCGCAAATTTTGTACAAATTTTAACAAAGTGCGTTGACTGGCATAATGATGATTCCCGGCAAACAGCCTCAAGTAATCGGTTACTTTCAGCGATAAAACATCATTTTCTAACGTAATCAAATTAAATGCTTCTTACAATTTACACTTTTGACACAATACATGCGTTAAAAACAAAAAAATTGTGCGTGACCGGTAATTAGGAACCAACACTTTTTTTTATACACCAATTACCGCCCATCACTAAACGCTTCAAAAAACAACAACTGTTGAAAAAATCGAAAACTTTCCGATGCAAATCTATTCTACAAAAATCAAACTATCGTTTCAAGTCGATTGTAGGACCAATAGGTACTATTTAGTAAACAAAACCCCTTTTTTCCCTAGGAGCACAGTTATGCCTAGTTCGCTAACAGGCGTCGAATTCAATAATTTTACCGGAAACGAAAAACCAAATATTTTATTTCTGGCTATAGTAAGCATAATTAAGTGATGATTTTTCAGTGAAATGGTCGAACAATGATGCCGACACAGAACACAGGTCTTATTTTTGGAGAAAAAATTCCAGTTTTTTAGAAATACAAAAGGGTGATTTTGGGCGGTAAATGGTGTCTGGGCGGTGAATGGTGACTTGATGGTATATTTTTTTTACATTTTTGAAAAATCGTTTTTGAACACAAAATTTTAAAAATTTTAGAGGGGAATATGAGTTTTTTATTTGATTTAGCAAATAATCTGAATAAACCAGAGCAAAAATCGAGAAGTTTTAAACAATATCTGGACATCCCGTCCAGATTTGACTTATCTGGATTCTTTACTGGATTTATGGGCAAGCCGGAATATATCCAGAAAATCTGGAATAAACTATAATCAAAGTATAAAACGATACCGTTCAGCATTCTCCTGCACGATCTTCAGTGAAAGATACGCGGATACACCTTAGATGTTCTACTGAAACCATGTTTTCCGTTATTTATAGGAATTTATCCCATTAAGGCCATTCTTAAATAACTACTGAAACCATAAGTTTTCAATGATTGTGTGGCTTTTTCAACGTAACTTTTGGATATTTTAAAAATTATCAAAAAAAAATTGAAAAATTTACAAATCCGTAGTAGATATTTGGCCTATTGGGCCTATTCGGCCGAATACTATGCTCAACTATTCGGTGAGCCGAATATTCGGCTTAACGGTTTTTCAGCGGTATTCGGCGCCGAATATTCGGTACATCTCTACTTTCTATATTAAAATTCAACAATTAAAATTCTACAGTACCGAAATAGGAACAGTAGGTTCAATGTTGGAAATTTAGATCATCCATAACTGTGCAAATCTTTCAATATCTGCAAAACCTACATATGATGAAAATTCTAATTCAAACTTGTAGAAAAGATCATGAACTATGCATGAATTTCCTGAATGATTAAAACCTCTCGTCAATTCATGAGGAAACCATGATTATTCAAAAACCACCACTGAAAGGGTCAAAAGAAGGGCAACCAATCCTAATTCACTGTAAATTTTTATTTCTCGTGATTTTGATTGTTAAATATCACTCCTTTGTTTTTATCAAAACTGTCAAATTTCCTGTCTTACCAATCTTACCACTTCAGGTTTTTTTCATTTTGTGATTCAGTTAGGTTTCAATTGCCATAAAGATGAAAAACGACAATAAATAATCAAAACATTTTATGTATTGTTTTTCAATTGCATGAATATTTGTTTTACTGATATTTGTTTTATTGACATTGAAGTACAACTTAATACTTCTTCATATACCTACTCCCGGTGCAAAGTTTGAATTCATGAAAGTTTTGTTCGGCCATATTCCAGCCATCTTACGGCATACGGTCAAATCTTCTTCGTTTGTATTTTTCCAACAATGTATGTTAACTTCATATGACTCAAACTTAGCTTAACCTCCTAAAACCTAACCCCGTACTGTACTTAGACATGGTTTTCTAAGATGTGCATAGATTCAAAGCCAACTATTATTTTACCGTACTTCTAAAGTAGAATGCTTCAAAATATGGTCATGTTAACTTCAATACGGTTGATTTCCAGGAAGAATTTTCATTGGAATAATGGAAGCACCCAGCTAAGTTATCTTTAATTTTCAGTTTATTCCTTGAAGTTAAAAATTCATAAGTTGAAATCAAAAACTCGAAACACGGATTGCGGTGCAAAAACAAATTTATTGGATAAATAGCCAACTTGAACGTAGTTTGATCGATTATTACGTTAATATTAAGTTCCATATTCTTCAAATGGTTTTTTATTTATTATAACGTTTATGCCAGTTTTTGAACGAAATATACAATTAATCAATGATTATAAATTTTTCGGAGAATCAACGACCAAAACATGAATTTAAATTTAATTTCAATATTTGCGAGATCGTGAATAGTAGAATTCTTCATTAAAAAAAAATTTGTAGAAATAAAGAAATTCAACAAAAATTGCTCAATCACTAAAAAAAATTTAAATAGTTATACAGATCCCGTTCTTTTTTGGCAACATTCGATTTTGGCAACATCTGATTTTGGCAGATGTGCAAAAATCGAACGGTTTTTAGAAACAACATTATCTTTTAATTTTCGTTATAACAAGACCAATTTAATTTAGAAAAATTCCATAAATACGTATTTTTGTTCTGAAATGGTAATAAAATGCAACAATAAAACCAGAGTTTTTTTTAATTTTATAATATACTCAAAAATGGAAAAAAATGAATAATTTAAAAAAAAATTAAAAACAAATTCAAACAAAAGACTGAAAATGACAAAAAAAAACTAAAAAAAAAAATGAAGAATAACAAAAACAGCAAAAAAATGACTACCAATGGTAAAAGTTGACCAAAACTCATGCTATTGATAATAATAATAGTTATTTTGTTAATATAATTGAAAAAAGTTGAGAAAAAAAACCGTTAGATTTTGGCAACATTCCATGTACGGGCGTGTTGCCAAAATCGAACGGGGTCTGTAGTACACGATTTTTTAAAAGCTTCAATGTAAAGGGCAAATGATTGAAAGAAAATATCAACTGTAACCATATTTTTAACTTTGTAATATCTTGTATCTGACTCTTTCAGAATTTGAGTAGCTGCTTCAACACTTATGTAAAGATAGAATCATCGTACAAAATATCTACATCTTTTGAGTTTCAAAGGGATAAAAAACAGGAGAATTTTATAAGTCAATTAAGTTTTCATTTTAACATCATTTCACCAGTTTAAAGTGTAACCCGATCGAATCCTTTCCTCCATTCTACCAACCAATTTTTTTGAAAATCCTTTTGAAATAAATCAGCAATTTAAAAAAAAATCAACTTAAATGGGCCCTAACTTTGATAGGACTCAAAATAACTGCTTTAACCCTTTACAATTGTGTCATTCGAACAAGAATGATAATAATTGACTGAATCAATAATTACTAATCTCATTTTAAAAAAAGTCATGTCAAGAGTAAAGAAATTTATAGATGGAACATTTAGAAAATTCCGCACAATTAACTTTTACCCGATTATCTATAAGTGGGGTGAATCAAATTTTGAAATTCAAGTTGAACTCGTATCCTTTTTCGAAACTTATTAAAACAGTAAAGTCATTGCTGTTAAACAACAAGGAAAGTTAAGATATTTTCATAAAATTTTATTTAAAAAAAAGTTTATGTTAAAAAAACCCTTGTCAGTGACAACAAATCCTACGTTTAAGTACTATTTTGACTGTGCAGCAACGCCAAAAAATAACCACAAAAACACAAACCAAATAAAACCTTAATTGCCAACCAGTTCTCCCCAGTCCGCAAAAGTCATCCGGTAACACATGTTTTTCGCTACTGCCATAAAATATGAGCTTCTCGATTCCGCGACAAGTCAAATCAGCCCAGGTCGTTAGCGAAACTATACTAATATGTGTCTTAAGTGCATAAAATCTCTAGGAGCATCACATGGTGTGCCGATTCTGATGGTTTCAACAAGTCAGCTCAGTAGAAGTAGTAGATGATGGTTTATACCGAAACGAAACATATATGAGCAGAGCAAAGATGCATCATCCATCCGTTTGCTGTCTGTCTTCGGCGTTCAGTTTTATGTGTTTGACATATCGTGCTGTTTTGCCAATTTTGCATTCAAAACGTTCGTTCAAGTGTTCTTGTGCTAGGAAAGGCACTGCTTTGCTGCTGACTTGCGACAAACGACTCGCCGGCATTCCTGTCACTCGACGGCATCTTACAAATTGAGCATTAATCATGTTTATTCGGAATTAAATTATAATTATTTAATGTGGGCCCTCGAGCCAAAGACGAGATCTTCTGGCTTTAGGTTGGTTGTTTTAGTTGGTTAGTTGACAGACTGACTGCCCGACTAGCTGACTGGGGGTGCTTTGCTGTTTTATGGCTGGATGAGCGATGGGCGTCGAAATTTTGACAACCACAAAATCCAAAGTACACGATATTTTTATGTCAACGCTTAGTTAGTGCAGATTGACGTGTTGAGTTTTGTGCCACATCCGTTCAGGTTCAAGTTATCGATTACGTGTTTCACTTACTGAATGAGTTATGATCCTCCTGAAAATTGAAAAAATTATCGCTTTGCTATTGGAACATATGTGTATTATTAGAGTGAGTCGATTTGGGGTAATTTTTGAATTTCTCAAACCATGGAGTATAAATAGCTTCGTTTCAGTTCAAAACTCATCCATGATTTTTTTTTCGTAATTTCAAAGTAACGTTTACATTAATAAATTTGAACTTTGAGGTTTGTATTGGAAAATTTAAAAATTTTCTATGAAAAATCGACATAATTTTCGTCCTTGGAGCCCGGTCTGCTGAAGGTTTTTGTGCCAAAAAAACACTGTCTTTTGCAACACCGAACCAAGTGATAGAGCCAGCGTTGCAAAACAGAATTCATGCGTGAAATGCTTCGGCGCAGCCATCTTTTTTGTTGTCGAAACTCGGTTAAGGGAAAAAAGAAAATTTAGCAATCTCAGGTTTTTTTCATAGTTGATACGAGTAACAAAAAAATAAATCAGCTCTTCAAAATTTAAAGTCTATTTTTTATGAAACCCCAACCAATTGTGTGCGCCATCACTTTTCTGAGGTGCAGAGATGCCAGGATATCTTAACGATATTGCGATATGTTTTTTATTAATTACATTGATGGAGGGACCGGAAAATTTATCGTCGGAAACGGAAAGATGGCTCGTTTCTATCTTTCAGCAAAAAAGGAAGATGCGGATCGGATGCTCCCAAAAGCCACTTTTACACAACACGGGATTATCTCGCTCTGAAGAGGGAAGTGTTCTTAAATGCGGGTAGTATTGACTGAATTTCTGATAAATCAATTATTCTAATCAGTTCAGTTTAAGAAAAAATCTCTTTGATCACATGGCATGAACAAATTTGAATGAATTACAAAATCCGAAATGTTTCGAAATTGAGACAAGGTTTTGCAAAATTTTGATGTTATTTAATGAAGTTTACATATGAGAAGCTGACGCGGTGTGCTTTGCTACACCTTGCAATAATAAATAAAGTTTCTTTGTTTCAAAACAACTTTCTTTTAAGTTTTATTTCAACATTATTAAGTAATAAACTATATTAACGTTTTGAGGTTCAACGTTTAAATGATTGGAATTTTGTTTCTGAAAATCCTCAATTTGAAATTGGTTTTTAAAACAAAGTCTTTAATTCCAAATCATCCTTAGTTTTCCATTATCAGAGTATCAGAGTAAACCAAATCTTTTTCAAATACTTTTTTTTTTTATTCAAATCTAAGTTATTTTACATAAATAGTTTTTCGTGTTGAATAGAATCTTTTCAAAATACATCCTAAGTGCATTAGTTATTAAGTGATGATAACAATTTGTATAAAGAATCCTTAAGTAACAAAATAGGAAACTTACTTTCAGCGATGGTTGGAATCCTAAAATTTACATCAAAATCTGATGAACATAGCTTGAGATTGCTAAAAGTTCTTCCTCACGTATTCGGTTCGGACAAATCTGGGGAAATCTGGCCTATTTTATTAAAACCTGGCAATATTCGAGAAATCCATATTCAAATTTTCAAACAAAAACGTAGGCAATATCCGGAAAATTTTGATAAAAAATCAGGAACATTTGAATCATTATTTTTCTCTTCGAAATACATAACCTGATTTTTAATCGTATTTCAGGCTCCCAAAAAAATCGTTTATGTTTATTGTAATAAATCTAGCTTGAAAAATTCCATTTTTGGGAGACAAAATAAGAAAAAAGTTCCATTTTGAATTTTTCGTTTGATTTTCAAAAAAAAAATGGGAATGAATTCGGACAAAATCAGTATTACTTATTTGATTTGAACTTACAATAAGCTTTTTTAAAGCAAGTTTTCAATTTTAAAAACAAAATTTCTATAAATATATTCAATTTGCAAAAGTTTAAGTAAAAAATTCAAATTTAGCGGTTCAAATCGGATTCATGCCAACTCAATCCTAGTTAAAGATTTAAGTTTGAAATTTGGTTCTTGAAAAATACTGCAATATTTATAATGTTGAACAATATTCCAAAACATATGGAATTGTTTGCGATTTCTTAAAATGAAGATACATGTGTTTTTATCATCAATTACATTTCATTAAAAATAATTTCCTGTGGATTTTTTTATTAAATTAGTTTTTCATAAAATTAAACTTGAAAAATGAACTCAAATTCCACTTAATTTTTGTCATTTTCAGCAAAATTATACAAACGAATTGACTTTGGTTAGATTAAAATCGAACTAGCAATCAGATTTGTGAGCCTGCAATCTCTTGCCATTTAAAGTCCTTACCGAAATAGCTATCTTGATAATTTTATTTTGATTGTGGAACTTCTTAACGAGTTTAATATTAATAGAAATTTTAAACCTGGATTCAAAATTTAAATTTTCAATCTGTTTCGAAATTTGAAAATGTTTTCTGAAATGAACATGAAACGAATTCTGGATTTAGAAATATGAGTCAAGGATTGAAATCAGTTTCAGAACCCTCAATCATGAATCCATAATTATAATTCTGATGTTTCGAGTTTCAATGATTATTCTAAACTACAAATACGTTTTTCTTATCCGACTTGCAAAGTAAATAAACATTAAAATCAATATAGCCATTTTGGAGCTTTGTTATGTTTGAATGTTGCATCAGAATTAAGCTTATGAACTTCGAATCTGAACATTGAACAAAAACTCAGAATGATTTCTAATTTTATTTTCATAATTGGAATTCATTGATTACATGTTAAAAATGCGTATGTGTTTCAAAAATCATAAATCAAATTTTGAGAGAAACGTAAAACCAAATTTACGAGGATTTCAAACACAGCTTTTCAATTCAATTTTCATTGATGATTCGAACCGGAAATCAAGAATCCTAAGCGGGATACATAATCCGAAATATGAAAACACATAAAATTCTGATTTTGATTAAAAGGAACCAGAATCTCCAAAATGAATTATATCTTATTTGATATTTTATATTCAGAAATGATTTTTTTTTTCAATAAGTGAGAAAATTTTGAAAAACTGTAGCTGAATTCTGAATCTGGGATTAATTTCCGAGATTTTGACATCAGTTCTAAGTCAAGATTGTTGCTATCGAATAGCTTTACTCCACCATCATAATTTGATTAAGAATAACAAATTTTGAGTTTAGAGTTGAATATCTCGTTTGCTTTTATGGACACTCATGGAGTGGGTATAACCCCCAAACCCCCCTCCCCCGCACCCCCTCGTTCCTATGGCCATGAACAGCATTCAATGTCTGCACGTAATTTTAAATGCATACTAGGCTGCCCCAAATTTGTATGAGAAATATTAAGTTTTGAAATGTTATGCGCCGCAGGCTTAAATCGATGCTAGGCCTTGTACAAGGTCTCGTGCCAAATTTGGGCCAGATCGGATCACGAGAAAGGGTCGCTCAAGGAGCCTAAAGTTTGTTTGGGATTTTGAGACATTTTGTTCGGGAGGAACATGAAATTCCAGTTTTTCATGAATAACTTTAGTCCCCTTTTCTGAAAGCTTAAACTATGACAAATATGTCATTCGAAGACTGCTTTTCGATTCGACTTATGATGAAAAAGTTATTAAACTTTAAAAATAGGGTAACTTTTTCCAGGGTGATATTCATCACTATTAATGCTGCATCAAAATTAAAAGTGATGAAAATAACCCTTAAAAAAGATAACAATTTTTTGAAGCTTAATAACTTTTGTGTCTTAACTTGAATCGAAATGCAGTCTTTGGATGAAATATTTGTCATAGTTTAGGCTTTCAGAAAACTCATTTTGAGAAGAAATAGGCAGAAGGGGATCAAAGTTATAAATGAAACACTGGACTTTCATGTTCCTCCCGAACAAAATGTTAAAAACCCATACAAATAGGCTCGTTGAGCGACCCCTTCCCGTGACCCGATCTGGACCAAATTTGGCATGAGACCTTGTACTAGGCCTAGGATCAACTTAAGCCTGCAGCGCATAACTTTTTCATATGGTGGGGCATTTAGAGCACTCTAGTGTTTACTCAGTGAATTGGTTATGTAAAGCAATCAACAACTTCATTTGAATAATATGCCATAATCGATATGAGGAAGAAATTCTGCTTGTAAATTGTTTGGGATGAAATCATTTTTCAAAAAGAGGAGAGATTTTTCGAAACAACAAATGATCTGACTATGTCTAAATTTGCTTTTTATCAATTTTTATGAATATCTCTCAGAAATGTATCGAATGATGTAATATCTAATTTTGGTTGTATATTACATCGGGCCCCTTTACAAATAAAAAATTAGAGGGATCTTTATAACTATAATAACTCATTGATTGAAAATCATAAATTAACCCTGTTTGAAAGTAGAAAGAATCAAAACAGTGAATTTTCCTTTTATTAAAAAAATGTTACAAACGTCATTAAAAACGTGAAGAAATTTGTTTTTGTTGATAACATGTATGTAACATTTATTTAATATGAGAGCTCTCATAAATTAAAATGGGAAGATTCATTTAATTTCACCTAAATTTTTTTGATAAATCAACAAATCTTCTCGTGATGTCAAACGCGTATGTTTACCAATTTTTATTTGAAATGAATCGAATTTTATCATATATATATTTATTTTGTATAGTAGCCCTTCTTTACAAAAACGATTTGAAAATACTTTAAATAATTTCGTGACATCATAAACTTCAACATGATCTCAATTTGATCTAAATCGTTAGAAAATTTTTCGACTTCTGTTACATTTTAAAACGAATTTTGAAGGGACCTCTTTCTTTTATAATTAAAATGATTCTAAATATATAAATTGATCTAAATATAACAAAACTTGTCAACCAACATAATGGATCATTTAATTATGTTAAAATATGTTGGTGTAGTAAATGTGATGAACATCACTTGTAAATTTATCAAATTGTGTCATATCTTATGCTATTTTTTATGGAAGCCCCCTTTCTCTCAAGTCGAATGGTTCTGTAACTTTTATAAAAACCATCCTGAAAACGGTCATATACCAAATTTACGTTGATCGGTCCTGTAGTTTCTTAGTCTGTAGGGAACAGGCGAAATACAGACAATTATTCATTTTCACATATATTGATTAGAAGAAAAATATGAGAATCTTCATTTAATAAAATGTGAAGCGCCCATCAATACAATATATCATCATGTTTCGTAATAACTTATTTGTCAGTTCAATAAATCATGCCATTAGGTCAAAACGCATAAGTTTATAAATTTTAACAAAAATATTTCGAGGATTGTTAAAATTTCGTCAATTTTTGTTAATTTTGTAAAGGAGCCTCCTCCCTCCCTTTTAAGATTTGGAGAGATGAAAAACTATTATAGAAACTATTTCCGGTTTTTAGAAATGGGTCACATACAAAATTTTACGTTGATTGGTTCTATAGATTCCAAAAATTGTTCGAATTGTGTCATATTTTTATCAACTTTATATGAGACCCCCTCCTTCTCTTATAATCCGGGCAGGGGTTGAAAGTATTTAAGAAGTCATCTCTGACCTCGAGAACTTTATTAGATTTAGTTGTTTTCGAGTGTATAGGGAACAGACAGACAGACAGACAAACATTCATTTTTAAATATGCAGATGTGTACAGAAGCTTTGAACAATGCTATCTAATTCTGATGCTGATGCTGATAAAAAATGAAACAATATTTTTAGAAACTGATAAAAGTTTTTCGTACGGGATTCGTTAGTGATAAATAAACTCAACTTCAACACTTAAAAAAAAAATACGAAATAAGGATCAGGGGCTTGAAAGTGACTGCTGTTTTGGTGTTGAGAAGCAGCAATTTTGGAGCATGGGCTGTTGAGTGTTTAAGGGGGGGGGTAGGGTCTAACACTTTCAAAAAATCGTTTTTTTTATTTTTTTATTTTCTTATTGTAAAACATTTCAAGAATGCTGTGTCAAATTTTCATGTCAATTGAAGCAAAACTGTAGAAATTATAGGCCTTTATCTCCTCCTATCTAATACTGCAAGACAGCAAGAGCAGAAACTTCAAACGCGTTTTTCTCGAAAGCACATTTTTAAAGCCCGTGGACATCGTCATTTGAAAACTACTTATCCGATTCTTTTCAAATTTGGAACATATTTTCTACATATAAAATACCAGACCCCAACGTTTTTCTTTTTTGTTTTTTTTTACTTTGGGGAGATTTTACAGGTGAAAAATGACGGATTTTTTCGTGAAAAATCGTAGTTTTTACTTCAAACAGCCTCAAAAATTTCATAAAAAATTTTTTAAGTTAAATAAAAACGTTGGGGTCTAGAAAAACATCTATTAAAAATATTTTGCTCTGATTTTTTGACTTCAGATGATTCTGTGCTGAGATACAGTGACCACCGCAAATCCTGTTTTCTAAAAGGCATCCTCGAAAACGCTCTGTCACCGGCTCATTTTTCAATATTTTTCTACGAAAAAATTACTAAATGTTCTTTTAACAATGCTTTGTATAATGCAAAAAATTTGAATACATTTGTTTGAACGATAGCTCTAGAAAAAAATCGTGAAAATGGTGTTTTTTTATACCCGTTAGACCCTACCCCCACCCCTTAAGCGATCTAGCAGGAATCTAAACCCTTTCGGGACGAGGTTAAAAAAATTATTAACCAATATCGTGTAGAGTAGAATAATTACTTTCTAGATTGCACTCTTTTTTTATCTACTGTTAGTATCATGAAAAACTCATCTAAATTTCAACAGATTTTTTTAGTTTGAAAAAATGTGTCGATATCGTCTATGAAAAACACAGAATTGGTATCTATTAGATGATAAATTTCTTTCGATCATTTAGTTTGGCAGGATGATTCTTGTTTAACTGTTATCACTGACTCTTCGCTAGACGTAGTCATATTGATTCTATTTTTTTTTTTTTTAGTCCTACCATCCTCCTTTTTCATCGTCACTCAACAGATTTCGCCTAAGGAATCGGCATCGAAGCTGCTGCCGGAATAACACGCCAGTAGTTTACGAAGGCAATAAAAACAACCTCGGCGGGTGTGTTGGCTGATGGACGACAGATAGTTCACACAGAGTGTCGTCTGAACTATTGCCATCGCCATCGAAGAAGATCCTGCGCCAGCTGGGTCACCAAATGACATTTGTTGGTTGGACGTACTCCGGCTCGATGACATCCTAGAGCTTGCTGCAAATTTGCACCGGTTTTCGGTTGACACATGGAGTGATTCACCACTCACACTGGGAGCTGCATATTTCAGGCTGAGACATTGGCAGCTGTGTTTCTAAACATTCCCTACGATCGCATAAATGTGTAGCTCGCAGTTGGAGATCCGGCAGTAATTAGCAATTGGAAACGGTGCGATGTCCTGTGCGAGTGACCCACATTTTACGAGCGTTTGTTCGATTCTCTAATTTGTTAAAACTGTCTTTTAAAATGGATCATGAAATGTTGAAATACGCGGGGCATTACCCAATAAATTGTGACTTTTAATCTGGTAAATGGAATTACATGTTGAATTACAATTAGGGGAAAGGTTTCCTAAATGGGCCTATCGGGTTAAATGACCCTACGACTGTTTGATGAAATGGCTGACTAGACAGCTTATCTGACCAATGCATTTTGAGGGTGATACGTTTAGAACATAAGGCAAGAAAGAATTTTATGAATTTACAAACTCAAAAAAATTTAAAAAATCATACAAGGTTTTGATACATTTTGATGTAATATTTCGACTTTTAAAAATTATACGTAAAGAAGCTTAAAACAAAAACTAGGATGGTTTTTGTTTCTAACTCAAATGAACTTAAGAATTTAAACATATTTCAGCTTTTGTGGAGGTTTAATAATGATTATATAGTGGAATTTTTTTTTTTTTTTTTTTTTTTTTTTTTTGTTTCGATATATAGTCGTTTTACCATCTTTATGGCATTCGCGACTTTATCAACGTTACAGTTGGCGGATCGTTATTGAAAAACTTATCCGGGACAACTGTGTTCGATGTTTGTTCTTGGGCTCGAACTCGTGGACATATAGTGGAATAATAGAGTGTTTTTGTATGCCCTCATCCTGTTTGTAAAATGCCTCCATCCTAAAATAAAAGGTAAATAGAATAAATAAATGATTTTTATCATTGAATCTTCAAATCTAAGCTCTGAATAGCATCTTAAGAGAGAATTGAAGATGTAAAAACAGATTTGATAAAGTTTTTCTCATGGTTGAACTGCCTCCATGGTATGGCAACCCTAACTTTTGTTTTATTTTATAAAATTATAATAACATAGGTTTTTATAAAACTTCAACTTTGTCGAACGGAAATTATTACTTTCTAGCAGTTTTAATGATATTATACGGAAATATTGCTCAAAAAACAGAAATTTTGTTCAAAACATAAATAGGCGCATTTAGCCCGCACGATTTGAGGTTCGGCATTTTAGACAACACTGACAATAAAATCGTTTTCTTGGAAACAGAAGAGAATTTTAACATAAAAATTACTCCATTGTATAGAAAACAGATGCCTGCACACGTGTATATAATTTTTGTACACATATTCGATGTGATATTTGAGTAAATCAGTGTTCTGCTACTCCCCTACATGTCAACGAGTTCGAGCCCAAAAGTAAACATCGAACACAGTTGTACCGGATAAGTTTATCAATAACGATCTGCCAACTGCAACGCTGATAAAGTCGCGAATGCCATAAATATGGTAAAACGAATATAATCGAAACAAAATAAAAATGTTACCGGAAAACAACTACACAGCGGGAAAAACAAATATAATCGAAACAAAATAAAAATGTTACCGGAAAACAACTACACAGCGGGAAAAACAGCAGTTTTGGTGACTTAGTTTTAACAACTTTTTATTTATTTCGATTAAAGTCGTTTTACCATCCTTATGGCATTCCCTACCTTATATCAACGTTACAGTTGGCGAACAGTTATTAAAAAACTTGTTCGACATAACTGTGTTCGGAATTTACTTTTGGGCTAGAACTCGCGAACATCGGCTCAGGAAGTAGCTGACTTGCCAACTGAGCTATATTATTTACAAACCCAGTTTAATAACCGATAATTCAGATTTTGACTAAATATTCTGGTTTCAGAATATTCAGTTTCTCAGTTTTAAAAACATCTAATAGATAATATAATATTTTTTCTGACGTCACCAAAGAAAGTATAAAAGTTTTTCCATTTCAAATTTTCAATAAAGGGCGATTTGCCGATTATTGCTCAGTTAACACTAAACGTACCGGAGGCGGTAAAATGACGGTTATTGAACTTTAAATAATGATTACGCCTGAAATATTTTTTTTCGACAGGACAAATTTTAGTTTTCAAATGAAAGTATTTTTGCATTTTTTTTTAAATTTTCTAAGTGTTGTGGTTTTCGAAAAACGCTTGTGGTATGCCCATTCATTCCGCGAGCGGTCAAATGACGGCTTACACTGTAGTTGCTGAAACTCTCTTGTTTCTCATCCGATTTCTACAAAACTTACAGTTTTGAAAACTCTTCAATGTGACTCAAATATGTTTTTCAGACAATTTTCAGCTACAATCAATTATTTTAAAGTTATTCTAAGTCCAAGAAATTTTTTATGAAAAAACATGCTCCAGGAAAAAGGCTCAGTTATTAAGTGCTCGAAAAATATTTCACGTAGTGCAGGCATGTCAAACTCGTTTAAGTGTGCGGGCCGCATTAAAAATCTTTCATTTCCAAAAATAATATTATTTCCCCTCGTAGCAAAAAAAAATCTTTTTAATATTTTGTGGCAGGTAAACCAGCGAACTTCTGTGTAGTAGGGAGTTTTGTGATAATTTAAGACGGGGCTACGCGGGCCGCATTGACCAAGGCTGCGGGCTGCATGCGGCCCGCGAACCCCCAGTTTGACATGCCTGACGTAGTGCTTGAGAAAGCTGAAGTTAGAAGCTATATGTTGCACATACAAATATTTGGTTTTAAATTTTTTTTAAGATCATGGCTACAAAAAATGTAAACAAGTTTTGAAAAACCCGTACTTTTCAATCAGTCAACCGCAAAGCTGTTCCTGCTACAGTAAAAAAATAATTAAAAAATGAATTTTAAAGTTTACGTTATTTGTCACATTTTGGCATATTTAGATTTTTGAAATACGCAACACATAATTTATGACGACTTTTCAAAGGTAGCTGTTTTTTTCGAAATTTTTATCAATTTGGATTTTTTGAGACAATTCCTACACCTAAATTCAGCTTTGCACTGGGTTTTGAGTACGTTAACGTTAGGTTAAGGCAATAAAGCTATATACAAAAGAAAGAAAATTTCATACCGGTTCTAGTGATGTAACTGTATTACATTTTTTTGTGATCATGAAGGATATTTTTGCATAAAAAATTTCTTGGACTTAAAACAACTTTAATATAATTGAGTGTAGCTGAAAATTGTCTGAAAACATATTTGAGTTACATTATAGACTTTTCAATACTATAAGTTTTGTAGAAATCGGTTGAGAAGCAAGAGAGTTTTAGTAAAAATAGTGTTTTTCGTCATTTGACCGCTCGCGGTATGAATAGGTATCCAAAGTGTCGGTATGCTTAGTGTTAAGCACATGATTTTGGTTTTTATGCTGAATTTCAGTAATGTTTTTTATTATACTCATGCTGGCCTATCCTGCATGATAAGATTTAAAAGCTCAAATGTTATAAAGAAGTCATATGAAATTTTAAAATTCGTTTAAAACAGGTTTTCTGTGCCCAAATGTTGCAAATGGAAATTTGATTTCTACCTTATATTTTCCGATTTTTTTCAATAGTTGCACATTAGACTGCCCCAAATTTGTATGGGAAATTTAAAACCTGTAAAATGTTATACGCTGCAGGCTAAAATTGATCCTGGGCCTAGTTCAAGATCTCATGCCAAATTTGGGCCAGATCGGACCACGGGAAGGGGTCGCTCAACGAGCCTTAAGTTTGTATGGGATTTTGAGACATTTTGTTCGGGAGGAACATGAAAAACCAGTTTTTCGTCAATAACTTTTGTCTCCTTCTACCGATTTCTTTTAAAAACGGGTTTTCTCAAAGCCTAAACTATGACAAATATTTCATCCGAAAGTTGCATTTCAATTAAACTTAAGATAAAAAAGTTATTAAGCTTCAAAAATTGGTTAACTTTTTTAAGGGTGATATTCATCACTGTTTCAATGAGGCGACTATATGTCCGACCAGAACACTCAATGTGAAATGCATGCCGTTTCGTCAAATAATGACCGATTTTAACCATTTTTGTTGTGCTCGATTGCAATTTTTAATGTTTTTATAATATTTGAGTTTGGATGATATTCACTTGATAGTTCGGAAAGAAGTAAGTGCGGAAAAATACTTGACATTGAAATGCTCTTGCTCAAGCGGCTGAGCATCAAAGCTCTTGCAGCTCGAGAGCGAAGAAAGCTGGAGCCAATTCTAGCCCACCAATAAATGCTCAAATTAAGCTCATACCTCTTCTGGCTCCAGGAGACAAGGTTTTGCATTTTGCTTTGAGTTTGTTAGCTCAAGGAGCCGAAATTTCTTGAGCTGGCTGGCTCAGCAAAATTGAAACACTTGAGCCAAATGATGTGTATTGACTTTGCTATTGTGGTGCTGTGTGAGCCAACGTCTTTTTTATGCACCAGGACCTGTGGAAGGGCTTGTTGGGATTATTAAAATCAATGTTAGAGAGTTCTAGTAACTAGTAAAAGTTACCAGCACTAGTAACTATGAAATAGTAAAATTTACAATTTTTCGGGAAAAACGCCAAATGAAAGGGCTTTTTGCGAGGATTATTAAAATCAATGTTAGAGAGTTCTAGTAACCAGTAAAAGTTACCAGCACTAGTAACTATGAAATAGTAAAATTTACAATTTTTCGGGAAAAACGCCAAATGAAAGGGCTTGTTGGGAGGATTATTAAAATCAATGTTAGAGAGTTTTAGTCACTAGAAAAAGTTACTAGCACTAGTAACTATGAAATAGTAAAATTTTGAAATTTTCGGGAAAACGCCAAATGAGGGCTTGTTGCGAGGATTATTAAAATCAATGTTTATGTGTTAAAAATTTGTAAGTTTTACTATTTCATAGTTACTAGTGCTTGTAACTTTTACTAGTTAGTAAAACTCTCTAACATTGATTTTAATAATCCTCACAAAAAGCCCTTTCTTTTGGCGTTTTTCTCGAATATTTGTAAATTTTTCTATTTCATAGTTACTAGTGCTGGTAACTTTTACTGGTTACTAGAACTCTCTAACATTGATTTTAATAATCCTCGCAAAAAGCCCTTTCATTTGGCGTTTTTCCCGAAAAATTGTAAATTTTACTATTTCATAGTTACTAGTGCTGGTAACTTTTACTAGTTACTAGAACTCTCTAACATTGATTTTAATAATCCTCGCGAAAGGCCTTTTCATTTGGCGTTTTTCTCGAAAAAATGTAAATTTTACTATTTCATAGTTACTAGTGCTGGTAACTTTCACTAGTAACTAGAACTCTCTTACATTGATTTTAATAATCCTCGCAACAAGCCCTTTAATTTGGCGTTTTTCCCGAACATTTGTAAATTTTACTATTTCATAGTTACTAGTGCTGGTAACTTTTACTAGTAACTAAAACTCTCTAACATTGATTTTAATAATCCTCACAAAAAGCCCTTTAATTTGGCGTTTTTCCCGAACATTTGTAAATTTTACTATTTCATAGTTACTAGTGCTGGTAACTTTTACTAGTAACTAAAACTCTCTAACATTGATTTTAATAATCCTCACAAAAAGCCCTTTCATTTGGCGTTTTTCTCGAAAATTTGTAAATTTTTCTATTTCATAGTTACTAGTGCTGGTAACTTTCACTAGTTACTAGAACTCTCTAACATTTATTTTAAAAATCCATGCGACAAGCCCTTTTTTTAGTTACTTCACTTGTGCACAAAAAAGCAGGCGTTGGCTCGAACAGCAGCAGTGAAAACAAGCTCAACGAATTTGAATCGGTTGAGCCAACAAGCTCAAGCTCCTCTGGAGGCATGAGTTAACGGGCTCACGAGGCAAAAAAAGAGCTAAGGTTTCTTCCAAATAAGAGCTTAGCAATGCGAAGCTCCGGAGACAAAAACGATAGGAGCTTCGTCGATTGCTTTGTAAGCGGAGCTATGGAAATAAAGAGCTATGAAGCTCGCTCAAATGAGCTTAATTTTCAATCCCTGCTTGACAATTAAAAAATATATTGCATAACCACAGGGGCTTAGGAACATGACTGGACGATTTGTGATGCCAAAAAAAACAGTTTTTCATCAATAACTTTGGTTGCCGTCGGCCAATTTTTTTCAATTTGAAAGTTTCAAACGGTTTTTTCTTAAAGTCTAAATTATGACAAATGACGAAGACTGCATTTCGATAAGAGTTAAGATAAAAAAAGTTATTAGGCTTCAAAAATGGGCAAACTTTTTCACGATGGTATTCATTACTGTTAATGAGGTGTCAATATGTTCGACCGCCCGACTCATTAACAGTGATAAACGCCATCCTTTAAGAAAAACTGTTTTTGAAAGAAATTGGACAACGGGAACCAAAGTTATTGATGAAATACAGGTTTTTTTTGGCACCACAAATCGTCCAGTCATGTTCCTAAGCCCCTGTGGTTATGCAATATATTTTTTAATTGTCAAGCATTTTTCCGCCCTTACTTCTTTCCGAACTATCAAGTGAATATCATCCAAACTCAAATATTATAAAAACATTTAAAATTACAATCGAGCGCAACAACAATGGTTAAAATCGATCTTTATTTGACGAAGCGGCAGGCATTTCACATTGAATGTTCTGGTCGGACATTTAGTCGCCTCAATAAAACAGTGATGAATGTCACCCTTAAAAAAGTTAACCAATTTTTGAAGCTTAATAACTTTTTTATCTTAAGTTTAATTGAAATGCAACTTTCGGATGAAATATATGTCACAATTTGAGAAAACCCGTTTTTAAAAGAAATCGGTCGAAGGAGACAAAAGTTATTGACGAAAAACTGGTTTTTCATGTTCCTCTCAAACAAAATGTCTCAAAATCCCATACAAACTTATGGCTCGTTGAGCGACCCCTTCCCGTGGTCCGATCTGGACCAAATTTGGCATGAGATCTTGTACTAGGCCCAGGATCAATTTTAGCCTGCAGCGTATAGCTTTTTCAAAAGTCGGGTCATTTGGGGCAGTCTATTGCACATCTTAAAAGTTTTCTAAACGCTCAGCCACCATGTGGTCTAAAGAGCTGATATTTGTTCGGAAGCTTATTATTAGAACTACTAGCTCAAATGCAACCCCTATTTGGTAGCGGATGAAGGGTTCATCCATAACGCCCGGTTTTTCCGAATATTTAATTCAAAATTTGGAAACAGTCTGGCCCAGTCCGGTTGCCCAAATTTGTTGAAAAAAGCCATGATTTTGTACGGATTTTTTAATTTTTGTTGAGTACTTTTTATTTTTGTGGGGTTTTGACAAAACTTGCCTAGATATTGCCTGGATTTCTGGTTGTGAATTTTGAAATCAAATACCCGGATTTTTCATGGTTTAAAGATAAAATTGCCCAGATTTGTTCGGCCTAGAAACGTGCCGAACAATTCAGGCAACCTTAGTCACCCTATAAACTGTCTAATGTACTATGGGGAAATTTGGACTCAAATTCCCAAAACAGTAAAGCCACTTGTCTGATAGCTCGGAATAGTTCTTATGTCACGTGAAATTTTATCAGAAATTTGAATTTGCCATAGGATTTGGCTGGAATAATCTCAGTAATGAGGTTTTTCTTTTTTCGTCTGAAAAATAAGTCACTTTTCAGATGTAAAGATAAAAGGACGTGATCTATTTTGCCCCCTAAATCCTTATGAATAAAATATCATTTTATATATTAAAAGGTTAAGATCTAACTAGGAAATCGACCATGATCCAGAATGAATAACAAGTGAAAGCTTTAGGATTAACTCAAATGCGCCAAAAATTTCAGATTGTTCAACTGATATATAGTTGCGTTCAAAAAAGAATGAAATTGCGTGATGCAGCGCACTCGCTTCCAACTTTGACCAGCTGCTATTTCTATCTTAATTGATATTTCTCATGAAATTTTCGCAAATTATAGTTCAACTATCACTCCACCAATATTAAGACTGTACTTTTACTGGAAAAAATGATACAGCTTTTCTAAAAAATAATGCAAATTGAAATTGCTTCTCAAAATTCCCAAAATTTTCACTAAAAATACTGAAAATTTGGCCAACAGATGCAGAAATGTTCGATATAGTACCTGACAGAGTTTCATTAAAATCGAATAACGCGATCAAAAATGCAGTTTTGTATAATGATTTTTTTTTCTAAAATTTAAATTTAATTTAAATATTACATTAAATATTAATTTTAAATATCTTAAGGAACATCTGTTATTCCCGAATCATTTCACCGAGCTTCATTTAATAATCACATCACAGAAAAATGTTCACAATAATTTTTTGGCTAAAAAACATGCAACAGATGATCTCGAAATTTGAAAAACAGTGGTTTATCAAAGCAATTTCTAAATTCTTTGCTTAAAATATTGATAAAATTGTCAAGATGAAGAAGTCCTCCTCATCTGAAGCTATTAAAGCTCCTTTAACACTTGGAAGACATTGCAAGTTGCCCAAATTTCGAAACAAAAATACAATTTTCAATTTGTTTAGTTATCTCAGAATTTCAACTTATAAAAATGACGCAAGGAATTTATTGAAACATAAAGAAATGTTTACCATAATTATCTTTAAAAGGAAAAAAAAGGGTTGAAATTAAGGCTTTAAGAGCATCAAATATTTTCTATTTTTCAATTTTTCCTAAAATCACAATTAAAATGTTTGAATGATAGGAATTCAACTTAGAGTGCAGAAAGTATGGAAAGTCTGAGTAGAGAGTTACTTTAATTATAAGTTAGACGTCGTTCAGCTTCAAATATGTCATATAAGAAGACAATTTATAAGTTGCTTGAAATGATTGAATTATCTCATCTCTTCATGCTTATTAGCTATGTGGCCAGGAAAAGAATGAATGGATGTTCAATAATGGGGTACGACAGGAATGAGCAAACCAATTGATGCACGATCCGATATTTTTGCAAGTTATGAATGGAGCGTTTTTTTTTTTCAAACATGTAGTAAAATCAGTCCTCAGTGCAATTCAATAAATAGGAATTTTTGAAGTGCAAAGAGGACGCAAATGTAGTTAATAACGACGGCTTTTCTGTTCTTAATTTATATTTTTTGAATGTTAATCTGACATATTTGTTCATGAAGAAAATGTAACTAAAGAATTAAGAAGTGAGAAAAAAGCCAAATAGCATCAATTTCTTTATTGCGTCATCACTCAAAACAATCACTGACGTAATAAACAAAAAAAAATGGTAACGTTCTCCACAATAAATAAACGGCAAAGGGTACCCATCTTGCCCCACCCTAGGTATTAATTTTGCCCCTTGTCAGTTGCTGAATGAAAAAACCAAGTTTTACACTAGGCTGTCGCTTTTATTTACACATTCAGAAATTCTAGTTCCCACTCGACAATCTGAGTCTAATTAGTTATAAAAAAATCTCTGTGAAGTTTAAGCTCAATCGGTTTACTGTTGTGAGGCAAACTAAAAAGAGTACAAATTTGAAAAGTGTGTTTTTTAAGAGAAAAAATTATTAATCAATCAGTCAACACTAAAGAATAACCCAAATTTTGTGATGTCAAAGTTTTTAAAGAGGAAAAAATTGGTGGACGCTGAAAACGTTACAGAATTTTTAGTAAAGGTTTTCATTTTGATATTTAAGTTGTCAAATTTACATTTCTTGGGAAAGCATTCTTTTGGAAAATTTAAGATAATGATGAAAAACGATTTTTCATATTTCAAACTATATTTGATGATTTTATCGTTGATTTAGATTTCCATCTACATATTCTTACATTCGAAAGAAAAAATACAAACGCTCGAAAAGTATGTAGAAACTACCAAACACAACAGTTTAAAAGCGTATTTTCACGAAATAAACTTTTATACACTTAGATACACCAGTTTGGCTCCAAAGTGGTCTCAAATATAATATTTGCGCAGTGAGCTGAAGCGCCGCAGCTGAAAATGCAAAGAGCTGCATGCAGCTAACGAACCGCATGTTGCCAACCTTTGTGCTAGAAGACACCTCAGTTGCAGAAAAATACAAGGGGAAAGATATTCATAGAAAATGTTTTTAATTTATAAGAAGAATTTAACCACTGTTGTTTATGCTTGTCCTTTTCAGTGCAGAACATTTCAAGATCCAAAAAGTTATATAGTCGGATGGAAAGTTAGAAGACATGAAAGACCGTGAAAATGTGCGAGTAGATTTTTATTTAATCACATTTCTATCGCAAACCAAATTTTTGTTCAGCAAGGGTCAACTACTACGAAGTGGTAGTAGATACAGATAGGGCTGAATCTTCCACCTACCATTAATAGACCAAGCGTGGTTCTCCCTATAAGTGGAACCTTGTAGTGCGAACGAACCAAAAGATGGAATGTCGGTCAGATAGGCTCCCTTTAGCTAAAGCCGGATCTATCGATGTGTAACCGTCTTAGTTTGTTATCATCGCGTTCGATTCAACCAGGATTTGGTCGAGAATCGTTATGGTCGATAGTTGTTTCGATTCGATGTTGAACGGATCATTATAACTTGTTTTCTTTAATCCGATAATAATGATTGTGACAACACCAAAGAATTAACAGGGGTTTTAAAATATTCCCGGTTTTTTAAATATAGTTTACATTTTATTGATAAAACAGATTTTGGAACCACAGGAAATTTATTTTAGAAAATACGTTCTTTTAAAGAAAAAAGGGTGCTACCCTTATTTCCATAATTAAGGAAATCAGAATTAATTTTTTTTTTGAAAAATATCAAAACTATGTACTTCCTTTAGAAAATATTTGTGTATTTCTGTGATAGGCTTCGGAATTCGTTGACTTAAAAATACTTCAAATATCTACAAATAAATAAACGTGAAACTCTTTTCCAAGGATCATAAATTATCACACCAGCATCATCGAGGACACTCACAGGCAAGAGTAAACACATCCATCTACCAGCAACGGTAATCATACTGGGAGTGAAAAAAGATCCAGCTAGACAGTGTCAAAGTCCACATATCAAAGCATCTGCCGGACGATACATGCTGTTCCCGAGTTGGCCGATTGGTTTCAGGATCTTTCGTCGCTATTTGATACCAAACATTTGCCTGTATCACACTGATAAAATTTCACGTGGAGACTAAGCAAAAAAAAAAAGCACAACTCATTCCTGCCAACACAAAAAAAAAACAAACCGGGCCAAATTAGAACTAGGCATGGTCGGGGGTTGAAACAAAATGAATTGAGCACCCTCTGCAGAGCATGAGTCGGTCGAAAAAAGGGACAATGGTGCGAACAAAGATCTACGAGCGTATATGTTTTGATCGCTCATAAATTTCACACCTTTTCACTGGCACCGGTTAGGTTTTTTTTTTGGAAACTGCAATGCAAAATTGCACTTCCACTTTGGGCTGCAACAAACCAGCATAAAAACCCGAAAGAGCAATTCATTAAAATCACTTTTGCCAATGCCCACCTATGGTGCCAGAAGTTGGCTGCTCCTGGTTCTTGCTGCTTTGGCAGTGAGCATTGTCCCAGTTCCAGTGAAATTGCTGCTGCAATGGGAAAAAGAAAGATGCGTTTTCTAAAACTCTCCGCTTTCTCGTCGTACTGTGGCACAAGTAGGGGTCCTCGCAGCATACCTCTCTAATTGAAGAAAACGCAGCCAGTGACGACATAAATCACATTCCGAACAAAAGGGACTCTGTGGCAACGGGTCGATTCCTGCAGCACACTTGAGTATCCTTACAGCGTACCTACATTTGGGGACAACTGGTTTGTTTGGAAAATAGTAACAAACTTAAATTAGAGAGCAGAAAAAAAACCGGATCGTAAATAGTCCTGAAACACATAAAGCGTTACGCAATTAAGGTGAGGTGTTTACTGTATCTCGTGCATTTTGTTGAAAATGATAGATTTTTCGAAATTTTTGTACGAAAATAACCCTGTGATATTTTATTAAATGATTTGATTCAAAAGATTACTTGCTAAACCTAAACATAGAGAAATAGAAAGTAGGTTTGAGCAAGCAAGGAGCATCAAGCAAAATTCTAAACAATTAAAGTTTTCTTTCAGATTCGTAGATTACTTTCATCCCTATTAGGTGTTCTTTGGTGCTTTTAATGAACTGTTTTGTTAAATTTTAATATTCCTACCATAAGAATAATTTTTGACTGATTAAATCGAAATAAGAATAAAAAAATAACACATTGGATGCGTTTTAGATGATTCATAACGTTGTGGAAAGCCTTGTCTTTTCTCTTTGATTTTTATGTTTGAAAAGTAAATGACGATGTATGCTCATACTTTTTTGAAAAAAAGTTAGAAACAATTTTTTTTTCAGAGCTGAGTTGAAAATGACCACTTTTAGTTGATTTTTTGTGTAAAGTTGGCTTAATTTTGTTTACTGATCCAGAGTTTATTCTACTCTCATCCGTTCTAGAGAGTCAACATGACACTATTTTAAGTTATATGGTTTAAATTTTTTTGATGGCACATCTTTTATTCAACCGTCTTTTTTCTCGTGTTGAAAACTCAAAGTTTATAATTTAATGTGAGGAAATGTGGCAAAGCAAGTTTAACTAATTGATACGGGAAATGAGGGCATAATGGCCACCTTTAGAAAGACGCTCATTTAACCATAGAACAGCTCTAGTATGTGTAGGTATACTTGTTTCGTGTTCAGACACTAAAAAATCTATTTTCGAACTGTTTGAAACTTGTTTGAAACTCGAAACTTGATAAAGAAGATAAAAACGTTTAAAAATTGCATTTTAAAACTTTTGCCGAAAGCAGAACACCAGCCACTGCAGGGGCATAATGAACCCCTACTGGGGCAGTATAAGCACCATGAATCGGGGCACGGTTAGCTCTTTCTGCTGTAGAATCTAGCAGCGAATTGAACTGGATGAAGTCAACAACCTCTATCGATGTGTCAGAAAATATTGTCTTATTTATTTTTCTCTGCTTGGTGAAACCTTTTTGAAAGTTTTTTAAAATATGGAACGTAATGAAAATAAAACTTAAGTAATGAAATTTTCACGACAGGGGTATGTAAAGGAAAAATTCATACCTACTTGCCATGGCCAATCACAGCATTAAAAAAATGCTAATTTTTTGCAGGCTTTTGATGTTACAGATTCTTCAAAACACGAGTTTCACGTATAAGCTACATGGGGCGTTATATAAACTTCCCCTCTGTAGAGCTACAGCTTGATTAGTTTTTATCTTACGATTTAGCCTATTGGTAAGGTTTTGGAGAGGTGATCAGAAGGCTCGGGTTCGCTGCCTGGTCGAGGCGATTTCTTATTCTTTTTTTCTCAAATGCCGATTTACATAGACACATAGGATAGAATATGCCAGTTATTAGACAATGCCAGTTATGGACAATGCCAGTTATTAGAAAGCTTGTTAATGCTGCTCTGTCTTAGAATCTTATATCGATAATTCCACCTCCTAGGAAATTCATTCTTGGAGTAGAGTTTGGTTTGTGGGTGTAGAGAAACCTAAATATAGGTGACCCATGAAACCCCAATTAGTGAAGCTCATGATTCCCCACTAGCTATGATTTGTTATAAGGCCTCTCCCGGCTTTCATTGGGAGGACAGAAAAAGCGGAATAGGCCCATATATATTTTTTGCAATACCCAATAACTGTTTTAGCGAGAAGAAAGGCCCATATATATTTTTTGCAATACCCGATAACTGTTATAGCGAGAACAATCAAACTTGAAATGTGAGGGTATTTGGGTCAACCAAATGTTTCTAAGATGGTTGGATGCAAAACCTACTATCCATTGGAGAAACAGAAAGGTTGAGGGGGTTCCTGTTTAGGCGAAATGGACTGTATTATTTTGGAGAAAGGAAACGCACTGGTTTCTAACTTAAAAAGGGTTTGTATTTTCTTAATCACTCTATTTACAAAGGTTATTAGGAATTTATCACACTTCAAAGTTATAGGAATGATATCTTAATATGGATTAACACATTCTTAACTAGGCGGATATTTACTTAACTTCACGGATTTGTTCATAAACGATTAATGTAACGCGCACGGAATTAGAAAGGTAACTAACTCGCCACGCCACGTGAGGCTCTTTATATAAGCGCTTCGAATGTTCTGGAATGATCGGGACGCTTAAGATCCGAACAATACAGTTTGTTCTCGAACCTTCTGATTTGTAGAATTCCAGAACATTCTCAAGCACGTGGAAGGAAATCTGGATTAATCTGGAACAATTTGTACAGGAACATTCTGGATCAATAACATTCTTCAAGCTGATGTAAAATTGGCTTGAACAGTTCCCATACAATGTTTTTTGCTTTATTGGAGAAAAAATCGAGGAAATGAAACTGCACCCGCAAGGCAGGGCAGTGTAGGGTTGTATTTTGATACGAGTAACGTTTCGATAATTATTTAGGACCCCTTTCGTTCTTTCTTTAAGTGGGATAGGAAGAAGAGACGGGAGCCTCATACATTTTCATTGCATACCTATACAAGTAGGCATACGAAAGAAACTCACTTTTGTAGGAGAGGATGTTTCTATGCTTATTAGGGCATGGAGGATTGAGTAGGGAAGAGGGAAGCTTTCTT
The DNA here is from genome assembly GCF_029784155.1 of Uranotaenia lowii. Lineage (NCBI taxonomy): Eukaryota > Metazoa > Arthropoda > Insecta > Diptera > Culicidae > Uranotaenia > Uranotaenia lowii. The sequence goes on along the minus strand of NC_073692.1, from coordinate 327,915,547 downwards.
ATAATTTTTTGTATAACTCGATAGTATAAAAAGCACCCCGTTTGCTTTCAAATTTTTAAATGTTTCATAGGATTTTTATGGAAATAAAAATGTTTAGCTCCTCCTTTTTTCAGTGGGGAGCTAGCGAAGGAGGGGAGGTGCATTAATTTTTTAATTTTTTAAATACAATATGATCGAGTTAATTTTGCAAATAAGAGATTGGGGTACGAGAAATGTCTTGATTACAGAGGAGGAGTCTCATAACTTTAATTTTAATGACTTCGAAACTGATCAAGTAAATAAGGCTATGATCATTTAGTATCTGGGCAGTTAAAAACGTGTGCATTTTAAAAACTATTCATTTGATCGAAAAACTTACTATGGAGGAAATGAAGGTGTTAATATGACATTTAATGTAAAAATATAAATAAAAATATTTAACAATGATTTCAAGAAATACTCTTACTTTTTCATAAAATCTCTTTTTTTTATCTTTGCACACTTTTTCAGTCATGTATTGATTTATTTTTTTTACCACAGAAGCAAAACCTTTGCAAAATCATAATATTTTACACAAACTCACCTGGAAAAAGCAATTGGAATCTGGTCGGAACCTTTCCATGAGTAGGCATCTCGAAGAATTTGATTTCTTAAATCCGGTTTAAACATAAATTTTGTTGTCCATTTGTTGACACATCTGTCATATTGCGTAAAAACCGGATGTACAGATTGCGATCCTTGGAACTGATCATTTTTAGTTATTTACTTGGTGTCTACTAAGGCTATGATCATTTAGTATCCGGGCACTTTATTTTGGTGATAGCTGCGTTAATAGAGCTCGGATATGCAAAAATTGAGAAGGGTTGTGTTGGCAATGAAAAGGACTATCTTGCCTATTTTTGATAGATTTTTAAGTTAACGTGTGTATGAGATATTTACTATGCAAAAAGACATGATCAAAATAATTTTGCACAAATTTGCTCCTTTTGCGCATTTTGTGCCTCGAAAATTCTTCATTGTTGACTCGAAAGCTCATGAACTGTTGGTTTTTTCTGATTTTTTTCGTACCAAATGGTTATTAAGTTTAAGGAGCCACTCTAGGATCCACACGAAGTTCAAATCAACTATCGGAGTGCAACTCTTGATCTTAAATATGGTGAAAAGTTTATGGTTATTTGGGATAACTGAATGAAGACTCCCTACATAATGCAAAAAATCGATTTCCGGCAGAGGCAAAAAGTTTTGCCTGATTAGTAGACACCAAGTAAATAACTAATAATGATCAGATCCAAAGATCGCAATCTGTGCATCCGGTTTTTACGCAATATGACAGATGTGTTCTGATGGACAAAAAAATTTATGTTAAAACTGGATTTAAGAGATCAATTTCTTCGAGATACCAACTCATGAAAAGGTTCCAACCAGATTCCAATTGCTATTTCCAGGTGAGTTTGTGTAAAATATCATGATTTTGCAAAGGTTTTGGTTCTGTGGTAAAAAAAATAAATCAAAACATGACTGAAAAAAGTGTGCATAGATAAAAAAGAGATTTTATGAAAAAGTTGGAGTATTTCTTGAAATCATTGATAAATTTTTTTTTTTATATTTTTAGTTTAAATGTCATATTAACACCTTCATTTCCTCCATAGAAAGTTTTTCGATCAAATGAATAGTTTTTTAAAATACACATGTTTGTAACTGCCCGGATACTAAATGATCATAGCCTTAGTCAGGCAACACTTTTTGGCTGCCGGAAATGGATTATTTTGCATTATTTAAGGAGTCAGTAATCCCCAATAACCATAGACTTTTAACCATATTTAAGATCAAGGGTTGCACTCCGATGGTTGGTTTGAACTTCGTGTGGATCCCAGAGTGTCTCCTTATACTTCTTAATCATTTGGTTCCAAAAAAAATCAGAAAAACCAACAGTTCATGAGCTTTCAAGTCAACAATGAAAAATTTTCGAGGCGCAAAATGCGTAAAAGGAGCAAATTGGTGCAAAATTATTTTTACCATGTCATTTTGCATAAAAGACATGGTAAAAATAATTTTGCACAAATTTGCTCCTTTTACGCATTTTGCGCCTCGAAAATTCTTCATTGTTGACTTGAAAGCTCATGAACTGTTGGTTTTTCTGATTTTTTTTGGAACCAAATGATTAAGGATATCTCGAATCGTAAATATCTCAAACACACGTTAACTTAAAAATCTATCAAAAATAGGCAAGATAGTCCTTTTCATAATCAACAAAAAGCTACTAAAGTTTTGCATATCCGAGCTCTAGTAACGTAGCTATCACCGGAATAAAGTGCCCGGATACTAAACGATCATAGCCTTATAATCAAATTTGGACAGGAAGAGGAATATTATACAAGTTAAACATTTATTTTTGCAGATTTAAGGAACTTTTTAACAAATAAATAGTGAATCTGAGTTTTAAATAAAAATTCTGACTGGAAAACAAATTTAAGGTCAGGTTTTGAGAACAGAAAAAAAAATTTAAGAAAATTATAATTTATCTCATTTGTATGGCAAATCTTAACTCAAGTTACAACTTTCATTTCAAGGACTGAATATAATGATATTGAGTTAACATAAAAAAATTAACTCACAAATTAACATTTTAATTTATTATTCCGTCAATATTTGAAAGTGTAGCAAAGCATACCGGGTCAGGTAGTGTTGAATAAAATAGGCTTTTGATTCGAACAACACTTAACAACATACGGAAACATATATTTAGCAGAGCAAAGACGATAACAGTTGGTTTGTGATTTTTATCTCAAGACACATGTGTATGGTGACCCACGTTTTTCTATGGTCCACGATACCCCCTCCTACACATGACAACTTTATCAATAGTATATAATGAAAATTTTTCTTTGAGAAATTTACAAATTGAACAGTTTTAAAAATAATCGATATTTGATAAATAATTAAAAAATCAACCTTCTTAAAACATAAAACTGATTCTTAAGCGGTCTTCTCGAGAGTTGTTCTTTGAATTAAAGCCTTTATTTTGTTTATTATGATAATGTTCTATATTTTTGATAAAAATACAACCAACCTTTTTTAATGAACTTTATAGCAAAATTTTGGCTAAATACCAACAAGTAAGACTTTGCTCATTATATTTTGATCGAGATAGAAAAATATTCAATATGTCATGACATGGCTGAGATATGACCGAGCACAGCAATGTAGGGCAGAGTCTATGAAAGTTGTGACAAACTCTCATTTTTCATTTCTTGTTTGAAAAATTTTAAATTTATATTTTTGAAAACAAGATCGATTGTCCAGCGCAAATCTAGCAAGGAGTTTGGAAATTCCATTTTTGAACAATTTTCTTAGTAGGTGAAGCAAAGGTAGATATTTTGTAAAATATGAAAAAATAATAAAAGGAATTTTTTGGCTCTGTAGAAAATTATCTGTTCAAGATTTATATTTTTTTTCAAAATTTGATCAATTTTCCATAAATTTTAACCCATTAAATTTCCGTAATATATTGTCTTAGTTAAAAAAAGAATAGTTTGAGATTAAAAAGCACGGATTTTCACTAATTTCAAACATCTCAGAGTACAGTTTTTCAGCAAAATTCCCCGACGAGTTACATATTGAAATAAATAACGGAATTTAAACTTTTTGAAAAAAAAAAACAAAAAAGTTGCTGCTAAAACGTGAGGATAAAGAAGTTTTGCAACTTTTTGTGAGGCATTTTTTATGTTAATCATGAAATTTAAAAATTTTTCTCAGTAGCTCCAGTAAGCCACAGCTCGTAGCTAAGAGGACAGCTTTCAAGTCCTCTAAGCCAACGGTCATGCGCTCGAATTCTGGTCACGGCATACATAATACACTTTCTGTGGGTTGGTGGTTTTAGCATTGATGAGATGCTTACCAATATATTCGAAAGATAAACGCTAAGAGTAAAGTAAATTAAAGGAATCTCTTCGAGGAAACATCAAGTTTTATTGAGATCCTGAATGTGTTTGTTTTCGTATAAAAAACAACTCGTTTTGGAATGAGTGTGGAATCTTTTGAAAAAAAAAAATACAATAGGCTTAGGAAAAACATAAAATTTTTATTTTCATTACTCAAAAAATTAATTTTCTTGCATAACTGAATCAATTTCATGCGAAAATATAGAATATTTTTGTTAAGCTAATGTGATCGTTATTGAAACCATTTCATTACAGTAGCTTTTCGATTTTATCACGGTCAAAAAAAATTTCACCGTGAATATGGCGAAACCGTGAATTTGGCGAAACTAAAAATTGAAGTAGAAAAAAGTATTTTTACTGTCTTTAATCAATAATTTATAATATTTTCAGAAGTGGAAACGTTTTGTCTCAATAAATTTCGATCATAAGGCGTAATTATCAAAGATTACTAAACAAAAAGAATCGTTTTCAGTTCTAATTATTCTTCTATAAAGCAAATTTTTAGGCTTTTTCTTGAAATAAAACCATGTTGTATATCCATTTGATAGTCTTTAAAAAAAATTAGCATCAAAAAAATTTGTTTCTGCTTATTTCAAATTTCAATATTTTAATCTTAGCACCTTTGATGAACTAAAAAGTATATTTATTCGAAAAATATTTTAAAATTTGCTCAACTTAGACTTTTTCAGTGTGTTTCTCGAAATTTGCTTTATGAGCAGATAATCTTTTGTCTTTATATGTAGAAAAACAGAAATCTTAGTCACATTTTCTGACAAAGCTAGCAGAATTTCATTTAAGTCTTCCAAAATTATCCATTCAGACAATACTAAAGGCTATCCAATAAGGATTACCCACGCCACCCTTTAAAATAAACAAGCTCAACAAAGAAATCACACAAGAGACATTTATCTCTTTTCAAAAACGCTTAAATTCACCCACATTTTTATATGATTCGCATAACCAAAAAAAATTTCATATTATTGGATACCTATATCTATACCTACTATAACATAAACCATAAAAAATATAAACAAAGACGCTCTATGCTTTTGAATGAAAATTAAGGACCTGGTAATGGTTTCTGAATGATTTCTTAAAAATCGTGATAAAATCGAAACAATAACCGTGATAAAATCGAGCGTGAATTTGGCGAGTATCGAAAAAATCGAATAGTGATAAAATCGAGAAACTACTGTAGTTATATAAACTAGTCCAGGGCATTATATAACAACATGCATTAAATTAAACAGGTTTATGAAAAGCTTTTGTTCATCAGTAGTCGTATATAAGTAATTATCTCTTTTTTTTTCAACTTGTACTTTTTTGCAAATATCAAGCTTAACATTTAAAAATTCCAGTGAGCGAAAGAGTTAGTCATATAGATTATGGAAAATTATAGAAATTGTATATAATAGCACTCCGGCAATAACTTTTCAAGGATCAATTTTAAGTATTCTTTCTGATGAAAATAGTTTCGTAAGAAAGAATTTACTTTAATGAATGGCAATAACTTTTCAAGGATCAATTTTAAGTTTTCTTTCTGATGAAAATAGTTTCGTAAGAAAGAATTTACTTTAATGAATGGGAGGTAATGGAAAAGCAAATCTAGAAAATCCAGAAAAAGGCTAAATTTATTCTGTTTTCTTTTTTTACAGTCCAATTCAAAAACACTAAGAAAATAAATCTTCATTACAATGCATCTATGGTTGTAACGATAAGTTATTGTATACCATTTCAATATTTTATTCAAATCCTGAATCTATTCCGAATTTTTAAATATTCCCTACAGATTGTTAAATCTTATCAACTTTTGGTTTCTGTAAAGTTTAAAAAATTTCTAAAATTTAGAAAAAAATTTAAATTTGATGTTTTTTGGATATATTGCGATGAGAAGTTTATTTTTAACACAAAACTTAATGATAAAAATTGTTTGGAATTACCCGATGAATTATTCTCGCGAATAGTGCATTGGATAATACGTTTTATAGACGTGTATTTGGAAAAAAATTCTTACATGTATTTTTTTCGTTTTAGAGCTATTGCAATCAAGATTAGGTTACCTGATCATCATGTTGCCGATGTTTATTTTCTATAAAGTGTCTTTTAAAAATGATTTCAAATATTGAGCATAAATTCCATCAACTAATCGATAAGATAACTTTTACTATCGCGAACATTTCATCCCAAAAAATAAAACCTCTATAAGCTGATTTAAAAAAGTTACGAGGTTTTGTACAGCAAAAAATCTTTTCTGCCTCACTATGGTACAGTTTCCAGGAGTTTTTGAAACTGAATCTGAAACTGAATTGAAAACAATAATTCAGCTCCGGAAATTTTGCATATTTTGAACCAAATCCTAATCCAGAGAAAAAAGTCAAAAAGGAGATATTTTTGGTTATATTTCATCGAAATTGTTGTTACTTGGATTCAACATTTGAATCCGAATTCTTGATTGATAAAAGAAAAAAATTAAGCTAAGATGGAAATTTCAAATGTTCTGAATCAATGTGAATATTGTTTCCCAGTTTTTGAGTAAAATGTGGATGTATTAAACACATCAAAAGTGAAGGAACTATCTCCAAATATGTTTGCACCTGAATCTAAGTTTGCATAAATTTGCCTTGCCGTTGCCGTTTATTGCAAAGGCCCATAAAACTCATATCAAAAAAGTTTTGGATGTAAATATAATGCTGTTTAAAAAAACTCTGTTTCACAACATATCTTTCTATAACTCAAATTTATTATTTGACTTGAGAGAAATTTTTTGAAATTCATATGTATACCCGCACATCGCATTTTTTCCTATTTTCGTTGATTGGTTCAGAAGAAATTTGGGTAAGAAAGACAACCTACCATGTAATCAAATTGCTAAAGATGTTTAAATACTATAATATTTCACCGTCTCTTACCAATTAACTTATTAAAATATTTGGTTGAGCCAAATCTGTTCATTTATCACATTCTCATCAATACAGCAGTCGATACCTTTTTAACTTTCGGCAGCAAACCATGGAATCCAGCATTTTCTTACAAATTTCTCGTTGCTCTTAGACCAAATTTTTTATCGATAAAACATCAAAGCTTCCAGAAGTGTTGATTTGTTGCCACTGTTGAGCGTTTTCTTTTGAATCGAACTCCCAACAGAGGAATCTGGAATGTGCTCGCTCAGGAAACATGGTGTTGCCATAGCTTTGACAACTTTGGTGACGAAGCCGACGATGGGAACTCCCTGGCAACTCCCTACGGTTCTGTTGCGCTCGGAATTCCGAAAAGTATCCTTTTGCGAAGGTTCCGCTGGGAATTGAACACAAATCTTAGGATGGAAGCAAAACATTTGCTTGCAACTTTGGTGATTCTGACGCTTTCAATCGCCTGCTCTCTCTCTCCTTCTGTTTCCTGGAAAAGGTGCCACGTTACAGTTCTGCCTGCCGGTACACAATTTAGCATTGATTGACTGCGATAAATCAATAAATGGCAGCAGTTTTGTTACGACTTGTGGCCAAACGTGCCCGGGACCGCCATCATCCGAAAACGAAGCTCCCTGTGGAGAATGATGGTGTTCTGAGGGTGAATGAGGAAGCGGGCGGAAGCTGTGAAGTCGAAAGGGAGAGACAAAAAGTCGTTACCAAGTGCGCGTTCTGCACTCAAGTAAGTATACCCGTACCTACTCGCTCATATGCGTTCTCTAATAAATACGTGTGTGGGAAAACGAAGCCCAATCAAAACTGTTGCAATTACACTTTGGCAGTTGGCGAGAGACACAAACTTCAGGTTGGTGAAGCATGTTGACGAAAATAATAAATTGACAGTCATATAAAATGTATTGGTACCTCGAAGTTTTTTAAAAATAAATATGGAAAGTAAGGAAAATATTTTTTAAATACTCTTATGTTTAAAATACACTTTCCCAGAAGTCAAGTAAAACATCTGTAGATAATTTTTTTTCAATCATTTCCAAAATTGCGTATATTTTTGTCCTTTTGTCATTTTTAAGTTTAATCACCAACAAATCATTATATCATCAAACAGGTTACCAACCACCTTCAAACTGACATAAACTAGCCGCAAAACCTTTCCATGTAGAATATTAGTAGCTGGAGAACATATTCTATATATGAAAAACAAATATTAAAGATGTTTCAATCACTTTTGAAGCAGTCTTTTGTAAATTTTTCAAATGTTTCATACGACGTAGCTTTCATTACGTCGTATGAAACATTTGAAAAATTTACAAGAGACTGTTCAAAAGTGATTGAAACATCTTTAAAATTTGTTTTTCACATATGGAATATGTTCTCCAGCACGCGAGATATTATGGTTACCGAAAGTGGTGTGTTTAGTTTTGTAGAATAATGTATTGAATATTATTTGAGTTATGCTTCAAAGTATGGCGTGCTAGTGGCAAGCAAAAACAACGAAATAACACGTTTTTGGTCAGCAATGTTTAAATCAAATAATCCGTTCAAATGACAACTGTTTGAGAAGCAGTTGTCAAAAGCCACAACTAAAAGATAGCTTGATGCACTTTAAAAACTGGTAGTAAATATATTTTTCGAAAAACTTCAACTTTTGTTTTATTATAAAAACATGGGTTTTTGAATCTGAGAATGAAAACTATGAGGAATTTAGTTTTTTTTTTCAAAAAGATTGGTTTCAAGAAATAAAATATAATAGGAGATATAATACTAAACTAAAAACATCCACCACAATTTTAATGTACAACTTATAACTTATTACTTGTTACTTATAACCACAACACCAGGTTTATTGATAGGTTATTTGTTGAAAACTCTTGTACAAGAGTTGGAGAAAGAAGATTAGCCACAACAGGCCCAACTTTGCACAATCGTCTGAGTAGAGACATAAGGAATAGCGAAAGCGTATCCATATTCAAAGCCCGTGTAATAAAATTCTTCAGAAATAATCTAGAGCGGCTAATGTAATGTTATGTAAGCTAAATTAGGGTAAATGTACCCGAACTTGGCACCTAAGGCATGGTCTACCCTTTTTTTTCGACATTCCTACCTTCCTGTTGAGTGCACCATAGAACATCCTTTGAAGAATTTACTTGCTAACTTGCTTAGATTTAAACAAAAATATGTTGTCTCTATGGAACTTTCATTAATGTGAGCAAAATGCATGCAAAGTACTCACTGCGGTGCTCCAATTACTTGGCCGCCGTACCAATTGTTTGCCGTTTCGATGATCCGATTCTTGGCCACCAGCAATGTGCAATAGATCTTTACCAACAACGCTCAATTGACAGTTAACAGAATCGTTGGCTATTCAGAATATATGGCCACTGACAGAATGACGTCAGCTGAGCGTAAAGCTCTATGCGACGATGGAACACCGGGCGCCACTCATACAACAAAAAGGCTTTTGAAAACATTGATGAAATTTGGTTGAAAGGGAAGCACAAAATAAGCTTTCATTTCAATAAGTCGGAAGTCCAGAAATTCTGCAATGCGATTGCGACACATAGGGTTATTTTCACTACCAAACAACTGTCTTCATATTGTGGAGTTTGGCTTCATAAAGTAAGAAATTGAAAAATTCCTTGAATGGTATTTAAAAATTTTGCCCTTTTGAATTTGTTAGCTTAGATTATGAGTTTCTAGCAAGAGCCATCTCGAATGCCCGGGGTGTTGCGCAGTGGTTTGACTCGCCAAATAGATGTTAGAATGTAAACCTCGCTAAACCAGTTTTTTTAATTCGACTCACATCAAATATTTTGAGGAATAATTGGAAAGCAAACGATATTTTCCTGAACTTCCGACTTCTGTTCAGGCTTGACAAAAGTCATCGTCATGAGGCGTGAAGCTGTGACTGTGAAACCTCTTGGTCCGTGAAACTCAATTGACTGTTCCTTAACGACCAGTCACTTCGTTTGCCAGTCATTCATTCCCCATTCATTTGAAGCTAAAATAATAACCTAGTCAAGCAATCGCATTCAAACGACCGATGACGAAAAAGAAACGCATTTATTATTATTGTTGCTCCTGCCAGCAAGCTCGTTTTCAGTTTTTTATTGTTATTGTTGCTCTCTGCCAGCAAGTCGTTCAATTAGTTGTACCTGCCGTCAACAGCCGATCGAAGTGTGAAGAGATTTGCCAGTCACTCTCAGGAGAAATTTTGACCATGTTTAGGAGCTTCGCCAGTCGATGATGGAGAAATGTTGATTGTTGTCGTGCTTTATCCGTCATGCGAGTAGTGAGGCTCCGTCAATTGAGAACAGTGCCAGTCGTTTGATGAAACAAAACTAGTCGGGTCAAGCGTGACGGGCGAAATTTACCATCACTGCTTCTGTTTCCATGAAAAAAATTAGAACAAAATTCCAAAAAATTAAATCTTAGTAGGTATATGGTTCCCAAGCAATAGAAAACGATTCCAAATCTCAATTAATTATGTATTTTATATACTAAAGTCATAAATTGCCATCGATGTAACAATTTTTAGATAAGAAAAACATCTTAAGTCTTGTGAGATGCTTAATTTAACTTAGTTTTTTTTTCAATATTTCGAACCACTGTGTTCTGTAGGAGACCACGTGGCTTTTGCTCGGTAGACTGCAATGCAAATGCTGTTCGCACGCATACCAATGTACCTTCGATTCATGGTTCCCAAAAAGCGATTTTTGCATTTAAAATACTTGGATATGACTTTTAGTTAGTCGAATCACTTATGTTCTCCAACTTATTTCGAAGCTTAAGTTGATAGCAACGGTCTTATCATACAACCTTATTAGTATGAAAACATTTGTGCGTAGTTTTGAATGAAGTTTTAGGGAAAACTTCAGCACAAAAATACCTCTTTAATGAACATGTATTTTTTTCAGCTTTCAACACTGGTGGTGTATTTCGAGTGAAGTTGCATGCCAAGAAAAGGAACAAAATTAGTTTTAAATTTTTATTCAAAACCTAAATAAATATTCACTTCTTAGTCTTTCTTGTATTTTTTTGATTTTTTTGCCGAGTTTAACTGTAAGCATGAGTATTTATTGCAAATTTTTCAAATGAAGGTCCGCGTTTGAAAGCGCATGTGAATTTAACAGTTGCACTAGAAAGGTGAGTTCATCTGATTTTCATACGGTGATTTCCAACATAATTTCCTCGGATGCAGATCGAAAAAAATTAACTTCTTTATTAAAGTACAAACAATCAAAAAATTCGGTTTGCACAGATTTGAAGCAAATTATTCTCTTCGCAATGGAAATATATTCAAAATTTTTTAAGCTCAATTTGGACCTGAAAAACATGAAAAGACATGTTGGCATGCCAAAAAAAGGACCATGCCAAAATAGAGCTCATTTACCCTATACTAAAATCAAATCTTTGTTAACTTAAATAGGGACCTTTTAGAGGAACGCAAGTTCGTTAAGGTTTTCTCTGAAATGTTATCTTCATCAAAAAAATATCTAAGTAATTAAAAAAATATATATAGGTATCTAAAGGTTTAAGTCTTTGCCCTCTGTGATATCCCAAGAAAGGATAAAAGAAATTTTGTTAGCTTTAGATAACTTTTCTGTTTGGAAACCAACAGTCTTGGAACAATTTAAATTGAATATTTGAAGGTAACACTTTTTGAATCACATTAATCGGAAATATTCTATTCCATTCTTAAACATTAAAGATTCAATAGAAATCAAAGCCTTCCAACTTAAAAATTTGGCAATTTGATCTTAATTTCACTGATTTTAATCATGCTGAATGATATATGAAAAAAAGGAGAAGAATTTTTATTTGTGATTTCAATCCTCTTTACTTGACTCAAAAATTTAAAAGATTACTTGTTGGATCTATTCTATAACGTTTAAATTACCTAAATGTGTGCGCAGAACACAACTTTCAATCAACTGGAACACAATCTTTGCTGTTATCAAAAACTATTGATTACTTATAATGCATCAACAAAATTGACAAGTATTTTATATGAAATATTTTCCAGAACATGAAACGTTTTACTCGGAGAAGGAGGTAAGGGTCAAGTTCTCATGACAGATCTTTTGATTGATGATATATGATTGATTGAACAGCAAGGGGGGAGTAAGGTCTAACGGACAAACGGACACCATTTTCACAATTTGTTTTAGAGCTATCGTTCAAACAAATGTATTCAAATTTTTTGCATTGTACGAAGCACTGTTAAAAGAACATTTAGTAATTTTTTCGTAGAAAAATATTGAAAAATGAGCCGGTGATGGAGCACTTTCGAGGATTGGCGGTGGACACTGCATCTCAGCACAGAATCATCCAAAGTCAAAAAATCTGAGCAAAATATTTTTGATAGATGTTTTTCTGAACCCCAACGATTTTATTTAACTTAAAAAAAATTTATGAAATTTTTTATTTGTAAAATCTCCCCAAAGTTAAAAAAAAAGAAAATCGTTGGGGTTTGGTATTTTATATGTTCCAAATTTTAAAAGAATCGGTTAAGTAGTTTTCAAATGACGATGTCCACTGACTTTAAAAATGTACTTTCGAGAAAAACGCGTTTGAAGTTTCTGCTCTAAAAATGAAAGAAACAATTTATATTTTCAACTCACACTGAGTCGTCGATTCCAGCTCCATAAAGTACGTTCCCTGCAGCAATTTCGTTGTCTTCGGCTTCTTTTTTTTCAAGTCTCTGTCTTATTCTGGCTTTTTTACTCTGCATCTAAGCTTCTTGTTCGGCCTTGGCTATCCGAGATTTGTCTAGCTTGCAGTATTAGATAAAAGGAAAAAAAGCCTGTTATTTCTACAGATTTGCTTCGATTGACTTGATTTTTTGAAAGTGTAAGACCCTACTCCCCTCTTAATATCAATCAAAGGCATCAAATGATTTAAAACTTATAAATTCTAATTTATTTCTAACTTAAGCAAATAATCAAAAACTCAATACTTTGAATATTTAAAGGCTTTTCTTTTGATGTTTTGCATTGTTAATGTAGCAAGTTTATATTCATCACTAATCGACTGACCTGAAGCCTACAGGTAAGTAGATTTTTTGTTTCTATAGTTTTCAAAAAGATGATAGCACCCAGTTAAAATTTCCAAAGTTAATGGAACAGATTATCAGGAAATCCGTTGATTTTGGCTGAATACTTTATTCAGAAGTTTCCATGTTGGTAACCTTTTCTTAGAAGAGAAGGACTGAGTAGACTTGGTTCTTGGGGAGATCGAGCGTCTTACTTCAAATTTCTGTTTCAAAATTATTAATTACTAGCTGACCCGTTGTGCTTTGCTACACCTTCCGGAAATAAATGTAATTTGTAAAAATTTAATAAAATTTAGATTTTAGAGAGCATTTTTTTTAATCAAACCTCATCATACTTCAGAACTAACAACTTTGAAATGAGAGCTGCAGCTGCAGTTCTGAATAGCAATTCAAAGATGGTTATATTATTTACTGAAACTTGATCTCTAAACTCGTTTTTCAAGATCTGAAATTTGTACTCTGTACCCAAAAAACCTTTTTAAATATGGTCCCTCCTTTGAAAAGCTCTTTATCTTAAATTTCCATGGGAGCTCTCATCTTTTTCAATTTTGTCCCCCACTGGTTGAAGAAGGTAGGCAAATTTAACCGGCTCAATACCCAAACAGCACTTATCATGGTAATGAAAAATATATTAAATTAGTTATGTTTTAAATACAGTGCAAATTTCTTTTGTTTTAAATAAATTTACTACGGTAAACATATAAATATTTAAAAAAATATCAGTTGCATCACTAAATAATTTCTCAGCGTTTTTTTTATTTTCTCTTTGAAAGTCAAATATTCAAAAATGTAGGCAAAAACAAATTTCTAAGTTCACATTTGTCCCGTATATTGGGGCAAGTGTCAATGCAAAGCTTATTTTCAGATGCGTCAGAGTAATGGCTTCAAAATGGATTCAATACGAATTCCTGTTTTTTGTTCTATCAAGTTTCACTGATATATCTGCAGTATTCCTGCAATATAAATTTATGTTTGTTACTCCACTTTTAACGCATGCTGTTCAAAGGGAATGACCTTCATTTACAAAGACATTTAAGAATTTTCAATATCCGCTGCAGTTTCAACATTCGGAATACCCTTCTGGTCTTTCCAACATATTGAATCATTTTGAAGATGAATTTCTTAAAAGTTCGACGTTTGCCCTTGCCCCATCGTGTAAGTTGACAGAAGAGAATATTTAAGGGTAAACTAAAAATTTCTCTTAAAAATTTTGCGTCCAGTTGAATATCAGTTCTAAAGTCTCGCTTTTCAAAAACAAAGCGGATCAAAAGTCTCTTTTATGCAGCCATGTAACACAAAAACACTTTTCATGTTAAGTACGTACTTGAATTGGTATGTAAGCAAAAAGTACGATGGTTTTTTTCAGAATTATTTAAAATAAAAAGCTCCCATTTTTATTTCTAAATTCGTTTCAGTTGTTTATTTGGGCCGAAGTAACAATTTCTAGAAGAAAACATAATTTTTAATTTTTTTTAACGGAAAAAGTTGAACGTTTAAACATGTTCTAATGTTCCTTGAATGAAAAGTCGAATGCTACCTACATTAACACGAACTAAATATGGAAGTATTTTTGCAAATCTTTCAATTGATTTTGATTTGATTGATAAAATACCAATTCGTGTAACATCTGGGCGTCATTTATTACCACGTGCTGTGTACAAATCAAATAAGCAAGAAAAAAACAAATCTAGGTTGCATATCGCCCCACGTGTTTGAGAAACAGGCGCCTTATTGTTAAATTATCCAGCAATCAATGAACAGTGTGCTTTGGTTACTATCCTCTTGCGACGACGTTTGCTCGCCCATGGAGACGAAAAACAAACCCCAGGTTGAGAAATACGCGCCAAAATATTTCTACTGATCAGTATGCTATGCCTGGGTTACTTTCCTTTTGGCTCGCGACGCCTCGACCATAGAGACGAAAAACAAACCGCCCAAAGGAAAAAAAAAATCTCAAGAAAATGGATGTCATGACTTTAATTTGTTTCGAAAAAAAATACAAATTTTGTATGGAAGTCTCTCCTTCCTTAAGTCGGATGGAGTTTTGATTATTACAGAAACCATCCCCGGCCTCAAAAACCCTCAGATGCCAGTTTTGACGATGATCGGTTCAGTAGTTTCCGAGTCTATAGGGAACAGACAGACAGACAAACATTCATTTTTATATATATAGATAGACCTACATTTAAGTTTCATACTTTGAAATTTAAAATTCAAAGGTAGGGTCTGAATGCGACTTTGATGGGTGGCTTCGTTTTAATTCGTTTTTTTTTTCACGGTTGCCAAGTTACAAATAGTCACTTATATGGATTAGAGCAGTGGTTTTCAATGTGGTCTCTATCACCCCCTGGGGGCGTTGAAAGTTTCAAGGGAGACGCTGAATGCAATTTCAAAATTTGAAGGGCGTTGAAAGGGATCAAGGAGGCGATGAGGTCATTTTTAAATCACATTATACCAAACTACGAAACAAGATGGAATTGGAATGGCAACGTTCCCAACAATGAAAAGGCATTGCAGAACTCTAAACAGCAGATTGAAGTCATGACTTAACTCTTGTCAATTTCACAGAGTTATAGAGCAATTTTTTTCCATTTGTGAACGGTTTTTTCAAGGATGTGTACATTGATCTGGTTTTGTTAATTTATTTTGAGTTTTACTAAAAACTAATAATTTTGAATGCAGTTGAAAAGGTCGAGGTCATAATTAATGATCAAAATTTTTCTTCGAAAATATATATACTTGTGAACCACAAGAATTAAACTCAGAGTTCAAGTGTCAGAGTTATCCGAAGACAGCAAAACGTTTGCATAAGAAACAAAAAAAATTCAACAATTCGGTTCAAAAATCTAATTTTGGCCTCAAATGGTCGTCTTAAACACAATGCGTTAATTTTTTAATCGATGGCAGTAAATTTATGTGTCTAAAAATGAATGTTTGTTTGTCTGTTTCCTAGAGACTCGGAAACTACTAAACAGATCATCTTAAAATTTGGCATATGATCGTGTTCAAGAACGTGGATGGTTTCTATAATAGTTTCAGAACTTTACGGTTTGAGGAGAGGGAGCTCCCATACAAATTTATAATGGTACATATATGGCAAAACCCATACAATTTTAAAGCGATTTAATTCAAATTTTCTTCAAACCAATGGCTACACCATGATTCGATTTATTGTTAATGTTTATCATTTTTTGACACATTTATTCAGATGATTTGTTATATGAAACCCTCTCACCATTTTTGAAACGGGGTGGGCGGTCCCATGTAAAATTTATGTAAAATCTGACAGAACTCGAACAATTTTAAAATTGTTTTGATCAAATTTGGTAAACATCTTAGTTTTGAAATGAAAGATGGTTAAGAATGTCATAAAGCGTTTTCCGTTTTTCTGAAGGGGGGCCCTCTTACAAAATAAACAAGGATATGAAAAATTTGAATAATTTTGACGAGACCGTTGCAGATCAAAGTTTTAACATGATTAAATTTTCCAAAAAAAAAATTTTTTGGATTCCAAATAAAATACTGTGATCTATGACAGTATCCAATAAGTTTTAAGAGTATTTCATCAAAATTTCCACTAAACTAATTTTGACATAATGACATGATTTATCACACCGATAGATGAGTCATGATAAATAAGAGAATTTAGATAAAATGTGATAAAAACATGATAAAATAAGAAAATATTAACACCACTTCATTTCAAAAAAAGTGAGGTGTCCCCATACGAATTCAAATAATATATTATTGGACATGAAATAAATGTCATGTGCTTCTGAACATATTCGGAGCACATGAAAATATTGATGTAATGAGATGATTAACAGATTTGGGATTCTCTTCCAACTTTTGTGGATGCTTCCATAAAAAACCAACAAATGATTTTACAAAAATCGATGAAAACTCAAGTGATTTGCACAAAACTGGTCACGGTTTGTATTGATAGATAAGTTATGTTGACAGACATGTTTGTTAAGAGGATTTTACAAGAACATATTTTCTGTTTGTTTGAAATAAAATTAATTTGAACAATTTTTAAGTAACTTCACTAAGTTTGGTAAACACTCTAGTTATGATAATTAGATGATTCAATTGGAAAACTCCACCCACTTTCACCAAATCCTCATATTCAAAAAAAAAAAAAAAGAGACAGTTTAAAACTAAAGTAGAGCTTTTTCTTGAATATTCAAAAATTAAATGAATCCTGAGCCGATGTTCGTGAGTTCGAGCCCAAGAGTAAACATCGACCACAATTGTACCGCATAAGTTTTTCAATGACTGTCCGCTAACTGCATTGTTGATATAAGTTACAAACGACCTAAAGATGTTTAAACGACTTTAATCGAAACAAAAAAAAATGGAAATGAAATAATGAACAAAATTCATGAATTTCAATCATCCTTAAAATTAAAGTGTATAGAGAAATAAAGATACAGACTTTTTTTTATAAAATAGCAGTAACAAATGTTGAAGGCCAATTGTTGAATTCACACATTAATTTTTTTTTAAATTATAGCTAACGCGTACAAAAAAATCGATGTTTCCTTGAAGAGATTCCTTTTACTCTTAGCGTACATCTTTCGAAGATATGATTTGCTAGCTTCATACAAATGCTAAAACTACCAACCCACAAAAAGTGTATGCCATGACCGGGATTCGGTCTCATTATCCTTGGCTTAAAAGACTTGGAAGCTATCCTCTATGCGATGGGCTGCGGAATACTCATTTCTAAATTCCTAGAATCAAAGTTCAATGACTTTTTCGAAAATTAAATTCATAAGCTCACATTAATACTGAGACTACATGAAAAGGATAGCATTTTTATGAAAATTCAGGAAATATCGCATTAAAGTTCAAAATATATTCTTCTCTATCACAGATTTCAGAACACTATGCCAATTATTAAAATTTTGAATATGAAACGAAAAATAAATTCCAAATCGGGTATATGTACTTTGTGATAATAAAAATCATAAAATATTACATACTTATTTCAAGAAAAGCGTTTTTTACAGTATATTTTGTTACGAAGTAGTTCAGAGCAATCATAACTTCATAAGTTAGATAAACTTATTTTAAGGTGCACAAAGCACACTGGGTCAGCTAGTGTTAAATATAAGCCAAAAACACTTTCCTTTGACATTTGCAATAGATCAGACATTTTTCGACACGTCCTTGTACTGCAAAACGTACATACCTCAACAGAAAACGGCAAACGCTTTGCTGCTGAACCGAAATGAATGATGGATTCCCTCTTCTCAATCAAATCCCGAAGAACCTTTACCGCTAAAAGTAGGTACCAGATTCCTACCCACTCCAAGTGCCAATGCACCCCGATTCGAAACAAAGAACAGACCCCGTTCTGCTGTAGGACGTGTGAAAATTTTACAATGAGAGGCGTTTTCGAAATATGGTTGGACGCGAAACAATGGACATTTTATTGTCCATTTAGTCATAAAAGTGCCCTTCCTCATATGGGCCAAGAAGCGTAATTGTAGCCTGGCGCAAAAAAAAATCTAATTGAAGCTTCGCCAGTTTATTATCGCCTTCGATTTGATCGAAATGTGGGAACGCTCGAAAATGTCACTGATGTGAGTCATCTTAGAATCGGGATTGGGTTCTTACTTTTTCAATGAGAATTTAGTCTCAGTTGAAATTAAAAGCTTGTTTGCTACTCGAAGATTTTGACACCCGATTATGTTTTATTATTTTAGTGGAATCATCATGCCAAAGCACTTTGAGGGCGCGTGTCACAGGAAATGACTTACAATTAGCTCATCATTCTCCCGGGACAAGTGGCTAATAATGCATCTTCACACTTCAGAGAAATAATTCCTAGACACATATACACATATGATTATGAAAATATGCTCAAACGTTTCTGTAAACTCCCTCAAGGCAGCAAGTTTCTTGGCAACGACATGCATAAAACCGACTCAAATTACTTCCTCTGGCACACGATTGTTGACATCTCCGGGAAAAGACAACTACATGAAATACTTTCAATAGAACACAAAATGCACCCATGGAAAAGGAAATGTAATTTTATTTCTTGTGAAACAACTTTTGAAACGCTGCGCCAAGGTTTTTGGGTTTCAAATTCAACAGCAACAGATGAACGACAGCTGCTGAAATTGTATTTTTGCAAACCCTTTTGAACTTCTGAGAAGCTTGAGAATTCTATATCTTTCTTTTTGAAATTTTTCGAAGATTAACTCCCAAATTATTTTTAAATTATGCTCATGCTTTATTTGCATAACCTTAAAAATTCTAATCAATAGGTATATATCCACAATTTTTTACCACAGGAATCCTTTCATGCAGATTTTAAATAAATATGGTCTGCTCAATCCTGAAAGTTTACCTTTTCGACAGATTTTCGCTTGCGTCCACTAGAAAAGTGTTTATTTACTGCATCCTACTGATATTTTTCTCGGGAAGGAAAAAATATGTTGATTTTTTTTTTCAACTCCCAAGCGCCTCTGCATGTTGGTCTCATATTCCATGCCAACAAAATTCACTGTTGAGTAACGGCTTCTATCGATGTTGTTTTCCCAAATGCACCGTATGGCTACCATTTCGGAGGTCAGGTTTCGTTTTCCCAAAGTGTCAAACGTTCCGTTGTCAGCCGGGGGAAAACCAGTTGACAGCAAACTAGTCGAAACAATAACAGATGCTGTTGGTCCGATACCAATTCTCAGGAAACGGTGCTGGCTGTTGCACCCCAGGAAATATGAGAAAAACTGTTGGAATTCAACCAGCAAAACACCGAAAAAATGTCAACTTGTTTTCGTAACAGAAGCCGGTATGCAAATCACAACAGTTGTTTGAGTTTCCTAAACTGTGATTTGCTGATAGTGAAACTTACTATATTGATACAAATCGATTGTTTGGTTTGTGTTTGAGGAAAATTTACTCTGTGTCAATTGTTAAAAAAACGGTAAAAAGTTTGGTATCCTTGCGCTTCAAAACATATGGATACGGAAATTTTCTAAAAGTATATTCAAGGGAAGCATAACATTTTTTTTGCGCTTGAAACTATTAAAACATATACAGGGTGGAGAGGGGGAGGACTTTTTTGTCGGGAAAGCTTAACGAATACTTTATTAATATTTTTAAAACATTTTTTTAAATATTTCAAATAATCTAAAATAAAAACTCGTATAAGGGCTGTACATTTTTTAAATTCTATTCTTCATTTGTTTGATAATTCTATCAGCAACTAAAATTTTCTACTTCAGAAAAATTCAAAAATAGAAATTCAAATATTTTAATTTCATAACAATTGGGAGGCAACATGAGCGTTTCAGACAAAGAATCGAAAATTTAAAAAAAAATCAAAAGTAGTAAATTCAAATTCTATGGACATACGGATAAAAGAGTTCAAGTTGTCATTTGAACTTTGAGATCAAATTAAAATCATGTCATCAAATAAATATTTGAGGATCAAATAAAAATGCAATTCATATGCAAACTTGAGAAACATATTAAAAATCAAAGAGAAAGGACGAATTACTAAATTTTTTAATCAAAATATAAATTATATTTTGATTTTATACTTATAAAAACGAAAAAATCATGTTTTTGTTGTGTGTTGAAATTTTAAAAATGGGATGAGGATTATTAATTTCACATCAAATATTGGGAAATAAAAAATTTGTCCAATTGTTGATGTAAATGTGACAAAACACAAATTTGAAAACACATAATCAAAATGTTGATTAAATGTTCGAAACACATACGGAGTGTATTCGAAAAAAAAATGCAACACTTTGTTTTCTGAATAACTTATAAATACATGTATGAAGATTCATTAAATTCTCTGTGAAGCCTTCAAGTATTGTAAGATTCACATGTGCAAATTTTTTTTATGTTCTGTCAAGTGGTTTTTGAGATAGCGTCCAATGAAGAAGGTCATCGATTTTACCTCTTGGGCAGTCTTCCGAAAATCAATCAAAACAAACACTCAGGATGCGTTTCCTGTTGGAAACATTCAGATTGTATAATGGGATAGCGCCTCTCGCAACTGCTTCGCCTGGCTGGTATGCAATCTCGATCAGCGCTCCTATCAGCTATGCAAACCGAGTCGCATCATCCAGAATCATCGGTTTAGCAAACATCGCATATCGGAGATGAGTGAGATACAAACTGATCCATTCTGAATGTAGCTCACTCAGTATCTGCCTGAATTATATGAAATTCAAAATTATTTTTTGCAGGACGAGAAAAATCAAACAGTTGTGCGGGACACCATAAATTCTCAGTCGTTTTAACGTGACGGACGACAGTTTAATAAGAGAACTTGTAAAATTTGAAAAACATAGCGAAAGTGAAAATCTTTCCCTCACAAACACAACTTCAATTTGATTTTGATCATACTGATGTTAAAAAACGTTATAACAACAAATAAATTTATTAATTTGCTATATATCAAATCAAACAAAATACGCTAATGATCGGCTTCATGTATCACTCACTCACTGCCTGATCCATTCACTCCTGATCGAAGACCAACAAGTTTCGCCATATGCATTGCGCATTGGTGAGATTCCAATTTGATGATGGTGCTGCACTGTTTTGACAGCAAGCATCGTACGAGGTGATCTGTATTTTAGCGATGAATTGAACGATCGATGATCGGGTAGGTCCAGTAGCAATCAATAACGAAACCCGACCGTTGTACGTTCAGGTGCGAAGTGCAATCAGAAACATTCATTGAAAATGAGTGATATTCGGAACACTGCTCTTGGGCACCACGTGCGCCATCTATAATCATTTTTTTTTAATTTTTTTTGTTCCTCTTCAAAAATTCTGGCGAGACGTATCACTGGAAAGTTTTTGGCTGGAAACCTGCCAGGCGCTCGCTAAAGAGTTTGTTCTGCTGTCATTTACGTGATTTTTCAAAACATCTTCCCGCAAGCGGTTGCATTTTTTTTTAAATATGTCTTTATTTGTATCAATTCATCATTACATTTATATTACACTAGCTGATCCCATACGAACTTCGTTTCGCTTTCAACTTGGAATACGTCATGAACAGTTTGTATGAAAGTCAATTGCCAAGCATTTTCCCGATGCACTTCCGAATTCATTGTTAAGTAATAATTGCAAAAATATTGGACGATCACTTTTTCTGTCGTATACTACTAAATTTGAAATCAGAAATGAAATCAGGAAAAAAAAACCGTGTAAAAATTTCGACTCGATCGATGGCCTCTTATACAATTTTTGATATCTAAAATCGATTGCTCTTCCCTCAAAACTCTCGTATGTAAATTTTCAAAGCAATTCATTGCATAACAACGTCAATATTGCTAAAAACAGTAAAAAAAAATCATTATGGACGACCCCTGGCAAAACATTTGACAACTGGAATCGATCGCGCGTCCCTGAAAACTACCGTGTGCAAATTTTCATCCCAATCCGATGTATAATAACAACAATATCGCAAAACTATTGAAAAGTTAATATGGACGACCCCCTTTGCCGGCCTCTTACACTAAATTTAGTACTTGAAATCGATTGACCGTCCCTCAAAACTATCGTGTACCAATTTTCATCTAAATCCGAAGTGTAATAACGACAATATCACATTAACAGTGAAAAGTTAATATGGACGACCCCTTTGGCCGACCCCTGACTTTAATTTGGATGAGTGAAAACAATTGTTTGTCCTTAATAACTCCTATGTAAAAATTTTCATCCCAATCCGATGTATAAAAACGTTATTATCACCAAGATATTGAAAAGTTAATATGGACGACCCCTTTTGCCGATCCCTTACACTGAATTTTATATCTCAAATCGATTGCACGTCACTCAAAACTATCGTGTACCAATTTTCATCTGAATAGGATGTATAATAGCGTTAATATCGTAAAAACAGCAAACAGTTATTATGGACGACCCCTTTGGCCGACCCTTTACACAAAATTCAACACCTGAAATCGATTGCTCGTCTTTCAAAACACTCATGTGCAAATTTTCAACACAATCCGACAAAAAATGACGTCAATATCGCGAAAACAATATTTGTCTTGTATGGACGACCCCCTTCAGAAGGGGTCATCCGAAAATCTGAAAACCTTTTTCATCTTTCCTAGTCCCAATGGGCATCCATGCCAAATTTCAGACCTCTAGCTCTTAAGACGGCTGAGTCTATAGAGGACAAACAAACAAACAAACAAACAAACAAACAAACAAACAAACAAACATACAGAAATTGCTTTTTATATATATATATATATATATATATATATATATATATATATATATATATATATATATATATATATATATATATATATATATATATATATATATATATATATATATATATATATATATATATATATATATATATATAGATATATATATATATATATATATATATATATATATATATATATATATATAGATTATTACATTAAATTAGGTGTTCAGCTAAATAATGAACTGTTCAGAGCCCTATAGTTAACTAGATAATAAAAATTTATTTATAAGATTTAAACTTGCTGAGCGCAATTAAGTATTTAATGTAGGAGAACATCCTGTAATGGCAAAAATATTTTAAACTTTAAACTAAACACTATCCTTAAATAAAATTAATTATAAAGAGAACGAATCTCTGCGATGGAAGACTGCATCGATTTGCCTCTGAAGTTGGAGATGGTTTTGATGGCCATCTCTTCGATCGATTCAATGCCCGCAATCCGATGAAGATCTTCGGTGCTGTGCCAAGGTGGAAGCCGCAAAATCATTTTCAGAACCTTGTTCCGAATCCTCTGGATGGCTTTTTTCCTCGTCGCGCAGCAGCTAGACCAAATCGGAACTGCATACATTATCGCTGGTCGAAACACCTGTTTGTAGATTAGCATCTTATTTCGCAGACACAACCTGGATTTCCTGTTGATGAGAGAATAAAGAGATTTAGTGTATTTATTACATTTTGATTGAATATCTGCAATGTGATTTTTAAAAGTAAGATTCCGATCAAGTGTGAGTCCCAAGTACTTCACGTGATCAGACCATTCTAGTGAAACCCCATTAAAAATTATAGAATGATTTTCCTAAGGTTTTAAAAATTTAGCTCTTGGCTTATGGGAAAATAAAATAAGTTGAGTTTTGGAAGCGTTAGGAGAAATTTTCCACATTTTTAAGTAATTCAAAAAGGAATTCAAATTTTGTTGCAATCTACTGCGAACCACCCGTAAATTTCGACCTATGGCTGAAAGCAAAGTATCATCAGCAAATAATCTTCTACCTTTTTCTTCTGGAACATCAGGAAGATCAGAAGTAAAAATATT
This sequence comes from Uranotaenia lowii, assembly GCF_029784155.1. Lineage (NCBI taxonomy): Eukaryota > Metazoa > Arthropoda > Insecta > Diptera > Culicidae > Uranotaenia > Uranotaenia lowii. The sequence continues at coordinate 327,891,345 of NC_073692.1, read as the reverse complement.
GTATAAAATCGGCCCAAGTATACTGCCCTGAGGGACCCCAGCTCTAATGGGAGTCCTTTCAGAGCATGAATTTTGATAGCTTATTTGTTAGGTTCGGCTAGTCAAATAATTTTGAATAATTTTAGTGAGATATACAGGAAAATCAAATCGAGCTAATTTAGCTACTATACCTTTGTGCCAAACACTGTCAAAAGCTTTTTCAATATCAAGAAGAGCAACACCAGTTGAATAACCTTCAGATTTGCTAGCGTTAATCATATTAGTTACACTCAAAAGTTGATGTGTAGTAGAATGTCCATGACGAAAACCAAATTGTTCATCAGGGAAAATAGAATTCTGATTAATGTGAATCATCATTCTATTCAAAATAACTCTCTCAAATAGTTTACTTAAAGAAGGAAGCAAACTAATTGGTCGATAACTTGAAGGCTCTGAAGCACTTTTTCCAGGTTTCAAAATTGGAGTTACTTTGGCATTTTTCCATTTATTTGGAAAATAAGCCAAGTGAAAACATTTATTGAAGATTTTAACTAAAAAATTTAAAGTGCTTTCAGGCAACTTTTTAATAAGAATATAGAATATCCCATCTTCCCCGGAGCTTTCATATTTTTAAATTTTTTGAAAATCAATTTAAGTTCATCAATATTTGTCTCACAGGAACTTTCAAATACATTTTGTTAAGAAAGGATATCATCGAATTCAAGGGAATTTTGAGCATGAATTGGACTTACAACGTTCAAATTAAAATCATGAGCAGACTCAAATTGTTGGGCTAATTTTTGAGCTTTTTCTGCGTTAGTTAAAAGAAGTTTATCCCCATCTTTCAAAGTAGGAATTGGCTTCTGGGGCTTTTTCAGAATTTTTGTTAATTTCCAAAACGGCTTTGAGTAGGGTTTTATGTCCTCTACTGCTTTAGCAAAATTTTCATTACGGATGAAATTTAAACGACGTTTGATCTCTTTTTGAAGGTCGCAATAAATAAATTTCAAATAAGGATCCCTAGTACGTTGATATTGGCGACGACGAATGTTTTTCAGTCGTATCAAAAACTGAAGATCATCATCAATTAAAGGTTGATTAAATTTCTGTTCAACTTTGGGTATTGAAGCGGCTTTAGCATTGACTATTGAAGTTGTCAAATTTTCTACAGCCAAATCAATATCTTCAATTGAATTCAGTGGAACGTTTACATCCAAATTACGTTCAATAAAATTCCTATATCGCTCTCAGTCAGCTTTTTGAAAGTTAAAAGTTGATTTTAAAGGGTTTTCAATGAGACTTTGGGATAAAGAAAAAGTTACTGGAAGGTGGTCTGAATCGAGGTCCGCATGAGTAACTAATTGACTACAATGCTCGCCTAAATCCGTTAGAACCAAATCAATTGTGGAAGGATTTCTAATCGAAGAGAAACAAGTATGCCCATTAGGATATTCAACAGTGTAATAACCTGCAGAGCAGTCATTAAATAAAATATTCCCATTTGAATTTGATGAAATATTATTCCAAGATCGGTGTTTTGCATTAAAGTCACCAATAATAAAAAATTTAGATTTGTTTCTGGTGAGTTTTTGTAAATCTCCTTTCAAAAAATTTTTCTGTTCACCGCTACATTGAAAAGGCAAATATGCGGCAATAATTATAATTTTCCCCATAGAAGTTTCTAATTCAATTCCAATTGTTTCTTAGACTTTTGTATTGAAAGAAGGAAGAAGTCTAAATTTGAGACGACTATTGATGACAATAGCTACACCCCCACCTTGTCGATCAAGCCGGTAATTCCGCAACATTTTAAAGAAAGCATTGCTTTTCAAGTTATTGTCCGGCTTTAAAAAAGTTTCAGTGATGGCAGCAATATGTATGTTTTGGGTTTTCAAAAATAAAAAGAACTCATCTTGGTTAGCCAGCAAAGATCTAGCGTTCCAATTCATAATATTTAAACATCTATTTGGATCCATGAGGGAATCGTAAAGTCATAATAATTTTATTAGCATAATTAAAAGAAGTTTGGAAAGCTTCAAACATTGAATTTGCTTTCAACATAAGTTGCATCATTTCCATTAAATTTTGATGCAAAAATTTTAATTTTTCCTCAGTAATCTCACCCAAATCAACAAAATTGTTAGGATCAGAAAATGAAGGAGAAAAACAAGTATTTGAATTTCGGGGATTTTCCCAAGCCTTCGCATGAACGTTGAGACTTGGTTTTTTCCCATTTTTATTAGTTAAACCTGAAGAGGGAAACCCATTTTCAACCACTTCTGAGAACGATAAACAACGAGTCTGTGGCGCAGATTCAGCACAGGTAACATTAAAATCACTTCGGGTATTTCCCAGCCGTGATTCCAATGTAGGCCGAGGCTGATCGCGAACAGGCAGGTTGTTTGCCGGCCCGACGTGTGAAGACGAAAAAGAGGAAGGAGGAGAAGAAACTTTTCTGGAAACTTTGGAATTTTTCCTAGAAGCAATAATTTTTGCCCTGATGGGACAGTCTAGCGAATTCGAGGAATGATTTGCACACTTGAAAAATTCTGTTTGTGGCTTATCACCACCAAAAAGGTATTTAGATTTTTCATGATCGAATGAGCCGCAAAGCATGCATCTGGCATTCATTCTACAATTTTTAGTGCCGTGACAAAAAGGCAAGCGGTTGCAATATTTTGCGCAAGGTTTGACCACCGTATTTTGTTTATTTTTACGGTGGGCAGATTTTTTCTTTATTCATCAGCTAGATGAACTGATAAAAAAAATGTTTTTGTTACTTTCTCAATCGAAATGTTTGATAAAATCCTCTTATATTCCCTACCTTCATGGAATCAATCATTTCACTTCATAAATAGGGCTAATATGAATCTAGATCCTCTAGGACTCCTCGAACGATGAACTATATGAACTATATTATTCAATGACCTTCAGTTTTGGACGATATCTCAAAAACCACTTAACAAAATGTCACAAAAATTTGCACATGTAATCACTACACTAGTAGGTGACTTCACTGAGAATTTCACCAATTTTCATTCATGCATGCACAAGCTTTTACCAAAACAAAGTGTTGAATTTTTGTCGAATACACTCCTTAATCAGTAATCAGTTAATCAATCAAATGAGTTTCGAATTTTCTACAAAGATCTCGAGTTCCCAAAATAAAGAAAACCATGAAACTTAAAAACATAAATCGATACTTCAAAATGTCAATAAATTGAATCTCCATTTGTTTGGAAAATTATTTGCAAATTACACTGAGTAACAAAAAAAGATTTTTTGAAAATAGTCTAGGGTTTTCCAACTGAATCAGACTAATATTGACGCCCTGAGTCCGAAAATGACCATGGTTTTGTTCAATCAGGTCAGGATAATCCGATGCATGGTCAGACGGCTCCCTCCAAACCATCGGTTTCCCGAACTTCAGTGAAGTTTTCGTGCCCTTCGTCCACCGCCGGAGGTATTCCACGCACGTCTTGCACACCTTGTGCGGTGCCCAGGTCTTATCTTTGTTAATAAGTTAGTTTTATAATTACATAGATTGAACTCAAAACCCCTATTACTAGCATATTGAAGCGTATATAGCCATATGGCTGTATCTCAAAAAGTTGTCCTGATACAGCAAAACCAATGTGATATTCTAACTCAGGACACAAAAATTAGTCTGAATCAGCTGCGAAACCCCAGACTGTATTTCGGCTGTCACCCAGTAGTGTTATCAATAATGATGATATGTTGGTTTCAGGATATTAACTTAAGTACACACTATTAATTTTTTGGTGTAAATTTATGTCAAATTGAGAGCAGAAAATTGAAGCATCACTTTTGACCTAAAATTACACCAATAAAAACAGAAACGCTTGAAGACAGAAATTTTTTGACATAAACTATATGTCATATTTGAAATAATATTTTATCACCGATGATGTAAATTTATATCTAAGTGGACGCACAAAGGAAAGCTTATTTTATGACATAAATTTAGATTGTCTCGAAAATAACGTGGCGTTCTGTTAAATTTAGAAGACAGAAGCTTTCGGAACCAAAAATTTTTAGAGAAAAACATTTGCATGGACATAAATTATTGTTACGTTTCAGTTGAAAAAAATACTTGTTATTAAACGTTATTTATGTTCCAAATAATTGAAATTACATAAAGCTTTAATGCGATTTCAATAATGTGACACTAATATTTAATAAAAAGTATTTTTACAAAATTCTTACTAAAAATTTATGACTATAAAAATATATTTCTCTAAAAATTTGTGCTACCGGAAGCCTAATGTTTGAAGTCTTAAAGTAAAATTAGATGCACAAAATTAAAACTTCGCATGGAGCATGAAATATATTGAGTTTATTATGAAAATGAAATTTCCAACTGACGGAGATACGGTATTTCCCGGATTTTAATAGATTTCACCGACCGCTAACCACACCCTTCTTCCAGAGCATGCTAACTTCCACCAGGGGCAGGATAAAATTAAAATTAAAATTGATTTTAATTCTATAGAAATGTTTTTTTTCTTTATCGGCTCTTTGACTACGCGATTGTAAACAAACTTTCAGGACAGAAAAAAAACATCGACAGCCAAATCGATGAGTTTTTGTCTGCGTTTTCTCACGCTCATTTAATTTTAGATTGAGTGTGATGTAAAATTAGACTATCCTGGATAGGTTCTTGGGGTTTTACTAGTGTGCGTGATGTTTGTGTTCGAATTGATGTAAAATTAGATCTTTTCTTGATTAGATTGAAATTCCATTAGGTGTTTAAGCGTTTCTGGCACGTTTAAAATTATAAAATTTTTGGTGTGTAAGTAAAATTTATTAGTGGGGTTACTTTGATCAACATGAAATTTTCCACATAATTATCAATAGCTTAGTCTAAAGTTAAAATTTCTCAAAACTTTTTTCATCGTTTGAAAACCTCTAAGTTGAGTTTCAAATTGGGAAAAACTTGGTATGTTTTTGAAAAATTCTAATTTAAGTAAAAATGTTATTCAAAATCTTAAAATTTCTATTTATTCGAAGGATCGCATACAAACATCCTTCTTGGTGAATTCAAAGATTGTAAAAGCCACAGGTTGATTAATGTGAAAGTTCAACTTTATTCCTTAGTAAATGTATTATTTTAGTGTAGATTTTTTGTTGTATCTGATGTAAATTTTTGATATTTGAAAAATAGGTACATTTTCCAAGAGTAAGCCAGTCTAGGACAAAAGGCTGGTTAGAATCAAATGGTAAAGTTTAATGGAAAAAATTAAGAGGCATAGTGCGAGGGCCTAGGGAATTGAATAAAGGATAAATTTATTTTTTTGTACTTTAAATTTAAAAAACAATGTTGAAAAATTAAGCCCCGCGATGTTGTTTTTTTTTACCGCAAAGAAATCTCAACCAAGAAACACCAAATTCAGCATTGTATATCACAGAATTCACTGGACCAAAAGCTTCAAACAAAGTATCTTTGAGCCACCGAAAGTGTTGTGTTAAATTTTGAAGAGTTTTATGATTAATTTATACCATTTGAGATTGTTCCGAACTCCCTTAGCAATTGTTAAACAAGCATTTGTAAATATTATTAAGGTGTTTTGTATATTTTATGATCAAGAAAACTCGTTAAAACCGTCTAAATAGAAACTGATCAATGTTACTCCTAAGCATCAAATTTTAAAGAAAGACAAAGCCGATTTTTAAATAAAATTTAAAGAAGTCTTATAAATTTCTGTAACCATGTTTTACATTCATAGGAGTCCAGTACTGGTTTTAAAAATATAAAACATTCCACATTTCCTATAACAGAAAAAATAATCGAAAAATACTGAAAAAAGTGATCAATCTTACCCCGGACAGCGGTACATCAGAATCCATAGTAGAAAAATTCAGGTGGAAAAGTATCAGTTTCTTTGATAGAAATTAGAATGAAAATTCAATAAAAATCTTATATACTTACAATAATTCTGCATTATTTATGCTCATATTTTGCTCATAAAGTGAGCATCCATTTTTAAAGATTAAATCCTCGTGGATTTTCAATGTTTTTTTCAAGTTCATAATTTTTTTTTTAATTTCAACAATTCCCGAAATTTGCTCTGATATTGTCCGGATGAAATTCTGGAATATTTTTTTGTTAAACCTTCAAATCCATTCAGGTAACTGGTTTGTACCTTTACTTCGTGAAAAAGGGCACAGTCGAGATCTACAAATCTTAGTGCCCCGAGAAGCGCCTTTTTCCGTTCTAGCAGCAGGACGACGAAGCTCGGCCATTTTAGCCAGATTTGGCAGCATGCCACAATTCTAAAAGTGTCCCGGAGTGGTATGAGGCCAATTTTGTCCATTTTGTTTTGAAGGACATAAACTCGCCAAACTGTCTAGAGCTGCGCACGGTGGAGTAGTACTGAGCAATAACAAAGCGGAAACTTCGGAAGAGCAAGAAAACAGTCAAAGACGAGAAGGGCTGGTTGTCAAAATATTTTAAAAAAAAGTCCGTATTTTGCTGGATTTATACACAGACAAAAACAGAAATCTCAAATTGGGCTAATGTTTTTAAGCTAGCTTTATCTTAATTTGTTTTTATTTGCAAGTTACAAAACGATTTTAATGTAGTAAGTATTATTCTTCACTTATCACTTCCTTTTGATTTTTTTGAGAATAATCACTGAAGTCTGCTTACATTTTTCCAAGTCTTGTTCTAAAAAAAATTCAAATCGTTGTTGTGGTATTTGGATTAATCTCCGCGAATGTTTGATTTTGGATTTTATCGACTTTTTTAGGCGAGTTTTAGTTAAAAGAAAAACCAAATTTTAAGATGTTCAGACGTTTCGAGCTACTCTGGCATTCGCTCCTCTTCAGTGGACAACACTTACTATTTTGATTTTGGACCAAAACCAAAGAAATTGAGACGATGGCCAGTAATTTTGTACAGTGAAGAGGAGCGAATCAAAGAGTAGCTTGAAACGGCTGGACATTTGGTAGGTTTTGGGTTTTTAATTTTAAAACTCGCCGAAAAAAGTAAATTAAATCCAATAGCAAATTCCAATTATTATGCTCAGATTTGATTAAGTTTTAAAAAAAAGGTTTTGAATTGCTTAGCCTTCATAAATGCAATTTTTTCAAGGGTCATACTGTACCTAACATTCCAAAAAGGAAGCACAAAAATGTATTGTAAGTGAATAATTTTTGCGACTTTAAACTTGGAGATTCCGTTCATTGTATGTAGAAGAATCATTGAGTAAAAACTCGAAATGTTTTGTTTTCAATTTTTTTTTTAATCAGGTTCAAAGCACCAGTTTCTTGATAAAAATGACTGCTGCTTGTTGATGATTCTCGCAAACACTTTCAAACTTATCTATTTTTACAACGGCCTTACCTCCCAAGAAACTAATTATTTTTATTCGAGCAACGGTTATAAGAAGGATTTCGCTGTACTATCATTTATCAGCACCATTCTCCCTGGACAATCCTTGTCCCAAGGTCAAATCCCGTAAAACAGATGATCTAACTTGTAATATGTAACACTAAGAGTATCTTCAATCTGCTCCAGGCCGGGGAAAACAGTCGTCACGTAATGCCCGAGAACACATCCAACCACATTATCCACTCAAGATTATGGCAGCTGGGAGTTGCTTCGGCTCCCGATGAGTATTTAACCTAACCTCTTCAGAACAACAACAAACACTTGGTCGGGTAAGCACGTTTTCGACCAACTGCTTCTGGATAGCAACATCGCCATCATCATCATCATCATCATAGCCGTCATCTTCTTATTCTTGCTCATCAACAGCAGCAGCACTCGTCATCGCCATTAAGAGCGCTCTGAAGTGATCACTTTGGAGTGTGAACAAATTCACGCACGCACTCACTCACTTACTCATTCACATCCTGCTTCTGCCTCGTTGTCTCTGGAGATGCAACGGCAATGTGTAAATATCATCAACCGGGAGCATAACTCTTCCCTGGCATCAAAGAAGAGGCCCATCAAAACCATCAATCTCGGAATAGTGTTTTCAAACCGAATACGAGAGCGCCATTTGTACGTTCCTACATAGTGAGCGAGCGTGAAAGAATCCGACCGTGAATCGAATTTCCACTGGATGTTTTTCCCTGGCTTTGTTTTCCACTTATGTAGGTTGTCTGTAACCAAATACCAGCAGCGTTTTGATTACAACGGCAGAGGGAGGATGGAGGACTGAAAAAAGAGATTAAATCTGCCGATACGTATGGAGGTGCAACAATTTTTCACTCAACGGCTAATTAATAAAAATGACGTGCCGACATGAGGACGATCTCTATTTCAGACGTATGAGTGTATCAGAATGCCTTTAGTTAACTTCTCGTTGGGTAAAACGAAATGAGGACCATAAAAGTTTGGAGTACCTAAATCCTTTTTTCTAAACACACACAAATTAACATTTTACCCTCAGGGGAAAATAATATTTTTGTTTCAATATAATCATCATCTATAATCTAGTTTATTAAAAAAAAGATATTTCAAAACTTTATAAAATATTTTAGTAGATTATTTCAACATCGTATACTCCAATAAAACTCGCAAGCATGAATATACTAATTCTATTTTCGGTGGTCGTGAACCCTTCTCTTTCCGGACGATATACACTGCCGGCCAAAAGTTTGGGATCACCCACTAAAAAACATGCAAATTTTGAACGTTCATATCTCAGCCGTCTTAGGACATATTGCAAATCTTCTGATCTAATTTGAAAGATAATGAGCAATAGCTATCTCGGAGGTATTTTGCCCAAATATAATGTTTTAGTTTTGAACTTAAAACTTAACCTAAAGTTATAACATTTTCAAAAAACCACACTCAATATTCAAAGCCGATCATCTCGGGATAGGGTGGACCAAATCTCAAAATTTCAGTGGCATTAGAATTCCTGTTCTTTACTTCGCAAAACACAATCAAAAAATTTTGAGAAAAAATTCAAGAATGTATTTTTAATTAATAAAATAGACACTTGAGTTATCGTCCAAAAGTTTGGGATCACCTCTTTGTATGGTGAGTTTGGGATCATTCTTATAAAAACATGCATATTTATTTTATTCATATCTTTCTCATCTTACATCGTATTGCAGATCTGAAAGGTTCATTTGGAGGCTTAGGAATTGTTGTTTTTTAATAAATTCATTCAAAAATTATATTTTGAAGTGATAACCATAAAAAAATCACCTGAAATTGATTGTTTTTTTGAAAGTTCCCAGGTTTTTTAATAGTTCTCACCTTAAAATATAATTTTTGAATGAATTTATTAAAAAACAACAATTCCTAAGCTTCCAAATGAACCCTATAGATCTGCAATACAATGTTAGATGAGAAAGATATGAATAAAATAAATTTGCATGTTTTTATATGAATGATCCCAAACTCACCATACAAAGAGGTGATCCCAAACTTTTGGACGATAACTCAAGTGTCTATTTTATTAATTAAAAATACATTCTTGAATTTTTTCTCGAAATTTTTTGATTGTGTTTTGAGAAGTAAAGAACAGGAATTCTAATGCCACTGAAATTTTGAGATTTGGTCCACCCTATCCCGAGATGATCGGCTTTGAATATTGAGTGCGATTTTTTGAAAATGTTATAACTTTAGGTTAAGTTTTATGTTCAAAACTAAAATATTATATTTGGGCATAATACCTCCGAGATAGCTATTGCTCATTATCTTTCAAATGCGATCAGAAGATTTGCAATATGTCCTAAGACGGCTGAGATATGAACGTTCAAAATTTGCATGTTTTTTAGTGGGTGATCCCAAACTTTTGGCCGGCAGTGTAGTTACATACGAAGTGGCAGCTTTCCGGTATGGTGCCAGTGAAAAATAAAAATCCAAAAAGGGACGACAAAGATTTGTCGCGCAATCGGACACCACCGGGCGGAAATTTTTGAATTATGACAGAACAACAATCATTAACATTTTCACGCTGTCGCGGGTTGGATGGAGTATTTTTGAACCCTCCCGTAGTCGTTGTCGGTCTGTTTTACCTTTTTGAGTAAGAAGGTACCTCGTATCGTTTATTGAAGTCATGTTTTTGAGTGCATTGCGGTACTACCGAAGTAAATTGTGCTTTTGCTAAGTAAACAATCTGTTCGAGTATTTTTTGAGTCAGTTAAGCTTGTTTAACCTCAATCATCAAATTAAAATTGAACAAGTGATGGTGAAACGTAAAATTTTGTCTGTAAGATTAGGATTGCGGACTCAGAACTGTTATCAGTTTGTTTATTAACACGAGTCAAATTTATAAACTAAAGGTTCTAAGTGCACACAATAATTGTTTATAATTGTTTATTATCTTGATATCATCTGACAAAGGTGGGTGTCTGAATGAATAAAACTTAAATCAAGGTTTACATAAATCGTTTGCTAGTTTCTTAATCGTTCACTCATGTTATGCTCAATCCGTTGTTTGAAAGTTGCAATGGACACATTAAAATCGAATAGGGTATAATTACGGAGAAAGCATATTTTTGCGGCACGAAGGGGGTCGTTACTGCCATAGAGCGTACTTCGTGGTTCCAATGAGAGCCAGTCTCGATTCCGAAGGGTTCGTTCTGGAGCATAAATGTTACAACGGGAAAGCAGCCAACAGCAGTCAATTTCATTTCTTAAGATCTTTGCCACGAACAGTGATCGACCAATGGAATGACGATCAGCCAGCGTATGGAGTCCAAGCAGAGCACATCGTTGTGGATAAGGCGGTAGATTTAACGGGTTTTCCCAAGGTAGTTCACGGAGAGCATACCGCACAAATCGCCGTTGAATTGCTTCGAAACGCGCAACCCACAAAGCCTCAAACGGCCACCATACCAGATTCGCAGATTCCAATATTGATCGAACCAGGCAGCAATACAAAGCTCGCAAGCAGACGGGGTCGGTGAATTCTGTACTCAGGCGTATAATGAATCCCAGCATCCTGTTGGCCTTCTCGAGTACCACAGAGTAATGGGGCTTAAAGTCATATGACGGTCCAATAAAACTCCAAGATCCTTTATCTGATCCACACGTTGCAGTGACTCACCCAGTATGCTGTATTCATATATGAATTGATGTTTCCTCCGACCGAATGTAATAACACAACACTTAGCAACGCTTAAAACCAGTAAATTATCAGCACACCAGTTCACTACCATGTCCAGGAAGCCTTGTAACTCGTAACAATCAGCTAAACTGTTTATGACCAAAAATATTTTTAGGTCGTCCGCATACAGGAGAACTCCACAGCCACTAAGAAGCAAATTAATGTCATTACAGAACATTGTAAACAACAAAAGGCTCAAGTTGCTGCCTTGTGGAACCCCAGACTTTGGAATAAAATCAGGAGATTCTGCAGAACCAATTCTGACAGCTAAACGGCGATTCGTAAGATAACTTTTTATCCAAGCACATAGTCGTTCAGAACATCCCAAACGTTGCAATTTTTTCAGGAGAATATCGTGATTCACTGAATCGAATGCAGCCGAAATATCAGTATAAATTGCATCAATTTGCTTTCTGCCATCCATTTGTGATATGCAATATGATGTAAAAACTGTCAAATTCGTGGTTACCGAACGTTTAGGGAAAAATCCGTGCTGATTTTCAGAGATCCAGTTCCGACAAGCTGAGAAAATAACATCGTTTACGATCCTCTCTAATACCTTCGAGCAGGCAGCTAGTGATGTGACACCACGGTAGTTGAGAATATTTTGCTTATCACCTTTTTTAAAGACTGGGCTCATAAACGATCTTTTCCAGAGGTCGGGGAATTTTTGCTGTTCTAGGGACCGGTTAAAGATGTGAGTGAGTGGTTTCACTAAAAGAGTACGACACTTCTTAAGGTGATCACTTCGAACTTTATCAAACTATTTAGGTGACAAAGATTTTCTTTTTTTTCAGGGAGTTTTTTTCGGCTTGAAGTCTTGTTTTTAGCAAAAACGACGTAATGATTTAAGTTTCCAACGTTTCGATCCTTATTGGATCTTCTTCAGGGACTAAAATAGTGATTATTTTGTTAGTTCTGCTGATCACAATTTATGTTTCCTTATCAAAAAGATATAATTTTCTTCTAAGTGTCGACTCGGCTGGTCGTGTATAGCTGTGATCTGTTTTCCGAATAATTTAATTTAATTCGTGTTTTTAGATATAAGGTGTAGGGTATCGACTTACTGCGTACAGATGTTTGCGGATAAAAATCCGTTTGCGTGTATTTTTTATTATCTGGAATTTTGTATAGTTTTCCGAGTAATTGGAAAATGTTTGCATATGAAGAATGGTTGTTTTCAGTGTCTTTCTTAAGGTTTACAGTGATTTTAGTTGTTTTAATGTGACAGCTTTCCAACATCTTCAGTTTTTCCTGGTTGTTTCGCCTGTCAATAATCCTGGCTCCTTCGATGTTGGTACGAGGTGATCTCGTAATCCAGAAGTGCAGTTTGTTGACTCAGCTTTGCAATTGGGTAGTCTGCTTTGTGTATCCAAGTTCCCATAAACTTTTTGATTCGTTTGTTTGACAACGATGTTGGGACATTCGCTGCTTCAGTTTCACGGAAGTTAGTCCTATGTAGCATGCTTTAAATTTTTCCCCCACGTTTTCAACGATTGTTTCCCGTTTCTCTTCTCCGTTACATTATATTTTGTAAATTATATTTGTGTTTTCTCCTTGTGGTGTTTTATCTTCACACATCACACACACACACACGCACACACGCACACACGCACAAACACACACACACACACACACACACACACACACACACACACACACACACACACACACACACACACACACACACACACACACACACACACACACACACACACACACACACACACACACACACACACACGCACGCACACACACACACACACACACACACACACACACACACACACACACACACACACACACACACACACACACACACACACACACACACACACACACACACACGTGAAGATGATGTTGGGCGGCCAGGAAGATATTTAATTAAAATATGAACTTCTTGGCGAGTGTTGCGAAAGTAGCGCTATGCGTGAATTAGACACCCCCTTACCGAAGTATTGCCTTAGGGCAGGTACCGGTTTGGGAATTAGTCTGACGCCCCAGGTGGAGTTTAGGGCATATGTATATACGGATGAGTATATAACGAGTTGACCCATTGTTCCCATGTAGACACGGCACTCGACGTGCATTGGGAACAATTCGTAAAATTCCTTCTTCGAATTTACCACCTGGGTAATCAAAAAAAAAAATATAAAATAAAAAAAAAATAAAAAAAAAAAATCCACCCACCCACACACACACACACACACACACACACACACACACACACACACACACACACACACACACACACACACACACACACACACACACACACACACACACACACACACACACACACACACACACACACACACACACACACACACACACACACACACACACACACACACACACACACACACGTGAAGATGATGTTGGGCGGCCAGGAAGATATTTAATTAAAATATGAACTTCTTGGCGAGTGTTGCGAAAGTAGCGCTATGCGTGAATTAGACACCCCCTTACCGAAGTATTGCCTTAGGGCAGGTACCGGTTTGGGAATTAGTCTGACGCCCCAGGTGGAGTTTAGGGCATATGTATATACGGATGAGTATATAACGAGTTGACCCATTGTTCCCATGTAGACACGGCACTCGACGTGCATTGGGAACAATTCGTAAAATTCCTTCTTCGAATTTACCACCTGGGTAATCAAAAAAAAAAAAAATATAAAATAAAAAAAAAATAAAAAAAAAAAAATCCACCCACCCACACACACACACACACACACACACACACACACACACACACACACACACACACACACACACACACACACACACACACACACACACACACACACACACACACACAGACACACACACACACACACACACACACACACACACACACACACACACACACACACACACACACACACACACACACACACACACACACACACACACACACACACACACACACACACACACACACACACACACACACACACACACACACACACACACACACACACACACACACACACACACACACACACACACACACACACACACACACACACACAATAACTGATTTTTGATTAAAACAAAATAAGTGAAAAGTGAAGAATGTGTCAAAAGTTCGATGCTGTGGAAAATTATTCCTAAAAACACCAGAGAAACGGATTTTTATTCGCAAACATCTGTACGCAGTAAGTCGATACATAACACCTTATATCTAAAAACATGAATTTAATTAAATTATTCGGAAATCTTATCAAAAGACAGCTATACACGACCAGCTGAGTAGACACTCATAAGAATGCTCTGCGACGTAGTTCCACCTCCCCGTGGTGCAGAGTGGAAACGTGTCTACAGAAGTGACCAGCTGTAGATGTACGGCCAAGAGAACTACACGTCACACTTGGTACAGTCAGTTGCGACGAGCTGCGTGCCGAGGGTGACAAAACGTGGTGTGACTGGGCACCCTGGTACCAGTGCTCAGTTGCAAGAGGGAGGGGTCGTAACGTGTATCGGGTAGTCGCGACCCCGATATGCGGGACGACCAAATGTTTGGCGAGTTTCGATCGATCTGCCTTTTGGGGAGGTTCCTGGCCCCAATTCGCGGATACGATTGACTCACGACAGACAGAGGGGCCTTGTGCCGTGACATGTGGCGCCCAGTGGATGGGCCTCAGGTTGGGTCTCGAAGAGTCGAGATGGAGAAAAAGGATATGTGTGGTTATCTCCAGACCCGAGGAGAGGCGAGTTGTTCTCGTCTCGAATTGGGTCAAGAGACGGAACGATCGAGGGCTCTCGAGACACGAGGAGAGGTGGGTATAGACGCCTCAATTCGTGTCAAGAGGAGGAATGTGAGGAGGTCTTGAGTCACGAGGAGAGACGGGTCAAGACGGCTCAAATTGTGACAAGAGACCGAATGTGTGGGACTCGAGTCACGAGTAGCGGCGAACGGACTGCCAACCCGTAAGTCGTGAATCGTGACAAAGAGTGGACGTTAATTGCTGGTGTAGTACGAATAAAACGAGTATTTGCCGTGGAGCGCATTGCGCGAGTATGGTCTCCCATCATGGGTAAAGCCTTCGTTGCTAGGTCCGGATGGGAATTATGGCCAGAGGCCCCAGGTGGATTTTATGGCGTAGGGGTACATAGTATCATGAGTCGTCCAATTGCACCCATGGACCCAGAGTAGCAAACTGGGGGGACGCGGTGGCTCGCCGTGCCTTGGAATGCAATCCGTAAAAAGGATTTACCGCCTGGGTGATCAACTAATAAAAAAAGACACTCACAAAAAAACGGCATCTTTTTGGTAAGAAATCATAAATTGTGATAAGCAGAGCTAACTAAATAAACACAATTTAGTCCCTGAAGAAGATCCAATAAGGATCGAAACGTTGGAAACTCAAATAAATACACTCCCCGAAAAAACAAATTTCCAGTCAAATTTTCTACCACAAAGACAAATATTTTCAGCAAACAAGCCTTACTTTGCAATGACCTTAGCACTTTATAGGAAAAATAATATTGTTTTCTCGATAGTTTTTATTTTTTCAATAGTGTGTAAAATTAGGTAGGTATTTCTTTATGTTTGGTAGGTAAAATAGTTGCGTCCATCTTTCAAGAATATGATGGCTGGCATTTTACAAACGCATAAACCAGCTCACAGAAAGAGATACTATTGATGCCGTGTCCAAGATACGATCTCATGACCAGTGGATTATATGACTTGAACGCAATCTTCTTGGCTGCGGACGGTAGCTCACACTGAATATTAAAAAATTGCCTATTTTCGATACAGCGAAAAAAATATTTTTTGTTTGTTTCGATAATGGTCGTTTTACTTTTTTTTTTGTTTCGATTATAGTCGTTTTACAATCTTTATGGCATTCGCTACTTTATCAACATTGCAGTTGGCGGATTGTTATTGAAAAACTTATCCGGTACAACTGGGTTCATTGTTTACTCTTGGGCTCGAACTCGCGGACATCGGCTCAGGAGACAACTGACTTGCCAACTGAGCTATATCACAATCCCAGATGGTCGTTTTACCATCTCTGTGGCATTCGCGACTTTATATTCTATACAACACTTTGCAACTCCAATGGCTTCTAAAACTTAATATCACTTGTACGCCAAAAGTTTTGAGATTGATGGGACATCAAATTGAAAAAAAATTTATCAGAAGTTTCATAATTGTATTTTAGGCTTTTAAAAAACTTTCCATGATTACTTGGGTAAAACTTGCTCAACAAATTCATTTTGGGCGCATAAATGTAAAAATTTACCCTAAGATTCGTTTTTTTTTGTTTGGTTTGGCAAATGAAGTGAAATGATACGGGCAAAGTCCGGACTTTTTTCCATGAAATCCGGGCAATCAGGCCGGTCTGGACGTTTGTAAAATTTTGTATTAAAATTCCTGGAAAAGCTGGATAAAACGAGGCAATCTGGCAACCTTATGAATGATGCTCCGTTAAACTTTATCAAAGTTGCAGTAGGCGGACAGTTGATGAACTAATTCGGTACAACTGTGTTCGATAATTACTCTTGGGCTCGAACTCACGATCATCGGCTTAGGAAGTAACTGACTTGCCAACTGAATTATATCACCAGCCTTTTAAAAAATAATTGAATACAACTAAATTAAAGGCAATTTATGTTCTTAAAAATTAAAACAGAAAAATAAGATATGCGAGTCTCCTTTTTTATATCTTTGAAAGTTTACATTACATGTAGACCTTTGAACAGAACCCCGCAAACATGAAATCGCATTAAAAATGATAACTCAAGTCATTTAAAACGTTACTGCGAATCGTAGTTCGAACAAACGCAAGCAAAAGGTCGTAAAAATCATGTTTGCAAATTTTGAAGACGATGTCGATAATTTTTATCTCCCGCGTGGGCCAAGTGAGAAACGAGCTTTGTTGTTCTCTCTACGACCAACAGTGCAACCAGATTGCTATAAACCAGATGGTGTATTTGCAAGAATTGTCCAATGACAGAAACAGTATATATATATTGTCACTAGCAACGGTTCGCATACATTGAGAGAAAAACTTGTGCTCTCTTGCATTCTTTCAGTATGTATCTATAAGGTGTCAGATATCGTCCAAATCGTATACTCATATTGCTTTAGCCATAAGTTGAAAATTTGTATGTATATCTCCTCCACTTTGGTAGGTAAATGCTATTTTTTCGAGTTTCATACGATCAATCTTTAATGTATATGAAACGTATTACAAAGTTGTTGAAAAATATCCCAACAAAAATGTTTGCTTGGAACGTTTCCATTCGCTTAAACAATTGAGACCTCTCATAAATATCAACAATTCATCTTAAAATGTCTAGGCCTTTTTTCAACTAATGCTGATAACATGATGCTATCCAGGATCAATTTGATACGAAGAAGTCAAAGGAACTTGTTTTTTTTAACAATTTTTTTTTCAATCATATGGATGATTAATATTTTTTTGTAAATTGAATAAAGGTATTTGTTTTAATTTGTGTATGGGTAGTATTGGTGGTTTGTTATAACAGTTTAAAAGCAATAGTTTGAACCAAAACAATATTTTTATGGGAATACATTTGAAAAGATTCGTGAAATAGTGGTAATTATCGGACATATATTTTTTAGTTTATCTATAACGACTTGAAAACCTTTGAAAACAGTTTTTGAAAAGAATGAAATTTAAGCTTAAAAAATGAAGTGTTATTAAAATTCAGCCTTATGATGATTTACAAAGTAATTTTGACAATTGCCAGCAGCTTTGGCGTAGTGGTTAAAGCTCAAGTCTCCTACGTCAAGGTTCACGAGATCGAATCCCGGTCATGGCATACATAGTAAACTTTCTGTGGTCTAGTGGTTGTAGCATTAGTAAGATGCTAGCCATCATAACTTCGAAAGATGTACGCTAAGAGTTAAGGAATGAAGATCTTTTCAAAGAAACATGAAGTTTCACTGAGATCCAATAATATATGTGTCCTCGTTTTTTTTAAGAGAAAAAAAAACAAATTAAAGTTGATTTCTACAAACATGAAATAAACTTGCTAAAATTTGCATTAAATTTGAACTTGAAATTGATCCATTGCTGGTTGAACTGTCAGTAACAACAACAGTTAGATAATGACCGATGTTAAATTAAGATGCATGTCGATAAAACGCAAATGGATCACAAACATTCGAAGCACCGGCAGTTCAAGAGGAAAATGCAATAGGAAAGTAAAACTATGATCATTTAGTATCCGGGCACATTATTTCGATGATAGCTACGAATATCTTGCCTGTTTTTTATAATTTTTAAATAACGGGTGTTTGAGATATTTGCGATGCAAAAAGACGTGATAAAAATAATTTTGCTCAATCGCCTCGAAAATTGTTCATTGATTTACTCTAGGATACTCACGAAGTTCAAACCAAGCATCGGAGTGGAACCCTTGATCTGAACTATGGAAAAAGGTCTATGGTTATTGAGAATCATTGAATGCAGACCCCTTAACTATGCAGTAAATTCGTTTCTGGCAGGCAAAAAGTGTTGCCTGACTAGTAGACACCAAGTAAATAACGAATAGATCGTAATCTGTGCAACCGGGTATTACGCAATTTGACAGATGTGCTCTGATGGACAAAGAAATTTCTGTTAAAACCGAATTTAAGAGGTCAAATTTTTTAAATATCTGCTAATGAAAAGGTACCAAACAGATTCCAATTGGTGTTTTCAATTAAATTAGTGTAAAATATCATGATTTTGCGAAGGTTTTTCTTGTGTGGTAAAAATAATAGATCAATACATGACTGAAAACAGTGTGCAAAGATTAAAAAAAGTGATTTTAGTTTTCAGTAAGAGTATTTCTTGTAATCAACAATAATTTATTTTTATATTTTTACACTAAATATCATATTAGCACCTGTGTGTATATGTAATCCAGCAATAGAGAAAAAAAAACATAATTTGATTCCAACCAGGGGGATACAGTTCTCTTCGATCCGTGTGGAGCACATCTCTCAGATTCCAGCTTTTTTTCTTCAGATATAAGCGTTTTTTTTTCAGATTTTAGCTTTCCTCTCCAATGCTCTCAAGGCAAAAAAAAAACTTAACGCTTAAATTCTCATGCCATTATCATGTCCCGTCAACCTTAAAACTTTTTATGTACAAGCAGTATGTTTTTCTGTCGACATATCTTAAGTTTTTAAAATCCATTGAAATTAAAAAGTATTGCATGATGCCGGTGCCCCAGTAGACGATATCAATCGAATAACGATCACATTCCTCTGTAATAATAATGGATGAAAAACTATTACTATTCCAACCCTTAGTTTTAGTGGCTTATTTAGTCATCAGGCAGTGATAGTCTCAAGCGAATTTTACATCAAATTGTGGCCGAATTTTATTAGATTACATGTTACTAGATTTTTCTGCTAATACCAATTATTATACCGGATATAAAACAAGCTTAAAGAATTTCGAAAAAAAAACAGATTAAAAAAATTTATTTGGCTGTAAACGAGGAATAAGTACTACCTGACATCTGAAATATTCTGTATGAAACTTGATATTTATGAAGAAAACAGCAAACATAACATTTAGACAAATCAACGTTTAACAATACCCGTGTAAACTATTCTGCTTCCACATTGAAGAGTTACTCGAGAGATTCTATCAAATTCAGGCGCGGATCTAGAGATTGCTCTTAGAGGGGGTGATTTAGTAAATTTTCAAAAAATATGGCTAAAATTTATTGAGTGATTTGGAAAAATAAAAATTGGGAAAGGAAAAATGTTGATGATAAAGATTAAGAGAATGCAGCAGCATGTAAATAATTTTAAAGACAATTTGGAAAAATGTGTGTTCAAAGAATTTGGTACATCTGTTTGTGGCTGGCTTAGTCTTTGGCAAAACGCAGACAAATGTTTTTTTCACTGGTATGAAGTTGAATCTACGTGTATTTCTCTAGTTGGGGATATGATATGACCATTTGTTTATTTTAATCAGATTAGAAATCCATAAGCAATTTAATTTTGAAAATTATTCTTCATTTATTTTCAGTCAAAAATAAATCTTTTGGTAAAATTTTAACTTATTCAAATGAGCATCTCTGGTTTTATGGTTAAAACTACTTCTTATTAATTTTGAAACTATTACAATATTCGGATAAAAAAGTCATTTTCACAAGTTTAAATTATATTTCATCGAAATATTGTCTCTTTTGAGTTCCAATTTTAAACCGTATGCTGCTTCATTACTTATCGAAACCCGTCAATGTATTTATTCAATAATTTGCATATTTTTCGCTTGAAGTTCCACTGAAATATCAATTTAAAGACGTGAATCAAAAAACCTATCTTGTTTTAGATTAACATTTAAAACACAAATAAGCACGTATCTATACAAATTAAAATATAGATTGCTAATCATTCTATTTGATTTTATTAAAGAGGTTTGCTGAATAGATACGTCTCTTTACATCTTATAGAATACTTACAGCGTTTTTTTGCGGTGAGTTTTGAAAAACAAGTCAGTAGCTTAGTAACAAGATTTAAGAATTGAACAGTTTTATTAACTCCACCAGTGAGGTTGACTACAAAGAGCGGACAGACTTTACAAAAATAACCTTGCTCGATTTGAAAAAAAAAAACTAGCCAACTTTTGAATGTTTCCAAATGCTTTTCACTTGCGAATCGTTTTTCTTTTTCAGCACTTCGACTTTTCAAATGCTCGGAGTATGGAAACGAAAATTTTGGTGAAGGAACCCAGTGTCTAGTTAAAATATTAACTTTTTGATATCATCAATAGTTGAGTAAAGTTTAGGATGAGCCTTTAAAACAGCACCTATATCTATTTCATAGACTAACGGGTCTGTAGCAGATGCGAACGTCTGATCATTCTGGAGGTCAGATTTGCTAGTAAAACTTGAAAACATTTCGATGCTTTTATGCTTGAGTTGCAGATGTATGTAATTTCCCTCTTATCATCTTCGGTGGCATGCATGTTCCTGAAAGCAGAGACTAACGGTAGCAGATCCGCAAAGTTTGATCGATCAGATTTTCGATTGCTACATCTGGAAATAATATCAACTATAGAGTTGTTGTTGACAGTTCATACGCACACTTGCCTACGTATATGGATAAGAAAAGGAAAAATAACCTCCAAAATTTTAGTTAACAAAACGTTGATGTCCGTTCAAGGACATGAGTGTTACTGAAAATGTTAGAATTATGTCACGAATATTTTTAGCCGTACATAGAACAATTATTGAAAATTTTCATCTGTGGACTTAATAAGAAAAAAAATTTAGAAAACCATTAAGTTTGGTAAACATGCATAAATAAAAATCACTTTATGATCAACTTGGCTTCTTTTAGGCCTTTTCAAGAAATCATTCATAATTAGTCACTATCAACCGACGTTTCTGGTACTGGCGTTATAACAACTCTGGATATCGGTTAATAAAGAAAACCAATCTGCTGTCATGCTTAAGGAAGTTCCTGAAAGAGTGAGGTGCAAGTTTTATCTTTTTCGCACGCCCGAAGCCAACACGACGTTAAACACACGCATACTGTTTATCTTCAATTCAAACATATTTTTAAGCATCTATTGAATTCTTGCACGCGTAAAAATGGTAATGTTCAGTTATTTTGACACATGAAAAACTTATATTTCATCTAAATTGAGTTAAAAAATGTATGATCACTTTACTGATGATTTGTTATTTCCGCCTGGGGGGGGGGGGGGGGGTGATCACCCCCATCACCCCCCCTGTAGATCCGCGCATGATCAAATTTTTCCACCACCTGATCAGTATGCAAAACAAATTTCAAAACACGATTGAACCTCTGAATTGGCGCCTCGGCAAAACACGACTTGCCTTTGAGTTTGATAATGATCATCCAGAATCTGTGTTTCAACAGTTTTTCTGCTCGTCTTCTTTGGAGCCGCTCATCGATTATACCGCCTCGAATTTCTAGATTTAACATCACGAACATGGAATCAAGCCGATGGGTGTGTACAACGCTAGGAATTTCGAAATTCTAGTTCTACTTTAGTCGCCAAACTAGGTTTGTTTTGATCATTCGTCCCTTTCTTGGTTTCTCGGTTTGGGGGATACGATGATGATGGTTTCGATAGATTGCAGACACATGCAGAGGAACCCTTTCAATCGGGGAAGATGCTGGTTCATCATACATCTTTCTGGAATGGAATTGCTGAGCATAATGCAGCAGCCAGCCATCGGTGGTCTATCAATCACGTCAGGGCGACCCGAATTTCGGGAAATGGGATTTAGATCTTCAACACCGATTGCATCGTGCGTTCTGCTCTTGTCCCGTAGGGGTTTTGTGGTTTTTGTCTAGTCGTGTGGATGCTTCGAATTAGAATAAGAAGGTGCGCAATTGGAATGTTGGGATCAACCGAAAATTATTGGCTGATTGAGATGAGGATTAGTGTGTCGGGAGTCGCGATAGTGATTCATGGTCCCAAGTCATGAGCAACGTTTTTCGTGTAGGACTTCTATAAAAATAAGGTTTTTGGCTTGATAATGAGAAATAGAATCAGATTATGTCTTTCTTAGCCTTCCTTCTGCAAAAAAAAAATATCAGTCAGAAGAACAATTATTGAAAACACATTGTATTCTTCATATGCCACCTTTTGCTTCAAATTAAAGCAGTGATATTATCCTCTTAAAAAGCAGTTTATTCTCTAAATAAGTGGAAAAAAGTTTGATCCACAATATTTAATTTGATGTTTTTTTTTGGTTGATTTACTGGAGGTTGTTTGAAGCCGAATTTCACTGCCTCCACCCTCTTACATTGATCTTTTTATCAAGATAACAAACTGTGCAAAATTTTACCTCAATTAGACTTAAAGGTGTTGAAGTTGAAAAAATTATGTAAAAAATATAAAATTGGAATTTAAAAAGATAATAATAAATTCTCAAAATCCCTGGAAAATTTTAGAATAAAGATTTCATCACTCTACTGCATACGAAACCTTTTCAATATGGGCGTTTTAAACTTTTAGGTAGGATAAGTGTGCATAATTTCGCTATATATTGTCAGGGGTTTTTAAATTTGATAAGAGTAGGCCAAATCTTCAATTGCAAGATATAAAATTTTTAGGTTATTTGGTTCCAAAATCTTTAAGGCACTCGGTTGAAGTTTTAAATAGCCATTTTAAGCCTTAATTTTCGAAAACTAATGTGTTTTTAAAGTGTGTCGATGCTTCTAATTTGGCACTAATTGTTCGTAATTGTTAACATATGTGTTCCTTATTATGGACGTATAATGGAAAAGTGTATCAGCGTACCAAATGTTTCTTCCTAATTATGCATATGATTATCTTTCTTATTAGTTTAAAGGAAACTTTTTAAAACAAATCTTTTAATCATAACTTTTATAATATTTTTTTTAAATACGACAAGAGAAAACATGCCTATTAAATTCTACAACAAGTTCGTTTATGTCAGTTTTGAAATAAGAAGTGGATGTTAAGCTTATAAAAAATCAAACTTATCATTTTTTCTACTCGAAGAAATGAAACTTGCATTTTTCAATTTTTTTTTTTCATTTAACCTTAATCATATTCGAATAAGCAGAAAATTTAAAGTAATGGATACAAATAAGTTTACAACGTATTTTATTCAGATTTTTTTTTTCAATTTTCCATTTCGATTCTGTTCTCGTTGAGAAGCTCTCTAAAACACGATGGTTTACTTTTCTAATATTTTTGAGTCTTTCTTCATTTTTTTGTTTTTTTCCTGCTTGTTTGCATCTATTGCTTTTGTAAGCTCGTCAATGAGGGTTCCAACTGATAGAACAGTTAAATATTTTTCTGTAGATACGATGTATCTTTTTTGTGGTAACTAGGGTAACTTGAAGAGCTTCGAAAAATCATCTGCTTTGCAAGTTTGTTGCATGATTTAAAAAAAACGGAACTAAATAACTTTTATTAGATGAAATAATTACCTTTGAGTACTTTTCTATCGCGTGTAGTTTACTCAGATTGGCCTTAGATTTGAGGACGAATTGAAAAGCTTTGTACTATCATCACTCATAAATACATGTGACAAATTTAGATTTTCCTAGTTTGTAGCAGAATCCACGAAGTTTTCCTGTTGTTCTTCATTTATTGGAAGATCGATAATATCAATATGCTCTGTTTTGAGCAGTTTTCAGCTGAAGTATGTGTTTAAATATTCTAAATTCACATAAGCAGACATCTGTTCTCTATACACTGGAATAATTTTATTTTGAAATCTCCTGCCATTTTCGAGAGAACGATTTTATTGTTAAAGTAAAAAACAAATTGTGCTATGATTCGAATTAGTTTATTTGAATTTTCAATCCACGATTTTCTTTGAACTTTTGTACAATGCTCATGTTCATAAAGTCATGAATATGGATATGTTTTTATTTTGGAATAGACCCATGGTTTTTATTAAAAGTTCCTTAAATTCAATTAAAGCCATGGTTTCTCTAAGCTGTGAACTTCATGTCTATTCCCAGAACTTCTTCGGATTTTTAATACAACGCTCTTTTAAAATTTTCATTATTATTAAGTCAAGCATTATTATATTTATTTTACGTCAATTATATTCATTTGAAAAAAAAACGCTAAAACTTCAATATAGTTTTTTAACATTTTACTTTGTCCAACATTAGGAACACACTAAAACAAGTGTCTTAATTATCGACATAGCAGTTTTTGAGTTTTAACTTGAAAAAACTATGATTTTCACTATCTTAACACAAAAATCATTGTGGTTAACAATTCTACAGAAATTTTCAAAAAATCGGTTGAAAAGTTCAACTTTTATCTTCCATTCAAAAAATTGTGTTTTTTAAAAACATGCTAAGAATCCCGTTCAATTTGGTATATTTTAAAAAACGATTTTAACTTATATTTTTCCGAGTTTGTTGCTCTAAATTGTGTGTTTGATGAATGTTAAAATGATCCGTTACATTATCATATTTTTTGTAGTTGTGGTGATAAGTCTAAAAAACGTCACAAACAGTCAAAATTCAACGGTAAGTTAACATTAGGTGCACATCCCGATCAGGAGAGCATATCAAAATAATAACTCAAACGTATCTCATTAAGATATTTACATCTGATTCAGTTATAATTAAGTACTCTAAATTTTCGATTTTAAGTTTTTCCAATCTGAATTATATCTTATTCTGATTCACAGACTTGAATGGGGTTGAGCTCATTTTCAATGATCAAGATTTTTTTCGGATTGTCCTAAAATAAAATTATTATATCTTATTTTTATATACGTACAACTTTTTCTGAAACACGGACATCGAAGTTAACGGCCCAAACCGTACGTCTATGAGTTTCGCTCAACAGATTCATAAACTTGAATCCAAGTTTTGGGAAACCAAAAATGGGGCATGGTATCCCGATCAGGAACGAAAAACTAAATTATATCAAGATGAGATATTTTGATACTTATTTTTTCCTATCTAAATGAGTTATTATTCAGTACTCGTAGGATGTTAAAATATCTCAAATTATATCAAAAAATCTATGCGATCATAGCTAAATTATATCAATTTAAGATATGCTCCTTTCAAGATTATATCTCATTCAGATAGCATAGTTTGATATTGGACAGAACCAAACCTATCAAAATTATAACTCATCAAGATATGAGTACTTCGAGAAAAATTTCTAGTGGAATGCCAATAAACCACATAATATGCTAAAACCATGCTCCATTTTTGGTTTCCTAAAATTTGGATTCAAATTTATGGAGCTGTTGAGCGAAACTCATTAATGCACGGTTTGGGGCGTTGACTTCGATGTCCGTGTTTCAGAAAAAGTTGCATGTATATCAAAATATGATATAATCATTTTATTTTAGGACAATCCGAAAAAAATCTTTATCATTGAAAATGAGCTCTACTCCATTCAAGTCTGTCAATCAGAATAAAATATAATTCAGATTGGAGAAACTTTAAATTGAAAATTTAGAGTACCTAATTATAACTGAATCAGATGTAAATATCTTGGTGAGATACGTTTGAGTTATTATTTTGATATGCTCTTCTGATCGGGATTAGCAAATAATGTGGTTTATTGACATTCCACTAGAAAATTTTCTCGAAGCACTCATATCTTGATAAGTTATAATTTTGATAGGTTTTGTTCTGCCCAATATCAAACTATGCTATCTGAACGAGATATAATCTTGTAAGGAGCATATCTTAAATTGATATAATTCACCTATGATCGCATAGACTTTTTGATATAATTAGAGATATTTTAACATCCTACGAGTACTGAATAATAACTCATTTAGATAGGAAAAATATTAGTATCAAAATATCTCATCTTGATATAATTTAGTTTTTCCCTCCTGATCGGGATGCCACATTAGGAACAACAGTAGTATTGTAAAACATTTCAAACTTTTTAAATCCCTAACAAACTCAATAAGCAATTATAAAACCCAAGACCCAAAATCTAAGTACTTCAATTCACACACTTGTCGGATTGTTGCTGCAAAAATTGAAATAATTGAAAAAGATTTTAAACAATCAATAGAAGTTGGTTAGCTAGACTTCAAAATATGTCATTTCTTTGCTAATGATTTTTTAACTGTCACTAGTTTGCGAAACGGAAGTTCTCCATGATGAATATTGTAGAATAGAAAAATCAGATTCTTTTCGTAGCGTTTCTTTATTAAATTTTTTTTATGGTTTTATAGATTCTAGACTATGTTTTTCTTGCTCAATCTGATCATTTTTCAAACTTAAATCGTGTAAATTTTAGTAATTAATTATTGGCTTCGGGAATTTCCGGCATTGTTAGCGTTTCCCGGGATTCATGAATTCTTGATTTTTTTATTCCTGGGAATTCCCGGGAGCGAAATCCTGGGTCGAACACTTTACTCTGAACGTAATATTATTTAAGTAAGAATTCTTATTTGGTTCTTGAAAATTTCGAAAAAAATACAAATTCAATGAATTTAATACCTAATAAAGGCCAACTGCTGCATTTTATTGATTTATACAAAATGAAGCCATGGTCATCAGAATAAAGGAACCTCTATCAAATGTCTAAATTTTAAAGGATTGATAGTCTAATTTTTAAACAGTTGAGCTGATTGGTTTTTTTCGTTTGCGTTTTTTTTCTATTTTCACTATGGTCTGCATACTGTTTTTTCTGTGTATTTTTGGTAGTTGTCTAGTTTTAAATAAGAAAATTCATAACCTGTTTGTGTTATCTTGTTTTCAACTACCTTTGACAATATCATTTTGTATTCCGTGTCATTTTTCCAAAATTTTGGGATTTTTGTTAAGAATAAAATTCAAAAGGAAGTGTTTAAAGAGAAATTTAGTAACGTTCAAAATTATGTAAAATCGTTACTTGTTAAGATAAAAATCTCGTTGATGATTTCATTTTTATTGATTTTCCGTTCAACATTTCTAATTTGTAGCTTTTTAATCATAATTTGGCCTTTCACACTTAAAACCCCTTTTGCCAGCTTCTGACCCTTTATTTGATTCCTGAAATTGGTTGCTTGA
This sequence comes from Uranotaenia lowii, assembly GCF_029784155.1. Lineage (NCBI taxonomy): Eukaryota > Metazoa > Arthropoda > Insecta > Diptera > Culicidae > Uranotaenia > Uranotaenia lowii. The sequence continues at coordinate 327,863,782 of NC_073692.1, read as the reverse complement.
GTTTCAAAGCTCCCATGTCAAAATTATCACCTTAATCTAATGATAAACAACGTCAATATTGCAAAAATAGTAAAAAATTCATATGGACGACCCCTTTGTCCGATCCCTGACCCAAAATTTATTCAATCGCCCATCTCTTAAATTTTTTATGTGCAAATTTTCATCACAATCCGATGAAAAATAACGTCAATATGTAGAATAATAATCCAACCAATGCACAAAGGGAAAATTTGACCCCAAAATCAAAAAAAAATTGAAGCCACAAGCTTATGAACCCGAAAGAATACTTATTTTACGTATAATTTTCTCTGAAATTTAAACCTGCCATCAGAATTGACAGGAAACCAGCAATTTTCCATGAGTTACTTATCTTTATGAGATTCTAAGTCATTGAAATTTTATAAATCGAGCTTAAAAGTTTTAAATACAAAATATTATTTCAAGCGGACCATCTACTGATGAAGAATCACATTGAGCGATTTTTTCTGTCCCCCTTAATTACATTGAAAATTATTGAAATTATCAGGATTTTATTGATTCAAGTATGTTCATTGACATTTCATAAAATAATTGCTCCATATCTCACTTGATCGTCAATAGATTTTAACAAAATGAACATCAAATTTAAGCTTCAGAATGCATTGAAAAACGCTAGAAATTTTGGATTGATCGAATAATATATTCCAAAGTTTATTACTTTTTTATTAACATTTAGCGTTTCAAAAATTAATTGATTGAAATAGCTGTTTTTATGAGAGTACTCATTTAAAAGACTTTATTTATATATTGATAGGTCCTAGACCTTAATAAATAACACTTAATAACTACACTTACTGTTAAATTGTAGAACAGCACTGCACAATTCTACTTTTAATTTGTTCTCTGGTCATGCTTAGTTGATTAAAGAGTGATACGGTAAAAATTTGGTCAATATCAACTTGACGTATTCCTTTCAGTTTTGCATTCAGGTTTTTACCTGAACACCCTTCATTTTGAAGGTGTGTGTGTGTGTGTAAAATGTCGCTCCTATTTTGTTTTTGTAATTCACTCTTCAGTTGTCAAAATGCCGTCCAAGGAAGAAGAGCAGCGTATCAAAATTTTGCTGGCGCATCGCGAAAATCCGAGCTACTCGCACACAAAGCTGGCAAAATCGCTAAAAGTTGCCAAATCAACCGTTACAAATGTAATTAAAGTGTTTGGGAACGTTTGTCGACAGCCAGGAAGTCTGAAGCGGTGGGAAATCGAAAACCGGAAGCCGCTGAGACGACAAAGAGAGTTGCCGGTAGTTTCAAGCGAAACCCTAACCTCTCTTTCCGAGATGCCGCAAATAAGCTGGGTGAATCGTCTACAATCGTGCATCGAGCCAAAAAACGAGCCGGACTGTCGACTTACAAGAAACTAGTGGCTCCAAATCGCGATGATAAACAAAATTCGATTGCCAAAGCGCGATCCCGGAGGCTGTACACGACGATGCTGACGAAGTTTGACTGCGTGGTAGTGGACGACGATACCTACGTCAAAGCCGACTACAAGCAGCTTCCGGGACAGGAGTTTTATACGGCAAAAGGAAGGGAAAGGCTAGCAGATATTTTCGAGCACATGAAACTGTCAAAGATCGCGAAGAAATATCTGGTTTGGCAAGCCATCTTTACCTGTGACTTTAAAAGCAGCATTTTCATAGCTTCCGGGACTTTCAACCAAGAAATTTACGTGAAAGAGTGTTTGAATAAACGTCTGCTGCATTTCCTGAAGAAACACGGTTGTTCCGTACTGTTTTGGCCGGATTTGGCATCTTGCCATTACGGTAAAAAGGCCATGGAGTGGTACGCTGCCAACAACGTACAGGTGGTTCCCAAGGACAAGAACCCTCCCAACACGCCAGAGCTCCGCCCAATTGAGAAATACTGGGCTATTGTCAAGCGGAACTTAAAGAAGACCAAAAAATCTTCTAAGGACGAGCAGCAGCTCAAGGCAAACTGGCTTTCTGCGGCGAAGAAGGTGGAAAAGGTGGCTGTACAAAATCTGATGACAGGGCATAAGCGTAAGGCCCGGCAATTCGGATTTGGAAAAGTGGAAGCCTAACTGAATATTTTTCCCGAATTTTATACTAATTAAACTTGAACAAGAAATATAATTTGATTTTTTAAATAAACGATTTCACCGATTTACACGCGTTTTCCCTTGACCAAATTTTGACCGTATCACCCTTTACATATACTTTCTTTATTTGTAACCAACACCAACACTGTAATAAAATGATTTGCATGAAGCTCAAATTTTCTATAGTAACTTAAACTGTAGATAATATTTATTATCATTCAACACTGTAGAACTGTTGGCTCCAGTTTGAAAAAGTTGTAGGCACCACTATCATAATATATAAAAAAAAGAAGATACCGAACAATTAACAAAAGGGGGAAATAGTTTCCGGGATTTTTCCGATTTTGCAGTAAGCTAGCCATTGAATTTTTTCCACAAAAATTGAGTTCCCATAATTCTATTCTTTTGCAGCAAAGCAGCTTCCAAATCCGAGGTGGCCACTGACCAGCCGTCGGAAGCGGCGGCCTTAATACATTGGTCTAGGTCTGCCGGGGCTTCCTAGGTCTGGGTGAAAGCTAGGGGTGATCCCTTAGCCCCGTCCGCCATGCGACATCGTGAAGAAAAAAATGTCTTTCAAGTTCGAACGTGCAGCGTGAGGAGACGGCTACCAAAAAGGTTTTTGAAAGGACCATGGCTAGCATTAAATCAATTAAAGTATCCAAACCATGAAAAAGCACAATATTGGTTCTAAAATAAATTAAGTTGGAAAATTTCAAATCTGTACTTTTGTTTAAAAAATCATTTAAAAAAAAATTTCGAATCATATGAAATTAACAAGAATTCATAAGAAAAATCAAATAAAAATTCTAGAGGAAATAATCAGGGATTTGTGCCATTCTGGGAAATGTTCCATTCTGGGGAAAAAAATTTGGATAATGATCCATTCTGGGAAACAAATTTCTGGTGAATGGTGCATTCTGGAGAATTTTTTTTTTCTGGGAAATGGTTCATTCTGGGTTTTGATTACGGGTATTTGTCATTCTGGGAAAAATTTAATTCTGGGCAAAAGTTTTCTGGTAAATGGGATACATTGTAGTTCGGTATTAAAAGGGTTAATATTCTTGTGTTTAAATTTTCGTCTCGATGTGAAGCATTAACGTCAATAAAGCAAATACACTGAACATTTAATTTAGACGACCCCTTTTGCCAATCACTAACGAAAAAATTGGTATTTGAAATCAATTACCTACTTCTCTCTGAAAACTCCTGCGTACCAATTTTCATCCTATAATACTGCCATTGCGTCCGTTATTGCATCTGTGACCAAACCGCGCTACACGCCTCAAATCCGCAAACGCACGTATCGTTCCACATCCGGCAGCTTTCTCCGAAATCCAGCAAAAACCAAACACAGTCGACACATTTCTCATCAATCAAAATATTTATTTATTCCTGACAAGTAACACAAAATGCAGACAGATCACACCAACTGTTACGCCGCTGCCCGTGCGTTCCGTTTGAAGATCTAGCTGAAATAAGGCCCGATACAGAGTAGGAGACTGTTGAGGTCCCATTCACAATGCGGCAACGAACGATGCCAATGGTAAAAGTTTGTTATGTTTTGGCTCCATCTTGTTGTTGTCTCGTTCCAAATGGTAAAGTGCAGTCGGAAGTTCCTACCTACATGTGACGAGATAGGTAAATATAGACAACACAACGTCGTCTCGTCGGTTCGCCAGATAGATTACTGGCAAATCAAAGGTCGTCCTCAATCTTTGGTTCTGCTATGGGTTTCAGGCCGGTTGGATCTTGCTGAATGGCGACGTCGACCGTCCATGGATTGCCCATAGGTGAACGACATTTTGATGAATGAAGTTGTGGTTGACCGATGGCAGTGGCTGTTACTATACATTGTAGGAGGTGTGTTTGCCCCTTGTTTCAGAAACTAAAGCTATTGGGTAACATGTTACAACATTTTCTTTCAAAATCGTTTCAACTACAACTGGATTTTATTTTCTTACCGCTCTTTGAAAATGCTCAAACATTTGGTGTTGTATGGAATATGTCGTGATATTATAATTCACAGATAAAAATATAAGTGAAGACTAAAAGAAACCTTGTTTAAAATTGGAACACTCAAGTCTTTCCGTATTTGTTTCGATTATAGTCGTTTGAACATCTTTATGTCATTCACGACTTCTAGAATACTCAAGTCCTAAGATCATGCCATACGTTAAACTAAGTTCTAAGACTTCTCAGATATAAGACTGATACAGATACAGATCATACAATGCAGAGGAATTAACGTTAGCTTACAATCTTTATTTTCTCTAAATATATGAGTCGTTTAAACATATTTTTCAACAATCCATTCGTGATTGTTTCTACTTGCCATTGGCATGAAATAGATCGTAAAGAAAAATCTCCATAAAATCGATTACACTTTTTCCTCTATGCGAACTAAATCATTTCACAACCGTCAAAGATCCCAATGAGCTGATAAAATATTTATTCAATTAGCCCGGAAAGCAACTATGAAAATCTCAATTAATCATCCAATGTTCAAACATCGGACGACGACGACGACGACGACGACGGATCGAAACGGATTTCCCACCATCATTCCCGGGCCGGGACGCGAAGGCTCGCCCTCTCACTCGTTTTCTCTATGACCAAATCCGAGAGACCCCGCATCGTTGATTGGTTTTTGTTTTTCCCCCGGCAAATTCTGACCGCTAGCTCTCCGGTTGGTTATTGTTATTATTATTTCCATTTAATTATTCAGATTTAATATGCTTATTTTCGGGAAAGATGAACGATGGCCAGGTTCAACATTGTGCTTGCGCCATTGCCAAAATCCCGTCAGCAGCCGAACAAGACAAACAGCGGAGAGCAGAACTAATCGGAATAATGACTGCCCAAAACGGACGTCTAGGGCTGCCGGTTTTCTAGCTAGCTAGACTGTTGTTTACATTTTATTTATCTAACTTAACCGGTTAAGCTTGTTCGTTTGTTCGTTTGTTCGTTTGTTCGTTTGTTCGTTTGTTCGTTTGTTCGTTTGTTCGTTTGTTCGTTTGTTCGTTTGTTCGTTTGTTCGTTTGTTCGTTTGTTCGTTTGTTCGTTTGTTCGTTTGTTCGTTTGTTCGTTTGTTCGTTTGTTCGTTTGTTCGTTTGTTCGTTTGTTCGTTTGTTCGTTTGTTCGTTTGTACGTTTGTTCGTTTGTTCGTTTGTTCGTTTGTTCGTTTGTTCGTTTGTTCGTTTGTTCGTTTGTTCGTTTGTTCGTTTGTTCGTTTGTTCGTTTGTTCGTTTGTTCGTTTGTTCGTTTGTTCGTTTGTTCGTTTGTTCGTTTGTTCGTTTGTTCGTTTGTTCGTTTGTTCGTTTGTTCGTTTGTTCGTTTGTTCGTTTGTTCGTTTGTTCGTTTGTTCGTTTGTTCGTTTGTTCGTTTGTTCGTTTGTTCGTTTGTTCGTTTGTTCGTTTGTTCGTTTGTTCGTTTGTTCGTTTGTTCGTTTGTTCGTTTGTTCGTTTGTTCGTTTGTTCGTTTGTTCGTTTGTTCGTTTGTTCGTTTGTTCGTTTGTTCGTTTGTTCGTTTGTTCGTTTGTTCGTTTGTTCGTTTGTTCGTTTGTTCGTTTGTTCGTTTGTTCGTTTGTTCGTTTGTTCGTTTGTTCGTTTGTTCGTTTGTTCGTTTGTTCGTTTGTTCGTTTGTTCGTTTGTTCGTTTGTTCGTTTGTTCGTTTGTTCGTTTGTTCGTTTGTTCGTTTGTTCGTTTGTTCGTTTGTTCGTTTGTTCGTTTGTTCGTTTGTTCGTTTGTTCGTTTGTTCGTTTGTTCGTTTGTTCGTTTGTTCGTTTGTTCGTTTGTTCGTTTGTTCGTTTGTTCGTTTGTTCGTTTGTTCGTTTGTTCGTTTGTTCGTTTGTTCGTTTGTTCGTTTGTTCGTTTGTTCGTTTGTTCGTTTGTTCGTTTGTTCGTTTGTTCGTTTGTTCGTTTGTTCGTTTGTTCGTTTGTTCGTTTGTTCGTTTGTTCGTTTGTTCGTTTGTTCGTTTGTTCGTTTGTTCGTTTGTTCGTTTGTTCGTTTGTTCGTTTGTTCGTTTGTTCGTTTGTTCGTTTGTTCGTTTGTTCGTTTGTTCGTTTGTTCGTTTGTTCGTTTGTTCGTTTGTTCGTTTGTTCGTTTGTTCGTTTGTTCGTTTGTTCGTTTGTTCGTTTGTTCGTTTGTTCGTTTGTTCGTTTGTTCGTTTGTTCGTTTGTTCGTTTGTTCGTTTGTTCGTTTGTTCGTTTGTTCGTTTGTTCGTTTGTTCGTTTGTTCGTTTGTTCGTTTGTTCGTTTGTTCGTTTGTTCGTTTGTTCGTTTGTTCGTTTGTTCGTTTGTTCGTTTGTTCGTTTGTTCGTTTGTTCGTTTGTTCGTTTGTTCGTTTGTTCGTTTGTTCGTTTGTTCGTTTGTTCGTTTGTTCGTTTGTTCGTTTGTTCGTTTGTTCGTTTGTTCGTTTGTTCGTTTGTTCGTTTGTTCGTTTGTTCGTTTGTTCGTTTGTTCGTTTGTTCGTTTGTTCGTTTGTTCGTTTGTTCGTTTGTTCGTTTGTTCGTTTGTTCGTTTGTTCGTTTGTTCGTTTGTTCGTTTGTTCGTTTGTTCGTTTGTTCGTTTGTTCGTTTGTTCGTTTGTTCGTTTGTTCGTTTGTTCGTTTGTTCGTTTGTTCGTTTGTTCGTTTGTTCGTTTGTTCGTTTGTTCGTTTGTTCGTTTGTTCGTTTGTTCGTTTGTTCGTTTGTTCGTTTGTTCGTTTGTTCGTTTGTTCGTTTGTTCGTTTGTTCGTTTGTTCGTTTGTTCGTTTGTTCGTTTGTTCGTTTGTTCGTTTGTTCGTTTGTTCGTTTGTTCGTTTGTTCGTTTGTTCGTTTGTTCGTTTGTTCGTTTGTTCGTTTGTTCGTTTGTTCGTTTGTTCGTTTGTTCGTTTGTTCGTTTGTTCGTTTGTTCGTTTGTTCGTTTGTTCGTTTGTTCGTTTGTTCGTTTGTTCGTTTGTTCGTTTGTTCGTTTGTTCGTTTGTTCGTTTGTTCGTTTGTTCGTTTGTTCGTTTGTTCGTTTGTTCGTTTGTTCGTTTGTTCGTTTGTTCGTTTGTTCGTTTGTTCGTTTGTTCGTTTGTTCGTTTGTTCGTTTGTTCGTTTGTTCGTTTGTTCGTTTGTTCGTTTGTTCGTTTGTTCGTTTGTTCGTTTGTTCGTTTGTTCGTTTGTTCGTTTGTTCGTTTGTTCGTTTGTTCGTTTGTTCGTTTGTTCGTTTGTTCGTTTGTTCGTTTGTTCGTTTGTTCGTTTGTTCGTTTGTTCGTTTGTTCGTTTGTTCGTTTGTTCGTTTGTTCGTTTGTTCGTTTGTTCGTTTGTTCGTTTGTTCGTTTGTTCGTTTGTTCGTTTGTTCGTTTGTTCGTTTGTTCGTTTGTTCGTTTGTTCGTTTGTTCGTTTGTTCGTTTGTTCGTTTGTTCGTTTGTTCGTTTGTTCGTTTGTTCGTTTGTTCGTTTGTTCGTTTGTTCGTTTGTTCGTTTGTTCGTTTGTTCGTTTGTTCGTTTGTTCGTTTGTTCTGTCTGTCTGTCTGTCTGTCTGTCTGTCTGTCTGTCTGTCTGTCTGTCTGTCTGTCTGTCTGTCTGTCTGTCTGTCTGTCTGTCTGTCTGTCTGTCTGTCTGTCTGTCTGTCTGTCTGTCTGTCTGTCTGTCTGTCTGTCTGTCTGTCTGTCTGTCTGTCTGTCTGTCTGTCTGTCTGTCTGTCTGTCTGTCTGTCTGTCTGTCTGTCTGTCTGTCTGTCTGTCTGTCTGTCTGTCTGTCTGTCTGTCTGTCTGTCTGTCTGTCTGTCTGTCTGTCTGTCTGTCTGTCTGTCTGTCTGTCTGTCTGTCTGTCTGTCTGTCTGTCTGTCTGTCTGTCTGTCTGTCTGTCTGTCTGTCTGTCTGTCTGTCTGTCTGTCTGTCTGTCTGTCTGTCTGTCTGTCTGTCTGTCTGTCTGTCTGTCTGTCTGTCTGTCTGTCTGTCTGTCTGTCTGTCTGTCTGTCTGTCTGTCTGTCTGTCTGTCTGTCTGTCTGTCTGTCTGTCTGTCTGTCTGTCTGTCTGTCTGTCTGTCTGTCTGTCTGTCTGTCTGTCTGTCTGTCTGTCTGTCTGTCTGTCTGTCTGTCTGTCTGTCTGTCTGTCTGTCTGTCTGTCTGTCTGTCTGTCTGTCTGTCTGTCTGTCTGTCTGTCTGTCTGTCTGTCTGTCTGTCTGTCTGTCTGTCTGTCTGTCTGTCTGTCTGTCTGTCTGTCTGTCTGTCTGTCTGTCTGTCTGTCTGTCTGTCTGTCTGTCTGTCTGTCTGTCTGTCTGTCTGTCTGTCTGTCTGTCTGTCTGTCTGTCTGTCTGTCTGTCTGTCTGTCTGTCTGTCTGTCTGTCTGTCTGTCTGTCTGTCTGTCTGTCTGTCTGTCTGTCTGTCTGTCTGTCTGTCTGTCTGTCTGTCTGTCTGTCTGTCTGTCTGTCTGTCTGTCTGTCTGTCTGTCTGTCTGTCTGTCTGTCTGTCTGTCTGTCTGTCTGTCTGTCTGTCTGTCTGTCTGTCTGTCTGTCTGTCTGTCTGTCTGTCTGTCTGTCTGTCTGTCTGTCTGTCTGTCTGTCTGTCTGTCTGTCTGTCTGTCTGTCTGTCTGTCTGTCTGTCTGTCTGTCTGTCTGTCTGTCTGTCTGTCTGTCTGTCTGTCTGTCTGTCTGTCTGTCTGTCTGTCTGTCTGTCTGTCTGTCTGTCTGTCTGTCTGTCTGTCTGTCTGTCTGTCTGTCTGTCTGTCTGTCTGTCTGTCTGTCTGTCTGTCTGTCTGTCTGTCTGTCTGTCTGTCTGTCTGTCTGTCTGTCTGTCTGTCTGTCTGTCTGTCTGTCTGTCTGTCTGTCTGTCTGTCTGTCTGTCTGTCTGTCTGTCTGTCTGTCTGTCTGTCTGTCTGTCTGTCTGTCTGTCTGTCTGTCTGTCTGTCTGTCTGTCTGTCTGTCTGTCTGTCTGTCTGTCTGTCTGTCTGTCTGTCTGTCTGTCTGTCTGTCTGTCTGTCTGTCTGTCTGTCTGTCTGTCTGTCTGTCTGTCTGTCTGTCTGTCTGTCTGTCTGTCTGTCTGTCTGTCTGTCTGTCTGTCTGTCTGTCTGTCTGTCTGTCTGTCTGTCTGTCTGTCTGTCTGTCTGTCTGTCTGTCTGTCTGTCTGTCTGTCTGTCTGTCTGTCTGTCTGTCTGTCTGTCTGTCTGTCTGTCTGTCTGTCTGTCTGTCTGTCTGTCTGTCTGTCTGTCTGTCTGTCTGTCTGTCTGTCTGTCTGTCTGTCTGTCTGTCTGTCTGTCTGTCTGTCTGTCTGTCTGTCTGTCTGTCTGTCTGTCTGTCTGTCTGTCTGTCTGTCTGTCTGTCTGTCTGTCTGTCTGTCTGTCTGTCTGTCTGTCTGTCTGTCTGTCTGTCTGTCTGTCTGTCTGTCTGTCTGTCTGTCTGTCTGTCTGTCTGTCTGTCTGTCTGTCTGTCTGTCTGTCTGTCTGTCTGTCTGTCTGTCTGTCTGTCTGTCTGTCTGTCTGTCTGTCTGTCTGTCTGTCTGTCTGTCTGTCTGTCTGTCTGTCTGTCTGTCTGTCTGTCTGTCTGTCTGTCTGTCTGTCTGTCTGTCTGTCTGTCTGTCTGTCTGTCTGTCTGTCTGTCTGTCTGTCTGTCTGTCTGTCTGTCTGTCTGTCTGTCTGTCTGTCTGTCTGTCTGTCTGTCTGTCTGTCTGTCTGTCTGTCTGTCTGTCTGTCTGTCTGTCTGTCTGTCTGTCTGTCTGTCTGTCTGTCTGTCTGTCTGTCTGTCTGTCTGTCTGTCTGTCTGTCTGTCTGTCTGTCTGTGTCTGTGTTTTTTATTTCTTCTATAGGATGATTACTTATCATATTTTGTTCTAGTAACCCTAGCCCTAATGTTCCCTTGATTGAACTCTTCCATGGTTTAAAACCATCGAAAATCATTTCTTCCGCAAAGCGAATCCAAAAGCAACCGAGGGAAATGCTGCTTCACATTCACACCAGGAGGAACTTCAAAACTAACAATATAATTCAACATGTTGCGGTCGTCAGTCGATTGGTTTTCAAACTCTCGAACCAAACAGAAGATATTTATTCCTACGCCAAGAGCTAGGGTTTTTCGAGTGGACGACGCCGTTCATCGCCATTTCTGGCTCTTGCTCTCAAGGCGGAAAAATCAGGGCGTCACGATTTAGTCTACGGGGCTAAAAAGCAGGCCTAGAAGGTTCAATCAAAGTGAAAAAAAACCTGGGACCCACCCAAAAGTTGGCAGACTGTTTCTTCTATGGAAGAAGGGGGGAAAGTCCAGGGAACGGGAAAGTTGTTACGGATAGCCACAGACTATTCCTTCGTTAATTAAAACATCAAAAATATTTGATGACCGTTGCCAACCAATTATCGTTGCCCTCACAATGAGTTTATGTTTGCCTTTTCGGAGCATTTATATTGGCTATGGTATGGTAGATTATGGTGGCGGACGAACGATTTCGAGCGATTAGTTTCCTACTTATTTGGAAGAAGACGGGAAAAGATGCTGGTCTGGTACGTAGAAGCTGTAAAAACATCGAATCAAACAAAATTCTATTCCGAAGCATGACTTCGTCTTCAAATACGCCCACAAGTTTGTTTTCGCATTTCAACGAGCGTAAGATTCCGGCAGCAAAAAGCTACCCCCAGAGTCATTTACTAACTTTGACTTACTGATTTTGTTTTTAGAGAATCTTTCAAACGTTACAAATTTATGTGTGATAAACCAAAATTTGAGAACTTTTTAAGATGAATATTGAATTTAAATGTAAATCATTTATTTAAGTTGGACAATATTGAAAATTCACTTAATTGTGATGTGAGCCTACTAGGTTGAATGATTCAACTGCATTAAAGCCATCGGAAGATTCTTTTTAATTCAACCTCGGTAAATGAAAAGTTCAGACACCGGTATTTCGATAGCAACTTCCTATATTCTTCAGTGGGCGTTTTCGATTGATTCAATCGAGTTTACGCACGAGTTCACGCACGAGCTTACGAACGGAGATATAGTGCCTTATACTCTTTTATTTTGTAAACAATACGTAAAAACCCTGATTTACACTAAAATTTTTTTTACAAAATTAGATCTACCTTGTGTCATTTTTTCCAAGAAATTATATGACGGCTATTTGAGCCTTGAGCTTTGAAAGACAAATAGCTGATTTTATTCGCAATTTTCCTATATTTTCCAATTAATTATGGAGCAGTAAGTTCCATAATTAATTAAAGTAATTTTACCCTTAATTCCCCAACATTTTTCAATAAATTCAGGAAATGCTTGTTCGAACTGGAAGTTTTTCAACCAAATGAAACTTTTCTTGATGTAATGTAGGGGAATTGAGGTTCAAATTGCCTGCATTCGATTCCTCGAAAAAAAAAAAGTCACACAAGATTAGTTGCACTTGCTCAGAAATCTTCCAGTCCGATCAAGCTTTTACTGAACTACCGTCAAACGGGGCATCATGCAACAGCGGGGTTCGATGCAACATTTATATAACACTACATTAAATCAATTTTTTATTTAATGTATTGTAATGAAGTTATCTTTTAATGATCACAAAATGATGATGACATAATTTCTCACACCTTAAGCTAGTTTTCTTAAGTTTTTTATTTTTATGTAAAAATTGAAAAATCAAGCAATAAATGTACAAATTTTAACATTTTTTTATGCCTCGTTTCCATGTGTTGGAATATGAATTTTTTGCATCACGCGTTTGTAAACATTGGAATTTCATTCGTCCAAACATTTATTTTAATGATTTCAGCTTTTAGAATTTTTCGTAGTATTATTTAACCCCTAAATGTATGCAGCATCTTCATTTTCAGAAAAAAATGTGAAAATTAGTTATTACAGACCCAAAAACTACTGCAATTGGTGTTGGCATGCGTAATGGTCTTTAAGGCATCGCTAATATATTAAAAACTATAAATTTTCGTACGTGTTCATAAGATTTTTCATTAAAAACAAATTTTGTTGCAAGTTACCCCATTTTCTAAGGAGGGTGAAAATCGCATGTTTTTAGAAAATTAAAAATAACTGAAGAAACCTATAATTTTTTTAACTACGCCAATTTGATACCCCACCATCCTTAAAACTTTTGATGCATAAGGGGTAGGGTTAATTGTGAACATAAGGTTTTTAGAAGCCATTGAAGTTGAAAATTGTTGCATGTTGCCCCAGTTGACGGTATATTAAAAATTATGGGAAAATAAAGGTTAAACGGCCAAAACTCCAGTTTCGGACGCGTGCGGTGGCTCAAACAGCCTTCGTTTGATTTCTCTGAAAAATGTCCACAAAATATGTCTCTTTGTTCAAAATTTTGAAGTTCGAACAGGTGTTTTTGGAAAATGTAGAGGAATTAAATGAAAAAACTGCCATAACTCCATTTTCCGATGCGTGTGGTTGCGCTAATATTTTATTCGATGCCTTGGAAAAAATCACATAAGATAGAACACATTTGGTTCAAAATTTTCAAGTGCAAAAATGCTTTTTCTGGACTATCATATAGCTCCTTTTTCCATTGAATGCGGTGGCTCAAATAGCCTTTTATCGATTTCTTGGAGACAAAAAATTAAAAACAAGATTCTGAGGTATTATTTGGTTTAAAATCCGAACTTACTGTTTTTAAAAATAACTGGAAAATATAGGGGAATCGAGGGGAAAATCAGCCATAACTCCATTTTCCGAAGCTTGTTAAGGCTCAATTCTTCTTCATTCGATTTTTCAGGAAAAGTCACCGTCAGTCAGTGATTGGTCTGTTTATGTTCAAAATTTTTAGTCCAAACCAGTGTTCTCTGGATTGTTTACAAAATATAGGGGAATATTGGTTGAAAAGGCACTCCGTTGGTTAGCTAATACGGCGTCAATTGATTTTTCGGACATTTTCACTGAAGGAAATTTTATTTTCATTGATTTGGTCCGTGTAGGAGGTAAAATATTGAAATTCTTCGCCATGAATTTGTAATTTGCTTCAATTTCTTAGCTTCGAGTTTTTTTCTTTAATAAGACGACTTTTATAAGACGACAAATTAAAAAAAAAAACAGAAAAGTTAAAAAGGTTATAAAACTCTAATTTTTTTCATATTTTCCTCGTTGACTGAGTTCATAACATTGCCTTCATCATGCAGTATCTTATTAATCACGTAGATAGAGAAATACAAGAAAACTACGTTAAACTATACACAGTCAAGCCTTGTTATGCGAGAGACCATTCGTCTAAATTTTTTCCCTAATTTTTCGAATAATTGGACCCGAAAATTTCTCATACTTAATGTGTTTTCTTGCTTTTCCAGTTCCCGCTTATCGTCAAGTTATTTGCAAATAAATCCAATTCTTATAAATTTTCACGACGTTTTATGAATAAAAAAATCCTGGGCCTCATATAAAGTGAAAAAAGTTTTAAAGGTTCTCGGTGACATAATACGTATCAATGTGATAAATTATTTTTTAAATCGCAATACAGGCAACGTTAGTTTTTGGGAACATTCGATTTTTTGGAACGCCATTACCTTAAAGTTTTCACGATAACAGGATCAATATAATTTAAAGAAACACTAGAAATGCGTTTTACGATCTTAAAAGGAAATTTTTTACATCAACAAAAACGAAAATTAAAAATATTACATTACTCAAAAATGAGAAAAAAATTTCATTTAATTAAAAAAATACAAACCTTAGACTTAAAATGACAAAAAAGAATGAAAAATTATGGAGATAGACAAAAATAGCAAATATGACAAAAAAACAAACATTAAAACATAACAAGAGAAGTAGGTACTAATTGTAACTTAACATAAAATGTGGAGGATGTTAAAAAATCCTAAATTGGAGAAACAAGTCAATTCAGATTGGACAACATCAAAACGATGTTAAAAACAAAAAAAAAATCGTACTTGCACAACATATAATCGAGTACGGTCATATTATGATTTAAAAAATACAAAAAATTTAGAAAAAGCCTCGAAGTACAACACCAGAATCTGTGAAGAGATTTTTCACATTTAAATTAGGGGCAACAATGACGTTGTTAACAAACAAAAAGATTCAATTAATTATAAACCAGCATACAACTCCATTTTATTTTTTTTAATATAGTCTCTATTGTATATGCATAAATTTTACGCTAAATATATTACTTGAACTGAGATATGAAGAGGACTTTTCAAAACGTTGTTAATTTTTTTTAAACCATAAGTTAATTTTATAATGATTTTCAGATGAGATTTAAAAAAATAAGAGCGAATGATGAAAAATTATTTGAATAGGCTCTACTGGGCAGCATTCAAAATCAAAACATTGAAAATTCAACCGGTTTCTCAAAGGGGCGAAAACGGCAATTTGGTTTGAGGAAAATCGCGTTTTGGGTACGTCCTTTTGATAAAATTAATCGTTTCATTCTTGTTTAGAGGTTAAGGCTGAGGCCTATCGGCAAGGTAGTGAACTGTCAATATATCCTAATAGAGAGTGAGAAGGTTTCATAATTCAAGTTAAGTAGATGTACTATCAAACTAAACTTGTTGAAATTATCATGAAACGACAACGATCAACGCAGAAGGATAATATCTTCCGCCCTTGTGATCAATAAATGAAATTATCTTTCGCATTAATCGTGTTTATCTACCAAACAAGTGATCGCAGAAGTTGCGCATGTCTCTTTTAAATATTCCCACTTCTAAGAGGCTCTGCACTCACTTTGATCAGGGTAGGTCTCTAAAATCGTCGATTTGTTTCGTCCAGTCCAAGATTTGTCCTGCCCCCACACGTTCTTTAGATAGCAAAAACGGCTAAAGGTGGAAATGGCTTCTCCAAATCTTACCGGATCTAGTCTCGAGAGGGGTCGGTTCAAACAAATTGCAGCCATCGTTTACAACTTTAAACGATCGCTTCGAGTTGTTGGACAAGACTTCAGCAAACAGTTCTATATCAACTATTTATTTGATTGTAGGAAGGAAGAAGGTAGAGTGCAGGATGACGACACATTGGGTACTTCTCGCTGCTTCCCTTCTCGGGTCATTCCGGTCCCCTCGTTAAGGTTCTTGAAGCCACCAGTTCCGCCAAATCAAGCCAAGCCAAACCAACCTGGACCAGTGATTTATGTTTGTTTTAGAGCCGTTTAATGGTTTATTATTTGCCACATCCATCAAGCTCTCGACTGACTGCAATGGAGGAAAGGATGAAAGGAAGCAGAAAAAAATACCTACAGTCCGCGGAAATCGCGCACTGGAGGAGGATGATGTCCGCGACCGCCCGAATGGTTATTATTATTGTCCATTATTATTATTCGTGAAACGCCGGCCGCGACCACGTCTGAGGCTGAAGCTGGGGCCAAGGTGAACGACTGCAATCGCGTGAATGAATTGCATTGCTTATTTCGAACGCGCGGAGATGAATCGATCGAGCTATCAGGCATCTGGAGATTTTCCATTGGCTGCTCGAACGGGACGATACCGATGAGCTTAGATGTGCGAAAATGCAGCTGGATTAGACTGAGTCGGTTTGGAAAATTATTAAACAATACAAACATTGGAAAACTTTGATCTTATCGATCTTTGCATTTGAAACCTCTGAAAACCTTTATTTTAAGCCAAGCTATGTCACGAAAAAATCATAAAAGGGTGATTTGTCAATCTTGTCCTCCGACCCATAGTTTCACAGGATGGCCAAAAATTTACAATATTTCAGCCGTCTTTCAAATTTTCCCAAAAAGTAATACTGAATCAATTCGATTGAAATGTTTACTGATGAAATGAAAATTTTAAAAATATTTCTGCTGAAAAAATATGCATCTAATGCCTGTTGTACTATCGAGTCGTGCAATAATTGGGCTTCTCAATCTTCTGCGGTACCATTCTTAAACATTTTTTCGCAGTAACCTTTTATGGAAATTATCAAATGTTTAAACCTCCTATGGCTTTTTTGGTTGATTTCACTGCCGAAAACCGCACAACCAATTTTGAAAACGACTCTCTAAGTCCTGAAATATTGCAACAAGCTTTGAATTCGTATGTAAATTTTAATGTGAAATCAAAAATTTTCTTTCAAACATCATCACAGAAATAGATACTGAAAGTAAAAAAAAACATTGCTTAAGATTTTTAGCACTTCTTGGTTTTTGCAGTTCTTTTCGTGTGAACAACCCAAAAACCTAGCATCAGAAATAATAAACGATAGTAAACAAAAAATCCAAAATAAATATATTTTAAATTTTAAAGTTTGTGAATATTAGCTTGAAACCTTTTAAACCCTATGATGAAAATAAAAAGTCACGAAAAACTGCTTTGCATAACGAATGAGTTTGTTGAGTCCGTTAAAACATTTCATGAAATTATTGAAAGCTCCAGCAAGCAACGCGTTCCATTTCCAATATTTTTCAATGGCGTCCGGTTTTATGTTTTGTAATGGTTATAAATGGTTATATCATATGGAAACAAAAAGTCAATTTTTACAACTATCTATTGTTCATCCATTGGTAAGATGAGATAATGAACCGTTTACATGCAACTGATAGAAACTCGTTTTTTTTTTAAATCTGACATGTTTCTTGCTTAATAAGTGGATAACTACGTTTAACAAGTAAGTTTAGTAATTTCTGTGCTCTTGTAAACTGTTTTCTACTCAGAAATTTCCTTGACACCCATATTTCCATAAATATATTCTTCTATCGCCATATCTTAGCCTCAGATGTTTTTCAGCACGCATCCGGTCCGGACAAATGTATGCTATTCTATCATTAAACATGGCATTATCTCGGCATTGGATTTCGAAATTGACTTAAAAAAATTGGTCGAAACTAGGATTTATAAAAAAATCAAGAAAAAAAAACTTGAAGAAAATTTTTTCATCAGAATTCGACAGCAGATTTGAAATTTTATTTTAGGCTTCCAAAAAATGTTTACGATTATTTTTGAATAAATTTGGTTTTTAACGCGTTAATAGAAAAATGCTAAAAACACATTTTTTTCCTTAATTTGGAGAAAAAAGTGACTAAATTCAAGCAAAGTCCGAGCAGAATCCGAGCCTTTCTTAAATAATAGCTGAGCAATCGGGTCGGACTGCATTTTACCAAATTTAGTATAAAATATCCAGGGTTCCTACAACTGAACAGGTTTGAAGTCATTTTTTCCAGTATAATAAATGGTATGGCCCATCAAAGCTGATAAAAAGTTTTAGAAATTCTCAATTCATTTCAATATTATTGCAAATTTCTTCCAAACCTTGGTTATTGGGTGCAGAATAGTGTTTGTGATTGATAGAGATTAAAAAAAATTGCTAGAATTTCCAAAAACGAATTAAAAAAAATGAAAAGGTTTTTGCCATTTTTCCGCATGCTTTGTTCGATACTTCACATATAAATTTGAATATCGAAGAATAAGAAAATACTATAGGCTATTTTTCTATTCTTTTCTTCTTTTGAATATTTTTCGTCAGTACATCACTTAAAGTATTCAAGCGTTTCCGAGATAAATGGATTTTTATCAGTGCTATTTTTTAACAACACTATGCATTAAAGGGTTAGAATTGAAGTTTCAAGTTTATTAAAATCATTGAAATTCAAATGTTTGTATTGAAAGTCGGGTAATTTAGAATGTCTGAAAAGTGTCAAAGCCACCTCAACTGCTTTGGCTTTAAGGAACTTCTTGTTTACTTGATTTATTTTGAAATTCTTTATCCCTACCATTAATTCAAAATTTTATGTAAAGACTCTGAAGATTGTCAAATCCACTGTTTCTCAAATTCTGAGACAACAAATCCTTGAGAATGGTTGTGCATGTCAACAGTGAAACCGATTTTGATGAAAATATTGTAAAAGTAATGTACAGTGTGGACAATTTGGACTCAAAATCCCTAAAATCAAAGCCGAAGTTTGAAAGACCTGAAAAACTTATCTTATGTGAAATTTTCTAAGAATTCCAAATCTGCGGTCGAGTTAGATCAACCATAACTTCGTTAAACATAGTTTGATTAAAAATGTATTTCAGCCAAAAATTGTAGAAAAACATTTTAATGTGTTTTTATAAACATCAACAAAAGTAGGATTAATGATATGCTACAGGAATAATATGCATACCGAAAAATTCCAGGTGTTATTGTGAATCAACTTTTTGAAAATTTAAATTCTTACACAAAACCACGTATATTGAGCATTAATTAGTCGACCGATCTGAAACTTTGGGCGTGGTTGAGTCAATTTAACGTAGGATTAGCGCTTTCCCGTGCCTTCAAATCGATGTATTCATTTTATTGTTTTTTGAAATTTTGGATTACATTTTTTCCTGTTATTTTATTAACGCCAAATGAGGTGTTCGTATTAACAAGCCTTCAAAATCCAAAAAGTAAAAAAAAAATTATCGGCCTAGCGGTGAAAAGTGATGTCCTTTTTAGTAGGGACATCTAAAGATTATGAAATTTTTATATAGATGGATAGAAGGTTAGAAGAAATGAAAGATGGTGAAAATGAGCGGGTAGAATTTGTCTAGAAGCATTACCATCACATACCAAATTTTTGTTCCTCACGAGCCTACTACTATGAAGTGGTAGATACAGATAGAGTTGCATCTACCACCACACATTAGTAGGCTTAGCGTGGTCCGCCCCACAAGCGAGAACTTGTAGTGCGGACGAACAAAAAGATGGTATGTGATCGCTCAGATAAGCTCCCTTTAACTCAGGAACGCATCTATCGATGTTTAAGTCTTCTCAGTTTGTTATCTTCGCATTCGTTACATGCGGGGTTTGCATGCGAAACGGTACGGTCGATAGTCTGATAGTGACCAACCACCGATGCTATGATGTCGTGTTTTTATTTCTTTTTGGCCAAAGTTATTTAATTTTATGAAGAGATTAACCACCGTAATTTTTGTTTGTTACTTTGATTTATCGGCCTAGCGGTGAAAAGTTAGTTAAAGGGAGCTTATCTGAGCGATCACATACCATCTTTTTGTTCGTCCGCACTACAAGTTCTCGCTTGTGGGGCGGACCACGCTAAGCCTACTAATGTGTGGTGGTAGATGCAACTCTATCTGTATCTACCACTTCATAGTAGTAGGCTCGTGAGGAACAAAAATTTGGTATGTGATGGTAATGCTTCTAGACAAATTCTACCCGCTCATTTTCACCATCTTTCATTTCTTCTAACCTTCTATCCATCTATATAAAAATTTCATAATCTTTAGATGTCCCTACTAAAAAGGACATCACTTTTCACCGCTAGGCCGATAAATCAAAGTAACAAACAAAAATTACGGTGGTTAATCTCTTCGTAAAAAAAAAAAATTCAAATTTAGATCATGTGAAGTAGCCGATTTGGAAATCGGGCATTGGATGCTTGATTTTGAGTCATGGACTTAAATCATCTTTTTGAAATCCACGTGATTTCTGAGATAGCATGCTGTAGAAACTCGAATCGAACATTGTCTTTGGTTGATGGTTTCGCGTCGAATCAATCATTCTTAGGAAACGATTTTTTTCATGTTTATTAGTGTATCAATCAATTGGTTTTTTCATTGATTTTAATTAAAATTTGGTCTGTAGATTTAAAAAAAAAATTATTCAAGATATGACCTGGAAATGAAATTTGAAATTGAAATCAAAACCCAGAAACATTCTTTGGTGTTTTGGTTATAAAAATATTATTTTATTCAACACAGGCCCATGCTAAGAGCATGTCTGTTTAGAATTAATTTTTTAAAAAAAGATCCAAAATTTTATTTTATTAACCCTCTCAAAAGCAATCTCACCTTTAGACGTGGATGATTAAAACCAGCTTAAAACCAAAGTGAACCATTGTTTTTATTTACTTTTTACGCTGATTATTTCAATATATGTTAATCTTCATCTTACAATGTATACTAATTGCAACTATTTGACTAACAATTTTCAAAAAATGCAGCTTAGAGAAGCTTTTAAAAATGAGAAAACTAGAAATGGACTGGAATTTTTCGAAGAATTATAATTTTATAAGCTTCAGAAATTTCTGGTCCACGTGCTATCTAATATATAAAGATGAGTTGGACTATATATGTTTGTATGCACCTTATACAAATCCACACCGCTTAACCGATCAGCCTGAAATTTGGTACAGTTATGTGTTTGGACCATGGGAAGGTTTTAGTAATAGTTTCGAGCCCCTCCCACCTGAGAAAAGGGACCCTCCCATACAACTTTCGTTTTTATTCCCACAAACCAAAAGTCATGGCACCCATTTTGTCAACCGACTTTTTTCCCTTGGCGGGTTGTTTTCAACATCACCATGGGCCGTGCATTAGAAACGACCATCCAGAGTTCACGTGTACTGGAAAGCAAATCAAAGCTTGCTGAGCATAAAACATTTGGAAGGAGAAATTTTGGCGGGTGTTTTTTCCTTCTACTGTTCAAAGCACGTGGTACCGGTGCGAGGCATTTGATTGCAATAATGAGCCTTCATTTAGGATTTGAAAAAACTACTCGCCTGTTAGAAATATATTGAGAAGAACAGTGGTTGAGAATCTACTAGAATATGCAGTGTGTAAAGCATGTATACATTAATTCATGTTCATTATGAATTGACTTCTTCAGTTGAATAACTATCTGGACTGAAAACTAATGTTCCAGCTTTTAGGAACCATCCATTTTCTAATTTTTTCTGAAGTTTTTAGTTATTAGAATCCAATTTCATTGGTAATTTTTTAAATTATAAGTTATTATTGATCATCGATGTGCTCAATTCTACCATCCAATTTTAAGAAAACTTAAAAAGCACATTGAAAACATGCAGAGGAAGTCTTTTATAAGGTTTCAGCGGAAATCTATATAGAAATTTCTAAGTACAAAATAAAACTTAAATGGGTGTTCCATTCTACGGGGGGATCTTGAAAAGAAGTCGTTAACATTTGTTTACAAGCTTAATACATGGGATTACCACTAGGTAACCCATGGAAAAGATAAAAAAAATGTTATCATTTGATAAAAAAATGGTAATTTAATTCAAGCTTCCTAAAAAATGGGGGGTGTAAAATAAGGTTGCCAGAATTGCGGTATCGGGACCGGACAAATCCTGCCTATTTTATCGAAAAACCTGGCCAAATACAGCATTTGATTTCAAAATTTTCAAACCGATATCCTGGTAATATCCGGGCATACTTGGTTAAAACCGCTGATTTATTCAGTAAAAATAACGAAAAATATACTGGCAATATTTGTTTTTTCAACAAACCACATCAGCAGATTTTAAATTGTATATCAAGCTTCCAAACACGAGTCATGGTTATTTCTAAAACTTGCCATTTAAACTTCTTATTAAACGTAAAATTGAAAAATTATAATAATTATAAAATCTCAGTTTATGTTACGTTTTAAAATGATGTGAATAAATCCGTGCAAAATCCGGGCTTTTTGCAACAAAATCCGGGAAACCGGGCAAGACCAGACTTTCCTCAAATTTTGATTCAAATGTTCTAGCAAATCCGGATCAATCCGGGCAACCTGGAAACCTTAGATTGAAATGTTTTTCATGATAGAATAAATAAGCATCCAAGGGAAATCATTTCAAATTTCTATTAGCAAACCTTAAACCTATTAGTTATTCAATAATATGAAAACGATAAACTTTGCTAATAATCCCAATGAAAACTTTAAGAAGACTAACAAAACTTACAAAGCTAACATGGCCAAACATGGTCCAATTTGTTATGATGATGAACAAAAAGCTTAAAAAATTTCGAAAAGTCAAACGACTCATTTCGATTAATATATGTGAACCTGAGCAAGGCCGGGTAAAATCAGCTAGTCGATTTCATATATCTTAAATCTTAAGGTTTGAAATGTATCACCGTTCTGGATTTTCTTTTTTAAAAAAAGATCATATGTTAACGAAGAAAAGAAGAAAAAAAGCATTCCAGATTGCCTGGTTTTGGTAAGTCTAATGTAAGTCCGATCCGGCCTGGATACCCTGGTTCTAATGAAATCTGAACGGGTTTTTCTCGGGTTCATTCTCATTATTGGCTAAATTTACCAAAAAATTCAAATTGAGCAATGATAAGCATTGATTTTCGTGTCCGAAAACGAATTCTTCAGAGTTTTACTCAGCAAAATTATGTAATTAGAATTTTTTTTAGGAAGCACCAAACAAAATTTGTTGTACTTCGAAGAACTATTAAAGTTTCAAGTGTTTTAAACCTATTTTCTCATAACTTTGTTCAATTTATTGATAAATTTTGCCCTGATTTGTCCGGATAATTTCGGGATTTTGGAGTGAAAAATTTGAAATCGAATGCCCGGTTTTTGCTAGGTATTTAAAAAAAAAATTCCGGAATTGCACGGGCCGGACATGTGCTGGAAAAAACTGGAATTCTTAGTCTTAATGATTAACAAAAACGACAACAACTCGGCAAGTATGTCCAATTTTTGCAACCGAAATAGATTTAAAAATAAGTTCTTTAGCAAATGTGGCTTTGCAACTTCCGAAAAAAAAATCATTTTTTTTAAGATAAAGTTGTTTGTAGAACTAAAGTTTTATCATAAAAAAAACCTTTGAAAATTTTTCAGCGGAAAATTGGGTTTAAGTGGGTTAACATTAAATAATTGTTAAAATGTATAACAAAGGATAAGAAAGTTCGATGAGGATATTTACTTTCAGTAGAAGGCCTAGCTTCTGGAGCGTATATTGGAAAATGCGTCGCCCAATGGAAAATGTTACTGCAATTTATCACAACGACAATTTTAAAAACTTCTTTTTATTTGATAATCATAAATCAAGCATAAGTTTACTTTTTTGGACGTAGCAATTGGTGTTGAGGACCAAAAATGTGAAAAAAGGGGTGGTTTTAAAAGGGGTTTTAAAAGATGCTCCTCTACTAGCGTTAAGGAATTTGATATTTGAGCTGTAATTCATTACCAAACTCCTTACTTTCTTCATTAAAATGATGAAAAAAACATTCGGGATTAATTTTGAATCAGAAAAAATAGGTTGGAAATCAAAAACATTGATTATATTCAGTAAACCACACTTTTTCCAGTTTCAGGTCGTAGATGGCAGCACTATCTTGCAGTTAAAACCAAATTTAGTCTCAATATTTATTTTCCATGTACAGTTGCGTTCAAAAAAGAATGAAATCGCGTGAAGCCGCGCACCCACTTCCAACTTTGACAAGCTGCCATTTCTCTCACGGTTGATATTTTTGTATGGAAATTTCACACAATCTAGTACAACTATCCAACTAACGTTCTACAAAATTTGAAGTCTTTACAATGACAGAAAACAAAGTTACAGCTATTCCCGTAAAAAAGGGAAATTTGGAGTTCCGTCACTAAATTTCCTGTATCTTTGATGATTTTCATTGAAAAATCTTGAAATTTGGTACAAAGATGCAAAAATGTTTGATCTAATACCAGGCCAAGTTTCGTCAAAATCGATGAACGTGATCGAAAATGGTGTCGGGTACAAAATGAGGTTCATTATCGCCAAGCAGACGATTTCATTCTTTTTTGGACGGATGTTTGTATGGAAAACATCGTAATCCATTTGTTCTTGGTTTTTCTTTCTCAAAAGCAAAATTTTTCACAAAGAATGTTGTAAAATGATAGGAACTTCATTCCTGCTTTGTTTAGAAATAGATATTTTTCCAACAGACCTGGTATTTAAACAAAAGAGCGAATAGAATACTTGTTTTAATTGTGTATCAAATTTGTTTTTCGGTATAATTAGCAGGTCATTTCTAAAACTCTGTTCTTCTTATTTTGCACTCTGTTGGATCATTTTCTCTTCCGAATTAAAGCACGAATGAAGTTTTTATCAATTTACAACATTATTTGTGATAAATTTTGCTTTTGAGAAAGAAAAAACCAAGAACAAATGGATTACGATGTTTTCTATACAAACATCCGTCCAAAAAAGAATGAAATCGTCTGCTTGGCGATAATGAACCTCATTTTGTACCCGACACCATTTTCGATCACGTTCATCGATTTTGACGAAACTTGGCCTGGTATTAGATCAAACATTTTTGCATCTTTGTACCAAATTTCAAGATTTTTCAATGAAAATCATCAAAGATACAGGAAATTTAGTGACGGAACTCCAAATTTCCCTTTTTTACGGGAATAGCTGTAACTTCGTTTTCTGTCATTGTAAAGACTTCAAATTTTGTAGAACGTTATTTGGATAGTTGTACTAGATTGTGTGAAATTTTCATACAAAAATATCAACCGAGAGAGAAATGGCAGCTTGCAAAGTTGGAAGTGGGTGCGCGGCTTCACGCGATTTCATTCTTTTTTGAACGCAACTGTATATTTAGGCCCATATTCATCATATTGATGTATTTTCCCATCACAATTTTGTGGAAAGTCACGCTGCAGAAAGCTTTTCCGGATTTGCAAAAGATTAACTAAAGAATCACCAGCTCACCAGCACAAAAATGTTCAACCGCCAAAATTACTGCTCATCTCAACGATTCAATTGCAAATCATACCAATAATTCTGCTAGCCGTCTGATCCATCAAACTCCAACGCAAAGTATAACTTTATTCTGATAATCGGTCAAAAAAAATTACTTTTAGTGACCTTGATGCAATTCTATTTTTTTTTGGATTTAGTGATCTTTGAATTTCCAATTTTACCGTGTGTACAGTACATGTATTTATTTCTTGACCAAAATCATTCACTACCTAATTAATCACGGATATTCGAAAATGGGCATGAATTTGGTTAAATGGCAAGATTGTGTGGCCATCTATGACTCAAAACTTGAGAAACAAAGTTTGACTATTAGAAAACATTAGTATTTTTGAATTTCAACCTGCTTTTTGGATTCAAACTCAGCTTCAAATCTATGTTTCATCATTTTACATTTTACATGTTATTGGAGAAATCAAGCAGATTGATACAGTTCTATAGCTCAGAAATCAAATTCCTTAAAACCAATTTTTAATACCTTTGAAACCTTTGGAACTCTGGAAAACTCTTAAAATGCAGTAATCTATTCAAATAATTCGTTGAGGCATTATGTTTCACTTTTACACAGTAATTTTTTTTAAAATAATCTTGTTTTTGTTGGAAAACTCAAGTGGTGCTATTCTAATTTCGCACCCCTTTCCACATTTTTGGTCATCAACGCCAATTTTCCTTCTACTATGATTTTGAATAACTGCGAGTGTAAAAGTTATCACAATTAATAAAATCATGAATTGCAGCCTTAAGTGTAAAAGTAATAATCCAATTCCTTCAAATCTTAATCTTTACTTGATATTTTTAACTTCAAATGTTTTCGATTGAAGATAAACTGTTATTTGACAACAAATGACAAAGCTGTTTATTGAATAAAAAAACGAAACGGAAAAAAAACGAAAATTTTGAAGCGCGTCTTCTCGAAAACCGATTTTTTTACTTTTATGGCTCAGATGGTCTCAAAGGGTATCTTAAGTTCAAAATTTACTATTTGAATACGTGGTGACAAAATTACATCTTTAGTCTGTTTGAATATTGATGAAAGAGTTTGTGATTATACAAGCGCAATCTTTCGAATAAATTTATTATGTGTACTTTGAATGCCAGAGAAGCAAATTTTAGTGGTGATTGCGTTTGTGCATTATTTTTTTATAAGAAATACCAATCTACAAAAACCTTTATTTTGTAAAGGAAAAAATCTTCAAAATTCAAATTACAGATTTTTTGTGATTTTTTTTTGCTTAGCGAACAATATTCTCTTGTATTATCCAAGTTTGCTAAAGATTTATATTATGATCAAAAAATCTACCAAAGAATAAGCCTTTAGTTAGTATGTTCTTACCGGGTTCGATAGCTGAGTTTCAATTTTTTGCTTGCCAGGAATTCGCCGTCCGAAAATTACGCTTTTTATTGTCACGTTAGATGACCTCGAGTAACCTCAACTTTGTCGTGTGATTATACATCAACCATGCACAAAAGCGATCTTCCAAAAGTTGACCTCGAGTAACCCCGAAGTGATGTTGTTCTTATGTGGTTCCTGTTTTTGTTGTTGGCACTTAGAACTGATAACCGAAGGTGCAACTCCATACATGCGAAGTTGTTAGTAACCACACGCCTTGCACTCAGTTTTCTTCCTCAAGCACAATTACTTCCGGAACTAATGAATACTCACGGGAATTCACTTTAACGATAAAACAACTTTATTCAGTGCAAAAAGGTACTACTTGTTTATTGTACAAAGTTCTACGGGGCACTAACTGCCGATGTTTATTTGATCACTATTGTTGTTTTTTTTAGTCTCCTATCTTGAGAGCAGAGAGTTTACTATAAACTATTTTGATTTAGTGATGCTCAATGTTTAAATTAACTAAACTCGTATAACACTTTTGAGAAGTGAGATACATGAACGTGAACAAGTTCATTATTAATCATTTCTTGAACTTAGTATTTACTGTCATTTTCATTATTTTTTGTTTCAGAATTAAAGCGCAAAAGGCAATATAATAACACCGCCCATCTGAGCCTTTCCAACTCACCACAAATTTAAAAATTGGCTTCACCACCCTCTTGGAAACTCTGGGGGTGATAAACACCACTTTGAAAACTGCGTAATTTTATCAGTTTTTTTTTTCAAGCCAGCGGCTGCGGCGTAGTGGTTAGAGTTCAAGTCATCTACGCCAAAGTTCATGAGATCGAATCCCGGTCATGACATACATAGTACACTTTCTGTGGTCTGGTGGTTTCAGCATTTGTGAGATGCTAGCCATCATTACTTCGAAAGATGTGCGCTTAGAAAGAGACGAACCAGCCCAAGGCTGAAAGTCTCTATAATAAGAAAAAAAAAAGTTTTTTTCAATTTTGGGGTCCTAATTTGAAAGAGTTTTTCATCGCTGGTTGCTTTCGATATACCTTATGTACCTTTGATTTCTATCACACCAGTGCGTGGACGGCCAACATTTTTGGTCTAATTTTCATGATATAAAAATTCCTATCTGTCTATAAAACTTTTACCAATTTTTCCCAACTCCATTGGAATTTTGTTTTGTATTGATTTAGTAAGAAAGTTAAAATATTGTTTGAAGAGTTAGCAGCTTCGATACAAAATGACTCAGCCTCGTGCTTATGCACCTTTCAACCGTCTTAGAGGGAAAGAGATCTCGGGAACGAATCTTATGGTATACAGTAATCGTAATTGCAAATTGCAACTATCATAGATCAGCAATTTTTCCTCCAACACCCCTCAGTCCTTTCAAGCACCCTACCGTCTTAGTTAACGTCCCCATTGATGGCTGTAATTTATCGGGTCCTCCCCGAGCCCATGTGTTCCCACTAACAGGGCTCTGAAAAATGACGATCGGCAATTGCGTTGGGCAGCACCATTTGCTGCCATTGGGCTGATGAATGTTGAGTGGCAATTAGTTATTGATCCCCATCACAAAACTGTTAGGGGTTTTTAAGCAGGAGGGGCTAGCAAATGTCAAACAATAGGAAGTTATGCTTTATTGATCGATGTTAATTATTGTTATTGAGGGAACATGTGCATTAATATAAAAATACGATTCTTTGGACTATCCGTAAAGAATATTTGTAAAGAATCTTTTCAAATAGAAATAAAAAAAAATTATTTTTATATTTTCAAAAGGCTGAAAATAAAAACCAGAATCATATTGAATTTTTTTTTTTATCTTGTATCAGTTTTGAATCATAACATAAACTGACGGTGCAATTAATTGCGTGATTTTCAATCACGGAATCGATGCCAAAAGTGAGAGAAAATATCTTCATTGAATGTCATCAGATAACGGCGAATAAAACCGTTAAAAAAACCCGCTGCATTCATTCGTTGGCCGCCATCTCGGGTGATTAAGTCAGAAAGCGGAACCAAACGAACGTATCACAACAAGTTTGCAGTCCAAAATATCGTACCAACAACGAACGAACGACGTCTGACTCTTATCGGAATCATATTTTCCTCCCTCGCGTCCCTTTTTGCCAGGAGGACACCAAATTATGATGAGAAAATGTTGCCAAAAGCCGATCCAACCAGAATGGGTTCCGCCATAAGAACACAAAGTTGGGAAAATTGCAATGTGCAACAACATTGGACTTGAGAGAAATTGCACTATGGGATGATGCGTAGATTTGAAAAATATACAATATTTTCTAACATTTTTGTAAGAATTTCCCTAAATTTACAACACACAATTATATTTTTTTTACAGAAATGTTTGTTTTGTTCAAAAATTATAACTTTTTCTTCCACTGTCCCAACAATTGAGTACCGCCAGCATGTTGTGCCAAAATGTACCGAAAACACACAAAAAAAGAAGATGCACTTTCCTCGAAACTCGATAGCGAAACATCGTGTACGTTCCGGCGAAATTGTATCAAGTACAATAATTTATTGATTAAATTGTTTATAATTTCGCTTTTTATAAAGATATTAAACCGATAACAGAAGAATGATGCGCTCGCCTTAGAAGACGATTTCGGAGTCGATTTTTCTTCCACTTTTTTTCTGTAGAGCAAGTCGGAAAGTTCTTTTGCGAAATGGAGGCACTTTTTACCAGAGGTTATAGTCTTCCTTTTTTTTTTTAATTGAATGGTCACGAGAACGTTGTGCGGCGGAACTTTATTTATTGATCTTGACTGGGAAAAATGCCAAAAAATAAGTACCTTTCACTTGACTTTGTAGTGAAGTGGCAAGAGTATTTTTAACGTTAGCCTAGTGTATTATTTTATTGCATTCGATTCAAAATCGACTAGATCGATACGCTTTCCACGATCGTTGCTGAAGATTTTACTGATGGTTGTTTGTTTATGAGAAAAATGTTGCTCTCATCATAAACAGTTGAATAGTTGAATTTTGAAGGTTTAATAACTTTTCGAACATCTGGATAAATGGGAGTCTTTGGAGCTTTTTTTCGAATATTTTCAAAAAATTTCTCAAGACGATGCATATTTTATATAACTTGAAAAGGGGCTCTCAAGTTTTGCTTTTCAAAAAACGGTGCGAGACTTTTTGCAGAATTTCTATCAGATTTTGTTGATGGAACTGTCTGAGCAGGGTTGTGGAAATGACAGAAAAATATGCGATTTCACGGAATATTGAGCAAATTTACATTGCAGAATCTCTGTCACAGAATACAGACTTTTGGAAATATTGACAAATTTCATAGATATTTTTATATTTAGTACGTACAAACTTTAGTACAAACTTCATTTTTTTTTTGTCCATGTGAATATCGGATTTCTAAGATATTTTCCTAGTAAAATGTTCAGTACTCGGAAAAGAGTTTATCGCTATGACGGGACATAACTAGATCCCAGAAGGAATTGGAAATAAATGTTAAAAAAATGTCAGAAAAGTGTATCGCCTCCTTCGGAAACCAATTTTTCCATTTTTTTGTATCTTTTTCTTCAAACTCCTGAACTTCTCATTCCAAAAGAGTTTTGTTAAACTACACAAGACCAGAAAATTCACAAGTAGGCAAAAAGACAAGAAGACAAGAAGACAAGAAGACAAGAAGACAAGAAGACAAGAAGACAAGAAGACAAGAAGACAAGAAGACAAGAAGACAAGAAGACAAGAAGACAAGAAGACAAGAAGACAAGAAGACAAGAAGACAAGAAGACAAGAAGACAAGAAGACAAGAAGACAAGAAGACAAGAAGACAAGAAGACAAGAAGACAAGAAGACAAGAAGACAAGAAGACAAGAAGACAAGAAGACAAGAAGACAAGAAGACAAGAAGACAAGAAGACAAGAAGACAAGAAGACAAGAAGACAAGAAGACAAGAAGACAAGAAGACAAGAAGACAAGAAGACAAGAAGACAAGAAGACAAGAAGACAAGAAGACAAGAAGACAAGAAGACAAGAAGACAAGAAGACAAGAAGACAAGAAGACAAGAAGACAAGAGGACAAGAAGACAAAAAGACAAGAATAAAAGAAGACAAGAAGACAAAGAATTTTCATGAACTTAAAGAATTCAGAAAATCTCAATTTCCAAAGTAGGTTTATTTTTGGATTTAAAGGTTTTCTGAACTTCAAATGGACTGTTTGTTTTTCTCAAAACAAACTTTTAAAACTGCTAAATGAATGCATCGACCTGTTCAACTCTCTTTGATCCGAACGTCCATTGAACTGCATTGCCAACTTTTTTTTCCGGACAGCATATTTCCTTCGGCAAAAGTCAATTGGTCGGTATTATCTGTATTTCTCTGTTGTTGGTTGGTAGAAAACATTTTTTCCCTGTGATCTTTTTGCTTTCCCGTTTCAACCAGGCCTTGTACCGAACTCGCGCAAAAACCTCCGGGAAAGAGATTAATATTATCTTAATCGAAGGAATATAAAAGTAAAGAAGATTAATTCGGACCGCACCACGCCGTCGCTGCTCTGGACTTCTTTATTATCGATGAATCGAGGCGGTTGATGTTAGTTTTCGTTTTTGATTTTTTTTGTTGCCAAAACTTTTTGATCGGAGAATTGCTGCTATTGAGGTTTTTGCAAAAAAAAAAACATTCTTTTAAGATGGACATACCAGTTTTTTTCTGGGAGGGAGGATTAAACTTTATTTTTGATCTGCTGCCTGCAGGTTCTTTGAAGAGAATGCTTCATTTTTTTTCAAACGTTATTTGAGGCAGTCATTCAATATGTGATTTCATTGAAAGTTTTTCCAAGCAGAGAAATAACCAGATTTAAATCCTTGAAATTTTAATTATTTGTCGCAGTGAAAACTTTATATTTTTCTTCACAAAACTTTATAATACTTACAAGCAGATACAGTTTCATAGACTGTTCCCAGCGAATATTTTTGTAGCTATATTTTAATGTTTATTTATTTGTTTAAGTCTTCAAAATACTTAATTATGCACAGACTATTTACAATCTAAGAATTCTTCTTTTAAAGGTTAACTTTGACACGTTAAAATCGAAGTAGTCACTCGTCTCATTGAATCTCCTACAGCATGTCCAGATATTTTAATGTTGTTTCGATATATATACGTTCCATATATTTACATTACAGAATGATCGAAAGAAAGTAAAAAAAAACAGCGTTTAAGTACCAATGTGAAGGCAATTAAAATACATAAATATTATTTCTTTCTAAAGCGACGAAAACTACACCAATTTGGCGTTATCTGACACCTTATTCTTAACTATCAGAAGAATGCAAGGGATTGCAAGATTTTGCTCTCAGAGCCTTCAAATTGTTGCCAGCGGCCATATTTTTCACTTATTTCATTGATAAATATTAATTAATTCTCATTTGATTTTCTGCCATCTGGATGCACTGCTGGTTGCAGAGAGAACATGACGATTATTTTTTTTTACTTGAAGCCCGCGTGTGAGCAAAATCGATTCAAAATTTACCAAAATGGCTCATTTTTTATCATATCCGATTTAAACTGACTTCAGCTGACATTTCATACGATCTTTTCATCATGCAGTTGGAATTGCGATTTGTAGCACCATTGTAAACGACTTAAGTTATTATTTCTTTTGCGATTTGATGTTTGCTGGGTTCTTTTCAGGCCTGTAGGAAGAACCGCCTCATGGGGGGATGGTTTGGTGACTGACTTTTTAATGATATTTTTGCTTATACCATGCATGGATTATTAAAACCTAAAATATTATGGGAGAGTGGGGAATCATGGGCCACTTTTTTCGTTGTTCCATAAATTTTTTATTATAAAAGATAAAATGAAAATAAAAAATGGTATGGTTTTCTACATTTTCAATGTATCATAAGGTATTTTTTTTAAATTTTCAATAAGTTATTTTCCCCAAATTCCGACTGTTTGAAAAAAAAAACAATATTTTTTGGATTTTAAAAAATGGTGGGGAATCGTGGGCCACCAAATCCAAATTGACCAAATAACATGCAAAATTTATGAGTTGACCCAAAACTGTGATTTCCTAATTCATTTCGTTATTTAAAAGCAATTTCAGATTATGAAATAAAAGAGAGAGCTGTGTATGATCGCATAGATTCCAAAACCTGGCTCGCGAACGTTTTGGCAAAATTTCTTATATAGGATGGACAAAATACTTTTCATAACTCTTCATTTGACATAAGAAAACTTTGCAGATAGGTAAAACGTATTTTCAGTTTTGAATGCGTATAAACACATAAAAATATAAGGTGATTTAAGATGTGTGGCCCATGACTCCCCACAAGCTATGATTTGCTAATTGGTTGCGTTTGTGTGACATGAAAGATCATGACAAAACTAAAATAATAAGCGTATGAGCATTTTTTGGTTATGCACTTTAGGTTCCCCATCGATGAAATTAGCGGGTGTTTTTTTAATTATGTAAGTAAATTTTTCTAACTTTTTTTAGCTTGATAAATAAAAGAAGCATATGATGCGTATTTCAGTCAACAACACATAGGAATATATACTCACGCAAAGCGACGACGATGACAGTTGGTTTGAGATATTTATCCTAACACACATCTGAGATATTAAAAGTAGCCCACGTTTCTCCATGGCCCACGATACCCCACTCTCCCCTACTATATTACCTGGCTTGTATTCCTAAAAAAGTAGTAACTTTTGAAAATGCATCCTGAAAACTTCAAACTGGTAAGCAACTTATGTATGATGAAGCTTTAAGTTTCAAAATTGGAAAATTACTCTCATCGATGGGAAACATTATTGATTTGATTAAAGCATAGGAGTATTTTTTTTTTTCAAGAAAGTCTTAAATTGTTTGTTCTGTGCTCAAACATGAGAAAACACAAACTCTACTAAACTCATGAGAAACTTCAAAAACTTTAACCGATTAAAACTAAGCAAATTATTAAAAATAATTTAGAAGTTCATGTAATGAATTCTCGCAAAATAAACTCAAATTTGAGTATCTAGTTTGAAATTTGGCTCTTTAAAATTCTGTTATATCTTTATTGTTAAACAAAACACCAAGAAAACAACGAATTCTCTGAAAAAAACTATCGTGAAAATAACATGTTTCATAAGCCATAAACATTTTTGACAAAAAATGAAATCCATGATTCAAACTCTGTGGGTATATTTTTTAAATAATAAACATCGGGGTTAACATGCTTTCTGTTTTTGTTTTTCAGCTAAATTGTGTATAAAAAGTGAATTTTAAGTTGAATAAAAGTAATAATAAAACATAATTTATTGTTATACTTTAAGTAAACAAGTTATTTTGATATCATAATCATGAATATAAAAATCATTAACGAGCTGAAACTGAATCTGCTATTCAAATATCAATTCTGAACCTAAATTTTGAACATCAAATACACAATTTGAGTTTTTAATCTCTTTCCGAATTCCAAAGCGATTTTTAAAATGTTCACAAAAGTTTTTTAAAAAAAATATACTAATAAGAATTTTTAAAAAGAGGCTTGAGTGAAATCATGACCTATAATTTTAATTTACCCATTTATTTTGAAATTGATTTGTTAATCTGATTGAAAATATGGATTTTTGAATAATGAATCTGATTTTAAGTTTTTATTTCTGGAACACCATTTTTGAGCTTTGTTTTGTTTGCGTTCTGCAATTGAGTTTAAGAACGTTGAGTCTGACTATGAAACAAATACTGGTTGGTGGTTTCTATTTTTTTTTTCATATTCAGAAAATAATTATTTTATTATTAATAATTATTATGAGTTTCAAAATTCACGAATAAAAAAAATAAGTTCAAGAACTTTGTCAAATGGAACGAAAACTGGTTTGTGGTTTTTTATTTTCATTTTTTTATATTCAGGAGTATAAGTGCTTTAAAGCTAATTTCGATAAAGGTCGCATTTTTATTGATGTTTTTTTTTTATTTTTCATATATTTTTTCGAAAATTTGTAATTTTCTTTCAAATGTAAAAGTATGTTAAAAAGTTCTAAAAATCCAAAAAAGTCATAGAATAAAGTTTGAAATGGGAAAAATTGTTTGGCACCATTAACTTAAAATTGACCATTTTGTCACTTATACCCCTTTGGCTCTGAGAGCCTCATATAAGTTTCATTCAACAAAGATGAATAAAATGCAAAACCAAATTTTCAATAGCTTTTCAAATGATGATTCGAACTGAAAATCAAGAATCATAAATTGGATATTGCATACCAAATATTTAAAAAGAATATCAAAGCTTTAAAATATAGAATCAGAACTTATAAAATGTGCTTTATCATGTTTAACATATGTAATTTGTATATCTATTAGAGCTGAAATTCTATCAAAAGGTGAGAAAATTTTGGAAAACAGTTGAAGAGTTCTGAACCTGGGATAAGTTTTTAAGTTTTTGGAATCAGTTTAGAGTTATGATTTTTACTCTTGAATAACCTTACTCAATCATGAAAACTTGATTAGAAGTTCATAATATTGAGTATAAAGAAGAATAGCTCACTTGCTATTCTTGCCTCTTGGGGGATTCAACCCCGAAAACGCATCCTATTTCTAAGGTCATGATTCTCTTGAAAACTGAAAATTTCGTTTTTAGCTTAAGATAATCCGAACTTACAAAATTTCACAAGGATTTTAAAAAAAAAAAACTTCCATAAAATCCATTGAAAAAGCAAAACTTGTTGATTTATTTTTTTTTATAACAAAAATAATTAAGTGCATTTTGAGATACAAACATGGTTTCTGAAGTATTTTTTTTAAAGTTTCTCCAACTGTTGAAAAGTTTCTGATCCTTTTGAAAAATAAGTGAATATGTGAATTTTTATTTTGTTCCTTCTTCGGATTCATTCGATTGCCAGCTAATCCAATACATGCAAAAGTTAAAAGTATCTGCAATAGAAACTGAACTCAGAGCGATTTTCACCAAATTGTCGAAAGCCGACCAACCATAAGTCCGAAGTAAAATTGTCAGATTGCCTGGTTTTATCTGTGTTTGCTCGGACATTTTATACAAAATTTTGACAGTCCAGCCTGGATTTTGTCCGTATTTATAAACTTTTTTTGGCAAATAAAATAAAAGCAAATTGAGACCTAAATTTTTGACTCCAAAACGAAATTTTTTGAGCAAGTTTTATAAAAATAATCATTGGAGGCTTTTCCGAAAGCCTAAAATACGATTCAAAATCTGTAGATATATTTTGCTGAAAAATTTGTTTGTCCATTTTTTCTTAACTTTTGTAGTAATTTCTGGGTTTCGACAAAATTTGCCCGGATTTATGGTCGTCAATTTGAAATCAAACGCCCGGGTTTGCCAGGTTTTAAATAAAACTGCCCGGATTTGTCCGGCCCAGAGTTCAGGCAACTTCAGTCTAAAGCATTTGAAGTTACTAGCAAGGCTCCCGAAAAAAAGTTCTTCGAGAGACCCTCTATCAACTTCATAACAGACACGTTCGAATTTTCCAAAGAGATCCTCAATTGCTCCAAAGGTCATTCAAGCTTACATTTTATGGAGATTTTTTATACCAGCTAAATACATTAAAAAACTTCTTTTCTATTCGAATTTCACTCATCAGATATTAAAAAAAATTAATGTTAATACTATTTATGTTTTCATGCACACTTTAGGTTTAAAATTGACAATGATGAAATTTTGAAATATGTATTTCAATAATATGTATTCCCATGATAGTTTATCACAAATTGCATCGCTCTGGCATATGCGGTTTCTTCTAAAATTTGATGTTAAATCCAGAATTTTCAAGCTATTTATCTGTTAAGTTGTTGTTTACTAAAAACAATGAAGTCGATTCATTTCGCCTTGAATTCAATGTTTTTAATAAGTTCTAATTTTTGAAGCAATTTTCCTAGTTTTAGATTCAGATTCAGAGTTCAAGATTTTTTTATGCATAATTATTGAAACTTATGCGTTCTCCCCTTAAATGATCAAAATAATACTAAATAACAATACCTAAAAAGACAAACTGGCATTTTAAAAGCGATAAGAAAGAGAGAATCAAGAATATTAAATAGAAATTCAGAATAGAAACCCAATGAACCATGGGATTTTTAATGCAAAAATCTATCATATTTTTTAACATATGGTTGAAAATACCTTGAAAATGAAATTTTAATTTATTTTCAAACTCATTATTTTTATTTTGCTGCTTAGCTTAATATCAGAATTTACAAAATTTTTGTAATCCAAATAATGTTTTTTTTTCTTTGTATAACATATGATTTAGATTCAATCCACCTTCTATAATTCAGTATAAGCAATTAAATAATTAATTTTTTTTTCAATAATAAAATTTAAAAAATATTTATAATTCAAACAATTTTTTTGATACATTTTTAAATTATTCCAATACTTATGAAATATACCAACCATAACAAAAATAATAAAAATGGCCAAAGCACTGGAAAATTCCAAAAATAAAAAATCTAAAAATACGAAAACAAAGGACTAAGAAAAATGCAAAATTAAAAAATCTTATTCGATATAACCTTTAAATATTTAGACATACAATAAAAGTAATTAATGTGTCTGAAAAATGAAAACAATATGTCTAAAAGCTATCAAAAAAATTTTTGAAAATAAGCTGATGACCATAACTATGAATTGATTTTGATAACGAGAAGAATCTCAAAGCAGAGTGTTTAATTATACAGGAATCAGGAATCATTATGATTTTTCTGTTGAATTTAACTTCATTGTATTTTAAATTGATTTTCGTTATTTTCATAAACAGACCCCATTCTATTCTGGCAACAAACCCAGAAATTTAGTGCTGCCAAAATATAAATTTTGCCAAATTTTAACGCTTTTTTCTCAACTATTTTTCATTTATGACATCAATTTTACTATCCTTAACGTAATTTTAGTCAGTTTTCGACCACTTTTAGTAATTTTTATCAGGTTTATAATGCATTTAGATTTTTTATAAACATTCATCTTTCTTTCATTTTTGAGTACTTAATGATTTTTTTCAATATTTTTGTTCGTGTTATTGAATTTTTTAACCATTAAAGCACGTAGTAACATAAATATGGCGTTTGTCTCAAACAGTGGTTTGAATAACCTTACTCAATCATGAAAACTTGATTAGAAGTTCATAATATTGAGTATAAAGAAGAATAGCTCACTTGCTATTCTTGCCTCTTGGGGGATTCAACCCCGAAAACGCATCCTATTTCTAAGGTCATGATTCTCTTGAAAACTGAAAATTTCGTTTTTAGCTTAAGATAATCCGAACTTACAAAATTTCACAAGGATTTTAAAAAAAAAAAACTTCCATAAAATCCATTGAAAAAGCAAAACTTGTTGATTTATTTTTTTTTATAACAAAAATAATTAAGTGCATTTTGAGATACAAACATGGTTTCTGAAGTATTTTTTTTAAAGTTTCTCCAACTGTTGAAAAGTTTCTGATCCTTTTGAAAAATAAGTGAATATGTGAATTTTTATTTTGTTCCTTCTTCGGATTCATTCGATTGCCAGCTAATCCAATACATGCAAAAGTTAAAAGTATCTGCAATAGAAACTGAACTCAGAGCGATTTTCACCAAATTGTCGAAAGCCGACCAACCATAAGTCCGAAGTAAAATTGTCAGATTGCCTGGTTTTATCTGTGTTTGCTCGGACATTTTATACAAAATTTTG
Organism: Uranotaenia lowii; assembly: GCF_029784155.1. Classification (NCBI taxonomy): domain Eukaryota; kingdom Metazoa; phylum Arthropoda; class Insecta; order Diptera; family Culicidae; genus Uranotaenia; species Uranotaenia lowii. The sequence goes on along the minus strand of NC_073692.1, from coordinate 327,826,281 downwards.
ACAGTCCAGCCTGGATTTTGTCCGTATTTATAAACTTTTTTTGGCAAATAAAATAAAAGCAAATTGAGACCTAAATTTTTGACTCCAAAACGAAATTTTTTGAGCAAGTTTTATAAAAATAATCATTGGAGGCTTTTCCGAAAGCCTAAAATACGATTCAAAATCTGTAGATATATTTTGCTGAAAAATTTGTTTGTCCATTTTTTCTTAACTTTTGTAGTAATTTCTGGGTTTCGACAAAATTTGCCCGGATTTATGGTCGTCAATTTGAAATCAAACGCCCGGGTTTGCCAGGTTTTAAATAAAACTGCCCGGATTTGTCCGGCCCAGAGTTCAGGCAACTTCAGTCTAAAGCATTTGAAGTTACTAGCAAGGCTCCCGAAAAAAAGTTCTTCGAGAGACCCTCTATCAACTTCATAACAGACACGTTCGAATTTTCCAAAGAGATCCTCAATTGCTCCAAAGGTCATTCAAGCTTACATTTTATGGAGATTTTTTATACCAGCTAAATACATTAAAAAACTTCTTTTCTATTCGAATTTCACTCATCAGATATTAAAAAAAATTAATGTTAATACTATTTATGTTTTCATGCACACTTTAGGTTTAAAATTGACAATGATGAAATTTTGAAATATGTATTTCAATAATATGTATTCCCATGATAGTTTATCACAAATTGCATCGCTCTGGCATATGCGGTTTCTTCTAAAATTTGATGTTAAATCCAGAATTTTCAAGCTATTTATCTGTTAAGTTGTTGTTTACTAAAAACAATGAAGTCGATTCATTTCGCCTTGAATTCAATGTTTTTAATAAGTTCTAATTTTTGAAGCAATTTTCCTAGTTTTAGATTCAGATTCAGAGTTCAAGATTTTTTTATGCATAATTATTGAAACTTATGCGTTCTCCCCTTAAATGATCAAAATAATACTAAATAACAATACCTAAAAAGACAAACTGGCATTTTAAAAGCGATAAGAAAGAGAGAATCAAGAATATTAAATAGAAATTCAGAATAGAAACCCAATGAACCATGGGATTTTTAATGCAAAAATCTATCATATTTTTTAACATATGGTTGAAAATACCTTGAAAATGAAATTTTAATTTATTTTCAAACTCATTATTTTTATTTTGCTGCTTAGCTTAATATCAGAATTTACAAAATTTTTGTAATCCAAATAATGTTTTTTTTTCTTTGTATAACATATGATTTAGATTCAATCCACCTTCTATAATTCAGTATAAGCAATTAAATAATTAATTTTTTTTTCAATAATAAAATTTAAAAAATATTTATAATTCAAACAATTTTTTTGATACATTTTTAAATTATTCCAATACTTATGAAATATACCAACCATAACAAAAATAATAAAAATGGCCAAAGCACTGGAAAATTCCAAAAATAAAAAATCTAAAAATACGAAAACAAAGGACTAAGAAAAATGCAAAATTAAAAAATCTTATTCGATATAACCTTTAAATATTTAGACATACAATAAAAGTAATTAATGTGTCTGAAAAATGAAAACAATATGTCTAAAAGCTATCAAAAAAATTTTTGAAAATAAGCTGATGACCATAACTATGAATTGATTTTGATAACGAGAAGAATCTCAAAGCAGAGTGTTTAATTATACAGGAATCAGGAATCATTATGATTTTTCTGTTGAATTTAACTTCATTGTATTTTAAATTGATTTTCGTTATTTTCATAAACAGACCCCATTCTATTCTGGCAACAAACCCAGAAATTTAGTGCTGCCAAAATATAAATTTTGCCAAATTTTAACGCTTTTTTCTCAACTATTTTTCATTTATGACATCAATTTTACTATCCTTAACGTAATTTTAGTCAGTTTTCGACCACTTTTAGTAATTTTTATCAGGTTTATAATGCATTTAGATTTTTTATAAACATTCATCTTTCTTTCATTTTTGAGTACTTAATGATTTTTTTCAATATTTTTGTTCGTGTTATTGAATTTTTTAACCATTAAAGCACGTAGTAACATAAATATGGCGTTTGTCTCAAACAGTGGTTTTCAAACTTTTTCTCCCAACACCGCCCTGTTTCGATATTTGAGTGCTCACCGCCCCTTAAGAGTATTTTGAAACAAATTTGTTTCAAAATGCAACAAAAATTGGCAACTCTTAGCTCTTCCATCGCCTCCTTTGTATCAACGCCCGCTGAGGCAAGGTTGTCGAAAATAAAAATTGTGTTTTAAAGGAAAAACAAATCTTAATTTTTGTGTATATGGACATGGTTAATCCTTCAATGTTTCATGAAACATAAAAATCGTTGGTAATTTTAATAGAGAAAAAGTTTTTAAATAAAAAAACGTTGAATGTTTCTGATCCCTCGAAACTATTGCTTAAAAATGATGAAATATTCTTAATTGTCTTCTTTTCACTTTCGAGCTTGAATATTGTTTCAAACTTCATAATATTGTACCCAAGTGGTTTTTTCATAAATCAAAAACTGCGAAAATTGATGAACCGGTGAAATACAAGAAAACACAAAAAAATGGTATAACATCTACTGCCCTATGATATTTTTGAACTTTATAAAACTTCAGGAAATAACACCTATGAACTTGAAGAATGGTTGTTATCCTTCCCTCCCTCAAACATTTTGATGAATCGCACAATCCTTTTCCGTTTTATAAGCGAACCCATCAGAATGTCAAAAGTCATAAGTGGCTAGCCTCATTCCTTACCTCATAACCAATCTATTTACATTTGAAATGTTTTCCCAAAGAGAGCCAAATATCACCTTAAGCCTTCTTAGAATCCCTTCCCCACAAATGGGGAGCACCTTTTTTTTCGTTTATTTTGAAAAGTCGAGACTCAGTCAAATTCCTTATCCGCCGAAAAGACATTTCGAAAGGGCAAAATCCCTCTTCCCGTCATGGAAACGCATTCTAAATTCCGGAACGAGAAACGATGAAAAGCGAAAGGATTTTCACCTTTCCTAGTCATCGACCAGCTAGGAGCCGCTTTTCTGCCCCACAAACGGGAAGCTTTCCGGAAACAGACATGTGGTCGAATTCACTTACCATCAGGTTGGAGTTTGCTGTTTTTTATTCTGGCAAGCTCCATCCAAATCTTTTGTATCTCATATTTTCGTTCCCGAGGTTTTTCAGCGCCCCAATCCCAATCCTATCAAGGATCTATTTTCGGGCTTCGAGGATCCAATAGCATCCAGAACGAGATCCAGGAGATGGAAGCAAATGTTTTCTTTCGAGATTTTCGGTTCCACCATCAGACGAGGACGCGGTCTCTCAGTCCTAAACCCTAAGCTGACTGCCGCCGAAGACTACTGGGAGCTTGTTGTTGACTCATGTGCAGAGCAAAGGAAAGAAACGAACCTCGACAAACCCACACTTTCCGGTGAATTCTGACGCTAAAACGCTAGTTTTAAAAAGGGTTCTGTTTATTTATTGTGTGTTCTCCGCTTTCTTCTGCTGGTGGACGGGTTTTTATTTACTTTCGAATGTCCTTTTTTCTGGCTGGCCAATTCAAATTTTTTTTCTCCTAGTGATTTGGATTTAAGTTCTACTTCCCGGAATCAAATATTTTGAAATATACGGTTATTTGCTTTGTTGTAACGTTTGTGTTTTTTTTCTCTTTTGTACTTACTATTGGGCTGCCAAATATTTGCTTCATTGGATTGTCTGAGGGCTTTCAGGGTTTTGCAAACAAACCGATAGCCTTCCGAAAAATACTTGAAAAATTGGAAACATCTTGAGATCATCGGCAGACTAATTGCAAACATTTGCTAGGTAATTAGCTGGAAATATGATTCTTTTTCTAGTCAATCAATTTGTTACTTTGGCGACACTTCGTTTCCACAATTTTTTGTCTTTGTCGTAACAATCAAAAAATAAAATTTATTCAGTTTTCCTTATTTTTAAATCTCAGATTGTATTTCCTATCCTTTCTAAGGCGCTAAACATTCAAAAATATGTTTTTGTTATAATGGATAAAAGTTTAAATATGTTTCAATGGGATACTTTTTGTATATGTTTTTAACTCTAGGACATATCCAGCCTTTTTTAAACTTCGAAGTTTAGTTGACTTCATAGTAACCAAAAATAAACTGCTCATGTACTACTGAAAAAAAGTTACATGTTAGTTTTCAAAGGTTTGTATTTGATGCCCATTACTATAACTCCTAATGCCATTTGTCCTAATAATTGAAATCTCAAATATAATTGTACTTTTGACATGATATATAGAAAAAACATAAAGGCAGGAAAAGGAACCACGCAAATAGAAAAACATCAATGATTAAAAGATGAAAAAAATTACTTTCAATTTTCAACGTTTATTTAAATTGAATCCGAATAAAAATTTTCAAAAATGTTGAATAAACCTCTCTTTGGTGGATATAAGAGTTTGAGAATTGCGTCTGTAATTTCGGTGCTATATTACTTCGTAAATTATAGCTTTCCATTTGTATGTTATGGAAATTTGGAATATACATTTGTAAAAGTTGCACGTTAGCCTATCTGTTTTGTCCGTTTGAGTATTCATAATTTTTTACCCTCGACATTAACATAATTTGTTATTTAACTTTGAGCTAAAAATGGCACATTTCCATCATCTATGTCAACAATAACTTGGACAGAAAATATAATATGTATTTTTGGGGTTTGTTTCAACATTTCAGGCACCCCAAGAAATAAAATCTGATTATAAAGAATGTAGGAGCGAATAGATCTAGAAATTAAATTAGCGCTACTCCTCAACTCTCCGTTTTATGAACTCACAATCTTTTGAAATTGCACCAACCTCTCTTTGAGATCATGCTTCTCTTCATGAGGGCAAGGAATTATGTACATTGAAAATACATCTGTATTTTAAAAAAATTGAAATCAGAATTTTTATATAACAAAGATAGTCATAAGTTTGGAATCCCTCTAAAAAATGAGATGCACGAATAATAATTTAAAAAAGGCATTAAAATTCTATAAAAACATCGTAATCTGAAATTTAATTTAAGAATTAGTCGGAAATCAACTATGAAAAATGATGATAAGAACTCGGATTCACAGCTCATAGTTAAGAAACAGTTTAATTATAATATGTCATTTCAGTTTCTTTTCCTCATTTACAAATGAAGCATTGAATTATAGTATAAGTGTTATCTGGGGTTTAAGATAAGGTTGCCTGATTTTTTCCCGGTCCGCAAATCCAGGAAATTCAGTCTAAAATCTAACAAAATCCGAGCATTGGACTTAAAAATTAGGTCAAATTCACCAAATTGTTTAAGAAAAAAAAAATCATGAAAAAACAACGTATTGTTTTCCATAAATACCCCTGAGAAAATTTAAATCGTATTTTCATTGTCAAAAAACCGTTCATGATTGTTTAGTTACAACTTGCTTGGAAAAGGTTCGTTTTTAAATGCAAAAATTGTAATTAAATTTTATGTATTTGTTAGATTTTGCAAATAAATAAAATTAATCCGGACAAAATCCGGGCATTTTTCAACGTTATTGAGTTTTCAAAACATTTGATTCTAGAATTTGGAATAAACATTGAAAATATATATGACCCATTCCAGCGTGACGTCACAACGTTTGCAAAACAATTTTTTGGTATATTGTTTGTAGATTTTACAGTTGATTTCGCACATGAAAAAAAATTATACCCCTCAGTTAAGAATTTAATTCGTTACAAATTTTAAAAAAATTTATCAATTGAATAAATAGTTATCAATAAATAAGCAATAGAAGTCGTGATGACACAACGCGCCTCTTCTTCCACTTTTCAGTTTATTTTACAAAACCGCATTTTTCTGCTCTTCTGTTATATCAAATTTTATGAAAATTTCAAAAAGTATCGTTTCATTACAACCAACTAATCTCTGTTTTTGTTTTTTTCAAATGTTGATTTAAATTTATTTTATAGCGATTCAGTTTCGTGACGTCACAACGCGACATTTTTTTTAAAGCAGGGTTTTGCATAGCGTTGTGACGTCCGAAATTGTATGATCAGCTACATGAAATAAATCGAAACCAAATAATCTTAAAATTAATGCTTAATTTACTAAAATTGCTCAAGAACTCAACAAATAATGTGATTTAATGATGAAATCGATTGATTTATAACCAAAAAATTAAAGGAATTGAATCTATATGGCTCATATAAGGATATAAGGTTTGCAACACTGCGGAAATCATTTTTATTCAAAATTTATTTGTGCGATGATTTTAATATTATTTTAAAAAAAGTTATGCTAGGAAATATTTATTTGTAAAATCGTTGAAATATGTTTCTGAATCTTTTCAATATTTAATTGCAAAGGATAGGAAAACTCAATGATAATTTCAAAATCCTGCGATCTATTAAGAGTAAGTTAATGCACACTAGAGTGCCTAAATCAGCCGACTTATGAAAAGCTAAAATAGATCCCAGCCCTCGCACAAAGTCCAGTGCTAAATTTGGGGGATCGGACCACGGAAATAGATGGTTTAATGAGCCTAAAATTTGTATGATATTATGAGAATTTTTTCTTGGAAAAAACATGAACACCCAGTTTTGCACCAATTTCTGTAGTCCCTATCGGGTGGATCAAAGTAGTCAGCGGTTGAGAGGTGACGTGTTTTGCAGGAGCTCTCAAAAATAAAATTTTATCGCTCGAAATTTCTGAAAAATTAAATTGTGAAGTTCCAAATTGTTTGATTGTGAAAATTACGAGATAAAATAGTGACGAAACATCTGTGCGTGTAGAAAACTTTATGAAGATTATGATGAATTTGTGTTGAAAAAGAATCATCATCATCATTAGCCTGTACGGAGGATGTTGGTCCGATGTGCATCAGACGAACGAGAAACAGCACCACAGCTAAGTACAATTTCTACATCCATGGCATTTTTTCTGTATTTATTAGGCATTTATAGGAATCCTTAATTGACTACCCATACTTTTTGTTGAACATGTTTACATTCATTTCGTCAACTCAGCCGCTGAGAGAAAAACGTGTTTGAATTCAAAAATAGCATGATTCAGTTTTGTTCAAAGAATGAAAGAAAAGTTTATATTTTGTTTCAAGTGATATCACAAATAATTTTCTATTTTTCTGTATTGATATCACTTACAGTAAATTTTTTTTTGTGCTTGATTTAATAATAGTAGATATTATATGGGCATATGTATATTTTTTACAATTTCAGTTGAAAAATTTTAACTGAAGGATTGAAATATGCTGGTCATTGAAAAAGTGCTCTTTTCAGTGTTCAATGTTTTATTTATTTGCAGACATCATATTTTCAACATTAATATATATTTTGAAGTTTGAACTTGGCATAGTCTAATATTTTATTTTGTATGTTCGTTTACGTTGAAAGTCTGAAACGTGTGCTTGTGTATAAATCATTCATGTAGGAGGTGCTGCGAAATCGTCCAGCCTACTTTGATTGGTTTCTAGAGATTAGCCAACACAAGGCGGTGGGGGCTGTGGGTGAACAGTTTTGATTGCCCCGGCGGGGTCGCGGATCTCCCATCTTGTTCGGATGACTTCAAACATGTCTTGAGTCTCCCAGGTGCTGGAGTTGGTTAGGGTTAATTTTGTTGTAATCAAAAGTGAGATAACTCCGTGGGTAGCCCAATTATAAAATATTATTTCTAGTTGTTTAAATACGTACCTTATATGTATATTTAATGTCACTTCATTATACAAAAATGTTTATTTAGAAAAAGTTATATAGAAGCCATATGTTTCGCAACAATCGTTTGCTGAATGAATAAAATGTCATGTTATTTTTATAATAATCCAGAAATTACTTTCAGAATTCAGTAATTTGATTATTTCTTTTTTACCAAATCAATTCAACTCCAACCGCAAATTTAGACAAGAAAGCATTCTAATCATTCATGATTCGTTTTGTATACAATATGAATTTTTAGAAATCAAGTAACATCATAAAATCAAGACGCGTTTTTTTTCGCTTGTCAAAATTTTTCGGAAATTCATAATTTGGTGTTTCGTTCGCTAGTGAAAGTTTTAAATTGTTTTGTTTTCATGAAATTGTTCTGAAAAGCTGATATTTTGGTGTTTGATTTATGCTGAATTGCTTTTTAGAGTGTGAAGTCATGCGAAAAATACCTTGGGAGAAGAGGGCTAGTCCTTTGCCCTCCAGACAACCAACGGTGTGCTCTACTAGCAAGAGAGCCAGAACGTTGATGCATGTGTTGCAGTAAAAGCCAAGCTAAGTCGGGTTTTTCATATTTTGCCTTTGTATCACACTAATTGAGTGTAATCATTTATGCTGTTGTGAGTGTTTATTTTAAAATTTGTTTGATCCCAACCTCAATTTTGAGAAGCAGAACATTATGTTCGAAATTATGTTTATCGTTTCAAAACCGAGAAAGTACAGAATTATACGCCAAATTGTCTTAGGATTAAACGCAAGGTTTGAAAATATTTCATTGAATTTAAAGTATGCAATGCACTTATCAAATTTTATGAAAATTTTAAGTTCATCCACATTTTTCTAGAAGTACAAATGTTATAAAAGTCGAGATTCTTGTTCTGTCACATCGTTCTGGATGGTATACATCTTTTAAGCAAAGTGATGGTAATGACAGGCAATGATTTATTTTCCATTCAATCTAAGTGTATCAGAGGTCTCAAAAGTTTTATTAGGAGATAGAAAAATTGAGACTTCAGCATACGACCATTTGAAAAAGGCACAAAAGGTGTTCTTGCTGTGTACTGGTTGGAATGGCCCAATATTTCATATAGAATTCTGGAATACTGGAATAGAGCATAGGCTTCGAGGTGTTTAAAAACAAATCGATCAAAAGAATGCCCCAAAGTCAGTATTTTTTGTTTAGTTTCGTTTTTTTATTGTTCGTAGTTTACCAAGAAACCTACTAGTACGATGTTAAGGGCTCTCACTATCCCACAATTTATCACAAATATTAAAATACTTAAAGTCTACTATCAGAGTATATCTATCATGAATATCTATGAAATTTCACATTTTTGAAAAAGACAATTTTCTGGTTTCAGCTTAATATGAGTTATTCTATTATCAAAACCACCATCAATTGTGAGTAGGAACATAATTTTTTGATAGTTTAATATTTTCAGTTGAATCTCGACAGTATTAAAACAAGTAGAATTTCATCGGCTTAGTATTTTGAAAGCAAGAAATCTAAAAAACTATATATATGCAAGTATATTATTTAAATTTGTTTTTACCATTAATATCATAAGTGAGTATATTCCATCTTCCAGTTCCTCCGAATACATTCAAATGTTAAATTCTTTTATGAATTTTAGATCATTTAATTTCTACACATTTTGATTTGTTTTTTTTTTCGTGCAATCGCGAAAACAAACTGAGGCAAAGAGTCGAATTGAACTGATGAGTTTGCGAAAACGATCTTATTCAGTTATCACAACCTCCATAACAATTTAAAAATTAAAAGGAAAAAAAGGAGATTCACTTCATCCATTAACAAAACTTTAATATTTTAAATATCTCCTTATAAATATTCTTGGAGGCTTGATAGAAGTATGTTCAATCTAAAAGGTCGTTTTTTAAAACACATCAGTGTATCAGGAACTACAATTAGGAAAACAAGATAGCTTAAAGAAAATTTATACACATTTTTCACTTTACTTTAAATCCTTTTATCACTGCCTCAAAGATAGAAATAGGAGTTTCCTTAGGAAAAATCTAGGAGCATAGGAGGTGTAGGAAAACTCGATCGCACCATTGACCAAAATGGATCCTGATCTTTAACCTTTCCCCTTTTAACACAACCCTTTCCTGGGATATTTCAATATAGATTCGCAGACGTATAGACGGTTTCTATAGTTGGAGATATTGACTTTCTTTTGTTCCTAAATTATTCTAAATTAATCTTTGAAATATAAAGGGACAAAAAGTTGTTAATTGATTCTTTGAAGTATTCTACTAACAATCCTTCCTTCATTCCTCATTGACTACTAGGACGTGGCCGGCGCCGTTATTGATCATTTTCAAAGGGAGAGCATGAGTTTTGTGCATTGTGAATGAACTGCTAGTCCCAAGCACCATTCTTTTGGCCTTTGAACAAAGCTGATGGCCTCGATCAATCACGGAGTAGCAACCATTGGCGAGGTAGAACTTGTTCTGCTTAGCCACGCCAGCGATCATGGAATATGAAGTGCGTAAGTTGAACAAAGTTTTATCAAATATTTTATCTGAAGTTTTAAATAAAATATCATATCTAAGCACTTCAAGTTCAATGATTAAAGGTGGATATGAGTAGTCAACTAAGCTAAGCTAAGCTAAGCTAATTTCTGTAGTCCCTATCGGGTGATTTGTTTTCATTATAGTCACTCACAAAGCTTTTGTAATGACAAACAGTTTATCCCAAGGTCCCATTTCGATAAGGGTTATGGTAAAAAAAAAAAATTGAATTTCAAAAATAAGTTTCTGATGGGTCAATTACAAAAAATATATGAATGATCGTTAATTGACGCTTATATACCTTTTTTGATGCTTAATAACTGTTTTATGATAACTCTAATCGAAATGCGTTCCTCAGATGAAATATTGTTATAATTTAAGCTTCAAAACACTGAAATTTAAAAAAAAATCGGTCATTAAGGCCAAAACTATTGGTGAAAAACTGTTCAAAAAATGTAATTTTTCATACGGAAAAATTGCGCTCAATTCTATATAAACTAAAGGTTTGTTGCGCGACCCTTTTTCCTAGTATAATCTGGCCATAATTTTGCATGAAACCCTGTGCTAATACCTTCATATTTTAATATTGTTATTCAGTTAAAAGTCTCTTCGTGGGATTAAGAGTGAATACGGGGATCGATTTGGTTTTTCTAGCAACGAGATGAAAGTTTCAATAAAGGAAATTTTTTTTGAATAATTTTATGAGAAATTAATTTTTCTTTAAAGCCTTATGAATTTGTACGAAAGAGAATGTTAATCTATAAAATAAACCATGTTCAAAAATTTATTAAATCTCATTGCATTTATTCCATAGAGGTACTTAGTTATTTTGTTTGAACATAATATTAGCAAGTAATAGGAGCTATTAGCACGTTTTTTTTTATTCTTATATAGAAGAACTTGATCTTAATGTCATTTTCTTTTCAAACCTCAGATTACTTTCTGTAAGATTTTTATTCAAATCAGAGATCACTATCTGCTGTATAATTCAGAAATATTCTTGTAAAAAGTCGATGAGGATTTCATGTTTATGATTGATTGTTTATAATCGAATCAAGTGTTCAACAAGCTCAAATTTAATTTTTTTTATTTAAGACCTTTTAAAATTACCGCGATTATGCGAATAAAATATGATTCTTAATTTCATTAAAAACTTGATAATTGAATTCATTTATTGAAGTGCATTGTTATGTTAAACTTGTTTTGAAGAAATAGTTCAATAGTGTTGAACTTACTTCATGGACTTTTTCAACATAAGTCATGAACGTTTCTGAAAAATAGAAATCAATTTTCATGACGTCACAACGCATTCTTTACCCGAGTGCAACTCACAACCTTCTGAACCGATTTTCATTCTGAAGAAAGTATTGAATTCATCTTAAAAGCAATTAGAGAGATCTCAAATTTTCGACAATATGTGACGTTTAAAGGAATCGTGAACTGAAAAATAGAATAATTTTCGTGACGTCACAACGCTTAATAAAAGATACCTTTATTACCGATTATAGTGCGTGAAGTTTCTGTGTTTATTTTTAATCTAATATCATGCTTAAAGGATGGCTTTTTTTACTATTATTATGATATAACTTTTTTTTATATAGCTAGTTTATTGACAAAGTTATGTTTCAAATAAAGAATAATGGTTAAAATCAGTTTATTTTGTTCCTAAATTTTTTAAATTTCATCGTCAACATACTCAATTCCGAAAAAAGGTAACGTTAATTCATTTAATGGAAAATGAAGCTCTAGAAATAAACTTTCAAATGCTGGGCAAATTATTTTTGAATAATGAAAAAGGAAAATCGATTCTCTAGTTGAGTGGCGCTTGGAATGGGTCATATACATTCGTGTTTCGAGAATCGCTCAATGAAATTCGCAATTGATATATGAGAGCCTTTTTTTGATAAAAATATATTAAGAATGGTCATTTTGAGAATGACATGCTAAATTCAGGGTTTTTCCTTAAGTAGAGGATAATTTGAAAAAAAAAAAATTTACATCAGAATCAAAAGTATGAAATTTGGGATTGATCAATGGGAAAATAATTTTAATGCTTAGATCCAATTTAGACTAACAATTCAATAGCGGAACTCAGTTTTGTCGATTGATTCTATTTATTCAATTACAGTAACCTTTTGTTTAAATCAAAATAGCTGTAGAGTGTTTAAATGAACGCGAATTCCAATAAAACATAATCGAAAAACTCAGATTCTTTAATACAAAGTGATCATTTCAGATTTTCTTGGTTTTTTTTAATTTTATTCCTTACGAAGAACGAGAAAAATAACGATTGAAAAGGGTTATAAATATTTTTCTTCACATTCTTTACTTTTGCAAATTTCCGCAAAATTTCCTCCAAAAAATAAAAATTTCTGATTTTTTTTATATTTCGAGAAACTAAGAAAAATTTCTCCATCTACCATGAAAGCCGTTACATTTTATTTAAATGCGGAGAAAATACTTCCTTATCAGAACATAATGCTTGTTTCGCTGGAAACTCCTGAATTTTTTTTTATTCAATTGTGTAAGAGACAGTGAAGCATGATTTTTTGAAGGGTGCATTCCAGATTCCTTTGATAAACTTGGACTTCCCAGGTTTTCAATTTAAAGGAACATATAAATAAAAATCCTCGTATTACAGTTATTCGTTTTTCGTGAGAGATATCGAAAATTGGAACGTTATTCCTGTTCATATTAAGTGTATTAGAACCAAGTCAGAATTCAAGAAGGGTCTATTGGCGGAGCTTACAGATTAAGAACGACATTATAATTATGAGTAAAGTTAATATTTTGGAATCATAATAAATTAAGGAAAACACATTATAATTGATATTGTAACAAAATTATAAGATTGTATCTTACGTTACATGATTAAATAAATAAATAAATGAATACATAAATAAAGCAAATTGAAGTCTGAATACGGTTCAATTTTTCAGTGCTTGTATTGTCCAATTTTTTTTATGAAATCCAATTTCTTTTTTTAGTTTGAAAAGATAATAGAATGCTGCTAACGTGTTTCGATAAAAAGTTAAAAATTTTTGGAGGCTTAAGTCTCTTTTCCATAGATTTTTTCTTTGAATTATCATCGATTTGTCAGATTTGTCCGGATTTTATGTTCAAAAACTCCTGAGGCAGGGGAGGCCGGAGCAATTGCCCCATTGCCCCTCCTCTGATTACGCCCTTGTAATTCAGTTATATTTTGAAACACTGTTGGTCGCAATATTTCTACTTAAAAGTAACATAAAAAGCTAACTCCTGAAATGATTCATTACGAGTACTTTTTCTGCTGTATATGGCAGAGCTATTTGACATAAATATAAATATTCAAAAAGTTAAAAAAATATTTGTTTTTTGATATATTTGTAGGAATTTTCTTAATCACAGATGAAATGATTTAAACATGGGAAAAAAATTATATAATTAAAATTTTAACCATAAAAAAGCGATTATTTTGAAAACCAAAGCTTCAACTAAGCCTTCAAATGTTAAGAGAATAATGAAAAGATAATAATTCAATGAACATCCCCTTTATTTTCACCACCAACCTTGTCAAGTACTTTTTTTTATTTTTTTTCGGGAATCTTACAGCAAGCTATCATTCATTTCTACACCCCTTGTAAAGTACCCGTTCTTTCCTCTGAATTTACTGTACGATTCACAATTGCCTACTTTTCACGCTTAAATACATAGAAATACCTACTAGAAATCGTTTTTATTAAATAGGTCAATTTCAGTTTGTACTGCTTTTCACGCTTCTCTTAGTCGAACATTTTTAAATCTTCTTGACAATTAGCTGACATCATTATGAATTTAAGATTAACATCTTTTAAATCGTTTTGCAATATCAGATTTTAGAATAACATTAAGAGGTGGAGTTTATCTGTTTCGTGATGACAGATTTAAATGAGTTTCAGTTCATTATTAAACGTAGGAAAAGAGTTGTGTTATATGCTCTAGAAAGTTTTTGTAAAATGATGTGTGAAATCTTTTTAAAGTGGAATTTATGTTTATAACATATTGATGAACAACAACAATTCATAGAAAAGATATACTTAGATAATCGATTTAAATTAATAAAATTCAAACCATTTGTCCGATTAATTTGATTACTAAATCATAAATCCAGGAATCAACATTGGAACGGAAAACACCGAATTTCTTATCTCACTCAGTTACAATAAGAAGTTCGAGGGATTGTTTTTAGAGAACCTTTGTTTTTGAACCCTTTAAAAATTCAAAACTCCTTTAAATCATATGATTCCCAAAAGCTCTGTAACAAATACTTCCGAATTAGCTCAATAATGTGAACTACGCACCCTTAGCTGGAAAACGATATTAGTCCAATATTTTTCAACCAATGCATCAAAATTTATCATTTTGGAAATGCTTCCATTTTTTTTTTCAATCGGCTAACTTGAGTTTAAACACAATTTAGTTACAACTATACAAAGTTTAATTGCCGCCAGATGAAAAATGCATTCTAAATACAGTTCAAAAAGGTCCTCCAATGAAGAATCTTAAAATATTGACATCTGGCTCATTTCAAGCCCATCAAAATCCAATCTATCACCAATTGCAGTTCCATTAAACCGCACATCCGCTTTCATCAAACAAATCCAGTTTGTAGCAAAACAAAATCCATTCAATGTTCAACAACTGTCTGCCTCCAGCTCGCTACCTCGCGCTGTATTAACCTATATGTATGCAGCTTTCTCTTCCAGAACCAGGACGAAGGACATCAACGCACATATGTATGCAATCCGGAATGCATTCACCCGTTCGGCCGGGATCCAATTCACATTCGGCTTTCGTTCTTTTGATCTTATTCAAAGCAGATCCTTCCAAAGTGAGGCAGAATCCTTGAAGAAAGCCACCATGAAGTGGAGCAAATTGCGGTCTCTCAGTAGTAGGTCGGTGGAAGTTGGTTGGTGTGTCCTTCTCCAAAACGGATTCATCAATAAATCTATTCATTTTTTTTCTGCCGCTGCTCCTACTTTCCTACTTTGGACCTAATGGTCCTTCAACGCGTTGACACCCATCGGGTGGGATTCCGGAATCTCCATATGCACGTTCCTTCACAACCATACTATAAGAATCCAATTTTCCGTATCTTTCATGGTTGATCGGCAAATTGGGTTCGTTATGCTGTGAGGAGCAATCTTCGAAGGGACAGAAAAGAGAAGAAGCAAGTCAAGGAAAAAAAATCCGGTAAGGATTGAGTTTTTATTTCTGCTGGAAAAATATGAGAAATGAGACCCAAACCATGCTGGAAGGACCTGGACTTGTGCTTTTCTAGGGACACGACGATTCGCAGAAACGGGCGGGAATCGGTCTCAGTGTGACCACAAGCTGCGGACACGCAAAGAAGGCTAGAAAGTGATAAAAAGGGACATGTTGTGTAAAATTTTCCCGATAAAAAGGGCAATGTGGTAAATATTATGATTTTCAGCTGCTATAAAATCTCAACTCGTAGAAAAAAGGAAACGGGGCAAAATTGAAATGGTTCCATTTAAGACTGGAAAAAGGATGCCGGTTTTGGGACCGAACATAATCCGCCAACGTAGATTTTTTTTCGGAAATCTGGGTACGTTTTTATAACCTCTTTTTTCACGTTGTTGTTACCAGTCAGCTCATTTTGACATGAAGTGTCATAAATTATCACAGCTTATGTGAAAAGATGTAAGATTTACATAGCAATCACCTACGTATGAAGACATGTATTTTTAGCATCGAGTTTTATTATAAAAAAAATACCATGGGGCTAGAAATTCTATATTATCTTTCAAAATATTGAACAGCCAACAACATCTTGTACATATAAAAGATCAAAGAGAGGAAGATATTTGTGTATATTTTAGTTAAAATTTATTTTCAAGAAAATGGTAATTGAGTTGATATAACTTAATAGTTCAATTATTGATGAGTAAACCAGTCAACTCACATTTTAAAAGTTCCGTGTTCATTGATTATTTATTTGTTTAAACGCCACCTTTTCAGATTTCTTCTTTATTTAAATGATCCTTATAAAATTCTCAATTTTCCAACAAAAAAATACACAATTTTTCAGAATATAAAAATAAATACTTCAAACTTTATTTATTCCCTCCTGCATGTTTTTGTAAGTTTTAAAGGGAGGGGAGGGGGTGACAAAAGAAGGCGTTGATATTTGTTCCGGCCTATACACAACATGAAAATTCTAATTTTCCCTTCATAGGAACTATAATCAAAATACTATGAGAAAAGGAAACACAACACCTTTTACCACATCGTTAATTTAAAGGTTTTGTTGTTGTTATAACTCGGAATTCACACATTTTTGACGATTCATTTAAGAGTATTTGTAAGGCATTGGCAAAAATTCAATATTCAAATGTTGAAAATTTAATTACTCCTACATAGCTGTTCAATTTTAATAGATTCATTGCTCGTAAATGGTTTAATTATTCTGAAGATAATCAAAACTCAAGTTTCTTATATAATCTTCAAAAAATCCATTTAGAAAGATGACAGAGTCTCACTTAAGCTGTTATAATTTTGGGTTTAAGTTTTATTTTCCAGTTGACATTCAGTAAACATTCAATTTTACAAGTGAGAATATCAGTCAAAAATAAAAATCATATAAACACCTATTGTTCAGTATCAAAACTTGAAAGATAGGTTGTTTATTTAAAAAAATTGATCTTTCAAATAGAAAGTTATTCATTTTCATCATGTGTTTCCTAGATGTTCAAAAATAGAAGTCGATTTTAATTTTTTTTTTGATACACTGGGCCTGATTAAGCCATCGGGGGCCCGGGGCAATTTTTCTCGGGAGCCTCTATGATTTGATTTTTTTAAATGCTATTCCCGAGAATACAAAAGATTTTCGAAATATAAGAAACTGAAGATTAGTCCAGTATACTGTCTTCAAAAAGCCATGTTGTCTGCTTAGAAGATAAGTTCTGGTATCTTCAAAATTGTTAATTAATCACGTGCAAAGAATGCGGAAGTGTTTAGAAATTTCTTAAAAATAAAAGCACTGATTTGAGCTGCATTTTTTTTCAATACTTACCACCAACTAAAATTCTCTGATTTAGAAAAATGACCGGATAGATAGTTTAAATGAATTTCATTTCATCATTGATCATCTGGTTTGTGCTTCATCGAGAAATATTTACCTAATGATAATTGGGAAGCATCATGAAGATGTGAACCATGGAATACAAAATAAAAAAAACAAACAAAATAATTAAATCAAATTGCATCAAGAAACATAAATAAGAGTTTAAGAATTCAAACTTTCAAATCAGGTTATATTCAGAACCACCGTTCAGTGGCTCAAACCTTAATCATAATTTCAAATCATGATTTGAGAAATAAAATATGAACAAATAAAAAAAAGAGATTCAAAATTAAAATCAGAGCCAAAGCAGAAATTGCACCAAATTAAAATTTCTATTTGATATCTTTGAAACACAAAGTTTTATTTGATGCCCTCAAATTCGAAGGGGTGTAAGTGCAAAAATGATCGACTGAAAAAGAATTCAAAATAGAGATTTAATGTTTCAAACACAGTTATCATTGAAAAAAGTCTGATAAGAAATCCAAATGAGTACCTAAAACAATACCTTAAGTACCCTAAACAATGAGCCTAAGTTCTCAAAATTCAGAAAAACCATGAAACTGAACTTCAGTAACTTAAGAATCAACATAAGACTTGAAATTCTCAATGATTTTTAAACTTCAGATTAAAAAAAAAGTCTAAATAAACTAAAACTAAACTTTATATTTGTTATTTTTATCTGAATTTGTTTCAAAACTAGCTTTAATTTTAAATTATTTGAAATTTATAAATAAAATTAACAATCAAAATTATTCATAGTGATCTCTTGTGAATGGAATTCCTCGACGAAAAAGTCAACTTGATATTTTCATTTTGATTATAAAGCTCTTCGGGCTGAAACTGAATCTGTTTTTTAAATAATTTTTCTAATTCTGAATGCTGACCCTGAGTTCCAAATTTAAATTTTAAATCTGTATCTAAATCCTAATATAAAAAATTATATTTGAGAACAGAAAGGAATTTTCTTCAGGACTCTCAATTGTAAACCTTTAATTCAAATGTAGCAATTTTTGTTTGCAATTCAAATTTAATATTGTAAACATTTTCTTTCTTATCTGAATTGTTTATCTGAATTGAAACATTTGTTTAAAATTATTATTCAAGGTTTCCCATTCAGATTAATCTTTTTTAAGCTTTGTTACAATTGAATTCTGCATTAGAATTTAGTTTAAGAACATCAAAACAAAATGATAAATTGATATTTCAAAAAGTATTTCATTTCTTATTTTTAATAATGATTCGAATTTAAAATCAAGGATCCTAAACTGGAAACAGCATCCAAAATACGAGAACAGAATTACATAATTGAATTGGTTTATATTAAATCAATCAAAATTTAATATTCAAAAATTTAAAATTAAAAAAAAATGGGAAAATTCTGAACCTGGAAAAAGATAGAAAGGTTTTAAAATCAGTTGTGAGTCAGTTGTTACTCTTAAATAACTTCACTGAAGCATCAAAATGTACTTTATGTTTAAATTTTTGAGTGTAGAATATGAAACTTTGCTTGCCTTTCCTGGACCCTCTTGGGGGGAGGGGGGCTTAAACCGCCAAAATCTTCCCTGTTCCTACGGTCATGATGACCACAATGAATGCAATAAAAACTGGTGTAAAAGTCGTATGTTTCTATCGATGAATCGTCAAAAATTTTTAAGTTAGACCAGGTCAACTTTGAAAAAAGCTTGAAAACTTGACGTAATTTTGCACATATTGGCATTTTTAGATTTTCAAAAGACAAAAAACGGAATTTTTGAAGAATTTTCAAAAGAAGCATATTTCGAATCTTTTGTCAATTCACAATTTATCAATTTCTAATCCAAATGAAAATTTGTATTCACTAGAAATGTACCGGTTATTCGAATGGAGTAATATGATATATTAGACTGAGTCGATTTAATGTCATTTTTGAATTTTCCTATACTATCCCTAATTATAAATTCAATTGACACCTCTGCTTGTGCCCCGCGAAGTATATCATCAAAAGAAGTCTGCACCTCGCTAGGCACCCAGCAGTGATGTCAATTGAATTTATTGTTGATCAATGCCAAAAGACATACCCCTGTTCAACAGATAATAAATTCGAAGTCAGGGTCTTCGACAAAGTGTTTCCTTGGAAAATTTTCTTTAATGAATTTATGTCTTGGCACGAAAACCTTAAGTAAGCTCGGTTCTAAAGAAGAAACAAAAATAATGTTGATTTTTCAGTGCAAAATTTTCACTTTTCCCATACAAACCAAAAAGTTCAAATTTACTCATGTAAATGTTACATAAAAATTAGGCAAAAATCATGGATGAATTTTGAACCAAAACGAAAATTTTCGGACCCCAGGGTTTAAGAAATCCTAAAAAGAACCCAAATTGACACAGCCTAATGATATTAGGGAGTTTTTTCCTGGGTTTTCAGATTGCGTCCATTAAAAAAGTAATAATGCATAATTAAAGATTTCAAGGATTAGTTGAGGGTCCCTTAAGAAGTTTTTTATTTGGACGCACCCGAATAAAGTTACAAGCCGCCAAAATGCCAATAGTGATATATTGTCATTAAAAAAGCGGATAAAGGTTAAACAGAAGATTTTCTGATTTTTGCAGGTAGCAAGCGCCCAAGGCAGGTGTTTGCAAAAGAGAGAAAATTCTTTGCATTCGAAATGGTTATGATAAAAATTCCACAACTGCTTCACAATTTGCACATTTTCTCTCATTTTACTCAAACCCCCTTTTTCCCGCACAAATTGCCACAATTTACCACAATTTCAATCATTAGCTACACAATTTGTGTGATCACTGACGTATCTTCTTTCTTTATCTCAGTCTCCCGAACAGGCTTAATTTTGCTCACTTTGACCTTAAAAAGACAGTGCATTTTTTTCTCTCCCAATAATTGGGAGTCCATTTTTAATAAAAATTTCATCATCTGCTGGGGGGCCCGAGATAAAGAAAAATACCGCAATCATTCTCAAAACATTACAACTATTTTAGTGGACTGTATACTGAACCTAATTACAAATTTGGAATTTCAACACAAAATTGTACTTTTGGAACATATCTTTGATGTATCGCTAAAGAACTTATCATCCAGTGAAATCATATTTGGAATTTGAGTGTTTTTGAGAACAAAAAAGATGGTATGATTATAAAAAACGTCTGCCTCCTTCAAGAAGTGAAGGTGGGATAAGGAAAGGGCATTTTTAGCATTAATCTAGAACTTATTAATCAATTTTTTGTATGCATAAATATGAGACCCTCAGTTTTTTAGGGCTAAGTGGGAAAGGAGACAAGTATTTCATTCATATTATTATCAAACAAATGGAGCCACATGCAGTAAGTGACGTTTTTAGATAACAACAATGTTTTATGGAAGTTCGTGACTCCTACCCACTTTGAAAGAATGAATGGTTGAGAATTCAAACCTGAAACGCATACATTTTGGCATAATTAGAGAACTCATGAAACTTACAAACACAATGTAAAATTTTAAGATCTTCAGAGCAAATTTAAAGATCGTTATTACTAGAGGCGAACCAGCCTGTGGCTGAAAACCTCTCAAATAAAGAAGAAAAAAAAAAGATTTTTTTTTTTCCTATTATAGAGACTTTCAGCCTTGGGCTGGTTCGTCTCTTTCTAAGCGCACATCTTTCGAAGTAATGATGGTTAGCATCTCACAAATGCTAAAACCACCAGACCACAGAAAGTGTACTATGTATGCCATGACCGGGATTCGATCTCATGAACTTTGGCGTAGATGACTTGAACTCTAACCACTACGCCGAAGCCGCGAAGATTGTTACACTGAATAAGATGAAAAAATCTTTGAATTGAAATTCCAAACGCCAGTTGCAGTTCTGATTTTAAAAAAAGTTGTTTTTTGTGTACGCTGAAAATGATTTTCAACGATACCTATAAAAAAGATTAAAAATTTAGATAATTTAAATTTATTTTCAGGAAAAAGCAATACACACCGGGTCAGCTTGTCATCAAAAGCTTAGTTCTTTTATAAATGGGTCCTTTTCTTTTGCTAATAGCTCGTGTATGATTAATCGGATATTCAAAACTTTGACAGCATTTTGCTGCCTGTAAAAATTACTTTCCGACATTTTTTTTCATATTCAATTTACTTGTTTTTGAGATATTTATGATGCAAGAGAAAAAGAAATAAATGGTTTTTCACGGTTTTCTTCAAAATCCATTATTTTAAAATTGATTGTTGGCAAAACCGTTCATTATTCAAAGAATTGCTGAGCCTGAGTAGTGAAAAAGCATGGAAACACTGTCAAAAATGTCCACAAAGTGCAAATCAAGCAATGGAGTGAAGCACACGATCGGCGAAAAACACACTAAAACCTAAGTGTAGATCGATGAAATGTCCTTAAAAATTTTCTCCGATAAGCTGTAAGTGTTACCTAGTAATGAGTCATTCAATCCTCACCTCTAAAAACGATTTTTTGCTAGTTCCAGATCTCGTAAGCTGTATAGCCGGTACCGAGGCTATGATTTCTGATGAACGACAAAGCTTATGAAATACACTAATTCAAACATATTCCAGCGTTTCAATCCTAAACCATGTCTGATCGTGAAAGGTCCCTAGCATATTAAAGCATGTTTTTGCTGGTAGTTTTGTATAAAATATAATTTTTTGCCAAAATTCTGTTCCTGTGGGAAAAACAAATTTTTTTACTTTGGTTCTCTCTTATTTTAAAAGCCTAAAAAGAGTTATCTTGTGTGTACCTTTCGCAACCTATTATCTATACTATTCGATTATACATTAAGTTCAATCTAATAGTGATTTTACTTGCCAGCAGAAATTCCATTAGAAACGCTTTACAGTGGCTAAAAAATAATCAAATTATGTTAATTTTAAAACAGCTGTATCCACTAAATTGCCGTCAGTTTCTTTTAAAAGAGCAGTATTGGACCAAACAGTAGCAGAAATTGAAGGAGGAGGATGTTGCCACCTAAAATACAAAGTAGACGAAGTAAATAAAGTCCTTTTTACATATAATCTGGTCGCATCTTTATATTTACTGCAGCGCCCCTAGTTGTCACATAGTGAATCTATTGACAGTGTTTTGATCCGGATGGTTTGTTTACTTAGTGGTGAAAATTTCATCAAGATTGAAGCAGTCAGTCAAAAGTTATCGACGATGGAACGAGAAAGGCGAGAGAAAATTCTGCACACTCACGTTGAGAAACCGACGTGGTCAGGGGTAAAGATCGCGAAATTCCTGAAATATCCAAAATCGACTGTAAATTCGGTGCTGCAACGTTACCGGGTGACCCTTACGGTGGATCGAGCGAAACAAACCAGGCGTAAAAGTGGAACATATGACCGGAAGCTGCGAGCAAAGGTAATTCGATCAGTTCACAATAATCCTGGAATCTCCTTGCGTGATTTGGCGAAAAAGTTCAAGAAGAACCACATTACAGCTCGACGAATTTGTTTGCGAGAAGGTTTGCGGTCGTAATTATCATGTAAGCAAACACCCCAACAGGATGCTGAAACAAAACCTATTTGCCAAAATCAGGGCAAGGAAGTTGTACGAGAAAGTGTTGACCAAGTACAACAGATGCATTACGTCAAAATGGATTTTGGACAAATACTCGGTAGCAAATTTTACCTTGCGAAGCGTAAAGGGAATGTTGCGGGTAGATTCAAGTTTGTTTTCGCAGATAAACTTGCTCGTAAGTTGATGATTTGGCAAGCGATTTTTAGTTGTGGGAATAAGACTAAGATTTTCATCACTGGGGACACAATGAATGGAAATGTCTACAAAGAAGAATGTCTCCTGAAGAGGGTTTTGCCATTCATTCGGTCCCACAAAGGTCCGGTGAAGTTCTTGCCGGACCTGGCAAGCTGCCACTACAGCCGGGATGTCGTTAAGTGGTATAAGGAGAACAAGATCGAATTTGTTGAAAAAAGTATCAATACACTTAACTGTCCAAATTTTCGTCCCATCGAGAAATATTGAGGGCAAACTGAAGAAGTGTGGCAGAACCATGAAAAAACCTGCTCAAATGGAAAAGTGGTGGTACAAGGTGGCGAATGAGGTTACCAGCAGTACTGTGCAGAAAATAATGTGTGGTATCACAAAAAAAGTTCGTAAATTCATCCGAAAAGCTGACGAATGATGTTTATGTATTTTTTTCCTTAAAATGCAATAAAAACCCTACAAAATGACATTTTTTTATTGTTGTAAGTTATTTCTTTGCGGAGAAATGATCTATTTTCTCCGATCAGATTCTATGTGAAACAAACTTCATAAGTTTGAATAACTGATCATTATCATGACAGAAAAAAGTACCAATAATAAAGTGGATTATTTTCTTACAAAAACGATAAATATTTTTTCAAATTTTTTCATGAATTATCATAAGATTACCTTCATTTCCTTCATAGGAAGTATTCAGATCAAACGAATTGTTTTTGAAATACACGCATTAGTGACTGTCCCATTTCTAAAAGAACTAAGCTTTATAAAAATGAAATATCTAGAGCTAACTTTTGAAACATTCTTTCAAAATTCTTCTTCATAATTCCTAACAGGATTTAAAACGACTCTGAAAACATGAGGTTATGGATCAAATGCTTTTCAAACTATCATCTAAGCCATAAGAAAAAGGCATTTAGTTGCAAAAATTACCCAACAAATTGGATTCCGGCCACGCAATAATACGATATGCCCCAAACATGCAATAAATTCCTGACCGATCCATAACTATCAAGCGGGGAGCTGCCATTTAGCAGCAAACTCGACGTTATAAATCACACAACATCGCAGAAATGGCGAAAGGCTGCGATTGGAAACATCTCAATTCCAGGCGGCTTGGGCCTATGATTAGGTACAGGTGCATTGAGCAGACCATACACAGCTAATGGCTTCTCAAAACCTTGCCAGATGGCATGCCACCGGTTCATAAGAGAAGATTTTCCGAAAGGCTCATTGGGCTGCTGATGGCGTGGTAAATCGCACTATTCTCCGCTGAGGGCTGTATGAAGCTAAACGTCTCGACTAGACCTTTGTAACGTATCAGCAGCCATAGTTGCAACACGATTATTGCGATAGATAATTGCTCTCCTCAAGTCTCCTGCAAGACAGTTATAGAAGCTGTTACACACTACTGACTGAGGGCGCACGTCTTTGGGGAAACTGAAATCTTCATCACGCGGCGGACGCACCTCTTCATCAGATCGGCGATTCGTGATTGCCAGTAGGTCATACCTTTGGTCAATGTTTGTTTAGTTGGCCTATGAAGTCACCTGAATGACTGGTTACTGCAGTATTTAATTAAATTATAGATTTAATTTAGATTTCCTTTAGCCGAATGAGCCTCTTGAACGCATTCCGGTGATTATCTGATGATTCATCGACATTGTTGCAAAAATTGTTGCCGCTATCTATGATGATACTAGTCATCAAAATTGAGCTCAAAACGGAAAATAAGTAAATTCAGAATTTCAACAGCACTGGTACATAAATCTGTTGAAAGCCATTCATTCAATAAACTGTTAAAGAACATTTGTTTTAATTTTTCAAAAAATTTCTGATGTTTTAAATGTTTAATTGTGCAAAACATACTATCCACACCAGTTAATGATTTATGTTGATAAAATTCGGCTTGTACTTGTACAGACTTGTAATTTTTTCAAATAATTTGGATAATTTATAAAATATCCGGTATTGCTGTATAAGCTACACAATCATTACAAACTTATGGTTTCAGCAAAACATCTAAATTGTATCCGCGTATCTTTCACTGTAAATCGTACAGGAAAATGCTGAACGGCATTGCTTTATACTTTGATTATAGTTTATTCCAGATTTCTGGATATATTCAGGCTTGCCCATACATTCAGTAAAGAATACATCCAGATAAGTCAAATCTGACCAGGATGTCCAGATATTGCTTAAAACTTCTTTGCTAGGGTTTATTCTGATTATTTGCTAAATCGAATAAAAAATAAATTCCTCTTTTTAAGATTTTATGTTCCATAACGATTTTTCAAAAATTCAAAATATACATAAGTTTTGCCTTTTTTTATTTTTTTTTCAAAAATCGTCCTGAATGCCTGACCGTGTGGATACGAATGGTATGCTTAAAGTAAAAGATCATCTATCTTTTCAACAACTATTTTGAAGATATCTTGCTCAAATTCGACCTTCATCTAATTCAATATCAGAGAAGCAATTTTAAATAGCTTGGCACCTATTTCGACATGTTTTATTCCAGATTTCACATAAACGCAATCTCTTTGGTGATAAATGCCCTAGAAGCGACTAGACATTTGATGTCTTTTCATTTATTGGTGGGATTTTAAAAATCAGAAGAACCCCTACTTAAAAAATATCTTGTTATACATCATCCGATAATATCATCTGGTTGAAAATAATCGATTAAAAACATTAGGGCATTAATGTGGAAGAAATAGAAAGCATTGAAATAATCTATTAAGTGTTTTGTCATTAAAAATTCAATAGAATATTTGACCGAATATTCGGCCGAATATTCGATTGGCCGAATAGTTGAAAAGGTCAATATTCGGTATTCGGCCGTTCACTTCTCAGGCGGTGGTTGTTTGGGAGGGGGGGGGGGGGGTGTGGGGGTAAACAAAGAAATGTTCCCATCAAGGTTTCTTGTGACTCACAGTTTATTGTGCAAAACAGAGACATATTGATTAAATTCTTTCTTCGGTATTGGCTAGTGGTTGAAAACAACTAAACAGACACATTAAGACTTTCATTGAAAGCCAGAATTTTGATTGTTCAAACATGCCGTTATTTTAAATATTACATCATTTTGGCAAGAAAGCTGCTTTACCTCATTTTTCGACGTATTTCTAATTTTTCTAAATAAAAATTAAGTCTTGATGAAGGCAGTTCAAATTACTAAAAATCCACGCCAGATTTTTAAATTTAACTGTTCTCTGTTTGTGAAAATTCAAAAACGTACTTTTACCCCACCTTACTCTAATGGTTTTCATATTCAGACAGCATTTGGTACACCATTCGAGAATATCCTATCTGGCTTATTGTTTCCATTCTGTGTTGTCTTGTGACAGGGTATGGGATAGGTTTTTTTTTTTTTAAATTTCTTACAGACATATGTAGTGCGGTTGCGCTGAGAAGACAATGTCAGAGATGAGAAAGCTTGTTAGTGCAGGTCCGGCATAGAAGCTTATGCCGATAATTTCACCACCAAGCATGCGTGAACCCAAGAGAGGGTGATAACCAACCCTCCTCCCGCCCCAAGCAGGAAAAAGTCGTACAAAATACACGAAAACGCCGGAATTTTTTTTAAAAATTAACAACTTTTTCTAGTCGGTATACCCTTGAATTTACAAAATATTCCCCTTCGTGGGGATATTTATTCAACAAAAGAAGTAATGTTGTTTCGGTGTTCAATTTTTAACTTTTTCAACTTACTTACCTATCTTTTAAAATTGTAATCATTATTAAATTTCAAATTTTTTAATCCCTAATTTTTTTCGCTCGTAAATTTACAGAAATTTAGATTTATGATTACATATCAACCACCTAAGTTCTACGATAAACTTTAATGTAAAGGAAACTTTATGAAATTTTTCGAAAACTGCATTCCACATGGATTAAATTACCTAATTTCAGTATTTTTCTAATTGCAAGCATTAAACATATCTGTTGATTTGTTGTCAGTTTTCCGAACTCTGATTTTGAAACGGCCATTTTTTTCTTTTCAATCTAAGCTACGATCATTTATTATTTAATTCATCCAGAATTTGTTTATGTTGTGGACTTAACTGTCAATAGCAGTTTTACATCGTTAAAAGCATGGATCAAAGATTTCTGACGCTACCAAAATGATATTGTTAACGAAAAATTTATCCTTTTCAAGATTTATAATGATTTTCTTAGATGTAGCTGTTGATGTTTTTTCAGATGTGGCAACATAGAAACTAAAAACTGATTTTAAATTTAGACATAATCTTTTATTTTTTGAAGGATTTATTATATGTTTTGATTTTCTAGACTCAGAGATAAATTGCTTTAGAAAATAAACTCTGTAGATATTGAAAAACTCATCTGGTACAACTGTGTTCGATTTTTACTCTTGGGCTCGAACTCGCGGACATTGGCTCAGGAGACAACAGACTTGCCAACTGAGCTATATCACAAGCCCTGAAAAAATCACTGATGTTGCATTTTGTGATTGCAAACAACTTTTGTTCTACAAAAATCCATATAGATAAAAAATATTTGATTTATGAATAAAAAATTTTTGTTCAGGCAAGTTTTTTATTTCATGATTTTAAGCCGTCATCGCTTTTTTTTTTATCAAAAAACCATTATAGCATTTTTGTTGCATTCAAGGCTACATATTTATAACTTTTATTCAGAAAAAAACTATACGAGACCTTGAAAATTATTATGAAAAGCACAAATTTATTAAATAATTTTTTACCATTTTCAAATATTAGCCTTGAATCTTAGAAGCGAGAGCTAAAATTTTGAATTTAATGCATATATGAATTCAGCATTCCCACATCATACATAATCAGATCTTAAATTTTAGGCGCGTCGTTAAAGTGTAATTGTGTTGCCTTGTACCAACTATCAGAAACAAGAGCTTCATTTCATGATTTCAATTTCACTTGGAAAAATATTGACTTTAAGAGCTAAATGGAATTAGCTTTGAGCATTGCTTCCAAATATTTTTTTTTCGTTACGCTTTTGATTCTTTTATATTTTTAAAAAGAGGTTTGTTTAAATTCATTAAACAAATTTGTGCACTGTTTTAGAAAGACTGTAAGACATCACAAATATTTTGAAAATAATATATTATTCAAGAATAAACTTTTCCGAAAACTGCGATAAAATTTCGTCTTTAAAATAGTTATTGAAATATTTCCTTTTTAATTTTTTTTTTTGAAATCTGTCAAAAATGGGAATTTTGAACAATATTCAAACAAAATTCAACTTGATTGAATGAAAAATGGCAGATTTCTTTATATTCAGCTTTGAGTTTTCGTGTCGGTTTTTCAGTATATCAGTTATCGATTTTACCCAAACAAAACTAACTAACTTTAAATTTTTACACACCATTTCTATGAAACTAGCATTTATAAGCAAGATCTTAGAAATATTCTGAATGCAGGAAGAGCAAATTTGGCTAAATCTGTTTTTGAAGCTTAGCACAAAAATGCTGCTCTCCTCTTTTATTTTTTAAAAATCGTTTAAATAATCTGATAATAATGTGCAATTTAAGGAACAAAAGAAAATAACAAAAATATTCATCCATTATTTTTTTTTTAATTTGTTACTATTCGACGCGAATGGTTAAACTTTTATTAAATCCTTGCTAAATTAAGAAAAAAGTTTTGAATCTAGAATGAGAGCTTTAAATTCAATAGCAATTAAATAGAATTAAATAAAACTAAAATTGCAAAAGCTCCAGAATTCTTAATCATGCATGTTTCATTATTTATCTTAGAAAACTCTTCGACGGCCATTTACAATGAGAAATTAATTGCAGAAATGATAAATAAAACACGATATTTCCAAATCACTTTTCTGATAAATATAGCAGAATAATAAAATAAAATATCAGAATTTTTAAAACAGCTTTTAAATTTAAGGTCAAAAACCCAACTTAAATATTTGCTTTCGCTGATAGGAAGAAGATTAAGAAAAATAAATAATTGAAAAATTTGAGAGATTTTTCAAAGAGCTCATAAGTTGCAATTTGTTTTACTCCTTGGTGTACAAATTTCTAAAATCTTAATTTTTTTGAAAAAAAAATCGCATGAAAAATTGTTGATTCGTTGATTGAAATTGTATCTAAGGATATCGAAAAAAATTTATGTAGAAAATGGCTTCAAATTTTTTAAGTTTTTTTTATTTTGATTTTGTCCAATGAGATGAAATTGATGGAGAAGAGGTATCCCCTCTCCCTCACTATTCCAAAATGAACGTTTTCCGCACTAGATATTCAAGTCCTTTTTATTGGTCGATTTTTGAAAATTTGTTAAATTATCTGTCCAAAGTTGTCCAGAAACATGAGACCTGGTTTTGTGATAAACATTTAGCTGTAGCCATCGATGATTATGCTTTATACTCCAGTTCTCAATACTCACGTCAAAACGTGTTTCTGAAATGCAATATTTTCCAAAATATTTAAGAATTAGTGTATAAAGTGATGAAAACTCTCTCGTTTAAAGTACCACATAATTTTCTTAACAGAGAAATGTTGTATATTTTGCTTCAGTACGTACTGACTCTGTGTATTATTGTGGACCTTATGAAAAATTGTGAAAGTCATCTCATGTAAAGCATGGAAATCTGGACGCATTAAAAAGGGTCTATCTCGGATCTATGTGAACGAAATAAAAATGTTTTGTGCCCAAATTGTAGGGTTTTCACTGCACTTTTAAGGAAAAATAATAAAAAAATATTCCGATGTTGCTTTGATAAAATTTCGTACTTTTCGTCGAGCACTCATCTTAGTTTGGACACCCTATTCACTGACCTCAGCGGCCATTTTGTTCCACAATTTTCATCCCTGTTGCATTCCGAATCGTCCTACCATTCTTCTTCATCTTCTGATTAACAATTGCTCAACATTTGTCGATAGGGCGGAATTGAGGGCAGTTGAGTGGGTTGACGTCCTTTTCGACAAAATCCTCCAGTTGGCCCGGTACCACTGTAGTACCTCTTCGCAGTAGTGGCAGCAGTTATTCAAATCTAGCAAAAACTTTACTGGTTCTTTGTGAGATTGAATAAAAGGAAAAAAAACATTTTTCAGGCACTCCTCCATGTTCATTTCGGAGTCCATGGTCTTGTTTTTCACAATAAACCGGGGTTTTCCAGCCGCAGCTCCAAATATCTTGCCAGATCAAACACTTTTCTGCAAAGTTATTGGCAAAAACGAATTTGAACTTGATGGGGACATCACCCCAATCAGTGGATTTGTAAAATTTTTGGTCAGGAAGCCTCCCAAAATCAGATTTCGCGATTTTTGATCCAGACCATATCGGGTTTTTGAACGTGGGTGTCCAAAATTAATTTTCGTCTCGTGGTTTCTATCACGCGTAACTTTTTTGGAACAAAACGAATCGTGATGAAATTTTCAGCACTGATAGAGAGAACATTTCCGCACAAAGTACTGTCGAAAATTTCCAGATCGGACAACTAGGAGCGCTATGGTATAATAAACAGTGCGTCCAGATTTCTGATGATCCATGCTTTATCCTTTAATGAAGAATTTGCTGGTTTTTATTTTTATTTTCTTAATTTAAGCTTATTCAGAATTGTGCATGTTTGAATCGAAACAGGTACAACAGGATGCCTCCGGATATGATTATTTCAAGAAATTTTTTAAGCTCCGGAAAAAACGAAGAAATGACTTTTTACCTCAAACCACCATTTTTTTTCGGTGGCTCCATTCGATTAACCCAAAGGTAAGCCTTAAACCCTGGTTTAATAGATTGGTCCTGAGTCGGGATTTTATTCGTATATTTTCCCATCTCATGTCCAATCATTATTCCTTAGACGCGGTACTCTATCGTTTTGACATTGCTGGCAGCAATTTGTGTGGTTGTGGTCAAGGTTACCATGACATCGAGCATATTGTATGGTCGTGTGAGGTTCATCTTGTCGCCAGAACGAATTTTATAGACTCCCTCCAGGCCCGAGGAAAACCACCCTATGTTCCAGTGAGAGATATGCTGGCCGTGATAGACTTGGACTACATGTACGAAATATACCTTTTCCTAAAAGCTAAAGATCTTCGTCTATGATTCATTTAATTTTCATATTTCCCTATCTGTTTTCTTTTCTATTCTAATAAAAAGTGATGAACTAGATTTAACCACACAATTGTAAACAAACAAAAAGAGTTTGGCTCCTTAAAGCCTAACAGTATGAGCCGTTTCAAATGAGCCGTTTCAAATGAGCCGTTTCAAATAAAGATGAAGAACCAAATTTTTAACAGTACGAGCAAATGATTAGCCAACTAAGTATTTTTGCAAAGAATCGATTTCAAGTCATGGGATTCGACTATGAGATGGGATACGACTGTTCCAATCCCAGTTAAGAATTTTTGTTTTGAGTAATAACAATTTTTAAGGATGTTTTGATTCAGTCATGTGCTCTCAGTGTAGCTTTTTAGCTCTATAAACACCTACTTTTTCAGAATTAATTTTCAATTATGCATGTTGGTTGAAGCTTAAGCAGAAATAGTGAAACATTCCAATTAAATGAAACTTTTTTGAAAAAATCAATTCAAATCGGTAGGAGCTTCCGCAGGTCTAAGAAATCGAGATTTAAATATACGTTGCCCATAAATTTGAAATTTCGTCGTGTGTTATAATTCTGTGGTATAGTATTGCTACCGTTATTCAATCGACAAATATCATAATTGAGTGATTTTTGTGAACATTGTGGTGTGGATTTGATAGTGAGTATTAACTCCATTATGGAATTAAGATTAAAAAAAAAAGAAGCACCGATATTTCTAAACTACACTCAATCTACAATTGTTTGAGATGGGTTTCTGTCGAAAAGTTTAAGTTTTTTTAACGATCTTTCTATTCGGAGCACACCGTAAAGAAAGGTTTAATTTAAAAATAACATTCCCATGTGTGAACTCTTATTTTTTTTTTCATACAACAACGGCTGGAATCCTTAATGCTCCACTCCAAAAAGTCGACCGAAAAAACACTAAAAGCTAAAAATCCATAAAGTCACTCCGGCAAGATCTGCATCCATCTCGTCTCTAATGCCTTTTCCGAATGTTCTGTCAAGCGCTGAAATGTGTATGTTTGCCGCCTGTTGAATATCTTTTCCCATCGACTTTGTCTTTGCCGTCTGCATCTCGTTCATGAAATTACCTTCCGAACGAAAAAAAAAATATACCCAAATCGGTGGACATGGTGAATGGGATTTATGTTGCGCTTTCATGTTCGGCATCTGCAGCCAAAAGACGAGGACGGCTTATTAGAACCGGAGTCAGCTCGAGAAATGCACCATCCAAACGAACGGCAGCTTTTCGGCAGGGATTGAAATTTGCAACAAACAACAAGCAAACAAAAACCCGATTTTTTCGATCCCCCGGAAAATGCAGATTATGTTCACACAAATTGACTTTTAATGTTGCATTTGTCACATGCTGAGGCTGCCTTCGAGAAGTGTTTGCGAAGAATTTCAAAAGGAATGCACGGCACAGTCGGTGTGGTGAGGCTGCTCTTTTGGAATTTGTTGTAATTAAAAATAAATATTTTTAAGCTCGCAATTATAGAAGATGCAGGAGGCAACTCAGCAAACATTTTTTTTTGGGAATGGTACGATAGGGAACATCCATAAATGACGTAGCATTTTTAGGGGAGGGGGGGAGTTTGATTTTGTGTGACGATGTGTGACGAGAGGGGGGGTAGGGGTTCAAGAAAAGCTACGTAGCTTTAATTAAAAAAAAAAAAATCAAAATTGAGCAAAATTATGCCTAATTAAATCCAGTCTGAACATGTAGCTTTTGACTCCTACTGCCCGACTGTTTTCAAGCGTATCAAGGAGCGTACATGCAAGAAATGCTGTTTATATTTTGCTTCAAATGTTCTCCAAAAGGAGCATAGCAAAATCCACAAGGCCCCAGCCTCGGATAGAAAGATTCGCGAATTGTAGGCAAAAGAGGACACGAAGTGGTGGTCATCACTCCGGTGGACGATAGAGAGTGGGTGGAGGCAGCTGACATCGCAGATGCAATTATTCCAGCCGAACAGACGATGGAGGAAAGCTGCCCAACGATTTCATTGGAATCCAGAATGGAGATAATTTGGACCGACGCTACTGATTGAATACTTACTAGCTCTCCTGTTTGTTGAAAGGTAGCTTGACTTTTTTGACTGATTGATATGCTTTTTTAAACTTCCATTTATAACTTCTTTCCCTTTTTTTTTGTTCTTTTTTGTATTATTCTTGCAAAATGCTGATAATAAAAGTAAAAATTAAAAACCGATTTTTAAAACTGGGGGGGGGGGGGTGGTTATTAAAGCTACGTTATTATCTAGGGGGGGTATATGACTTTGTGACGAAATGCTACGAGGGGGGAGGGGGGTATAAAAATTCACAAAAAAAAGCTACGTCATTTATGGATATTCCCATACATAAAACTAAATATAAGACATGAATCTCAGTTGAATTACATTTCTTTTTTTAATTTAACAAATCCAATAAACAAGACAAAATAATAAATAGAATTTAATAAACTAATTCTTTAAAAAGAAAATATTTTAAGAAAAGTTCTATTTGCAAGATTAAAATAATCAGTTGAAAATAAAATGATTGATTTGAACATAAGAAAAGTCTGGCATAGCGAATAACTCAGCCGATGATACAAACAACAATGATGGTTATAACTGTTTTATTTTCGTTTTGATGCCAATTAACACAGAATGCTTTAAACATCAATAACAGTAAATTTTTGTTTGGACTCAAATGAATTTTTTAACGTTTTCTAACAAAAACAAATATACTCTGAAGATTTTGAGTGTTTTTGAAGAACTTTGCTGCATACATTAAGGGGCAAAAGATTTAAACATTTTTCAATATTTTTTGGGCTCGAAAACAAATGAAATTTTACCATCATGCAATTCCCTAGGTCCTCCCACTCTTCCTTTGTTCTTTTTTTATTGAAACTTAACCAATTGATAGGGTTTTTTTTCAATTTGTTCTATATCTACAGGCTTTTTCATAGAAAATGTCCGTTTTTTCCAATATAAAAAATTATCATAGAATAACCATTAAAATTATTCTACAAATTCACACATACAAGGAAAAAAAAGTTTTAATGGAATTTTGGCTTTTCCTTAAAATGATAATTTCTACAATTTCTTATTTTAAGATTTCGAATAAGATTTACAGAGTTCTCACGCAAAAAAGCCAGTTTGGATCATATAGACCCGGGTTATTGTTTTAGTTAAAAAATCAAAACTACCGAATCGAGCTTGTTTTCATAAACACTACATTTTTGGAATCTTCCATATATCTGCTATCAGATACTGCTTGAAAACTTGAGTTTTGATTTTTATGGTCTTCAGAAAACGAACTTTAAGTCAAAAAGTTTATTTTTAAAAATGAGTGTTTTGCATCGAAGATAACTCACATTTTTGAAATCGTATTGAAAAACTTTTGATGGAGTGAATTCAAATATATTGAAAGCCTCTATGAAGCCCTTGGAGCCAAAGGGGTATAAGTGCATGAAATGATATTTCGTGAGAACACGCTTGTTTTTGTGTTAGGCCATTTTCCATATATTTTTTCGAAAATTTGTATTTTGCTCCTGATCGAAAAAGTATGGCCTCATATATAAACAATAGAAGTGCTTGGTTTTTCAGATCACTGCATGTTATTTGAAAAGTTCATAAAATGATTTTTCCAACGATTTTACAGCTATATATTCACAAGGATCATGGAATTTTGATTTGAAAAAAATACCTTCTATTACATTCATTTCCAACCGATAGGGGTGAATTGATAATGAAACTGATAGAAAGACCAATTTCAGTGTTCAATCATAGAATTTAATCATATTGAGGACCAGGTGTGAGATATATTTATTTTGAATGCTATTTCCGATTATTCTTTGGTGAATTTTTCAAATGATGCTTATCATTCTTAACTTAAAAATTATTTCTCAGCAGTCTTGTTTTCAAATTTGATATAAATATTTTCAACAATCATATTGAAAAAATTCTGGATTTTGAAATAAATGTCAGATCATATAAAAAATTAATCATGATTAGTTGATTGTTTAATGATTATTATTGATATTCATTGTTCATCTTAACTCACATCTTTATCCTTTATTTTCAACTGAAGGATTTAATTAAAATAGTATTTTAGTATTTTTAATTTCAAAAGAAAAATTAATCGTGTTTTGAAAAGTAAATTTTAGAAAAGAGAAAAAAAACCCATTCTTAACTTTGAAGAGTTAATGCTATAGTTTGATTTTATTTTTAGAAGCTACTGATCATAGTCCGAGAGGAAAACTTTACAATAAAATAAAATTCTTCCTCTTATCAAAATAAAATTCTTGAAACGTTCATTTTGAATTCCAGAAGAATAACTTTATGTAATTATAATACATTATGATCAATTATACTGACAAAGTACAAGTTGGAAATGGGTGATTTCGTGAATGATCAATCTATATATATAAAAATGAATTTCTGTCTGTCTGTCTGTCTGTCTGTCTGTCTGTCTGTCTGTCTGTTCCCTATAGACTCGGAAACTACTGAACCGATTTGCGTGAAACTTGGCAGGTGGGAGTATTGGAGGCTGGGGAAGGTTCCTATTATGGTTTGAGACCCCTCCCTCTCTCATGAAGGGAGGGAGGGGCCTCCCAAACAAAAGACAATTTTTTGCATAAGTCGAGAACCCATCAAGCAAATGGTATCAAATTTGGCATGAGGTGATATTTGGGAACGAAGAATATTTCTTTGAATATTTGGTACCCCTCCCTCTTCTCAGTGGGATGATAGGAAGGGGGGAGGGGGGCTACCTTACAATTTTTCATATAACTCGAAAACTAATCAAGCTAATGGAACAAAATTTGGCATGGGAGGGTAGTGGAATACGAAGAATGGTTCTATGATTATTTCAAATCCCTCACTCCTTCCATTGGAGATACAGGAAGAAGGGGGGGGGGGGGCTTCAACCACTTTTTTATTGCAAAGTTTGAAAACTATTCGAGCAAATGAAACCAAATTTGGCTAGGACGGGTATATGGGTGCGATAAACAGTTCTATGAATTCATGGTACCCCTCCCTCCTTCCAGTGAGGATATAGAAAGAGGGGAGGGTGCTCCTTTACAATTTTTAGCATAACTGGATAAATAATCAAGCAAATGGCACCCAATTTGACGTGGGAAGGTATTTGATTACGATAAATGTTTCTATGATATTTTGAGAACCTTTCGTCCTACAAGTTGGAAAATTTTAAGGGGGGAGGGTCCTCCCATATAATTTTTACATCCCTCGGAAACTTTCTAAGCATATGGAACGAAATTTGGGTTGAGAGGGTATTTGAGCACAGGGAAGGTTTCTGTGAATATTTGGTACTACTGCCTCCTTCCAGTGGGGTGATATGAAGGGGAAGGGGGGGGGGGGGAGGATCTCCTTTACAATTTTTCGCATTACTCGAGAACTAATTAATCAAGCAAATGGAAACAACTTTGGCATGGGAAAGCTCTGGCATGGATACGTAAAATGGTTATTAGCTTATTTGAGACTTCTTTCACCTTCAGGTATTTATTGAATGTGGTTTCGAAGAACGTACGGAGCTTAACGAGAAAATGAGTGGAATAGTGGAAATGTGCATGTTTGTAAGAAGAAATGAATCTCTCGTGGTTGGCAGAATTTATATGCCTTGCAAATTGATTGTGGTGGGGCCTATAGAATGAGAGGGAAAGAGATACATGAACGTAGAGGTACTCGAAGCTGAATTCGAGCAGATTCAAACTTCAAAATAGCGCAGCCTGCTATGCCTTGACGATAAATTATGGAAGAAATGTTCTACTGATATTTTCATCATTTTTCCTTTCTGCAGAATGAACTAACGCACAGATAAGTACATGTTTTAATATCGAATGACCTTGTAATTTTTCTTGGATATAATTCGCAACTTAATTTTTTTACAGTAGCGATTTCGAAAAATACTGGATTTTTAGAGCGTTTACATTGAAAATATTGCATACAGCAGTCTTGAAAAGTACCTTTGAATACTTTTGTACATTTAATTGAATATCTCCTTTCTTTTCTCATATTTGTGTGTGGTCCCCCAATAAAAGTCAACATTTAAGCTTACGAGTTTGAAGTAAGATATATTCTTCGCAGTTTGAAATTTAGATCAGGTTCAAATTAAACAAAGTTCTACTTTGAAAAATTAACTTCTCTTATAGTTTACCCCTTTTAATCTTTATTTCTGCAGCAGTTCTAATCTCACAATTGACAAAGGAAGGAACATTTGTATCAATCATTTAAATATAATAATCTCTATACTCTCTCTAAAACTGTTTTGATGATAAAATTAGAAGATGAAAACAGTCCCTGGTATTTTAAATTTTGATAATGCTTGAGCCAGGGGCTGAAATAAGATGAAAGGTTGGACTAGGTTTGTGCAAGGCGTCACGAAGTACATGTGTAGATGTAGAATTTGATGATTTATTTTTTCAATTTCATTATATTTTACTGGTTTTAAACACATGTTGAACATATATTAATCATTAATAGTTCTTGAATGAGAAAAGGATAATAAGTTGAATTTGTGGGTGATTATCAATCTTATCGAATATTAAAATGTACCAAATTTACTGTTGGTTTGTGCTGTGTCGTGATTTAGTCTGAGTTAAGTAGCCCCATTTCTTCATCATTTTTATTAATATCAATATGCACCTACTTTATGTAACTGATTTCAATTTCAAGATATTGAGGACACATCAGGGCACCAGTTTTTTTTCCATCCGAATTAGAAGAAATCTTTAACTGTTTTTTTTTTATTACTTTGTACTTTTATTACTTTTTTCAGGATCAAAATCCTGTTAATTTTAAAACAGTTTATCGATTCCTTCTCAAGTACAAAACACACACATACCTACATTTAAATTATAATTTAATGTTTTGCTTGCATTATTTGGTTTTATTGCATAGATGGGTGATAGTTTTTAATAACATAAAAATTGTTTCTTTTAGATCAGATGGAAATTAAAATCGTTATGAAATTGAATAAGGTCGATTACAGCTGCAGGTAAGCTGAGAGTATCTAGAGGTAAGATAGGTAAAAAGGTAAGATAATTTCACCGAACAACTGTTTCATTGATTGAATATATTATATAAGAACGTACAAACCGTTGCCAGCTGGGCAGGTATCTACACGAATGCGGAATACCTGTCGTAGATTCTTAACTCTTAAAATGTTATGAATTTTATACGGTTGCGAAACTGTTTGTTCGTTCTACAAATAAGACAAACACCCACACGAAACATGTTCATTACATGACAGTTCACACGAAGCCATGGTGTCGGGTATGTGGTGATTTGCATTGAAGATTGGCCGAACTAATAATCTAAAGGATGCAAGTTAGCTCATGCGTTGGCGAAACTGCGGTGAATCCGTTCACCCATGGTGGATTATTTACATACATACATACATTTGAGACTTCTTTCACCTTCAACTGAGAATGCAGTTAGGGAAGACGGAAGCTCATATATGTATGATTGTTTTGCATAAACCAAAAATTTATCTAACAAATGGAACAATTATTCAATTTAGCAACTGGGGATGAATTTGGCATAGGAGTGTATTTTAATACACGGAATGTTCAATCTTGATCCCCTTCTTCCAGGTAGGGGATAGGTAGGAAGAGCGGCTCCGATATGAATTTTATAGCATAACTCGACACCTAATAAATCAATCGAAACCAATTTTGGCATGAGAGGGTATTCGAGCTCAAGATATGTTTTTTCCGGTAGTTTATTATCACTACCCCAAATCAGTGGAACGATATAGAGGGAAAAGAGGGCATTGATAAAAGTTGTTTAATATTTCGATAACTTATCGAGAAAATAGAATTAAATTATCATGGAGCAAATTTGTGTACAAGCAAAGTTTCTTCGATGGTTTGAAAACCCCTTCTCTTGCCAGAGGGGAGATATACAGTAGGGAGAGGGACAACAATTTTTTGAATAACTCGAGAACTTATCGAGAATGGGGCCATATATGACGCGGGATCGTATTTGTATACGAGAAGTGTTTTTCTGATGTTATGAGACCCACCTTCCTTCAATTAGGGATATAAGAATGGGGGTAATTTGTATGATAATTCGAGAACAAAAAGGTAAAATAAATGTCCCATGATATTATTTTGTTACTAAAAATGTTCACATGATAGTTTGACATAGTTTCATATTTAAATAAAAAAATATTTTGGCATAAGTTATAAACTTACTAAGCAAAGAAATTCAGAGTCATAAAAAGGATTAAAACACGGATTTAAAAAAAAAAATTAAGATTTAAAAATAAAAAAATTTGCAAATTCATTTTGTAAAAAAAAAGTTTAATGATATTGAAATTGAACTTAAATTTTTTTTGAAAATAAATAACAAGTTAAAAAACTAGGTACCACAAGTTTCAAAAATTTTTGGAAGGTGTAGCAAAGCACACCGGGTCAGCTAGTAATCTATATATATAAAAATGAATTTCTGTCTGTCTGTCTGCCTGTCTGTCTGTTCCCTATAGACTCGGAAACTACTGAACCAATTTGCGTGAAACTTGGCAGGTGGGGGTATTGGAGGCAGGGGAAGGTTCCTATTATGATTTGAGACCCCTTCCTTTCTCATTAAGGGAGGGAAGGGCCTCCCAAACAAAAGACAATTTTTTGCATAACTCGAGCACCCATCAATCAAATGGAATCAAATTTAGCATTGGGTGGTATTTGGGTACGAGGAATATTTCTATGAATATAAGGTACCCCTCCCTCCTCTCAGTGGGGTGATAGGAAGGGGGGAGGGGGCTACCTTACAATTTTTCATATAACTCGAAAACTAATCAAGATATTGGAACCAAATTTGGCACAGGAAAGTATTTGGATACGAAAAATATTTCAATGATTATGTGAGACCCCTCCCTCTTTCCAGTAGAAAGGGGGAGGGGGCCTCTTTCATATTTTTTACATATCTCAAAAACTAATAAAGCAAATGGAACCAAATTTGGCATGGGAGGGTATTTGGATACGAAAAATATTTCTATGATTATTTGAGACCCATTCCTCTTTCCAGTAGGGATAAATGAAAGGGGAAGGGGCCTCTTTTATAATTTTCTACATAACTGAAAAACTAATTAAGGAAATGGAAAAAAAATTGGCATGGGCGGCTATTTGGTAACGTGATATGTTCTAATGGTTGTTTGAGACCCCTCACTTCTTCCAGCGGGAAGAAAGGAAAAAGGGAGGGGAGTTTCATACAATTTTTACAGCATAACTCAAAAACTATAACAGCAAATGGAACCAAATTGGCATGGAACGATATTTGGGTACGAGGAATACTTCTAAGAATATTTGGTATCCCTCACTCCTTCAAAGAGGTGGATAAAAAGGGGGAGGAAAGGTCTCCCTTACAATTTTCAGTATAACTGGAGAGTTGATCGAGTGAATTTAACCATATTTAGCATATGAGTGTATTTGGATACCAGTAATGTTTCTATCATAAATTGAAGCCCCACCTTTTTTCAGCGGAAAGATATAAAGGGGGAAAGCGGGGCTTTCATATTTTTTTTTTTTGCATAACTCGAGAATTAATCGATCAAATGAAACCAAATTTGGCATCAAAATGTATTTGAGTACTAAAAATACTTTTTCTATGAGAAACAATTCCTTTCTTGCAGTAGGATGATAGAATTGGGAATATAGGAAGGGAAGAGGAGGCTTACATTTCACTTTTTTTTACAAAACCCGAGAAATGGACAAAACTTAACATGAAAAATCATTTTGGTATGATTCTATGATTATCTGACACACCATCCTCCTTTCAGTGAGTAGGTACATGGGAGGAGGGAGGTGAGCCCAATACAATTTTTTTAGCATAAGTTCTTCATTTATGCTAACCAAGCCAACAAAGGGGCCGTTCACATACCACGTGGACAACTTGAGGGGGGGGAGGGAGGTATGGAAATGTCCACGCTTGTCCACGGAGAGGGGGGTAGGGGTTTGGGTCATGTCCACGTGGACATACTTACTTTAAAAATATTTTCTTATGATGAATAAATAAATATTAAGAGGTTTAAATCAAAATCTTGAAATAGCAAAGCTTTCCAGTTTAAGTTTAAAAAATTAGTAGCCATTTAAAAGCAAGTGATAAGTATAATAATTTACAAATTTAATTTTTTTTTAAATTTATGATACCAGGAAATTCTTACTCGTTTTTTTTTTCAAAATCAGCCAATTCTATAACAAAAAGGCAAAAAGTGTTGTTTTCTAACTGTCAAATTATACACAGCAAAAAATATTTCCTGTAAAATTACGAAAATGTCCTGTAACAAAAACGAGCAAGACATTTACCATAATTTTACAGGCCGAAAACATGACTACGTGACATTTATTTTGTGTACAACTTTTTTACAGGACATTTGCTGTAATAATAAATGAAGCTTCGTTAACTTTCAAGGAAAACAATTAAAAATTACAGGTTTTGTTAATTACAGGTGATTTATTTTAAAGGTTGCAGTTTTTAGTGACACTTATCTATTAGTCAAAATTTTGTTCTGTGTAGGTATTTAAAAAAAACTATTTCAAATCTGTCCACGTGGACATCCAAGGAGGGGGGTAGGGGTTTGCCAAATGTCCACGCTTGTCCACGGAGGGGGAGGAGGGGGTCAAATATCTCATTTTTTGTCCACGTGGTATCTGAACGGCCCCAAATGGAAACAAATATGGCATGGAAAGGTACTTGGTTACGAGATATGTTTCTACGATTGTTATAGATCCTTACGCCTTACAGTGTAGAGAGGGGAAGAAAGGAGGAGGCTCCATATAAATTTTGTTGAAAAGCATAAAAACTTATCAACCAATGTAACTATATTTGATATAAGAGGATTTTTGGGAACGAAAAAAATAGGTCTGATTATTAAAGATCACGACCTCCATTCAGCAGGGGGTGAAGGTAAGGACAGGGGAGGGGCTCTCTTATCATTTTTTCAACATAAATCCAGAACATATCAAGAAAAAACAACCATATTTTATAAGATAGATTGTTTGCGTACGATTAATTTGAGACCCTCCAGACAGATTAAATTATCAGATCCTTAACAAAAATTTATAGAGCAAGATTTAGAATATTAGTTTAAGTTATCTTTGTGTTGCAATTCGAAACTCCAACTGCAGCTCTCATTTTATAGCGATTGCTTATGAATTATGTTATAATTTGATTTAAAATAATGCCAATTAAATTATAAAAATTTGAATAATTTTTGAAAATATCATTTGATTTTGAAAGGTGTAGCAAAGCACACCGGGTCGGCTAGTAAACTGATAAAAAACACAAAAATAAGGAGTTTGGTTGTAAAAACCGAAAGCACAATGCAAATACAAATTTAGTTAACACTAGCTGACCCGGTGTGCGTTGCAACACCATCCAAAAATAAATGAAATTTTATGAAGTTATTTAAATTTTTTTTTGTAGGTATCATAAAAGCTCGGTTTCTGCCAAAAAACTCGTATGGAATCCCCTCTTTCCTCTTCCTATCCACCCATGCTGGAAAGCGGTAGGGATCCCATTTTTTCGTATTCAAAAACTTTCATATTGAATTTGATTAAACTGGTTGATAAGCTTTAAGTCCCTCCCCTCTTCACAATGCAAGACAGAAGGGTCTGTAAAATTCAATAGAAACATTTATCGTACCCAAATGATTTCCCATGTCGTATTTGTTTCCATTTGCTCGATTAGTTCTCGAGTTATGCCAAATATTGTAACGGTACCCCCTTCTTTCATTCCTTTCATCCAATGGAAGGAGGCAGTAGTACCAAATATTCATAGAAACATTCCTCGTTAATATTCAGATACCCTACCAAGCGAACTTTGATTCCATTTGCTGGATAAGTTCTCGAGTGTTGTAAAAAATTGTATGAGTGCACCCTTCCACTTTAAAATTTCCCACAGGAAGGACAGAGTGTTCTCGAAATATAAAAGAGACATTTTTTGAATTCAAATACCTTCCCATGCCAAATTTAGATCCATATGTTTTAAAACTTTCCCAATTATACTGGAAAATGTAAAGGAGCCCCCTCCCCCTTTCTATCTCTCCACAAATAGAAGAAAAAGGTATCAAATATTCATAGTACCCTTTCTCGTACCCAAATACTCCTCCAGGAAAATTCGGTTACATTTGCTCGAACAGTTCTCAAGTTATGCCATAAAAAATGAATATAAACCCCTTTTCCTCCCTGCCTATATCCCCAATGAAAAAGAGAGGAGTCAAAAATAGCCATATAAACATTTCTTGTGTTCCAATGCCCTCCAATGCCAAATTTGGTTCCAATATCTTGATTAGTTCTCGAGTTATGTAAAAATTGTAAGTTAGGCCCCTCGCCCTTTCTATCTCCCCAGTGAAAGAAGAGAGGGGTACTTCATATTCGTAGAAACATTCCTCGTACCCAAATACCATCACATGCCAAATTTAATTCCAGTTGCTTGATTGGTTCTCGAGTTTGGAAGGCCCCTCTCCTCTTCATGAGTGTCCCGATTAAAAGTGCTCTGTTCACCCTGAGCCAACAAATTTAAGTAAAAACGTGTTTCAAAATTGAATCAAGTGAAAAATCAAAAATTTTATGATGGTGAAAATTGAGAAACAATGTGTACATCATGTTGCAGTGCGTACATTATAGATCAAAATGATTTAAAGGTCATAAAATCTTCTTTCGTGGTGCTCAAAAATTATAATGTTTCTGTCACTTGAGAACCTAGCTGAATTTTTTCATATATCTCTGTAAAGATGATCAGGAGATTCTTTTTTTTTTTTTGTGAAAAATTAATACTATAGGAAGTGCGAAACAAATCTTCATGAAAATTCAATAAAAAAAATACGTACTTTTGAAGAAAAGAAGAGTGCTATTATGTCCCGGGTGCTCATTATGTCTTTATCTCCCCTATGACCATTCTATTCTCTTTCTTTTCCCGTGAGGAAACCAAATCATCTTAGAAATATTTCTTGTGATTAACTACTCTTTCGAATTTGGTACCATCTAGATTGGCACTCAGGTTATTTAAAAAAAATATATAGGGGAGCTACTCTTCCCCCTGCCTAACGAATCAGTGAAAAAAGAAAGAAACTTTAAATTATCATAGAAATTTTTTTATTCTCAAATACCATCTGGTATTAAATTTGAACAATAAGTTCTCGAGTGATCCAAAAATATTGTTTGAAATTCTCTTTTCTTCTTTCTCTAGAAAAATTTTAAAAAAACCTTGCTCGTACTCGAATATGATTGAGTTGGATTTTAAATTGGTTGATAAATTGGTTTTTTTATTCAATAAGTTCTCGAGTAATGCATAAAACGGTGGGGGAGACCTCCTTCTTCTTATCCACCTAGTGAAAGGACAGATGGGTCTCGAACATCGGAGAAACTTGACTCGTAGCCTTATACCTTTCTATGTGAATTTTGGATTCATTTGCATGATTAGTTATCGAATGATGCATAAAATTGTATGAAAGCCCTCTCCCTCCTTTGTATCTCCCCAATCGAAGAGGGTGGAGTCCCAAATTATCATAGAGACATTTCTCGTACCCAGATAACTACCCATGTCAAATTTGGGTCCATTTCTTTAGTTCTCGAGTTTTGCAAAATAATGTATGGAGGACCCTTTCTATTTCCACACAGGAAGGAGGGAAGTGTCTCAAACCACGTTTAAATTATTCTTCCTACCCATACACCCTCGCATGCCAAATTTGGTTCCGTTTGCTTGATTAGTTCTCGAATTTTGCGAAAAATTGTATGGAAGCCCCTCTTTCCGCTTCCAATTTCCCCATTGAAAAAGGGAGGGATATCAAACCATTTTAGGAACTTTCTCGTAACCAAA
Organism: Uranotaenia lowii; assembly: GCF_029784155.1. Lineage (NCBI taxonomy): Eukaryota > Metazoa > Arthropoda > Insecta > Diptera > Culicidae > Uranotaenia > Uranotaenia lowii. Next base: position 327,781,387 of record NC_073692.1, on the reverse strand, counting down.
TACACTCCCATAGCAAATTTGATTGCATTTGCATGATCAGTTTTCGAATTTGCAACCATTTGCCATTGGTTTGAGAGGCAGGGGTCTCAATCCATAGTAGGAACCTTCCCCGGCCTTCAATACTCCCACCTGCCAAGTTTCACGCAAATCGGTTCAGTAGTTTCCGAGTCTATAGGGAACAGACAGACAGACAGAAATACATTTATAAATGTACAGAAAATTAATTAAATGTTTATAAATTTTCTATGGCAGGTTTCAAAGTTTAAAATGTCAAACTCTGACGATTTTGTCCCTTTCCATTGAAAAATTGAGTCCTGGAAAGAACAGAAGATAAAACTATGTTTTTCTAATAAAACATTTTGATCTCGAGGCCTATATTTCCAGAACATAAAAATTAAAAATTGAAAATCAAAGACAAAAAACAAACAACCATGTAAATTAATTTTGATTGAGTAATTTTCTGGGAAATTTGGGTCATATTACAAACAGCATAATAATTCTAGAAGGAACATTTGTCTTTAGTTGTGAAAATGCTATTTTTTATTTTAACGGGATGGTTTGGGAAGAATGACCGTGGTGTTAAATTCCCTGGAAAAAAAATTATTTTTTTATTATGATGTGTGATTTTTCCATTATTAAAGCACCTTAAATTCTACTTCGTAGATGGAATGAAGGTGATCAATTTCATGTTTAAACTTTTTGAAGTTTCATGCTGTAGTGGAATTTCTCGTAGCCTGATAAGTACCATCTGTCATTGAAATTCAATTTCCTCAAGACTACCCCGAGCTGCACTCGATTTCCACGGTACTTCCCAATTATTGGTTGTTCGGCATTCCTCATCCCGACCGCAGTGTTGCTGTGGTGTTACTCGCCTTCTCAAAGGTGATGCATTCCTGGGTAACACTTGCCACGCACCGTTTTGCCTTCTTCCTGGATAGTGGAACGGTACCACCCTCGATGCATAGAACATCATCGCGCGCTCGATGAGAATTAAATTAACCATTAATACCGGTAGCTAAACGATTTCCCATAACAATTTCACGGTCGGCATATGTTTCAAAAGGCTCTTTGCCGCTGCCTTCCCGGGGCTGCCATGCCGTTCAATGAGGAATCAAAAGGAAGCGCAATTCATCATCAGCATCGAGTGAGGCAGCAGCGTGTGTGAGCATTGCGTGCGGGCCAACTCAATAAAGAGCCATGCCAACCTTATCCAGCTTCTGTTCGGGAATCGATTGAAGAGGGCGCGCTTTTGAATGCAACTCAGGCTACAGTCTTGTTAGGTTCGGATAATGGATTTTGCTGCATCATCGGAGAATCCACACAGAAAGCGGCCTAACACTTCAACCCGACAAAAGAACAAAAACATGCGCCACTTCATTATTCCACCTTTTCATGCGAACATGGAGAAGTTCGATGATGCGTCGTCGTCGTCGTCGTCGTCGTCGATTCGTTGCTCCCGCGTGAGTTTGATCCAAACGCATCAACTCGACCGAAGCTCGCCGCCATTAGTTTCCGACCGTTGCGGATTCCCCGAAACCCGGGGCCAGGTTCAAGTTGACTTGCAACTTTTCCAGAACATCAACTTCACAAAGCCCGCCAACAGAGCAGCAGCAGCAGTCGACGATTGAGATCCGATAAAAGCTCGCTGGATGTTTACCTTGCATCCTACCCAGGAAGGAAGAAGAGGTAACCCTCTCGTCGAGCTTTGTTATTCATCCAGGAGAACCTAGCTAGACCCGCCTAGGCTACTGACAACCTGTTTAGATCCAACCTCCTGGACCAGAGCTCGAACATCCATATCGGTGCTCACCGCAACAGGCAGTCACGGGTACACACCGTGGGTACATTCATGGTGTTGAGTTGAGTTTAGTTCGCGTTGCTGATGGAGATGCGTTTCAATCAATTTGGCAGCAGCAGCAGAGCTCGCCACACAAAACGAATCAGCTTTGTTGACTTCTGCTCACAGTGTGAGATTCAATTTGCTGCTGACGTAGGTACAAATGATTTGATGTGTGAATATCCGGGGCTCATTAAAAAAAACTTGAAAATATTAAATTCATTTTGATTTTTTTTCTTAACTAGCTGATCCCGCACTAACTTCGTTTGGCTTTCAATCATTTATACGTGAAGATGAATTTGGGTTTCAATAGTGAATCCGATTAGTGCTTAAAGACAACCCTTTTTAGTCCTTAACTTTAAAATCAAAATAAGAGATTTATTGGCTGTCAAATTGAACCCTGATAGTATCTTTGTCTCATCGGTTGTGAAATTATGGTCGATTATAAATTAATCAATTTATAAAATCCCACTAAATTATTGAACAAATATTAAAAAAAATTTTTGACGACTTCTTTTACCGTCCTTTGTCAAAAAATTTGATAATTGAAACCAATTTTATTTCCCAAAACTTCCTGAAAGTGTTCATGTTGTTCATGCGTGTTCAATTGCATGCGAATGTTCATATTTCATTTTTTATTCTTATTTTACCGAAATTTAGTAATTTTTTTTCTAAAAGAAAGTTTGTACTCTACTACACTTTGTTAAAGTGTATATTAACTTTTAGGAAAATATCACTTTGTCTTTCTCTCGTCTTTTCTAAACAAAATCTAACCCTCTGGTAATATCACAAACAAGGCCGTGCGAACGAGGGGGGGGTTTAGGGGTTTAACCCCCCTTCCCATGAAGATTTTTTCCGAGTAACATTTTCACCGTAACAGAAAATTACTTGATCTTAAATGTGTTTGAAAATAAGTGTTAAGAAGCAAGTCAGACATTTTTCTCGCCTACGGCGGAATTGAGTCTTAAATCACCCTTGGCTTGGCTTCAATCTACGACACTATTCGACGTTTACGAATTTAGACTAACTTTGATTCTAAATTGAAATTCAATTAATCTTTTGTACAGGAACTCAAATCTTGACAAACAAAAACCCTACCTCTTTAGAATGGGTTTTTATGAGAAATTGTTACTAAATAAAAACATAGTTTGACACGCACCATTTTTTTTTTTAAATTTTAAATATGTTATGCTGTTATGAAATATTCATAAAGAAACCAATTTAAGATTAAATTTTATTAAGTGTGTTTTGTTCCTCTTAATGCTCAACACAACATATAATTTACCCAAGGTCACAAAATGTACATTTTTCTGCAGTGCAATGAGTTTAAAAGGTAATTTCGACTTATTTGGGTATCCTGAATCTAAATATGCAATATTTCTATCAGCCTTTGTTAATGAAATGAATTTTGAAAATAATTAAAACGTATTCAAGAAACACTTAAAAAAAACTCAAATCTAAAACATATTATTTTAAAATAAAAGTTTTCAATGTATTATCAACTTTCCCCAAGACTTCAAGTAATTTTGAGTTCTACGAAAAATGTTATGGAAGTTGGTGGTTTTGTTACTTTTTCTCATTTATCAAATATTTTAAGAAGTTTAAACCAAACTGAATTTGAGATATTTTAAAGCAAACAAGTAATCTTTTTGCAGGTTTCAACAAATATGATAAATCAATTCAAGTTTTTTTACACTTTCTGCAGAAATGTCAAAAATACTTGTGATGGTTTTTTTTTCATTTTTTTTAATGTTGAATTTTTCTTTTTAATATCATGCATCATTTGCATCAAAATATTATTCCTTAATTTGATGAACACACAGAATCAGAATCACATTTTTTCATTTGTGTAGGTTTGTTAGTTTATCAGTTATCAATGTTTAATTTTAATTAAAACTGATACATTTTAAAACTCCTTATCATCAAAATTAAAGGGTTCGACCAAATTCGATAAAAGATTCGAGTTCAAGACGGTAAACTCTACCAAATCAATCATTAAAAAAAGCAACAAAATGCTGTTGCCTAGGGTCAGTTAAATGATGTAACAGCTTATGGTGAAACGTGTTTATTAAAGAAAAACCTTATACGTTTCATTTTCATATTTTGTTTAAATTTTTAAATAAACTTACCGAATTTTAAAGTACAGTTTTTCTACAATTCTTAAACTACTTGTCGAATTTTTTAGTCAAACTATTTAAATTTTAGAAACAATTCAAACAAATTTGTCTTTGTTTTTTTATTCTGATTTTATTTGTACTTGACACATAAGCCCTTAAATCTAAATTTTTAATAAGAAAAACATCGTTTCAATCTTATGTTCTTTCCAGGACCCAAGATTTCAATCAATGTTGACAAAATACTTAGAGCTTGCAATCATGAGCTTTTAAACCTGCAATTGAAAATTTATAAAAATTATATGAATCGATCATTATTTTGAAATTAATCTTTAAAAGTTTAATAAAAAAAATCGAAGAAGCAAATTTAAAATTAAATATAATGCGAAATGTAAAATTACTTTGTATTTGCTTTGTTCTTTCAATATTTACAACAAAACTTGGAACTCCTTATTATTATTCATTTTTTATCAGTTTTCATTGATTATTCACGAATTTACTCATTTCCCAACATTTCATTGTGAGTATAATTGAACATAAAGCTATGATTTTGAACTTCAAAACTGAACTTTTTAAGCCGTTCATTTTGACAACTGGAGGATTTTTATTAATAAAAAGCTTTTATCTCTGAGGTCTACCATTGGCACTTTTCAAATCAAAATAAATATATTCTTCTTTTTATCAAATGAAATTAAATCATCAATCATTAAATGAATTCTCCAAAGTTCAAAATTGATTTTTTTTAGTTATCGAAAATTCACATTTGAAATCGCGATTGAATAGTTTTTGTTCAAATTCAAAATACTACAGCGGAATTTTTCAATCAACCCTTCAGTTGAAAATGAACAATGAATGAACAAATTAACAATTATAATTTGCTTAGAAATTCATTTGAGACAAATTTCTGGTTCAGAATAAAAAACATTTTTTTATCAGTCTGGTTTGTGTGGTAATCATGAGTGAGAAACGGTGTTAGAAATTCCTTTCCTTTTTATTGTTTATTTAAAAAAAAAAACGAACACACACATATAGGATCTCAGTGAAACTTCATGTTTCTTTGAAGAGATCTAATTTACTTAACTGTAAGGCGTACACCTTTCAAGGAATTATGGCTAGCATCTTACAAATGCTAAAACCACCAGACCACGGAAAGAGTACTATATGTGCCGTGATCGGGATTCGATCTCATGGACTCTGGCTTAGAAGACTGAAATGCTATCCTCTAGGCCACGACCGGCGGATTTTTGGTATTGTTATTATTTTTAGCTAAATTTCAACTTCGAAATCCCCCCCCCCCCTCCACCCATGGACGGGTCCATCGGACGGGCCTGATCACATATATGTTTATTAGGGTGGCAATTGATGTATGGGAAAAAAATCATGATAAAATTAAAAAAAAACCAACCATATATATTTTGAAGATTGGCCAAAAAACTGACCTCTGCAAGTTTTCAGCTCAATAGGACTTCATTCAAGGGTGCCTCAAAGCGCTCAAAGTTTCGATTTTTACCCTCAACAAACACCAAAGAGGGAAACAAAGGAAATCTGTAAAATGAAAATTTTTATTTTGATGCCAAATCACCTTATAATGAGTAAAACATTGAAATCTGGTAAAACTTAAAATAAATGTTTTGCCGATAACTGACTTTCTGGAATTTAATGTTTTCCAAAAATCGGCAAGTTTCCACAAAAACGGCTTAGTCTCAAAAGTTGTTTTTTGACCTTTTTTTTTCTGCGAGATAATAGCAGATCTCGACGCTTCATGCTCATTACTTAAAAATAATTTGGTATCAATTTATAAATTTCGATTTTTCCGATTTCCTTCAGTCCTCCCTTACGATGTTTTTAAAATTTATAAGATAAATTTGGACAAAACATTTTTTTTAAAGATTACATCAGATTTCGACGTTTTACGCATTTTAAAATCAATTGTCATCAAAACTTAAAATTTTATTTTCCAGGTCTCGTTTGGTGCCCCCTTTGGTAATTTTTAAAGTTAAAAAAAACGAAAATTTGAGCGCTTTGAGGTACCCTGAAACCAAGTCTGATTGAGCTGAAATTTTGCACAGGTCAGATTTTAATCTCCAAAATGTATAAATATGATCGGTTTGAGAAATTCATCATGACCCATTTGGCTGCCAACCTAATGTATATTGCAAATTTTCAAAAGATCTAAGAATAAGTAACAATAGTTTTCATGAATCTCAAGTCAAATACTTTAACGTTATAACACTTTTTGAACGTTTTATTGTTATATTTGACAAAAATGTTTGATTTGTTTTCTAATTGAAATGTAATCATTTTTTTATGTCGTATTCCAATTGATTTTGTAGTCTTCAAAAAAGTTGTAGCCAGAGAACTTCTCAATAAATTATATTAATATAAACATTAATTTTATTTCAAGGTTAGTGTTTCTTTTATTGTTGATGATCCTAATTTCCTTATGCTTATCCTAATTGTAATTCTGAATGTTTGTTGCGTTGTTTTCTAAATATCAAAATAACAAAAAATCTGTTTATGTTACGAAACATGTGAAATATGTTTTTAAAAACATTGATCGAATGATAATCGGATTGAATAATTTTTTGTTAAAATAATAAAAATGTTGATAATAGAAGATTATTGGTAGAATTTATGATAATTTTTCACAATGACGATAAAAATTAAGATTCAACATGAATTTTTGTTTTGCAGGAATCCACCTTGAAAATATGGCGCACCAATACTTTTTTCAAATGGGTTCCAACTTATTTAAGGTTCAACAGAACATTTCACCATAGGCCAAATTATGATAAAAGAGTAAGGTTAATCAAGAGTAACATTCTTGACTAAAAACTAATACCAAAACCTCAAAAATACATCTAAACTCAAAAATTCTGTTACAAATTTAAATTTTTTTTAAACTTGTTCATCGCAATTCAGGTCTGAACTTTTAATTTTGAATTAAAATAAACCCATTTCGAAGGTTCTGATTTCTTAATTCCTATAACAAAAATTGAATTCCTATTTTCGTATTCTGGATTCAGTATCCAGTTCAGGATTCTTGATTTTCAGTTCGAATAATCATAAGAAATTAGAAATGAAAAGCTGCTTTTGTTTTGCATTTCACATCCAATTTAAATCATGTTTTTCGAAATCATATGAGGCCCTCAGAGCCAAAGGGGTATAAGTGACAAAATGGTCGATTTTTAGTTAATGATGCTAAACGATTTTTCATATTTCAAACTATATTTTCTGATTTTTTCAGATTTTAAGAATATATTTACATACTTTTACATTCGAAAGAAAAATACAAATTTTTTAAAAATATATGAAAAATGGCCAAACACAACAACTTCAAAGCGTGTTTTCTCGAAATAAGTTTTTATGCACTTTTACCCCTTTGGCTCCAAGGGCCTCATATGCATTTTCAATATTTTCATAAAAGTTTCACGAATATGAAAAAGTGAATTTTATTTTATATTCAAATTTGAAGCTCTTAATCTTTATTCTTAAACAATATTCAAAAATTTGAAGCTTTGAAATGGAAATCTAAATTTTAAAAGTCAGATTCAGATCTTTGTAAATTCATATTTTAATTATGATTCTCAATACAGATTGAAAATTAATAATTTTAATAGTGAATTAAGATTAAACCTGAAATTCAGAATTTAATTAACAAATTAATGAATGCGGGCTCTAAAGTATGGCTCATAAAACTCTGAATTGGAATAAGATGCGGAAAACCTATTTTTTGTATATTTTGTTCAGAAATCGTATGGAAATTCGGATATAGAGACGGAGCGCAATTTTTGAATTCAGGTTCAGAATTCAGATTCAAATTTTCGAATTCGAATGGACTAATTTTCAAGTGTTGAATTTTATCCGACAAAATTGAACACAACATATGCCGTAACATAAAAATGCTAAATTTGTAAAATTTTATACAGGGGTTTCTGAGATAAAGAATGCCGAATTTCAGTGTTTCCTGTCATAGATTTCATCACGGTCCCTAATGTGTTAAGATTAATTGTCAATTCGATTTCCAGATTTTAATTTTTTTAATTGGTTTAAAAACACAATTTAGTTTAAAATCACAAGAAAAAGGTAAATTTTAAGTTCTTTGTTTTATCCGAAAACCCCCAATTTTATTTTTAAAAAATTAGCTAGGTATATGATTTTCATTATGGAATAGATTCTTTACGAAAAATATTTGCTGTTAAAGAAATATCTTCACCCAAAAAAATATGTACAAAATTCTATATTTTCACAGTGTATTGTTTAACATTATAAACACATTAAGGACACAATAATTCGGGATTTTTTGTTTCTGAAATCAATATACCAAATTCTGCTTATTTAATATAAAAATTAGAAAAATTGATCAAAAGTGTGAAAACTATAACCGAGATAGTTTTAAAAAGTTAGGTTTTGCATTTTCAGTAAAAAATAGGGTTTAAGTGGGTTTGAAATTTTCAATTACAGTGGTAAATGGTTTCAATAAACGGAAGCTTTCTATAACACAGCATTAGATAAGGCGGATGTGAAAATCAGCTGATCACTGGATAACATCATTTGTTTGATACTATTTAGTTTAAACTAAGGTTGCCAGATTGTCCATTTTTATCGGGGTTTTTCCGGTTCTTTAATAAAAAATTTGGAGCAGTTCGGCTTGGCTCGGTGCCCGAATTTTTCCCGGATTCATTCACTTTGCTTGCCAAATCAAACAAAAAAATCAATTTTTGAATTAAAATTTGTTTTAATTTTTTTTTCAAAACGAAATGTTTGGAGCAAATTTTCAGCAAATAATCAAAGAAGGTGTTTTAGAAGCCTTGAATACGATTTAAAATCTGTCGATAAGTCATGAAGAATTTTTTTTTATTTCAAAAAATATGCCCGGAATTATTGGTCGTAAATTTTGAAATCAAATGCCCGGCTTTGCCAGGTTGTTATATAAAATTGCCGGATTTGTTTTACCTATTTCGTTGTTTATAGATTGCAACATGATACCCTATTCGCAATGGTAAAAGATTGCAGCGCTTGAATAACTTTTGACATTGATTTAAAAATATTTTTTCCGTGGAGACCACTTCTATCACTTTAATATAAGCTTGTTTTGGTTTATCACGTAAAGTAAGTGCAATTTCTATTCGCTAGGAAAAAAGTGAGCTGATGTATTTCTTTCTTAAATGTTGATTAATAGCAGCTTTTAATTAGAGTGTCCGTTCTGGGATTTCCCGGCCGGGAATTCCCGGGAATTTGGAAAATTCGGGAATTCCCGATTCCCGGGAATCGTAGTTTTATTCCCGGGAATTCCCAAAATGTATGAAAGTTGTTCTTTTTGAAAATGTAGTTATACAAAACTCATTGAGAATATGCCAATTCCTGTGACAGTAGACATTTTGCAGCCATCTGGTACAATTTTTTTTTATTCAAATAGATAAGTTTGAAAAGATTATATGTATTTCCACATATATGAAAAATTGCGTAGCAGGTAGACATATTCTCGAAAGTAACATTCATGCACTTGTTTTGGCTTTGGTAACCAGATTAATTTCAAATCCTAAAAAAGAAGAATAAATAGATTTTTATGTGAAGAGCAAATATGTTAAATGTTCAGAAAAACGAAAAATGATTATTTCAACCAACCAACCAACCAAATATATTTTCATTTGTTTGATTATTCCAATCAAACAAATGAAAATATATTTTGAAATCAACCCCTGATTGCATGGATGAATTCTTCATTTGACTTATTCAGGTAATTTTATATGTAGTTCGTTAGACTGTTTTCAATATATCATTGTTGAAAACAATTTAATTTATTTCATTGAAAATAAGTAAAAAAAACATTATGAAGAGTACATTTAGAACAAATTATGGGCTTGAATGCACGAAAGGTTGGATAAGCTATGTATATTTGAATCGAAGTGCATATATTTTACATGTTTTTGAATGTTTCCCGGGATTCCGGGAATTCCCGGGAAACAGGCCACCAAATTTCCCGATTCGCGGGAACGGGAAAATGGCAGGGAAATGGACACTCTACTTTTAATTCGAAGCCCAGTTGACAATTTATGTGAGAATATGCTTATGATAGTGGAATTGTTTTTTGTTTTAACACTTCTGAAACATAAAACATAAACTACCAAACTAAAATCAAAATAAGAGCATGATTGACCGTCAAGAAAATAACCCTTGCACGAATTTTCGTCTTGTACGGAAGCAAAATAACGAAATTTTTTCTACAACATAGAAAAGTTCAAATGAATAACCCCTTTATCTGTCGTGTTACAAAATTTGAATCAGGCATAGATCCTTCGTCGTCTGCTTCAAAATTTGAATCCAGGAATGAAAAATGCAAAAAGATCAAACAGTTAATATGTACGACCTCTTTTTTCTGTCGTCTCATAGGAAGTTTAAATGAGTGATGTGATGTGATGTGAGTGATGCCTGACAATGTAATTATTGCAAAAACATTATGGAAATTATTACGGACGACCCTTTTAACGTCCCCTTGTCAAAAATTAACACCTGATATCAATTACCTGTGCTGTAAAGCTCCAATGTGCAGATTTCTATTTCAATCCAATGCTTGCCTAAATATCGCAATCGAATCGATTGCTCGTCCTTTAAATCACTCATGTGCAAATTTTCATCACATCCCGATGAATAATAACGCCAATATCGGTAGAACAATATTTGTCTTGTATTTTTTCACCATTCCTGGTCCTTATGAGCATCCATGCAAAGTATCAGCTCACCAGGTCTTAGACGGTTAAGCCTATAGAAGTATTTGTCAGAGAGACCCCCTCTCGTCGTCCACTATGAGAAACGGGTCTCAAACCATAATAAGAACCTTCCCGTGCCTCAAAAATAACTCCCTGCCAAGTTTCAAACCAATCGGTTCATTAGTTTTCGAGCACAAGTATAGGGCACAGACAGACAGAAATTCATATTTATTTACATAGATACAATTGTTGATAACAAGGTACCTCCGTGATCATGAAATCATCTTAATAACTTAGCACTTGTTTTAAGATCATCCATTCTTCAAATCGAGGAACAAGTTTTGAATTACTGATGCTCAGGTGAATTTTCGATCAATAGTCATTCAAACACTAATTGTATTCCGAAAAATTACACGCCCCAGAGATGCTAAATATTTCAGCAAACGGCTAATGAAATCGTACCGCTGGTAAACCTCAAACGAGCAATATCTTAGCACCCGTATAGAAGTGACAAGGAACGTAAAACGACGACGACGACGCCAATTCCGGGATTCGTTCATTTTCATTAATTCCATCGTTCTCGGTGCCGAAGTTTTGATTAAATGGTCTTCAATAATTGATGACGATTTGCTGCTCTAGGCCAATGGAGAGAGAATGGAAGTTTACGGGCCGATTTGCTTGACTGTTTCCAAGAATGATGCTGAACTGAATCAACCAATTTCCAGCTTGTGCCGCCAGTTGATTTCGCTATTTAAACTTTCATATTTCGATTGGTTCTGTTTTTTATAAATTGAACTAGGAACCTACCATGGTTAAAAAAAGTCTTCGTTGTAGATTTTTCCAATTATAAAAAAATATTTTGAAAAAATTAAGGTGAATAAAAACCAGGTCAAATGTATATTGTTAGCTTTTTTTCAAAAAAAAAAATTGTTTTTTTTCTCCTTAAACATTTTCATAAGCAAAAATTGACTTTGAAGTAGACATTATGAGCCATTTTCGTTTCAATCCTCAACAAGAAGTTTCTCTACTACCCCAGCAGAGTTGCTTCTGTTCATCAACTGAATGAAAAAAAAATTTGAGATCAAACGTCTAAGCAAGGCCAGGGTGCAATAAAAATATTTTCAGATTTATTGCTCCTGAGGTAGTAAAACAACATGCATCGGTACACTTCTCATTAGAAATTGTCCCAGCATCATCCTATCCTGAAGGTTTTTTTCGGAGTTTTGCTTTCGATGTTTCTGGAATTTTTACTGCAGTTTCAAAAGGTCGAGCTACTAGGTCGAAGTTAAGCGTTACGCCCATTGAGCGGAACTTATGAGATTCGAGGTCATGGAAAAACATATCTCGCATATCCTCAATCCGCCCGAGGGATCTGTCTCACTCATCGCATATAGCTTCAAGCTTCAAGGTTAGGCCCCCGCAAATTGGCAAGCCGGATTTCGGCTAACCCAAACCCATTGGGAAACCAACAGTTGAGGTTTTACTCTTGTCGGTTCCTGGTAGCCCTGAATCAGTGAACATGCAGAGGAGAGCGTGAAAAATTTGAAGCTGCCGGACCGAAGCGAAAGGATATAGAAGGTAGAGGTACATAGTTTCGAGGTCATAAGGATGCTTAGCCGCTTCCTGGTTGACGAGATAATTTAATGAATGAAGATGTCTTTTTGCTAAAATTGAGCTGCTGTGAAGAAGTCCATATCATGTAAGGTCAAGGTAAAAGATAAAAAAAGATGATTAAATTCAGTTGATTCAAATCGTTTCAAAGTCGTTCAAAAGTTTTATCGAATTTTTTTGAATGAATTTATAGTGCACAAATATTTATAAACGAACTTTCATATTTATTAACTAGAATATATCTTTCCAAAGAATATCCAAATTTATGTCACTCATTTATATTTTTTTTTTGTCAAATATTCTCAATTATTGAAATTGTTCCGAATAATGTTATATGGTTTATACTAAGGCGGCCAGAATTTTTTCTAAACGTATCCCGGTCGGACAAATCCGGCAATATTATATAAAAACCTAGCGATGTTGGGCATTTGATTTCAGAATTGACGACCATAAATCCCGGAAAAAAAATTTCAATACCCAAAAATAAAAAAAAAAATATTTCTTTAAAACTTATCGACAGATTTTATATCGTATTTTAGGCTTTCAAAACACCTTTGATGATTTTTTTTATAAAACTTGCTCAAAAATTTCTTTTGGAAACATAATTAAAAAAAAACATTACTTCATAATTTGTATTTTTTGAATTGATTTGTCATTAATAGTGAATAAATCCGAAAATCCGGGTATTTTTCAAAGAAATCCGGGCAACCGGGCCGAGCCGGACTGTTCTCAAATTTTGTATTAAGTATTCGGGCAAACCCGGATAACATCGGGCAATCTGGCAACCTTAGGTATAGTTATCTGTAGATTTAAAGTTTTTAGAATAAGGTTGCCAGATTTTTTTTAGCACGTACCCGGGCCGGAAAATCCGGGCATTAGATTCCGGACAATATCAGAGCAAATTTGCTCCAAATCCAGGAATTACTCAACTCATATCATATCATACCGTCAATTTAAATCGTCTCAATCTAAAAGCATTTCAATTTTCCTTTTTAAATTTCAATTTTTCGAGCACTATTGACAAGGTTGTTAGATAGATGCAAGGCCGTGCGAACGGGGGGGGGGGGGTTTAGGGGTTTAACCCTCCCCATGGAGATTTTTTCCAAGTAAAATTTTCAGTACAAGAAATGAATTTACCGGAAACTACTTGATCCCAAAAGCTGTTTAAAAATTAGTGTTGACAAACATGTTAGAAATTCGGCTCGCCTCCGGCGGAATTTCGTCTTAAATCATTCTTAAGACCTAAGACTTTTCGTTTTACGTCTCTATATGACGTTCACAAATTTAAACTAATCAATTGTAGATTTCGATTTGCAATTCAGTTAATAACTTTTGTATTGAAACTCAAATCTTTACTCACAAAAACCCTAACTCGTGTTTAAAATGGGTTTTTACTAAGAAGTATAACATTTGAAACCAACTAGTTGAACTTCAAAATTCATTCATAGAATACTAATTTTATACGATAGTCAAAATACTAGTTTCAATGTATAAAGTCACTAACCACTTTGATTGTAAAAAAAGGAAAATCTCATTCTTAATTTTAAGCTGATATGAAATATTCCTCAAGAAACCAATTTCAGCCTCAATTGTTTTTTTTTGTTTCTCTCTTACTCAAGGCCTCAAATTTAAAATTTTTCCTAGGCGCAAATAATTTAAGAAATGATTTTATATAATTTTAGTGCCCAAAATCCAAATATGCAGTTAGGTTTTTGTCTAACAGCTCTGTTTTTTAAATCACTTTTATCGCAATAAGTGAAAATCATTTAAGAATTTCTTTTTTGACTTTTCTGACAAATCCGTGGAACATAAAAAAAATAAAAGGCTTCAAAAAAATTATCCAATTTTCCCCTAGATCGCAACTTATTTTGGTTCCTGCGAAAAAAAGCTATAGCAGTCTTCTACTTGTTCACGTTACTCCATTTAAATCTAATTTAATTTAAAATTTCTGTGGGTGAAAAACAAATGCAGATTTCAACAGAGTGGTAAAATTCAATAATATCTTTTTTTTATTTTATATTTATTTACTACAGTCGGACATGCTTGTAATGATATATTCCAAGTTTATAAAAACTGTAGAATTTAACTTTTTTAGATCATGCATTATCATCATCATCAACATTATTATTCCTGAATAAATTAAATGTAATAAGCAAATAAGGAATCATATTTTTTTTCAATTTCATGAAGATTTGTTAGAACATCAGTTATTAATGATTAATTACACTTAAAACTGATTCATATGTTTTAATATGTTTTTATAAATTATCAAATTTTATAGGTTTTTTTATTTTAAATTTTTACATAAGTTTTCCAATTTTTATAGTCAATTATTTTTAATTTTTTTTCAATATAATTTAAATAATTTTCTCAATGTTTTTTCAAGTCTGCATTTTTGTTTTCTGAGAACATAATAAGCCTAATAATCTTATTTTTTTAAAAGAAAATCTTAGTTTTCTCAAAATATATGAAGTGATGTTGTAAACTTCAGAAATGCACAAAACTATTTCAGTCTTTAAGGTTGATAACTGGACGAAATAAAAAAATGATGTTATCTCTGATTTTGATCACTTGAATTCTTGAAATAAAATTGATATTCTTCTTTGTATCAAATTAAATTTAATCATCAAGTAGGTATGTGTTTCTGATAAATTTTCTCAATTCAAAATGGATTTGTTTCCTTATCAAGATTTCACAATTCAAATGACGATTAAATATTTCTTCGAGTTTAAAATATTACAGCAAAAATTTTCAATCAAACCATCAATTGAAAGTGAAGGAAAGGAATGTTAACTAAGACGATTAATAAATAAAAGTTATTATAGTTTTGCTGAACAATTTAAAATCATGATTAAATTCTTATCTTTTCTGAAATTTATTTTAGAATTCAGATTTAGTTTCTTTTTAAATCTGGGTTAAACTGATGAATTTTATTTTTATTATTCTTATGCCCGAAGCTTTAAACTCTGTTTTAATTCAAAATTTTAAATCGCATTCGTTTTCTGTGTTTTTTGAAATATTGATGTTAGATTTGTCAATTTGATTGCTTCGTATATATTTTCAAGCAAATGTCTAGTTCAGAATAAGGAACATCATTTTCAATAATTTATTGATGATTTGCCGGACACAGCACTGATCCAAAACTTTGAAAATCTGGATTTTGAATTTTGAATTTTGAAAACCCCCCCATGAGCGGGTCCTTCGCACGGGCCTGGATAGATGGATATGATATTGCAAAAGAAGTGTAAAAATTTGACCTTTTGCGTTATATAAAATGAAATAAATATCCATCACATTTCTTTATATATAATTTATGTGCTGTTTATTTTCACTTTCACTTCAAATATTTCCCTCTGTAAGTCCTGTTTTTAACTTCTTTTTTTTCTAAAGGGAAATTAAAAACTTATAAGTGTGAATGATGTAAATAAGCTTTGTTTGGTGTTTTAATGAATTATATTCAAGATTCTTAAAGTTAATTCCAAGTACCTGAATTATAAAAATCGTCCTTAAAAACTGAAAAAAAAACTCCTTGTTCTTAAATGACCAGTTAACAGTAACAGTTTAAAGGTGTTTCTAAAATTTAATTCAACTACATCATTTCGAAGAAAAAAAAATACTTGAAAACTTCTGAGATTGAGGAACTTTATCAGTCCAAGTAAGAATTGCTTAAATTTTACAGATTTTACTGCAAATTTTATGTCCATGGATCTTAAATAGAATGATACTTTATTTGTTGTTTATTTCAAATTTCAGATTTTTTGGGATATTTTATATTCAATTTAAGAATACATACATCATAACTTTAAAAGCATTTTTATATCGACGAAATTAATCTCAAAAGCATTGTATTTGAAGCGATTGTTTACTGAATAGTATAAGGTTCTAATTACAGCTTTCAGAAACAAATGATCAAACTAAGCTAAATGGGAAAAATAGTCAAATCTCTTTACAAACAAATTGCAAGAAGCACGAATAATGAAAATTTTCATAATATAAGTCAGAGTTTAAAAATTTTCAGTATGAGTTTGAAAATATAACGAGTTCTTCTAACCTTTTTTTTAAACAATTTTTATATAATTTTAATTTTTGAAATGAGCCAGTTACACCTTTTTGAATGATGTAGACATTGGATAGTATCGAATTGCTTTGGAGAACTTTCTTATTCAATATTTGTAAACAAAACACAAACGATTTTCATTTTTCCAGTAAAAAGGATTTAACACGAGTACACATGAGTACAATTTCACATTGGATTCGATCGATTATTTTTTAACTTGATGAATATAATCTTTCCAATTTACTTGGTCCATGGCAACCGTTCTTCAACTTCTCGGGCATCCCACATTCGCCAGATTACGCTTCACTTGGTCTTACCACCTCGCTTGTTGCTCTCCTGCTTGCCTTGTCTCTACCGGATTGGCGGCGGACGCTTGTTTTGCAGGACAGTCTTCCGACATTCTCGAAACATGTCCAGACCAGCGTATCCGGCCAGCCTTCGCCGCCTTCTGGATACTGGATTTGCCGTAGAGTCGTGCGGGCTCGTGGTTCTGCTGCACGCCGCTTAAGATTGTTCTAAGCACTCGTTGTTCGAATACTCCATGTTTCCATGTTTGCAGGTCCTCCTCGAGAAAACCCACCTGTCGTGCTCTTTAAGGACAACCGGTCTGATGAGACGGTTTGTGCGAGGACTAACTCTTAGTAGGCACGATTTTTGCTGATCATTCGCACTTCGGATCTAATGACTTGTGTTTCTGTCTGCACACAGTACTGCGTTCCATCCATCGTTGCCTTAATCAATCGGGTCAGTTGCCTGGAAAAGCCGTTCTCGTCTATGATTTTCCATAACTTGTCACGATCGATCGTATCGTATACAGCTGGATCGATGGTGCGGAGGGTCTTGGCGATCACAGCATTTTTGGAGGATTTGCCGTAGTGTGAAGATCTGGTCCGTTGTAGACCGTCTCTCCATAAAGCCGGCCTACTGACTTTCCACGAATCTGTTCGCTTGTGGCTTTAGACGGCGGAGTAGATACGGGACAACACTTTGTAGGCGGCATTGAAGACAGTAGTGATTGCTTGGTAGTTCTCACAGTCAAATTTATCCGGCAATGTTTCTTCCTCTACCGTCTTGGTCCCCTGCATGTGCACCGTCCAGGTGTTCATCGAATTGTTGCTTCCACCTTTTGATCACTTGGTTTGATCACACGGTTGTTCGTCAGGATGCCTCCGTTCTTTACCTGGCACTTTTCGACTTTCGGCACGAAGCCTTTGCGGGATGCGATGAGCTTCTGATAAAATTTTCGTGTTTCTTGGGAACGATGCAGCTATGCAGCTTCTTTTCCTCCAGGTGGTGCATTTGATTCTGGAAAAATTAGGACTCGCTGGAGAGGATTTTGAAGCGTTTGACCGTGTCTCGCACAGAATTCTCCTCGCAAAGATGGATCGCATAAGTTTTTCAGCTTGCTCACTTAATTGGCCTCATATCTATTGCACCTACAGACTTTCACGAAAATCAGGAATTCACGATCACAAATCTTCGACACCCCATCCGGAGAACCGCAGGGAAGTCACCTTGGACCCTGCTCATAGTTTTCGTGAATGACCTATGCAAAACTCTTTATTGCAACACTCTGCTTTATGCTGATGACCTGAAGCTCTTCAGGATGATAATCAGTGCTGTTGACTGTCTTGCCTTACAAAACGACATCGGCAGATTAGAAAACTGGTGCCGCTTAAATGGAATGACGGTAAACGCCAAAAAAATGTAAGATAGTCAACTTCACTCGTGCACAAAACACAGTAAACTTTAAATATCAACTCTCTGGATCAACATTGGAGAATTTCAAGTCCATTCTCTACCTGGGAGAGAAAATTGACAACAAACTAACATTCGCTGAACACATCACGCTCACCTCTGCGGAGGGATTTGCTGCATTAGGATTTCTGCGTCGTAGCACGGAAGACTTTGACGACGTCTATGCTCTGAAAGCAGTGTACTGCTTTTCGGTACTTAGCATTGTGGAATATGCCACTCAGGTATGGGCTCCTACTCAGAGTACACACTGCTACTGACTTGAACGTGTCCAGCCGCTGGACTCCAGCGAAGCTTCATTAGGCACGCACTCCAGCGCCTTCCATGGAACGAATCACTTTGACTTCTGCCTTACGAGCAAAGGTGTGTACTGATAAGTATTCCATCTCTTGAAAAACGTAGTACTAGCATTTATTTTTGATGTCTTAACTGATCATGTTGACTGTGTACTGAAACGTGTAAACCTTTACATATTCACGAGGACAGTACGACAACGTCAGTTCCTCTGGATAATTTTTCACCGTACTGCATATGACACAAACCATCCCATATATAAATATTGTGAACTTTTAAACTTAGTGTACCATCTTTTTTATATTGATATGTGTTAACGTTGATTTACATAAGGATTAAGCCGTATTTTTTTTAGTTTTTATGTTATAGTCTGTAAGGTACTCCAACCAAAGACGAACGAAGTTTTGGGCTCATCTTCACCATTACCAGATAGTGGTGTGACTCGGTGTTGGCGCCTCGATAGGATCTAACGTTGATTATGTTGAGAAGATCCAGCTGTCCATCAAAACGTGGTTGATCTGTGATTGCGTTTGGTACGGTGATCTCCAGGTGTACTTTTGTAGGAGGCGTTGCTGAAAAAGGTACTACGTACGGCCATTTGTTTGGAGGTGGCAAAATCTATGAGTCTTTAACCATTTTTGTTGGTCAGGTGATGTGCGCTGAACCTTCCAAATGTCGGTTGAATACCTGACCAACTTGAGCGTTGAAATCCCCGAATACGATCGTGATATCATGTTTTTGGGCAACGGTCGATTTCACGTTCCAGCTGCGCGTGGAATTGGTCTTTGTCGTCATGGGTACTTCCGAGGTGAGGGTTGTGCGCTTTGATGGTGCTGATGTAGAAGCTTATTTTTCGATCGCGCGCTTCTGAATCTCTCCCTTTACGAGCTTGACATTGGCATGGGAACTTCTGGTAGTTTCAGTTTCAACACATATCAGTGTTCAGACCACCTGTCTGCAAATACCTAACGTTTCACAGGGCAACAAATTCAAATTAGTTGGTTTAAGTATAATACGCAAGCACGAATTTACATGTAATTTGCTCCTGAAATAAAGCCATCATTTTCCACATACGTACCATACTGATTACAGTGAAGGTGTACCATACCCTAAATGAAGATTCGCCAGCCGGACCACCTTGTGAGAACTCTTCTGGCTGCTGATGATGAAGCTGTGCAGTTCCATTTCCATATGAATATACCATCCCTTCTTTGCAATGAAACTTACACAGCATTTTATGAAAGACCATATCTCTGAAGGTACCTTCATACTTCCTAATGATGTGGCAAACATCCGTGTGAAGAAGATGCTGGATGCAACGCATTCGCAAATGCATCAATATTAACAGGAACAGGTTTTTTCCTACATAATAAGTACAGCTTCACTGGTAAAGGGGGCAGCCAAGTTCGACACGGGAGGCTCACGATTGGCACAGAGGGTGTTTCGAAAGATAAATTAGCATAATTTGTCTGTAAACACTCAATTAAGATTGATGGATGAGCTGAGCTATCGATCGATAAAGTTAGCTTTTCTCAGCAATATTTTTGCGCAAAAAAAATTTAATAACTAAATTTTTTGTCATGAGGAATTTTTTATTTTCGATTTCTATTCACCTAGAAATTTATTTTATCTTAAATACTATTTCCATGTCATTCGAAACGCATCAGCTTTCCGAAAAGCACCAAAAAATGTCAATCAAACGCCACATCTTTCCTGGTATTCATAAGGTTGAGGGCCTGTCGAAAAAGTCAATTAATTTCGCACAAAACCCACCCATTATCACCTGGTGCGGTGTATATGTTTCATTATCCCCTGGATGATGCGTTCCGAAATTTGACTGGCCCTGATTGAAGAGCTGATATGTGTTGTTGTTGTTATTTTGTTACCCATACCCTGAAATCAAGCTGAGGAAACCAAATATTCCGGACATGGTCTCCGAGGGCTTAAGCCTTCCAACAAAAGGTCCATCCGCATCAAACCCAGATCGTTGTGCTCCTTTTGTTTGACTGGAAAAGCCCATCAAAGTTTTTCTTGTTCGTCGTCGTCTCCAGCCGCCATCGATTGTTGTTTCGGTGTGGTGTGGCCAAAAAAGAATATCAAAATTGACACTTCTTTGTTGCCGAAATTTTCCTATATTTCATATCTAAACAAGATCACCTTTGAACGAATGCCAATGCGGTCGGTTTTCTTTATTCTTCTACCGTTTTCTAGTCAAATAGCTACGCAAGTTAGGGTATGGTCAGTTTTTAAAGAATGAGAATAATATTGAAGGCTTGAGCAGAAATATAGGAGGAAAAATGCCACGAGCATCTGCATCAAAGAGTGTTTATACTGATTAATTATACGATGTTTGAAAAACGTTATCCTGTAGTCTGAAATAATTTTTCAAACATCAAAAGTTGTATCTACAACAAGCAAAGAACAATGAGTAGGTAGATACATTTTTGTCGAATGAAACCTGCAATCCTGACATGCAAAATTTGGAAGTTGGTATCGTCCAATCTACCATTTTCACTTTGAGTCTGAATGTTTCAAATGTGACAAATATTACAAGTTCGTCACCCAGCAAACATTTTTGTAGCTATACTCTTTTATTGTACGTTCCATATACATTATAGAAGGATCGTATTAAAGTCAAAAAATCAGCTTTTTCCTACCAAAGTGGAGGCATAAACGTACATAAATTTCATTTCACTCTAAAGCGACGAAACCTGCACCAATTGGGCGTTATCCGACACCTTATTCGTACCTATCGGAAATATGCAAGGGAGCGCAAGATTTTGCTTTCATAACCTTCAAATCGTTGCCAGCGCAAAATATATTCCAGTTTATTTGTTTATTTGTTTATTTGTATAAAAAATCAACGGATCACATGTTGATCCAAATGATAATTTAATCCTAAATAATTTATCAAAATTAAAATCCACTCGACACAGTTCTGGACACGTCTAATATTTTCCTTCGGAACACATTTCTCGAAACGTCAAAGTCGAAATGCGCAGAAAAACGATTAAAAGTTTTTAAAATTCCGACAAAAGCGCTGTTGGCCCCTTAGTTGTTCAGACGAATGGGAACGTAGAGCTGCAAATGCTGGTTTCTTAATCCTCGGGGTCGTACACTGAGAGGGACAGTCTCCAGCAGCGTGCGAGAGTCTATTCTCGATGTCAGCAGGTCAGCCACAACCAGAGCTAGAGTAGCGTTCCTACGAACTAGAAGCGTATCCAAGTTTATGAGGCGGCAACGATTTTTGTAGCTTGGCAAACGAAACGGATCGTGCCAATTCAAGTGGCGTAGGACATAGCGTAGGAAGCACCGCTGGATAGCCTCGATTCGTTCAGCTCCGATTTGATAGACGGGGCACCAGACAGCTGATGCGTACTCGAGAATGGAACGAACTATGCAGCAATAAAGACTTTTAAGGCAGTAAACGACTTTGAAGTGTTTGGCCATGCGAAACAGGAATCCAAGGTTTCTAGAAGCTTTGTCAACAACATAGTTCGTGTGAGTCTTGAACTCCAGCCATTGATCGAGGATAACTCCTAGATCGTTGATGTGTTCTACTCGGGTGATGGTTTCGCTTCCAAGAATGTACTCCGCACGAAGAGTGTTCCGCTTACGGGAAAATGATATAACCGAACATTTGCTGAGGTTCAACGGCAGGCAGTTAATGTCGCACCAGTGAGAAAATGCGTAAAATTGCTGCTGTAAAAAGTCGATGTCGTCTTGTTTTTTTTATAAAAGTTTCAGGTCATTAGCATAAGCAAGTTTAGTGCCTTCAAGGAGCGAGAGTGCGTCATTGAAGTAGATTACGAAAATTATTGGTCCTAAATGGCTTCCTTGGGGTACTCCAGAGGCCTTTTTGCCTGGAGAAGGATTCACCAGTTCGAACGGATAGTTTCCGTCCCGTTAGATAACTCCGGAACCAATCCAGTAGAGATCCACATAACCCTAAGCGCCCGAGCTTTGCGATTGCAATATCATGGTTCACCTTGTTGAACGCAGCTGAGAGATCAGTGTAAATGGCGTCAGTTTGGATCTTTTTGGCAAAGCAGTCTTGAACGAGAAAACTGGATCCATAACGACCAGTTCAAAGAGTTTGGATATCGCGCATGGAGCTGATATACCACGATAGTTGCTAACATCTCTCTTGTCCCCTTGTTTATGGACAGGAAACATATGAGCTTCCTTCCACAGTGATGGAAAAATTGCGTTGTTCAGCGATGATTGAAATATATATTTGATGGGAGTCAGCAAAAGTGGCATAAAACGCTTCAAAAAAGTTGCTGGTATACCATCCGGGCCCATAGAGGTAGAATTTTTCAACTTTGCTGTCGCTTTCAAGATGGCTGCATCTTCAATCAGAAATCCATTCAAGGATGAACCTAGAGGTGAAATATTCCGGACAGCCCTGGCTAGTTGCTCTGAAGAAACGCCCTCGGTGGTAAAAACGCTTGAAAATTTCCCGGCGAAGAGCTCACAAATTTCGGGGTCGAAAGCAGCTGTATTGTTGTCCAGAAACATGTGGGTCGGGAGCCCTGTTTCTTTCCGCTGATTTTTTACGTGCTTCCAAATTTTTTCCGGACTGGTCTTGAAGTTTCGCTGGAGCCGATTAAGATAATTCTGGTAGCAGCGCTTACTAGTCTTTTTATAAGTCGAGTTCAGTTCGCGGTATTCGTTCTGAGCGTAGAGCGACTTGTGTTTGTTATAGTTTCGAAGGGTACGTTTTTCAGCTGTCTTCAGTTGCCGCAGTTCTCTAGTGACCCATGGAGCCCGTAGATAAGCACCTACGCTACGTTTCGGCACATGGCGATCGATGGTGTAATTAAGGATATTCGTAAATGTCTCTGCAGCTGCGTTGAGATCAGAAAGATTGAGCTCGACTTCCCATTCGATGGATTCCAGAACGCGCAAGATAGCCTATCTTTATAGTAAGACGTTTTCTCAATGGGAGAATATAACCGAGCGACACCGAATGAGACCACTAGAGCTGGGTGATGTAGGACATCTTCGACGAGTGGTGCGGGAGCTAAATCTATCGTCGGAATCCTGAACCCTTCGTTAACAAAGCAAAGGTCAAGCATCCAGCCGTTCTCGTTTTCAATGTAATTTATCTGACGTAGAGTCGCTGTGCTTAAGGCATCTAAGAAGACACTGCAAGGTGCCGTGAAAGAAGAACGCGCAGGATCTGGAAACAGGAATCAGCCTTGTGAAAAGCACCATTTCAAGCCAAGCATGTTGAAGTCGCCGATGACGAGGATGTTATCTTCGGGAGAGCAAATGGAACTGACTTTAGAGAGACAATGTGAAAAGATTCGGCTACAACCAGGTCACTGGAACGATCATGAAGCACGTACACTACGCACACATAAAGTTTCCGATCACCAAGATCGATGCGGGTCCAAATAATTTCCAGATTAACTCAAGAGTCGTCTTCAATAAGCATGGCGGGGAGTTTAGATTTAACAGCAAGTAACACACCGCCACCGGTCGATTTTTTGCTGTTGAGTGGACTTCTATTGCAACGAAACACTGCGTAATCAGAGCCGATAACCTGACTAGATAGAGCGCGGTCGTTGAGCCATGTTTCAGTAAAAGCGATAATGTCGTAGCAGGAACACGAAGTGGCCAGGAAATAGTCAATCAAGCAAGAATTGACACCACCAACATTCTGATAGTAAATGTTAATCGATTCGGCTGGTTCAGGAGCAGAGCAGGAACGACGATCACTGGAAAGGCAATTTCCATCAGGCGGAGAAGGACTGTCGGTGATATAATACTTGCCAGATAACGCAGGCTGGAGAACCCCTTCACCACAGACGAGCTCAGGGCCGGGACGACTGTTGACGTTGGCTGGAATCAGCGCGACTGAGTCGAAGGGCTCAGGGGTCTCCGTAATTCCTAGTTCGTTGCGTTCCGGTGCTGGAGGCCCAGAAGAAGTCGAAGGATAAACAAGGTCCGGAAGATTTGACAAAGTGCATCTGTGGTAGAGTGGAAACAGGATACGAAAAGGACATGTTCTTAACATAAACTGGTACTTGCCTGGAGAAGAGGCCTGGAGAACCCCATCACCTCCAACGAACTCAGGGCCAGGACGACTGAAGACACAGGCAGGAATCAGCGCGACTGAGTCGAAGGGCTCTGGGGTCTTCATAAAGCTCAAGTCGATGCATCCTGGTGTTGACGCCCAAGAAGAAATTGCGGAGGCACTTGCGGGCAATAAATGCTGGTAGCCCTCGAAGCGTCTGTGATGGTGTAAAATATTATCACACAGAGATAATGTTCTCGAAGAAAATGAATACTTGCCTGGGAATGCAGGCTGGAGAGCCTCATTACCACGATCGAACTCAGGGCTGGGACGGCTGATGACGCTGGCTGGAAACTGCGCGACTGAGTCGAGGGGTTCTCTCATTGGTTACTCATATTACTCAAACCTCATCTGATTTTTAGTCATCTAGATGCACTAGTGGTTGTAAAGAGAACTTGACGATGCTTTTCTCACTTGAAGCCCGCGCGGTAGCAAAATCATTTCACAATTTTCAAACCTGGCGGACTTTCCGTAATATCTGATTAAATTTGACTTAAGACGACATGAAATACGACCTTTTTACAATGCATTTGGATTTACGATTCGCAACACTATTGTGAACGACTCAAGTTATCATTTCTGATACGATTTCATGTTTCCTGGGAATTGTTTTTTATATACATAAACAATCGTATGGTGTCACAGTAAACGGTTACTATACCAAAACATTAAGAGAATCTACATAATCAAGCCGTGGATAACATACAAATTCAAAGGATTTAAATCAAAAATTAAAATTAATCATTCAAGATAGTGTGAACCTGACAAAAGATAAGCGGTTCAAGGCTCTTCATAAACTAAAATAGACAATGCAGCGCTAAGTTTACACCCATAAATCAAACTCTATTCCAATAATAAACATGCTTGGAGGTGGAATTATCGGTATGAGATTATAAGCCGGACCGGCATTATCAAGCTTTCTAATAACTGGCATTGTCCTCCTAGCGAAATCGCGTTGAATATGTCTGTAAGAAGCCAAATAAAATATATTGTAAACCCTATCACAAAACAAAGCAGGATTAAATCAATCAGCCGGTAAGATAATGTCGGATGATGTACCGGCATTAGAAAAGAAACCGATCGGCAACAGAAAACAGTTTCAAGTTTCCTATTCTCACCCTAGGCCTGCCCTTGGAGATTTTCCCCAAGTACAATTTTTAGTTAAAAAAATGAATCTACCGTAGTACTACTAAATTTATTGGTTCCAAAAGTGATTTAAAAATAAGTGTTCACAAACATGTTAGAAAATTGTTTCGCTTCCGGCTGAGTTTAGTTCTATATCTTTTTGAACCTAAGACAATAGACTGGCCCAAATTTGTATGATTTTTACAATATTTTTTTTCAACGCGGCACCCTCTAGATTGGTGCATTTAGGTGAAAAAATGACTCTTGAAAGTTTCAGGTCATTTGGCAGAAACACGAGCTGGCGCAAAGGACTTGAATTTTGTATGGAGATTTTCGACAAAATGTATGAAAAATCGACATACTTTCACTCTTTGTATTCTAAAATATGTTTCCAGTATACTAGAAAGCTCAGAATATCAGAAATATTAGTTCAAACAATGACAAACAAGTTTGTAGAAGCTCGTGACGCAATACGAGTTGACTCTGATGAGTTATCCGCAATTGAATGTGTAATTTTTTTTTGCATTTCATCGATATATCGTGAACGGTGAATAGGTAAATTATTAGTACTAACTTGATCGCATTGTCACACAATGAAAATAACAGATATAAAGTTTGTGTCCTCGCTAAAGTCTAAATGCCACGCGATAATGTTTGTAAGAGCTTTTTTCGCAACTTTTCCGAGGACACAAACTTTCTATTTGTTATTCTCATTGTTTGACGATGCGATCAAGTTAGTGCGATTATTAGCCCATACACCGTTCACGATACATCAAGGAAGTGCGAAAAAAAACACACACATTCAATTGCGGATAACTCATCACAGTCAACTCGTATCGCGTAACAATCTTCTACAAACTTCTTTGTCATTGTTTGAACTATAATTCCTGAAATTCTGAGTTTTCTAGCATACTGGAAACATTATTCAGAATACAAAGAGTGATAGTATGTTGTTTTTTTATACATTTTGACGAAAATCTCCATACAAATTTCAAGTCCTTTGCGCCAGCTCATGCTTATACCAAATGACCTGACACTTTCAGAAAGTCATTTTTTCACCTAAATGCACCAATCTAGGGGGTGCCGCGTGGAATATAATGATTTTTTTTTTTGTTATAGGCCAGTCTCCTAAGACAATTCAATTAACGACACTATATTGAATCAATTAATTTACAAATTTTGATTTGCAAATCCACCAATCTTGTTTTAAAACTGAAATTTGACCCTGAAAAATTCTACATCTTCCTTAGATTAAGTTTTCTTAAATAAGTGTATTTATATCAGTTTTGAATTCTAAACCAAGCATTTTAAGCTCAAAAGTCATTGATCAAAACACTAATTTCATACATCAAAAAGCTAGAAACCATATGACAAACGTAATATCTTTTACTTTACAGCTAATCACTTTGATTATACATAAAATCGTTTATGTTTATGAATAAATTTTATGCTGAATTGAAATATTTTTGAAAACTGCAATTTCGATCATAATTTAGTTTTATGATTCTTGCTATTCTTAATGCTCAAGAACACATTCAAAAGGGGTTTGAAAAATTAAACAAGGCAGAAAAATTCGCATTTTTTAGAGAGGCAAATAAATATGAACTAATAAAGATTTACTTGAAGCTGTCTTGAATCCATATATTTAATAATTTTTTTTCTATCAGGTTTTGTTTTTGAAATCACCGTTAAAAATTGGTAAAAAAATTGATGATTTTTCAGAACTTTTTAACAAAACTGTAAAACATTATAGAAATTTTGAAACAAAGGTTATGTGACTTCCGGGAAAAAGTAATTGAAATATTTTCTTGTTTTCTTTTCCCCGTTCTTTAAACTACGCATATAGGCGAGTTAAAAAAAAAATCAACCAAATTGAATTGAGGAATTTTTTTTATAGCAAAAGTCAAATTTTTTGGCCATCTTCAACAAATTTGCAAATACAATTATTCCTTTCCTTTATCTTTATTGTGCAAGGTCAGATGAACTTGTAATTAAAAATTTAGAATTTTACTTCCCCTGAATTTTTGATATCCGAAAATTGAAAATAAACATTTCTCTTCGAATTAAAGACTTATAAACAAATTCAGAATCAGTTTTTGTTTTTCATGTATCATGTGTTTTGGTTGCGGAATCCGAAAGAAATGACCGACTTGGAAACAGTGGAGGTCTTTTACCACGGCCCTATGCACCGGAGGATCGGTGCGGGATCATTAAGTAAGTAAGTATGTGTTTTGGTTATCAATGATTGAGTTCACCTGAATCTGTTTAATTTTTACAAACGCTTCATCAACAAAAAAAGAGTTAATACCTTAACAAAATTCGACAAGAAATTCGAGTTCAGGACTCACAATTCATCCAAACCAGACATTAAAAAATATGCTGTTCCCTGGAGTTATCAATTAAATTTTATAATTGCGTTTAAATAATAGTTTGGAATAAATGTATCCTCATATTTATTTGAAAGTATTTTTTTCATCTTCATGTTTGGAATTAGTGTTTAGATAAATTCTCCAAAGATTATAGTAGGTAGGGTAAATGTTCCTAATTTGGCATGTGTGCCTAATGTTAACATACCGATCGGTTTTGAATGTTTTTGACGCAATTTTCTACTTATCACAATATTTAAAAACGTTATAATGTAATGGATCATGTGTACTTTCATTTTACAAACAAAATAGTTTTCTAAATAACAGGATTTTTCTTGAAATCCGGATTGTTTCAAAGTATGTCCAAATCGAATGAAATTGTTAGCTAATTTCTTAAAAAACATCTATTTTGAAATGGGAGATAAAAACTGAATTTGTCTTCCGATTTTATTGAAATTTTTTGTTAGTTTGTTTTTCATCATGATTTAAGTAATAGGTATGTAAGAACCATGTTTTTTCGTATAAAAACCAAAAAAGCTTATGTCCACAATTGGGAACACTTTTTTCAATGTGTTCCTAATTATGGACATAGTCAAAGTTTTTCCAAACTTGATATAGTCATAGAATATATTTGAAATAAATTTGATAGATTGAATTGTGTTTTAACTTAATTCTCAACGATCTGTTGAAATAAACTGTTTTGAGTAAATAAAACATGAGATTTTTTTACTTTAGTGTATCTCAAAGCTAAAAATGTAGGAAAAATGCTTTCGCCAGGTTGTAAAGAACGGTATGCACCCTACGTGACAATAAGAAAACCATCAAGTTACAGAGAGCTTCTCAATGAAAACAGAATCGAAAGGAAAAATTAAAAAAAATCTTAATAAAATACGTTGTATACCGCCATCTGGGGCATCATGCAACACTTTTTAACTTCAATGGCTTCTACAAACCTAATGTCCACAGATAATCATACCGCTTGTACATCGAAAGTTTAAAGGTTAATGAGATATCGAATAAACGTAGTCAGAAAAGTATTTGGCTTCACCAGTTATTTTTAAATTTATAAAACATGCGATTTTCAACATACTAAGTAAAAGGGGTTAGTAGCAAAAACCTTTGTTTTTGATAACAAATCAAATGAAAAAGTGTGAAAAGTTAATATTTTTGATATATTTGTGATTTCTTTACGCATTTTTACGATCACCAGTTATTTTTGATTTTGTTCGAATTAATATGATATTTTTTCGGTCAAAGATAAAAAAAGAAAGCATAAGGGTGCCGTATACATTTAGGGATAAAAGATGCTACTAAAAAAATTGAAACCATATTCCTGCATATAGAAACAAGATTTAAACCGTGAATCATAGATTTACATGTCAATGCATTTTAGCCCAGACTGGTAAAGGAATTTCAAAAATATTTGTTTAAAAAAAATTAAATGTTTGTCCGAAAAATAATTATACATCAACAGTGTTGATATAGGATAATAAAATCAATATAAAGTTTGTAGGTGATATCATTAAGCCAATCCATCATGCTGTTTAAAGTTTTTTAAGGCATCAGAAAATGCAAACATTTCGCATTTTAAAATTTTCTATGGCAATCAAAAACTTCTAAAAACTATCTCACGATGCACACAGGAGTATTTTACCCCAAATCCTGGCCAAAACCTCGAAATTAAAACTTGAGAAAAATTATTTTTTTTAGGTTTTTTGGTTGTTAGATAGTTGTTGTATATTAGTATTGTCGATTTTTAACCATCGGTATAGTGAGTTCGTAATGGCATAACTCGAAACATTGATGTATCAGAATTATAAATTTTGTCTTCCAAAATTTGGTATAAACATGTACAATTACAGACTGCGTAACACGCAGAATAATGTGACTATTAACAAAGTTTCTTCAACAAATCTTCAGTTTTAATATGACCAATGAAGTGTTACTGAAATTGCGTTCATTTCTTGATAAACACATGTAGTAGAGATGCTAAACAAAATAGTGCAATGTTTTTTAATCGTTTTTCTACAAATATATATCGTTTTTCTACAAATATCGTTTTTCTACAAATTAGTGTTAAAGTTTATCTTCCGGGCTCCACCGGGATAAATTTCACATTACACACGAATGCTTCTAACTTCCTTAAACATTTCCAAAAGAAAAATCGTGCGCATACTTGCGAACTCGAGCTATTTTCAATTTTGAGATCAAAAAATTTGAGCGATTTTTGACCCTAATTTTGTTTCAGATAGCGAGCATGCCATGCATTTACTTTGTGTTATACAAACGTTTTCTATTGCGTTTGATTTGTTTGTTTAAAAACTGGTATTTTTCATCATTTCTGAGAGCTGATCGGCTGGTTTGCTTCGAATTTATTTGAAAACAAACATTTTATAAGGGTGCAGCAAGTGAACCAAGAAATTTGAAATTTTGGTTAAAAATAAGTTGTGTATACTCGAAAAGAACGAAAAAAAATTTTTGATCATTTTAAAGAGAAAAACAGGTTTTGGCCAACTTTTTCCATAGAGTACTCCTATGTGCGATGTGAGAAATTATGGCATCATCGTTTTGCGATTATTCAATGTTAATTTATTACATTATACTAAAATTAAAGTTTAATAAGTGTTGTGGTACACAAATGTAGCATCTAACCATGCTGTTGCATGATGCTCTGTTTGACTGTATTTTTTTTGTATCCATTACAATGAATTTTCTACTTTTTGAAATATAATAAATGTATCCATTGGAAAAAGGTAAAGTTTGTAAAGTATGGTAAAGTTTGGATTTTCATAAGCTCAACTTTCACTACTTTCTTCTTTTATAAAGGAAGATTGTGTAGGATTTAAATAATCTCTATATCTCTATTCATATTCCAAACATATTGTAAAATTTATAAAAAGGTGAGTTCTCAGAACTCCTGAAAAATCAGGAACAAAACATGTATTATTGGGTACGCGTACATTTTTCCTCATATGTTAACATTAGGAACAATTAGTGCCAAATTAGGATCATTGAAACACTTTATAAAACATGATATTTTTCATAACTTAAGCTTGAAATGATTATTTAAAACTACAACAGAGTTCAGAAAAAAATTTGGAACTTAGTCACCAAAAATTGTTTTATCTAAAAATTTAAGATTCGGCCTACTAATATCAAAGCTCAAAACCTCTGACATAATATAGCGAAATTAGGCGCACTTACCCTACTAATATTTAGATTTTTGCATTTTTTTTAAAGATTAAGTTTTACTGCATTGTTAAATATTATTTGAAATCTTCTTTTTTAAATCGATCATGATTTATTAAAAATTGTTTGAAAAAAAAACCGAAAAGTGATTTGAAGAAGCAACATCAAAGTTAAATTTAATGGGCTCTGTTAACCAAATAAGTACTAGCTTTGTGATTTCAATGTTCACAAATAAAAACTTGGAATTCTATATTTAAATTTTTATCAGATTTGATTGATTTGTCAATCAATAATATCATCTAATGAAGAATTGAACACACAACTATTTAAAATTAATATTGTGAACTTAAAAAATGAGCTAAAATTGTTATATTCGTTCCGGCCTTAAAAATTGATATTTATTTTTTCCCCAATCGAGAAATCACATTTAAATTGAATTTTTATTATAATTCATGTTTTTATCGCAAATTTTTTCGAAAAAACTCTACATTAAAAATAAAGAAAAAATTGGTTATCAAGATGATAAAAAATAAATAATTATCTACATATTATTATTTTGCTTACCAATACTTTATCATGGTTAATATTATTAGTTTGATCTAAAATTTATTTCAGAACTAACAAGTTTCAACAAGTTTTTTTTCAAATCTAGTGTTATATTAAATTTTTTATAAAATTTCTTTGTACTGATCATAAAGCTTTAAATTCTGTTTTTATCCGAAATTTTAGTTCGTATTCTTTTTCTGGTGCAATTGATTTAAAATATGTAAACCAGACTGCTTTCAATTTATTGTTCTGCAAATTTCTTGAACAAAATAAGAAACACAATTTAGAACAGTTTGTGATGACATACCATCAAAGCATCGATTTGAAACTTTGATTCTGATTTATTTTAAATCGAATTAATAAAATTCATAATTTTTTCGAATTTTTGTGATGGTTTTTGCAGTTAGTACTCTGCGGTGTCAAAAAACTTTCGTTTACTAACCGACTCAGATGATATACTATTTAAGGTATCGGTTTGGCAGGCTGAGATGAGATGTTGCAGTGAGTTTGAATCTCACTTTTTTTTTTGAACGATGAATCGTCCAATGGGAAGAAAATCCCATTTAATGTTTTTCTTGATTCGCTTGAATGTAGTGGTCATGCATTATTTTGCTTTTGAGCTCGCGTTTTTATGTCATTATTGCTTTTGCAATCATATCATCTTTGGCGCAGTACACTTTTTAACGCATTTTTGGCACAGAGGTTTGCTAAATAGACATTAGATTTTTGCAAGCTTTACTATGGGTGTATGTAACATGAAAACATACAAAGATTAAGCACAAGGATTCAAATTTTCAGCTGAGAAAGTATCTTTCGAAGACAATAAATAACCTAGCAAACATAAAATCGCATTAGGAATGATAACTCAAATACTCAACAATGATAATGCGAATCGCAATTCTTACCAAATAAATAAACGATCGTCAAAATCGTTATATAAAGTCGGGTCAAACCGGACATGATAAATCGGATATTATTAATCGGATATGATCGGATATGAAGTTCGACATGTTTGAAAATTTGTACTCCCGCGCGAAATTCAAGTGAGAAAACAACCTTATTGTTCTCTCTCAAAATCAAGGAAAAGAGTGTAAAAATGGTTCAATTAGGCATTTAATTTTGTTTTATATCAAACATACACTCATGCTAATTTTTATTTTTATTTCCATGAAAAGGAGAGATAAAGGCATAATGTTCTAAATAATCAATCATAAATAGTAAATGAAAAAAAAAATTGCCTCGGAAAAATTGCCTGCGTGACTTCTTCGACATCTTACCTCTCGGCCAACTCATCAGAAAATGCTCATTATACCCCTATCGATGATGCTCCGTTCACCCCGAGCCAACCAGTTAAAGTTAAAACGCATTTTAGAATTGATTATAGTGAAAAATGAAAACTTCAATGAAAGTGAATCTTGAGGAACAGTGTGTATGTACATCATGTAGCAGTGTGAACATTTTAGATCAAGATGGTTTATCGATCTATAGATCTTGTTTTCCGGTGCTTGAAAATTAAAATTTTTCGATTCTTAAGATTACTTCAGAATCAATGTTTTCTTTTAATATTTCTGTAATGCGTGTTCATTAGACTAGTTCACATTTCGACTTTTTTCGAAGATCAAAGCCATATTATTTTCTCTTATGAGTTATTCCTCAAGCATTTTCAAGTATTTTTGTCAAATTTGAGATTTATTGAACAAATCTATGTTCTGCGCAATGAGTTAAAGTCCATAAAAATACTGATAATATAAACCACCATACATCATAAAATTGTCGTTTAATATTAAAACTGGCTTGCTTGAACT
The DNA here is from genome assembly GCF_029784155.1 of Uranotaenia lowii. Taxonomy (NCBI): domain Eukaryota; kingdom Metazoa; phylum Arthropoda; class Insecta; order Diptera; family Culicidae; genus Uranotaenia; species Uranotaenia lowii. The sequence goes on along the minus strand of NC_073692.1, from coordinate 327,747,893 downwards.
ATGGCAAATGGACTTATTTCACAAAAACTCATTGCGTAGATCAGAGATTAGCTCAATAGATCTCAAATTTGGCAGAAATACTTGAAAATGCATGAGGAACAACCCATATGAGTCCGGCTTTGATCTTCGAAAAAAGTTGAAAAGTGAACTAGTCTTGTGTCCATTCATGGTTGATGGTTTGTCGAGGAAAGGCAATCTACTCCGCTTGATTTAGCCTTTTCAGATAAACCCCAGATGCATTTTTACTAAAAAAATTAATTCATTTATTTTTTTTTTAAATTCAATAAAACACATCTTACCTGGTGACAAATTTACGAGATTCGAAACCCAAAAGTTTTCTTGACGACACGGGGAGTTATACCCAGTACACCTGACACACCAATCTCGTGCCAGCCAACACGCTAGATCACCTCAGTGCTTAGATAAACTGTTAAAAGACTATAATATATAAAACAAGAAAGCAGCTCCCTAAATAAAAAGAAATCCATCTCTCAAATTATTCATAGCTAGTATCGCATTAAATGACTAAGTCAGCAGTTCTTGCATTTATGACAAACCTGTACTCGAAATTCTAATAAAACACCGCCAATTAGTGTCAATCTTCGAAACCCGCTATTAAACCCACTCATTAAAGGAATTCAATTGCTCTATGAATCTTACGTGCACCTTAGCTCCTTGAGTCATCGTTATGGGGACCGCCCCCCATCGTCGGCTGGGAACAGTCAGAAGAAATTTCAATTCATTGCAGACAGATTACTGGCCATAAATTTAACCACCGTCTCAGTTCTAGCAATTCTAGCGAAAAGTGCCCCCAGAAAATGTACTAAGGTAGGTACGTGCATATCTGGCTTCTCGCGGGTAATAAAATCTTCCATCATCAATCCATCCATTCGGGGGAGGATGGGAAACGTTCAATTAAACGCTAATACTACAGTCGGTTATGACGTGGTTCTGCAATTCGCCAATGGCTGCCAATTGCAGCAGTAAAATGGCTAATGCACAATTGATTCGCATTAAGAACTGCTTCTTGTGCGATTTCTGCCATTATTGGCAGCAACGACTTCGCGGGGCCTCGCAGCAGCTTCCAGTAAGGTGGGCATTAGGAGCCCTCGATCGGATCGAAGAGCGTTGTCCTTTCTTTCCAACCAACTCATTCCGTCGTCAATAAACAACGACGGCTCAATCTTTTAACGATAGGATTTTATGACAGGTCTACAGCAGCTTTATTTCAGAGCTTAAGAAAATCGTCATTATTTGTTGGGAAAAGTGGTAAGCTACATTTATGATATTTCATGCAACAACTTCTGCGAACTCATATGGTAGGAATGCGAATCTGCTGAATTAAGCACGTGTGAAGGATGAGCTAATTTGATCTTTGATCTAAAATATCTTGGACTTCTAAAACTTGGCACAACACAGCGTTTTGACACTCTTGGTTATTCTGAAAAAAATCTTTTTAGGCAAACTAAATTCATTAAAATAATTTATGTTGATCTGAGCTCTGTACAGCTTTGTTGGTAGAATACATATTTTTGTGTGGAAATTTGATCCCAAAAGAAGCCTTTTTTAGTTCGCCATAAAAATTTAGTAGTCTGGAGATGCGAGAAGTATCGAGTCGAGAGTGATATTGACAATTTGGTGCCGTTTAAGCATCGTAACCATGACAATGGGTGACGTCACTACTGACTCCAGCAAACGACGACGGCGTCGACTGCTGGCGTTTCAATTCAGTAGCTTGTCAAACAACATCTCGTAGATCTCGAAGAGTTAACCAGAAAATATTTTATGACCAGATTTTCCAAATTATGTGTGGTTCGTGCATTGCGAAAAACTGAATACGGTTCGGCCAGCTCGGTTTCAAAAGCACTTCCAGGATTTGGCTTTTATGAAGAAAATGTTGAAGGATCTGTTCAAATTTCGGTCGGGAGGGAAGTTTTGACGAAGTTTGAGGAAGAAAAAATTCGGTACCGCTTTCAAGTCTAGAAGTCTGAGGAATTGAAACTGACCCACATGACATCGTTTAAGAACCGGAATACTATCGCAATAAAGATGAGAATGAGGGCGTTGTTGAAATTTTTTGAGAATGTTATCACTTGTCAGAGTTGTTTGCTTACATTTTTTTATGTTATTAACGAAACGATTGCAGTGCTGATCGATACAGGTAATTTATGATTTTTTTTATGTGCATAATGTCTACAAGTTTCTATTTTTGCTTTAGGAGCTACTTACGGACGGGAAATTAATGGCGTGAAAACGATTACTTGTAGGGGGTTTTCAAATAACTTGTTTTAACGAAAATAAAACAGTTATTTCTTTAGCTTAACTTCTATATATATGATTATGTTTTATCCATGATTATTTACTTTACATTTGGAAGAAGAAGAACATCCTGAATATCTTGTACATCCTTCTACTGCATGATTCTATCCATTAGTTTCCTCTATTCCAGTAGTTGTTCAGATTTGTTGAGTTAACGCTCATGCTTCCTTCGTTTCTTTTCAAAGTCGTTGGGAAAGTCATTTTATTTTGCAACGTATCAGCACGACGCAGAATAGCCAACGAAGTCTAGTAGAGGGTGCTGAAAGACAAACAGAATTTAAATCAAATTTGTTTTTCGTGCATGGGAAAACGAAATACTTAACTTTAACAAGCCCTTCAGGGAAGACTTCGACGATGAGTAATATGTAGACATCGAAACACCTCCTGAAATCGATACAGTTGTATGCAATCCGCTCGTTTGTTATCTCGTCCGGCACGACCACTTCCTGGTGAAAAATTACTTGCTTATGATGGGATGAATTACAATACTTGTTCCGAAAACAATTTTCGCAACGACCGCAGGAATCCCATTCATCAACCACTTCTGGTGTATTTTGCTTGACTGCTTTGGGTCCAAATATAAATGTGATACGAATTGACGTCCTATTGCAACAATTGGGTCGAAATTTCCTTCTTGCACTTGATGATCCTGACCTGCTTGTTCCGTTTCCGCCAGTTTTTTTTTCCAGCACATAGTGCAGATTCTGGCAATTGAAGGGTGCATATTCACAGGTTCAACATTTTGGCAGTTGTCGTTGCTGTTACCTCTGAAATCGGTACTTCGAGAACACTTTTCTTCAAAACTGAACGGCTGATAATCGTACGTGATCAGCTGTTGTGATCGTCATCTTCTCATGCTCCTAGACCAACTAGATCCTTCAGTTTTCCAATAGTTTTTGACCAACTCCTTGGAACGGTGTTAAACTTTTCCTTGAGATCATCAGCGCCTTGCGTCGTTTGTACAGCAGTTTACCAAACAAAATAACTGTTGCCTAGGATATATGAACATCGTCAGTAGTGACGTGGTCTTTGTTTATGTTTTGTGTGGACCTGCGCCACCTTAGTAAAAATTTATACAGGTTGACTGCAATATTCCCGGCCGACTGGATGCAAGGTATCCTCCCGAATGTCTCGAAGAAAGGAGACCTGACAAAGTGCGGTAGTTAACGAGGCATAACGTTGATCTGTACAACCTTAAAAGTACTCTACAAAGTGATCCTGAACAGGATCCAGGAGAAAATCGACGCCACACTCCGACAGCAACAAGCTGGATTCCGATCCGGACGATCATGTGTGGACCACATCACAACGCTACGAATCATACTGGAACAAATCAACGAATTCCAGGACTCTCTTCTGCTGGTGTGACTTAACCATCAAAACATCTGGGCGGCTCTAAGGTGACGAAGGGTTCCAGAGAAACTAGTCCATCTCTTCAAAGCACAATACGAGGCATTTCCGTGCAAGGTCTTGCACGATGGTGTCTTGTCCGAACCAATCCCGGTAACTGCTGGAGTGAGACAGGGATGTATCTTATCATCGCTACTTTTTCTCATCGTAATGTATGAGATTCTGACTGGATCGATCGACTGTGCACCGAACGGAGAATTACCGTGGAATCTTTCAAAAATGGAGCATCTGAACTACCTTGACCTGGCTGACGCTATTGTTTTGCTCGCCCAAACACAACACAATATGCAGAGCAAACTCGACGACCTCACCAAAAGTTCCAAGGCAGCAGATCTAAAAGTCAATGTCGGAAAGACCAAGTCGATGGAGATCAACATAGGAAATCCCTCCAGTTTCATGGTAGCTGGGCAACAAGTTGAGAAAGTGGAGTGCTTCCAGTATCTTGGTAGCCAGATAACGCCTGATGGTGGTACCAGGAAAGACATCGAAACCTCGGATCAGAAAGGCCCGATTTGCGTTTGCGAGTCTCCGAAACATCTGGCGGTCACGCCAGATCTCTCTACGAATGAAAAACCGAATCTTCATCTCAAACGTCAAATCCGTATTGCTGTAAAGGTGCGAAACTTGGTGCACATATGCGATAATCACGTGAAAACTGCAAGTGTTTGTAAACCGCTGCCTGCGGAATATCATCCGCGCTTGGTGGCCTGGCAACTGGATCTCGAATGAGGAACTACATCGCCGGTATCATCAAAGGGCGCTGGAAATCGAGATTCGGGAATGTAAGTGAAGGTAGCACACGCTACGGAAAGATGAAAACGAGATTTGCAGAGAGGCGCTAGATTATAATCCAGAAGGACATCGAAAAAGAGGCAGACCCAGAAACTCGTGGCGGCGAAGCCAAGCCGCTGAAATCCGAACTGTCGACGAGAATCTTGACTGAAACCAGGTGAAGACGCCGGCTCCGGATCGTCAATAGTCACCCTATGCACCGGAGGATCGGCGCGGGATCATTAAGTAAGTAAGTAAGAGAACGAACATAATTCCTATAATTCACTCGGTCCATGGCAACCGTTCTCTAATTCCTCGGGCACCCCACGTTCGCCAGATCACGCTCCACTTGGTCTTACCACCTTGCTCGTTGCGCCCCCGCTCGTCTTGTTCCTACTGGATTCATAGCGAACACCTGTTTTGCAGGACAGTCGTCCGGCATTCTCGCAACATGTCCCGCCCAGCGTATCCGGCCAGCCTTCACCACCTTCTGGATACTGGGTTCGACGTAGAGTCGCGCGAGCTCGTGGTTCATCCTTCGCCTCCACACTCCGTTTTCCTGTACGCCGCCAAAGATGGTTCTTAACACTCGTCGATCGAATCCTCCGAGTGTACGCAGGTCCTCCTCGAGCAATATCCATGTCTCGTGCCCTTAGAGAACAACCGGTCTAATGAGCGTCATATACAGGTTACACTTCGTGCGAGGGCTAAGTCTTCTCGACCGTAGTTGCTTGTGGAGTCCATAGTAGGCACGACTTCCGCTGATAATTCGCCTCCGGATCTCACGGCTGGTGTCATTGTCTGCGGTCACCAGTGAGCCGAGATAGACAAAGTCTTCGACTATCTCCAGCTCGTCGCCGTCGATCGTGACCTTGTTATTACTGGACAAGCGGGTTCGGTCGGTCTCGGATCCGCAGGCCAGCATGTACTTCGTCTTGGACGGATTAATCATCAATCAAATCCTTCCTGCTTCGCGTTTCAGTTTGCGGTAGATCTCATCCACCGCCGCAGATGATCTGCCGACTATATCAATGTTATCGGCAAAGCAAATAAGTTGACTGGATCTGTTGAAAATCGTGCCCCGCATTTTGCCCACCGCTCGTCGAATAACACCTTCTAGCGCCACGTTGAACATCACGCACGATAGACCATCACCTTGTCGAAGCCCCCTGCGCGATTCGAATGAACTCGACAATTCACCCGAAATCCGCACACAGCACTGAGTTCCATCCATCGTCGCCTTGATCAGTCTGATCAGCTTCCCGGAAAAGTCGTTCTCGTCCATGATTTTCTGCTAATATTTTGGGTGAATATTAACCGAACTATATTCGATGCTTTATACCGAAAAAACAGTAGAGTTCACCGAATTACCTAAAATTATTACCGAATTGCCTATGGTAATTACAAAAATATCTGAAACTATTATCGAAACACTGTAATATTTTTATCAGAAAACTATGAATTTTGGTAATATTTACCGAAAAACCGGAAGATTTAAAGAAATTCCTGTAATTACTATAAATATACCAATGATATTAACGAAATAACGGTAAATATTACCGAGCTACCGTTAAATTTTACCGCTAAAATTAAAAAAGTTTGGTAATTTTTACCACAATCCGGTCGGTAACACAAGTCGGTAATTTTTGCATAAAAATGTGTAATTACTACTGAAACGCTGTTAACATTTATCGAGAACTGAACACTTTCGATAATTTTCACCGAAAGCCGTTAAACGCTCGATGATTTCACCTTAAGATGCACAGCGTATTACGCGAGCTGATTCAATACGCAATGCGCTGTTCATTAGCAAATTACCGAACATTTAACGACTTTCAGTGAAAATTATCGAACATTTTACAGTTTTAGATGAATTTCACCGGCTTTACTTTTAAATTTCATGTGAAAAAACAGTGTCCCTCGTTCCGACAGTGATAGTTGAACAGCCCTCCTTTAGCTAGTGCTCGCAACACGATTGGCTGGAGTCAAGTGTGCTAGAACTGCAGCCATCAATGCCGCAGTTGCCTTCAAGAAGGTTCAGTGAACAATCTGTTCCGAAGAAATATATTTATAATGAACCGTAGAAATTAAATTTAAATGTCTTCTAATTGTTTCATTTTTTATTCGATTGAAATTGCTTATCTATACGATTCATACTATTCTACGCACCGGCGAGAAAACATGGAAATACTTTATGTTGAGTAAAGTGAATCAAACTTGACATTGAGTTTAATGCATTAAACTTAATATTGAGTTCCTGCTTTTTTTTTGTTCGAGATGCGTACAAAAAAGTTACTGTTGAGTTTATTATTTTGACCGTGGTGGATTTTACGTCCTTTTATTCAACTTGAGATAAACAAACACTTATGTTTCATCGCTTCCGAAATCTACCTTATTTTTCTGAGCAATGTATTATTGCTTGATTCGCCCAATTTTGTGGTTAATTCACACATTACCAGCTTAAACGGACAAAAATATTCTGTTTTTTTTTTCAGGTATGCTTATCGTTTAAGAAGTTTTTTGAGCACCTCATGTTCAGGTAAATATAAATAAAACTTCAAGCATGTTGAAAATATTGTTTCCTACGAATGGCGAGAAATTAGGTGTTAGGTAAGCTGAATCAAATCGATGGATATTCCATGGCTGCATTCTATGCCGTCAGCACTAAATTTAACTTTGGAAGTCGGAATTTCTGAAATCAGGAGGTACATACTTTTTGATTATGTTTACCTGTTAATCGATATAAGACGTGCAGTATAAAACTTTCCAAGATTACAACTCATTCACTCCGCAAACCAGCATGGCTATTCCTACCAACGAAAAGGCGAAGCTTCATCGTATGGTGAACAACCCATATCTATCGGATGTCCGATTCATCGTGGGTCCCAACCGGAAACGCCTCTACGCCCACAGTTTGTTGTTGGCCTACTCCAGTGAGGTTTTTGGGGCAATGATCAATGCGAATTTCATCGAACGGAAAAGTGGCCGAGTGCCGATTGTGCTTGAAAACATCAACCCGGACCATTTCCTCAGCATGCTGTACTTCATCTACTGTGACGAGTGTGACTTAAATGGCGACAATGTCATGGATTTGCTTCATCTGGCTCATCGCTTTGAGTTGAGCGCCTTAGAACGAAGATGTGAAGAACTATTGGTGCAACAGTTTGGATTAACACGATTGGCGAATACGTTCTTGGACATCTCTCTAAACTCGTGGAAGGAACATTTCTTCGGAAAACTCCTAAAATCCATCCCCATACGGTTGTTCAACCATCCTGTTTTCTTGAGTATGTCCCCTGAAAGTACCGAGCGATTCGTGATGCAAGAAGTGCATCAACATCCGGAGTGTCGGATGCTTTTGGATGGAATCGAACGATGGAAACAGCATTTTGGTCATCAAAGCACAAACTCTATTTTGAGGATGGGTAATAACACAGTTAAAACTCATAATGCCAGTAACAAATATAAATCGATGGTTCACTTAATTGAAAACGAAATTAAATAATAAATAAATAAAAAAAAAACAATTCGCACTTTTTTTATTATTAGTTTAACTAGACAACTTCGCTTATGTTTCTTTAATACATGTTTGAAGGTAAAAAAACCTTTTTTAATATTGGCATTTCGAGGTTTTTGTAATTTTGTCACTGTCCCTTTTCTATCTTGCCATTGCGCCTTTCCCGCATACTTTAAACTATATCTTAAACAGTCTATACTTTACATCTTCGGCTCCAGAGGTAGTAATTCCCCCTTATTCTGCGCCGCGCGTGAGGTGACGATAGTCGAGTCGAGTCGGAGTCACATGAGTCTTGTCACCTTATTCCCGAAGCCGATGTGACAGAGCATACGATTTGTCATTCACGGTAACTACTAGATTAGGATAAGAACTCATAAAGTTCTTTCTAAAAGACGTTTCTCACCTAAAGCGACTACCGGAATCGGGTGACTCGACTATCATCACCTCACGCGCGGCGCAGATTAAGGGGGAATGTTTCTTTAAACGTAGCCTTTATATTAAAAATTACTTAGACAACGGCATGAACAAAACATGAACGTTCGTATGAAAAAGTTATGGTATCTGGAACGATGAATTAACGGTTTACTTCGATGTAATAAAAAATTGTCAAAATGCTCTCGAACCGTTATCCATAGAGTTGTTTTTTACATTTCTCATGCACTCAAGCATCCATAAATGGCAGTGCAAAATACGGGTAGCCAGCCGACAAACACGGTCGGCATTAACTTTTACAAAAATAATAATCATGTATGTAGAGTATAAATGATTATTCATTTTCATGAAATTTGGTGGGTATCGCAAAATAGGGAGATTCGGGGCAGTTTTCAGACAATTTTCGTAATATTACTGTCAAACTATAATAAGTGGAACTGAACACTGCCGTGATATGCCGAAGTGACGTATATGCCATTTTTTTATTTCGCTAATTAGAGTGTTTTCCTCTTTTTTCTCATGTTCTGCTTCTCCGTGAATTTTCATAAAATGTTATGTATACAGATCACACTTTATGAAAATTTCCGGAGAAGTGGAAAATGAGGAAAAAGAGAAAAACGCTCTTGTTGGCGAAAACTAAAAACGGCATATACGTCATATCGGCATAAATTATAAATTGACCTATAAATTGACAAGATACTCCACAGGTGGGGTGAATGGGACCACCACACAGGAGTACGTAGAAGAAGTTGGCCAAAAGTATTATTCAGTTTTGAAATCAATAAAAAAGATTAATTTGACTTATCAAACGTTTTTAAGATCATTTAATATATTTTTACCGTTTTCGTAATTTTTCATAATTTTCTTTTAGAAGTTTTCTAACATTTATATGACATGATAGATAATCCAGGTTAGGAAAGTTGTAAAATTCAGAAAAATCTAGATTTTTTATATTTGATGTAGAACGGTTCCAGGCTCACCGTAGAAAACTATCGTGGTGTTGCAATTCTCTCGGCAATACCCAAACTTTTTGAGAGTATTGTATACGATAAGATTTACCCGTGGATTGAAACAAAGATTTCGGACGTTCAACATGGTTTTCTCAAGAAACGCTCAACCATAACGAATCTAACAGAGTTTGTATCAAGAACCCGGCAGTGGATGGTGCAAGGTTTTCAAGTTGACGCAATATACACTGACATGTCCAAAGCCTTTGACGTAATCAATATAAACGCTCTACTGTCGGTATTATGCAAGAATGGAATAACCGGATCCTGTCTTCAATGGATTCGTTCGTACCTGAGCGAAAGAACGCAATATGTCAAACTGGAGAACTTGATATCTAGTAGTTTCTCGGTCAACAGTGGTGTTCCACAAGGGAGTCACTTGGGACCCCTTCTTTTCATCACTGTTATGAACGAATTTCCTGAAGTGCTGACTGATGTGTTTGTGCTGGTTTATGCCGATGATTTGAAAGTGTTTTTGCCTATTCGTCACCCGAAGGATTGCGTGACTCTGCAAAACGCCTTGCACAGATTCACAGAGTGTTGCAGTAGATTCGCCACAAAGATCAATTCCTCGAAATGCAACGTGATAACATTTTCCCGGAAAATAAGCAATATCACTTATGAAAACCGCTTAGAAAACGATTTCATCATTGCTCGGCAAAGCTCAGTAAAAGACTTAGGAGTGGAGTTGGACGCGGAGTTAACTTTTTCAAAACACATCGAAAAAGTTGTAGCAAAGGCCAATTCTATGTTCGGAATGGTTAGTAGAATCTGTCACGAGCTGAATAATTCCTATACGATTGTCTCAATCTACACTGGATTAGTTAGGACCGTCATTGAATATGCTGGCATTGTGTGGCGACCGTATTACAACATACACAACATCCGACTAGAGAGAGTTCAGAAGAAGTTCTTGAAATACGCTTTGAGAAACCTTGGTTGGCAAGCGGAAATGCCGGAGTATCGAGTCTCGTGCATGCTGGTAGGTTTGGACATGCTGGAAACCCGAAGAAAATCGATCGACGCACTGTTTCTAAAAGATTTAATCTGTGGAAGATATTATTCGTTTCAATTAGCTAAACGCATCCAGAATTACACCAGAAACGAACTTATGTACCGAATGATGGCATTTTACAACGCAAACGTCGATATTATTCAACTAAGCATGACCAGAGAACAAATTAAAAGTAGAATTGTGCAGTGCTCTTTTACAAATTAACAATTAGTGTAGTTATTAAGTGTGATTATATTATAGAATAAGATAAAGGCTAAAGCCTAGGATCTAATCAATAAATTAAAATTAAAAAAAAGTTAAACAACATTTGAAAATGTTCGAAAAAGAACATAAATTTCACTGAACTTAAATTTAAAATGAACGAAGCCCTAGGTGACATTTTTATGGAAAAAATCTATCCATATTTTTCAACTTCAAACTTAAAAATATTAAAAATGCGTGAGTTTACGCGAGTTTTTTCTTTTGCACATGACTATTGAAGTTATCAGTTTTCAAATGATATCAAACATTTCGCCGGGACTTTCTGAGAACATAAACAAAAACACTAATTTGTAAAAAAAATCAACGTTTAAAACAAAAAATTAATAGAAGATTTTTCAAAGCACTGCGTATTGTCTCTATAGTCATCGAATTTTGTCTATTATTCTTAAAATTATTAAACATCCCTCCATTGAAGTTTTATATTTCAAATTTTCATTTTTAGTCACTTAAGAAAGTTTTTTTCATTGACGTGACGTAGTCGTACTGATTCAACGATTTGTCAACGAGAATCAAATAAACATTGACATAAATGTAACCAATGAAATTTAAATTTTGAGTTTTGGCCGGGTTTTGGGTAAAATACTCCTGTGTGCGATGGTTAATTAATTTAAGAAGACGACCATTTGAGCTTCCATCATATCGTACGTGGATTAATGCGTTGTTTTTCGCTTCTTAGTTTTCTTGTTCAGTCGAATTTCCTGTAATCACCCATTTTGTCACCCATACTTATATTTGAAGAAATTTTGGTGCTGTTGCTTTTCTCTAGGGGCAAAATAAACGAAGAAATTTAATATTGTTTTCTTTGTTTCTAGAGAATTCAAGAAATTTTCATTGCAAAATTTCATTTGTTGTTTTTCTTAGTTCTTATATCTGGTTCAAGGAATGTTTTATTTGTTTTGGATCTTGGCTAAATTTTTTTTTTAAACTTTAGATTTTAAGAACCAAGTTTCTTGTGTTCAAAGATGTTATTCAATCGAATACCTGTTTCTGACCTCTGCTTCTGAGTTTGGGATCTAATTTTAAGTATAAGTTAAAAAGTTAACCTTATTTATATTAATAATTCCGTTTAATTTTTAAGCATCTAACTACAGAAGGAAAAAGATAAGATTTTCTAACTTCTTTTAACTATCCAATTGTTTTTTTACAATGATGAAATTCTCATGGAATCACAAAGTTGATGACATTTCATTCCCGAACTAACTGAATACGTTCTGAAAAATTCATAAAAAATCAATGAAATCATTTCAAATTTGCCCATATAAATGGTTGGAATATTTTATCGATACCAAAACAATTAAGAGTAAGTAAAAAATTTGGCAGTCATATGGTTGAATTTTACTATCCTTGAGCAATATTCTTTAATATGGTCGTAAATTATCAAAACAAAATCAGTCAAAAACCAGGAAATACTCAACAAAAATAAAAAAAAACACATCTGAATAATTTTTGGTTTCATCGAATCACATCAGCTGATGTTGAGTTGTGTTTTCTGTTTCCTAAACTGTTCATGATCATTTTGTTAAAACTTGCTCCAAAAAATTCACTTTTTTACGCCAAATCATAATAATGTTTTTGTTTGATTTTTCAAATAAAGTGAATAAAACGGGGCTAATTCCAGAGTTTTTTAAACGAAATTCGAGCAATTGGGTCGGACCGGACCTTTCACAAAATTTGTATCAAATATCCGGACATGGTCGGGTAAAAACTGGTAATCTGGCAAGCTATGGATTAATCAGATTATAACATGTTAGAATTTCCTTAAGCCTGAAGAAAAAAAATGACTATTCTAGGCAATATGCTCCTTTCCGGCTAACAGTGTTTTTTATTCACCCCATAAGGAAGACTAACAATTACATCCAAGTTTCCATTTCACTGGTGCTACGTGAAGAGTACACTGGCATTGAAAATGGGCGCCAAAATTTCCTTCATAAAGATAGATTAGAAAGCCTTGATTGATTTGGCGCCTTCCTACTCCTAAACAAATATTGAAATGAGGTGCCATGACTTTTATTTTTAACTTCAAATTAATAATCAAGTTCCACAAAAAAAAACATTTTTAAAATTATTTCTCCGTTGTGATTTTTTCATGAGAATGATGTTCCGAAATTTAAACAATGCATTTTCAGCAGTTTCCCAAAAAACAACGTTTATTTGACGTTCATTCCCAAAACACAACGTTTATTTGACGTTCGTTCATTGGGGCGCCACATATTTTTTTTTAAATTTCACACTTTCACACTTACACCCTTTTGCCACACAATAAATTCACTCATGCCAATTTGCCACCAACAAATTTCCACATTCTGGTGTTTTGATCTTGTTGATGTGAGTAAGAAAACAAAAATATTTATTTCTTCAGGGGTCAATTTATTTATGTATAAATTGATTTTTTGCTGTTTTGATGGGAAATTTAGTGCGTATAACTGTATATATAGTATAGTAAAGAGATTTTATGTTTATAAATCGACCTGGTCTTGTCAACTTCTAGTCAATCTCTCCAAACAACGATTTTTCATTAGGATAAATTTTATAATATTAAAATAAGATATTTATCACTATATTTCATTCACTGCATGTTTTGTTTCCCATTGTCTGATCTATTGGGCATTGGAAAGGGATTTGCAGTAACAACGAGTTGATTTTTAATAGTAAATTAACGAAAGGCCTTTAAATTTCAATCGAATAAATTCGTATGAATACATTTTTTGTATTTTTCAAGTATTTCTTTAATCCGTGAGACGCTCCATATAAACAGAAATCATGAATTTGTGATCTGCTCATTGGTGGTAGAAAAATTATCAAATTTAATAATATTTTGTCCACTAGAATTATTACTAAATTAAATAAGATGAATCACAATTGATTGTAAATTTATGAACATCATCAACCATTTAAAAGAAAAGTAATTTAATTTTTATTTGTAGGTATCGTGAAACGGGGTAAGATTGATCACTTTTTTCAATATTTCGATGATTTTTTTCTGTTAAGGGGAAATGTGGCATTTTAATATTTTTTAAACCTGTACTGCACTCCTAAGAACGTTAAACATGGTTGCAGAGATTTATCAGACTACTATAAGTTTGATTTCTAATCGATTTCGTCTAAGTTTATCATTTGATGCGTCGGGGTAACATTGATCAAACTCTATTTTGACGGTTTTAATGAGTATTCTTGATCATGAAGGATACAAAATACCTTCATAATGTTTACAAATGCTTGTTAATCAATTGATTAGACATTTCGGGAACCAACTAAAATGATATAAAGTTAAACATGAAACTCTACAAAATTTTACACGACACATTGGTGGCTCAAAGATACTAAATTTGTAACATTTGATCCAGTGAATTCTGAGATGTACAATGGTGAATTTCGGTGTTTTTTGGTTTAGATTACTAAGCGGAAATCAAATTCAAATTCTATGTGCCTATGAAGTTAACAGACGTGTAATATTCAACTCGCACTGAAAATTCCTTGATATGTGATGCTTCTTTTTCGTTACATCATACAGTTTTTCTTGCAATTTCTCAACTTTTTACTTAAGGAATTACGGCATCTAAAAGCAAAAAAAAAAAATACCTGTCATCTGTTCTAATGATGAACATGGCTCTTTACATTCGTCATAAAACAATTTATGTACAATTTTCATTACAATACTTTGAAAAAAATTTCTATGTTAAATTGGAAAACATAACTTTAATATAAACGGAATTTTTTGAAATTCCTGAATTTCATAAAAAATTATTAATTTTTGACAAGAATGTCAGAATTTCTGGCAACACTGCGCGTAGCAATACATTTTTTAATCTGTGAAGTTAAATACAAGTGTTTTCATCTGTAAAACACTTTTGGGGGCACTTAAATCAATATACACGTAATAAACGTTGAATGGCGCGTTTGGGTACACACTTATGCGCACTTTGCCCCCAACGAAATGGATATCATACTGTAGAAAGCCTTTCATAATTTAACTATTAAAACTTATTTTATTGGTTTAGGTGTTCTAGTTTATATATTTTTGGTGAAAAACAGTCCCCTTTCTAAAACTTTTGTCGAATTTACTGGACTGCATTCTTAATTTACGAGTTAAAAAAGATTCTAATTAACGTAAGCATTTTACCCCCAGTTCCCCTAAGTTATGAAATTTTACAACTTTTTTTTTGGTCCCACAAAATTCTTAACAGCACTGAATTAGAAATTTCTTACAATTACGCGACATGGAATTTCTCAAAACCACGCGAAATTTAAAATTTTAAGGACATTGAATATTAGGTGTATCATTAAAAATATTAAAATAAAATTATAATAGATTTTTTTTATTGAATAAACTGATTTTCGGCGATTTCAGTCACGAAAAAATCTTAAAACGATTTTTATTTCTTCATCCGACGTTTCGGCATTTATTATGCCTTTTTCAAGGAGTCTTGTTGGAACTGGAATCACTGCCAAAACACCGCGACAGCCGAGACACCTAACGACAACGACGAGGACCAGCGAGCTATGACATCGACACCGTGAAAGTATGACATCGACGGAGATCTTTCTAATACGATCTGTTCAATTTTGCAAGCTCATCGAGTAGACAGCATCTGCTTTGCGATTAATGGTAACAAAAGTTACATATAAACCAAATACGTAATCACATGAAAGAATTCAGTGAATTACAATCAGGTACAATTTCATAGTAGGATTCCTAACCTATCCATGTGCACTTATATACTTATCCCACATTACAGAAGCCATCCTTAATTATCAAAGTTGTAGCGTAGGTTCGGAATAATTATACGCAAACACTGAATATTGTACGTAAAATCTAATATTCTTTGTTAACAATCATTAATAAATATTTGCTTATGCAGTTGTAGCACTTGCTCACAAAATCAGCGTTTTTCCCTACCCGCGCCTGCAACAAACTACAAAATATTCATTCGACGATGCTTCGAACACCGCCAAATCGCACTCGTCAGGAATCACAGGAGCATTGGTGTGTGGCGTGTGATAAACCTAACTCCGCCAGCGATCTCGTCCAGTGCGATACCTGTAACGATTGGTGGCACCAAACGTGTGCCGGAGTCACAGGATCGGTCGAACACCGCCCATGGAACTGCAGAAAGTGCCTTCCAATAGTTCCAGCAGGCAGTATCCGTTCTCTCGGCTCAAGTGTACGAAGCAATCGCATCCAACTCCAGTTGCAGCAGCTTGAAGAGGAGCGCGCTCTGGAGCAACAGGCCCGCGAACTGTACAGTTCAGGTCGACACTTCGTTCAGAGCAGACGTATTCTTATAAGCTGTGTATTGGGATATCGTGGAAGGTCGATGAGCTATCGGCGAGTGTACTGAGTGCCTTTAGAAATAAAACGGAAAAAAAATTGATGAACAATATGGAGCCGAAGCGTGAAAACACCATAAAGTTACGGTTTGGTGCACAATCCAGGAACCCGTCCAATATGGAAGTGTTTGATTTTTTTAAAAGTCAATCGTGGTTAAGCAGTGATCTCAACGCGATGTACAGGGAAAGCTTCTGTTTATTCATTCGATTTCAATCGGAAACCTTGATGAAAAATGCACTGCAAAAGTTGGGTCCAAAAGTGGTTTTCAAATATGCTGATGGTTCTACTATTAACGTAGATGTATCAGCAGCAAACGGGTCGTTCAAATATATCCGAATTTTCGGTTTGCCTCCGGAAGTAGAGGACAAACAAATTGCAACCGTCATGGCCAAATACGGAAAAATACAGCAATTGGTACAGGAACGCTATCCGGCTGAAACAGGCTTCCCCATCCTGAATGGGGTGAGGGGAGTGCACATGGAGGTGACTGCAGAAATTCCGGCCCAGATCCATATCCAGCATATCAAGGCCAGGATTTTTTATGAAGGCTTGCAGAACAAGTGCTTCACGTGTGGAGCGTTGGAACACTTCAAAGCTGATTGCCCAAAAAGAAAAAGCGTTGGCGAGCGCTTGACATCGATTCAATCAAGCATTGGCACTTTTGCCAGTATTGTTTCGAATGGTTTGGGCCAATCAGTATCGTACTCGCCGAAAATGGTGGTGCTTAACCCGAAGTCTACAGATGAGAGTGGAACTACCGAGAGAGATGCTGGAAACGGTGAGGTGCCCACCCTGGGTGGGGTGGCGTCTGGTGAGATCAACACGGATCTCGCAAGAGAGGAATCTAGTACCGCTGTCGAGAGCGGTGATGTTGCATCGGGATCGAGAATCTCGAGAAAAGATAAAGGGAAGAAACGCGATCGCAAGATAATGGGAGACGAATCTGGCGACACCTCGGAGAGTGATGTGATTGGACGCAAGCAACATATTATTCCAGCTATCGGGATGAACATTCTCTCTGCGCAGGCGCAAACAGTTCGTCAACAGGGACGCGAGACCAGGAGCTCTTCATGCGTATCAAGTCAACGGAAGCAATAAGATGAGTGATACTAATAATACTAACCAAATATACAAAATTGCCACAGTTAACCTTAACAGTACTAACACCATTGCTTATAAAAACCTACTGAGAGATTTTGTTATTGTGGGAGATATTGACATATTGCTTCTACAGGAAGTGAGCTTTGAGGACTTTTCCTTTTTAAGCTCACACAATGCTCTAGTAAACATAGGCGTTAACAAAAGGGGGACAGCTATTTTAATTAGGAAAACATTTCATTTTTCTGATTTTATTATGGATCCATCTTCCAGAATAACTTCAGTAGTTATAGGAAAATTTAATTTCATCAATATTTATGCGCATTCCGGATCGAATTTTAAAAAAGAAAGGGATAAACTATTCACACAAGACATTACTATACATTTGAATAAACCCGGTGTGTCAAGTTCAATTATAGGGGGAGATTTTAATTGCATTGTAGAGAATAGCGATTCAAATAGTAACTCGAAATGTAATTGTAGTGGTTTGAAGAATCTTATCCACCATTTTGACCTACAGGATGTTGCTCGAAAAATGAAAAAAAATGAGTTCACTTTTTTTAGAAACAGCTATGCATCTAGATTAGATCGTTTTTACGTATTCAAAGATTTTTTGCCAAATGTTTCTGACTGCTCTACGATACCTGTTCCTTTTTCCGATCACCATGCAGTTTGTTTGAAAATTAAATCCTATAATAATGAATTTGTCAAAAAGGGCAGAGGTTACTGGAAAATCAACCCCTCACTCTTGGCTCAAGAGAGTATTACAAATCGTTTCAAAGAAGTTTATGAAAATTTAACGCGAAGGAACATCTATACTCAAGATCGAAGTTCTTGGTGGAATTTTTGTTTTAAAACTAAAGCTAAAAGTTTCTATAAAAGTGAAAGCTGGCACTTGAATCAAACTAACCGCGCTGCTAAAGCAGTTTTGGAGAGAGAATTTGTTGATTTATCTCAAAGACAGGCAAATGGGGAAAACCTTGGTGACGAAATTATGATTGTTAAATCGAAACTTTTAGAATTAGAGGAAAACCGCTTAAAAAACTTGGGAGAAAAAAAATCCCCTTGCACCATATCCGAAGGTGAAAAGATGACAATTTATCAATTGGCTAAAAGCACTCATAAAGGCCCATGCTTTGGTTTACGACTAGAAGAAAACGGTGTATGTATAACTGATAATGCGAGGATAGGTAAAACCATTTATGACCATTATGCTATGCAATTCCAGTCTTCACCCAATCATTACAATCATCAAAATGACGATAGTGATTTAAATTCCATTAGAAATACGCTAGATGATTCAGCCCAATCTGCTTTACTCAGACCTATTACTAAAGAGGAAATCTTTGAAACACTCAAGGCTTGTAATAAGAAAAAATCTCCTGGTCCAGATGGACTTACTTACGAGTTTTACATTAACTTCTTTGATATTTTAAAGGATGACTTAGAAATAATTTTTAATTCTTATTTGAATGGTTCTTGCGCTCCACCGAAAGATTTTTCAGAAGGTATAATAACACTGATTCCTAAGAAAAATAACGTTTTCAATATAGGAAATTTGAGACCAATATCTTTATTGAATACAGATTATAAGCTTTTTACTTAAATTATCGCCAATAGAGTAGCGTTTTTCTTGGAAACCTTAATTGGCCCAGGACAAAGTGCCTGTATTCCAGACCGTTCATGCATAGGAAATCTTAAAGATGTTCGTCGCTTGATGACAAAATCGACAGAAACTCGTAGTTTTAAGGGTTTTTTATTAAGTCTTGATTTGGCAAAAGCATTTGACACTGTCGATCATAATTTTTTGTGGCGAATACTTGCTAAGTTTAGAATTCCAGATCAACTCATTCTTTGCTTAAAAAGACTATATGGATTAGCGGAATCTAAAGTGTTGTTTAACGGATTTCTTACAAAAGGAATTAAAATAAATTCATCAGTTCGACAAGGATGCCCTCTGAGCATGATACTTTTTGCTTTATATATAGAACCGCTGATCAGGAAAATCGACGAAAGCATACTCGGGGTACTTGCCTATGGTAAGTTCCTTAGAGTAATTGCTTTCGCCGATGATTTAAACGTATTTCTTCGTAACACTGAAGAATTTGATACTGTTTTGCACATTATTCACTCATTTTCTAGTATATCTAAGATAAAATTAAATGTTGAGAAATCTTGTTTTATTCGTATAAATAATTGCATAGGTGGTCCATTCCTCATACCCGAAACGAGCAATCTAAAAGTTTTAGGAATATCATTTAAAAAAACTTGGAATGAAAGTATTGACTTCAATTTTGATAAAATCATTGCAGATATAAATCGATGAATATTTCAAATTAGTTTTCGGAACATGTGTATACTTAGTAAAGTTTGGTATTTGAATACCTTCATCCTATCAAAACTATGGTATTTAGCTCAGATTTTTCCTCCAAAAAATAAACATCTTGCCAAGATAAAATCAACCGTTGGTCAGTTTCTATGGAAAAATAGTATTTTTCGAGTTGACAGGAGGCAATTATATTTGGACATTGATAGAGGAGGATTAGGTTTGATAGATCTCGAGGAGAAATGCAAAGCTTTATTTGTTCGAAACATTCTGTTGGCAAATTCACAAGAAGACTACTTGATAAATTTTGGACACTTAGAAAGATTGACAAGAAATGGTAAAGATTGGATTGTTAAAGCGGAGAGTTTGAAAAACAGCCCTTTGATTGAAAGTACCAAACAACTCTATAGGGAATTCGTTCTTGAAAACGTGTTCAAACCCAAGATTGAAGAAATACACTCTCAAGTACCGTGGTCTCTATTTTGGAATGTCATCAGTTTACCCTTTTTGCCTGTCCAGGATAAATCGATAATTTATTTCTTATTCAATGATCTTATTGCAAACAAACAAAAATTGTACCAATACGGAATAGGACAAATTGATAACTCATTATGTGATATTTGTAAAAAAATTGACTCAAATAAACATCGTTTACAATCATGTAGTTCTACTGAAGAGGTCAAAAGTTGGGTGGATAAGGTGCTACAAAAACGCTTTCAGGTAGTATACGTCAATATTGAAGATATTTTGATAATTGATCCGATGAATACTTTACAAAAATCAATCATTTGGTTAGCTGCGCACTACATCGCATACTGTTTTAAAAATTTCCCCAATGTAAATTTATTTATGTTTCAAAAAAGTATACGAGAGTTCAGATGGAATAATAAAAAGTTAGTTAGTAAGTATTTCGATTCACATTTAAACATTTGTTAAGAAAGATAGGGTAGGAAACGAAAATCGAATTATGTAAAGTAATTGTACACTCTTTTGTTATTTTAAATAAAAAAAAAAAAAAAAAAAAAAAAAAAAAAAAACTGAAACTGCAGGCTAAACTCGAATCCATTCAGGTTGATAAAAACTACAGTAAGAAAAAATTCGAGCTTCTTCAAGCCGAATGCGATGCTATAGACGAAGAACGCAGTGTATGCAGTAAAATAAGTCAATCAGAAAAACACCAAATGATTGAAAAATGGGTTGAGAATGCAGCGAGTCCCGAAAAAAACGATGAATTTAGCAACACGCTTCCCAAACAAGTTGAAACGTCAAAACAATCGACGAACAAAAAATCAGTCCAGAAACCAGTCGTCGATCAAAATTCATTGACTGTGGGAAACTTTCCTCAATGGAAATCTGCTGTGACAGGAAAAAGCGCATCAATAATCCAGGATCCGAAATCGTTAGAACAGGCTTTACCAGCGATTTCCAAGAAGCCATTCGAATCATTACCAGTCTTCCAGAACCAGGTAAAAACGATTGTTTCGTCCACTGCTTTTTCTTCGGTTGCCTCGTATTCAAGAGGCACACACACAGTACCAACGAAAACACCACTGGCCATCGTGAATGAAACAAATTCATTGCACTCCCCGATTCCTTCATCGCGTGTGATTAAATCGTATCCAGCTAGAGGTACAATGTCCTACACCGTTCTACAACAACATCAACAACACGAGCCGCATCAACAACAAATGTTCCAACGTCAACAGATACAGCAGTTTTATCCAGAGGTAACGGAACCAACAAACGTAGCAGTGCCTCATGTGCCCCCCCCAAGTCATCAAAATCCAGGTGAGCCCGTTTCATTATTTCCCTCTGATGAACAAGCATCAGGACCCCATGAAAGTAGTGCCCTCGAACCCCTTTTAAAACAGCTCGGTTTGGGCCCTAACGAACAAGTCATATTTACCAATCCATTGACCTCATATCAACCTACCCCCTCACAACTAGCCGCTCGACAGCTTATGGCTCGTGACCTTCCCATATTTGATGGTAATGCATCCGACTGGCCCATATTCATAAGTAGTTTTACTAACTCTACTCTCGCTTGCGGATATAGTTCTACAGACAATCTTATTCGCTTACAAAGATGTCTGAAAGGTGGGGCGTTGGAAGCTGTGCGAAGTAGCTTGTTACTTCCAGAGTGTGTACCTGACGTGATAGAGACGCTCCGTATTCTTTATGGTCGTCCCGAAATTTTATTAAAATCCTTGTTGGAAAAAATCCGTTCGATTCCAGCCCCCAAACCGGAAAAATTAGAAACTTTGATTGATTATGGTTTAGCCGTCAAAGGTTTGTGTGCCCATATGGAAGCAGCGAATCAACAGAACCACCTTTCAAACCCATCTTTACTTATGGAACTAATTGATCGGCTACCGGCACATTTGAAATTAGAGTGGGCGAACTTTAGTGCTGATATTGTCGACGTTAATTTGCGAAACTTCAGTACCTTTATGACTGGTTTAGTAAGATCGGCTAGTCGCGTTACTTTGTACAATGGTGAAAAATCGCACACTAAGAACGTTAGTATACACACTCATTCTGAATCAAACATTCCGGTTGAGTATACTCCTGTGGGTAGAGTTTGTCCTGCTTGCAGCAAAAATCATCGATTATCTGATTGTGAAAGATTCAAATCACTCGATATTGATGAGCGTTGGAAATTTATTGAAACTGAAGGAGTATGTCGAAATTGCTTATATAAACACGGGAAAAGATCCTGCCGCAGCAACAACCGTTGTGGAATCAATGGATGTACCTACCGACATCACTCTCTGCTCCATTCCGTCCGTTCAGCCACAACCACTCCGCCTTGTTCCTGCAATCGGTCTGCCAATGTTAGCACTCAAAATTCAAAAATAAATAGAACGCCGGCTTCGGGTGAAAATCATACCCACTACGACATCGATAGGTGCTTCCTTTTTCGAATTCTCCCCGTTACTGTTCATGCTAATGGAAAATCATTGACAACCTTTGCCTTCATAGACGAAGGCTCGTCTCTTACCCTAGTAGAAGAGACTCTTGTAAACGAGCTTGGCGTCAAAGGTACATCCCAAGTACTGTGTATGCGCTGGACCGGGAACGTGACACGTACAGAGCTTAACTCCAAAGTGGTCGATTTGACAATATCAGGACCAAACTCTCTCAAAATGAATTTAAAGGATACCCGCACTGTAAAGGATCTTTCGTTACCCCGACAATCCCTCAACTACAAAAGTTTAGCAGCACGATATCGACATCTTCAAGGCCTACCTGTTGCTAGCTACCACAACGCTGTTCCTCAAATACTGATAGGCGTAAACAATCTTCATATGACCGTTCCGTTACGCATTAAGGAAGGTCTCAGGGAGGATCCCACTGCAGCAAAAACTAGATTAGGTTGGTGTATCTACGGTAGCATGGCGTGTGAGAAGTTGAATGATCAATCTGCTGAAACACTCGTCTCTTTCATAAACTGTCACGCGTGTGACTGCTCGAGCGATAAAAATCTTCACGACTTGGTTAAGAACTTTTTTGCGAAAGAAGATGTGGGGGTTTCTCCGCCAGTTGCATTAGAGTCTAAGGAAGACAGCAGGGCTCGTCTACTGTTGGAACAAACAACTACTAGAATCTGTGACAGGTTTCAAACAGGATTATTATGGCGGTTCGATAACTTTGAGCTCCCCGACAGCTACCCGATGGCCGCCAAAAGAGAAGAGTGTCTTCAACGAAAACTGAATAAATCTCCAGAGCTACGGATTAATCTTCAAAAGCAACTAGATGAATATCAAATTAAAGGATACGCCCATCGAGCTACGAAAGCGGAACTCGAGGACACAGATCCACGTCGAGTATGGTATCTGCCCCTGGGGGTTGCCATTAACCCTAGAAAACCAGAAAAGATCCGAATGATATGGGATGCCTCATCCACGGTGGATGGAATTTCACTTAATGCAATGCTTTTGAAGGGCCCTGATGAACTTCCTCCGTTACCTTGGATACTATTCCGCTTTAGGCAATTCCCAGTAGCTGTTTCGGCGGATATCTCAGAAATGTTTCATCAGGTGAGAATCCTTCCAGAGGATAAACAAGCGCAACGCTTCTTATGGCGAAAAGATCCTAACCAAACACCGGAAATCTTTGTAATGGATGTGGCAACCTTTGGTTCCACTTGTTCTCCGGCATCCGCACAGTACATTAAAAACAAAAATGCACTTGAATTTAAAGAAAACTATCCACGGGCTGTAGAGGGAATAGTCAAGGGTCATTATGTTGACGATTATGCTGACAGCTTCGAAACGCCGGAAGAGGCAGCTAAGGTCTCTCAAGATATTCGAATGATACACTCGAATGGTGGATTTGATATCCGGGGTTGGGTTTCAAACAGCACACAAGTTCTCAACGATTTGGGAACAACTTCAATTCATCAATCAAAGAATTTGGATCTTGATAACAGTAAACTTGATCGTGTCCTTGGAATGCATTGGACCTCTGTGAGCGATTCGTTGAGTTTCTCTACAACACTTCCCGTTGAATTTCAAGAAATAATTTCATTGAGGGAAAAACCAACAAAACGTCAAGTTCTAAGATGCTTAATGAGCTTTTTTGATCCTTTGGGACTTCTGGCAGCCTTCATACTCCACGGAAAGGTACTTCTCCAAGATATTTGGCGATCCGGGATAAAATGGGATGAAAAAATAGACGATCGATGCTTCGACAAGTGGCAACAATGGACTGATCAAATTCCACTTATTTCAAATCTTCGTATACCCCGATGCTACTTCGAAGGAGTTACCCGAACGCACTACAAGCAGCTAGAGTTACATATTTTCGTTGACGCTAGTGAAGACGCGTATGCCGCAGCTGGCTATTTCCGTGTTCCCGACTCCTCGGGTGGATTTTCCTGTTCGCTAGTGATGGCCAAAACAAAGGTTGCCCCCTTAAAGCACTGGTCAATACCTCGCCTGGAACTTCAAGGAGCTGTCTTAGGTACCCGGATTAGAACCTTTATCGAGGACGGACACACCGTAACCGTGCAACGTGTTGTCTTCTGGACTGATTCCAGCACTGTCCTTGCCTGGATCCGGTCCGACCATCGTCGATACACGCAATTTGTGGCCTGTCGAGTCGGAGAAATTCTCTCTTCCACGGACGTATCCGAGTGGCGTTGGGTACCATCGAAATTGAACATCGCCGATCAAGCAACCAAATATAGTGAGAAACCACAGCTTCATCAAAACGACGAATGGTTCAAAGGACCTCATTTCTTACGAGACGAAGAGATCAACTGGCCCCAACCGAGGAAGTTGCCGGCAACAACTGAGGAATTAAAAATTTCATTCTGCACGCACCTAAATATTTCTGTTCCTCAGCCAATTCTTGTATTCACTAATTTCTCAAAATGGGAAAGACTATTACGCACGATGTCATATGTATACCATTTCATAAACCTCAAACTCAATATAAGTAATCCTCATATACAGGAAGAACTTAAAGCGGCTGAAAATGCAATACTGCGCCTGGCACAATGGCAAGTTTATCCCGTAGAATATGAGCTTTTAAAGCGAAAACTGGAGAACGAGAACGTGATCCTTGATAAAAATAGTGAGATTTATCAATTGAACCCGTATTTGGACGAGCATGGAGTTATGAGAGTTGACGGTCGCATCGGTGCAGCGACGAACGTTTCGAATGCAGCTAAATTTCCTGTTATCTTGCCGAGATCGCATTATGTTACCGAATTAATCATACTCTACTATCATCGTAAGTACCTGCACGGTAATTCCGAAACGGTTGTAAACGAGTTGAGGCAATCGTTCTACATTTCACAGATTAGATCAATAGTAAAAAAAATCGCTCAACGTTGTCAACATTGTAAAATTTACAAAAAGAGACCAGAAATTCCTAGAATGGCTCCGTTACCGGAAGCACGATTGGCTTCATATACACGTCCATTTAGCTACGTTGGACTTGATTTATTCGGACCACTCTTGGTCAAAGTAGGAAGAAGCTCAGCGAAACGATGGTGTGCCTTGTTCACTTGTATGACGATAAGAGCTGTGCACATCGAAATCGTGTATAGTCTTAGCACGGAATCGTGCATAATGGCGATACGTAGGTTTATCGGACGTCGAGGATCACCTATCGAAATCCACTCTGACAACGGAACGAATTTTCGAGGGGCCGATAACATTTTACAACAGCAGTTACAAAGGATTCACTCTGACATGGCTTCAACGTTCACCAACATCTCGACGAAGTGGATTTTCATTCCCCCCAGGACTCCACACATGGGTGGATGCTGGGAACGGATGGTCCGCTCAGTCAAAACAGCGATGGAGGCTAGCACAATTGCCGGAAGGAAACTGGATGACGAAGGTTTGAGCACACTAGTGGTGGATGCCGAGGGTATCGTTAACACTCGACCGCTCACTTACCTGCCACTAGATACGGAACAGAGTGAAGCTCTCACGCCGAACCACTTCTTATTGGGTAGTTCTAACGGAGTAAAACAAGCGAGCGTAGAGCCAACGGATCCGAAAATCGCACTCAGGAACACATGGAACGGGATTCAATTTCAACTCGACATTTTCTGGAAACGCTGGGTACGCGAATACTTACCAGTTATTACACGGCGTACTAAATGGTTTCAAGAAGTAAAACCGCTTGAATCCGGAAACTTAGTCGTTATTGTCGACGAAGGGCGAAGAAATGGTTGGGTTCGAGGTGTGGTAATTGAGGTCATTAATGGAAAAGATGGGCGGGGTCGTAAGGCTATCATACAAACCAATAAAGGGCTTACTCGACAGTCGGTTGCCAACCTGGCTGTGCTAGATGTCGATAATGGAATCCACGGGCCTAATGTGTCGTCGGCCATGGTTACGGGGGGAAGCATGTTGGAACTGGAATCACTGCCAAAACACCGCGACAGCCGAGACACCTAACGACAACGACGAGGACCAGCGAGCTATGACATCGACACCGTGAAAGTATGACATCGACGGAGATCTTTCCAATACGATCTGTTCAATTTTGCAAGCTCATCGAGTAGACAGCATCTGCTTTGCGATTAATGGTAACAAAAGTTACATATAAACCAAATACGTAATCACATGAAAGAATTCAGTGAATTACAATCAGGTACAATTTCATAGTAGGATTCCTAACCTATCCATGTGCACTTATATACTTATCCCACATTACAGAAGCCATCCTTAATTATCAAAGTTGTAGCGTAGGTTCGGAATAATTATACGCAAACACTGAATATTGTACGTAAAATCTAATATTCTTTGTTAACAATCATTAATAAATATTTGCTTATGCAGTTGTAGCACTTGCTCACAAAATCAGCGTTTTTCCCTACCCGCGCCTGCAACAAGTCTATTAACATAACAAAATTAATGATGTGTTTAAAAGGGTGTTACAATAAATGGTGTACTTACTGAAATTTCTCGTTTTAATTGTCCAAAAAGTTTTTTGAATCTGCTAAACTGTCTAATCGGGAAATGTAAGTCCAGTTGTCTGTGGTGTATAACAAAAATATTCAAAGTTGAGCTTTCTACTTGCATGCAATCTTCCTTGAAATCTGTTCTACTTACTATTGATCTGGTTGCGATGGATATAACACTTTGCAAGTTTTGAATACGAAAACGGATATAAAATGATTTGCAATATTTTGGATGTTGTTTTTTTTTTTTTTTCACTTAGCCACTACTGATGTTTGTTGTATTTTGTGTGTTTGTTGTATTTTGTATGTTTGGTGTATTATTATGTGTATTGGTGTGTTTTGGTTTGTTTTTGATGGAGTTGAAAATGCCGGCGTAGATGACACTGAGCCCTTCAGTATCAGTCTTCTTATTGACCGTGTTGCCATTCCTCGCGATGTGACACATTTCTAATGTTTGTAGACCGGAAGTGAAATTGTGACGATCAATTATCCTCGTGCCGTTCAAATCAAAAGAGTGATCGTGTTTTATGCTGTGATGAAGTAATGCAGTTTGTCCATTTAAATTTGCCATTCGCGGGTCCTCTTTATCCACTCCTTCGCTCCGCAGTTTGTCTAACGCCTTTTTGTTCGATTTGTGTCCGCCAATCCGTTCCTTAAGTGTATTTGTTGTCATTCCAATGTATTGAGAATCGCAGTCATTGCAAGGAATCGAGTAAACGACGTTCGAAAAATCGTCCTGGTGTACCGGATCCTTTACTTTCGTAAAAATCTGCTTTATTTTAGAAATCGTTTACGTAGCTAACTTAATCGATGAATAGTCTGTTTTTAGAAATTTTCCGATTTTGTAGGTTAATTAACAGTCGAAAATGTAAAAAGACAGTGGATTTGATTGAAACTGAACAATACAAATACAAATCCATCTCGTACATTCCTGGATTAACCGACAAAATCGGAAAATTTCTAAAAACAGACTATTCATCGATTAAGTTAGCTACGTAAACGATTTCTAAAATAAAGCAGATTTTTACGAAAGTAAAGGATCCGGTACACCAGGACGATTTTTCGAACGTCGTTTACTCGATTCCTTGCAATGACGGCGATTCTCAATACATTGGAATGACAACAAATACACTTAAGGAACGGATTGGCGGACACAAATCGAACAAAAAGGCGTTAGACAAACTGCGGAGCGAAGGAGTGGATAAAGAGGACCCGCGAATGGCAAATTTAAATGGACAAACTGCATTACTTCATCACAGCATAAAACACGATCACTCTTTTGATTTGAACGGCACGAGGATAATTGATCGTCACAATTTCACTTCCGGTCTACAAACATTAGAAATGTGTCACATCGCGAGGAATGGCAACACGGTCAATAAGAAGACTGATACTGAAGGGCTCAGTGTCATCTACGCCGGCATTTTCAACTCCAACAAAAACAAACCAAAACACACCAATACACATAATAATACACCAAACATACAAAATACAACAAACACACAAAATACAACAAACATCAGTAGTGGCTAAGTGAAAAAAAAAAAAACAACATCCAAAATATTGCAAATCATTTTATATCCGTTTTCGTATTCAAAACTTGCAAAGTGTTATATCCATCGCAACCAGATCAATAGTAAGTAGAACAGATTTCAAGGAAGATTGCATGCAAGTAGAAAGCTCAACTTTGAATATTTTTGTTATACACCACAGACAACTGGACTTACATTTCCCGATTAGACAGTTTAGCATAAGGTTGCCAGACTTTTTTCTACTCCCATCCGGGCCTAGCAATTCCGGGCATTTTTTCAAAAAAACCTGGCAAAATCCGGGCATGGAATTCAATTTTTCAAATCCAAAAACCGGGAAAAATTTAGGTGTTATCATATATAAAAGCAAAGAAAAAATGCAAAAAAAATTAAATTAATATTTAATTATTGTAATTGCAGACTTCCAAAAAGTTTCTGGAACACTTAAATATTTAAAGGTTAATTAAAGTAAATCAGCGAAATTATTTGAAATAACCGTTGAAAATTTCCATACCGTTAATCGATTTTGCTGAAACTTACTCAAAAACTTTGATGTTTTTTCTGGTTTATTTGTGGAAATTGTTAAAAAATACGGGCAATATCCGGGCTTTTTTCACGATATCCGGGCAACCGGGCCGGACCGGACTTTCTCGAAATTTTGCATCAAATATCCGGGCAAACCCGGATAAATCCGGGCAATCTGGCAAGCTTAGTTTAGCAGATTCAAAAAACTTTGTGGACAATTAAAACGAGAAATTTCAGTCAGTACACCATTTATTGTAACACCCTTTTAAACACATCATTAATTTTGTTATGTTAATAGACTCCTTGAAAAAGGCATAATAAATGCCGAAACGTCGGATGAAGAAATAAAAATCGTTTTAAGATTTTTTCGTGACTGAAATCGCCGAAAATCAGTTTATTCATTATCCAACCAGTCGATAAAAGATTTTTTTTTATTGAGAGAAAAAAAAAACCATTATGGAATCATTTTAACAAAAAAGTAAACAAAAAATCCAATTGGGAAGTTTTTCTTCCTTTATTCAGAAGATTTATAATTTACATTATTTTTATCTTAAACGTTGAAAAATTTTTTCAGTATTTTTATTCAACACGTTGAGAAATTTCACTTGCGTGTAATATTCAACTAGCACTGAAAAATGCTTCATATATGTTGCTACTTTTTATTTACATTTCATGTGATGTGATTTTAAAAATTTTTTACATTGTGTTTAGCAGGCCCGTGCGAAGGACATGTCCATGGGGGGGGGGTTTCAAATTTCAAATTTAGCTAAAAATAATAGCGATACAAAAAATAAACAATTATAAAAGGAAAGTAGTTTTTAATGCCGTTTTTCAATTATGATTGCCACATAAACTATAAATAAATTGGACTGATAAAAAAACAAAATTTTCAAATCATGAATCACAATGAAAGTTTAAAAAGTCATTGATATTTTTTTTTTCTAAATTATAATTCAAAATTATAATTATACTAGAACTTTGATTCAAAAGAATTTCTAAACTAACTAAAAATAAGCGTTTCCAAATCACAGCGCTTGAAAAATATGGATTCTAAAATAAATGTCCAATCCGGTAAAAAAACCAACCATGATTAATTTTAAAGCAATGATAATAATTGTTCATTTTTATTCATCTAAATTGAAATTCTTTTCTGAACTAGAACTTTGATTCAAAAGAATTTCTAAACTAACTAAAAATAAGCGTTTCCAAATCACAGCGCTTGAAAAATATGGATTCTAAAATAAATGTCCAATCCGGTAAAAAAACCAAACATGATTAATTTTAAAGCAATGATAATAATTGTTCATTTTTATTCATCTAAATTAAAATTCTTTTCTTCATTTTCAACTGATAGGTGATTGAAAAAATCCGCTGTAGTATTATGAATTTGAACAACGAATATTTAATCGCGATTAAAAATGTGAATTTTCGATAACTGAAAAAAAAACAATTTGAACTATGGAGAATTTGTTCAATGATTGATGGTTCAATTTAATTTGATAAAAAAAAGAATAGATAATTTTTTTATTATTTGAAAAGTGCCAGTGAAAGAAGTCAGAGAAAAAAACCTATTTTTAAAAAAATAAATTGCTTAAATATTTCATTTTTGAAATTTTAAATAATAACTTCATGTTCAATGTTAATGTTAATTTCGTGAATACATAATAATTGCAGCAAATAATGAAAGAACAAAGCAAATACAAAGTAAGTTATCATTTCGCATTAAAAGTAAGTTTAAAGTTGCTACCTACTTCAAATCATGTTTCAAACTTTTAAAGATTAAATTAAAAACCATGATCGATTCAAAAAAGATGATTTCATCTAAAAAAAGTTAATGAAAAGTTTTTAAATGTTCAATCACATGTTTTAAGTTTGAAAATTAAGATTCAAGCGCTTATGTGTCAAGTACACAAAAATTCAGAATGTAAAAAAAGAATTAATTTGTGCAAATAATTTCTAAAATTTAAATATTTCGACTAAAAGATTCGGCAAGTTAATGAAAGAATTGGAAAAAAAACTGTAATTTATTTCGGTAAATTATTTGAAAATTTAAGCAAAATTGAAAATTTTATGTTTTTAAAAACATTTCAGGAGTTTTTTTTCAATAAACACGTTTCACCATAAGAATTTACGTAATTTGATGGATGAATCAAGGCAACAGCATTTTGGTGCTTATTTTTTTAAATGACTGATTTGGTAGATTTTAGCGTTCTGAACTCGAATCTTTTATCAAATTTGGTCGAACACTTTGAGTTTTCAAATCAACATATACGAAAAAATCTGATTCTGATTCTGTTTATCGTACTTCATCCAATTAAGGGATATTACTATGATGAAAAGAAAAAAGTAAAAAAAACATAAAACTTCTATAACCTTTTTAGCATAACTCTAAATTACTTGAATTCTTGAGGAATGTTGATAATTCATTTATAACTTTTATTTTTGAATGATATGTTTTTGATTTGAGTTTTTGTATAAACATTGCAGAAATTTCTCAAATATTTTTTACTTACTTTCAAAAGTAATTTTAATAACAAAAGCTGATAGAAATATAGCATATTTAGATTCAGGGTACCCAAATAAGTCGAAATGACCTTTTTAAATAAATGCACCTCAGAAAAATGTAAATTTTGTGGCCTTGTGTAAATAATGTGTTGTGTTGAGCATTTAGAAAAACAAAAAACACGTAGCAAATAAAATTTAGTCGAAATTGGTTTTTTGAAGAATATTTCATATCAGCATTACATTTGCAATTTTTTTTAAATAAAATTTTTTCTAATTAAAAAAATGTTTCGTTTAAAACTCTTTTCTTATTTAATTACACTTCTTAATAAAAATCAATTCTGAAGACGAGGTAGGGTTTTTGTATGTCAAGTTTTGAGTTCCTATACGAAAGATTAATTGAATTGCATATTAGAACCAAAGTGAGTTTCAATTCGTAAACGTCGAATAGTATCGTAGATCGAAATGTCTCAAGCCAAGGGTGATTTAAGTCTAAATTCCGCCGGAGGCGAGAAAAATTTCTGACTTGCTTGTTAACACTTATTTTCAACTACATTTTAAGATCAAGTAATTTTCCGTTACTTCGGTGAAAATTTTACCGCTGGAGTTTGTTTGAAATAGTGTTTTTAACAAGTTTTGTCGTCAAACAGAAATCATCTGACTCATTGCCTCTGTACCGACTATACAGCTTACAAGCTCTGGAAATTGCAAAAACTTGTTGTTTGAGGTAAGGTTTTAGTGACTCGGCAATACTTAAAACTTATCAGCGGAATATTTTCAAGACATTTCAGCGATCAACACTTAGTTTTTCGTCCTTGTATGAGTCTCGACTTCCCTGATGACCCTTAACCGCAGTTGAGAATCATGTACTTCACTCCGAAACATAATTTGAACTTTGTGGTCTTTTTTGACAGTGTTTGCATACTTTTCCACCACTCACGCAACGATTTTTTTTTCAATAATTTGCCAGCTATTGATTTGAAAATAACGATTTTTGAAGGAAGCTCTGAAAAATAGTTTTCTTCCCTTGCATCGTGAATATCTTAAAAACACGAAACTTTTAAAATTTGGAATAAAAATTTGATAGGATAGTCAAAGGCAACAAAAGCTGTCAAAATGTTGTAAATCCAATAACTAGGAAATTAGCTATCAGCAATAGAAAGTGTCCCATTTCTTAATGAACTACGCTTTACTTATTGAAACTTTCAAAAAAAAAGTATTGTGTACACTTTGTAGCGATTTTAAACAGCATTTGTAAAGTTAGATCTGGGAAAAAATGCAGGTTAAGTACAAAAGTGAACAAGAAAGATATCCTCAATTGGCCACTTCAGTTTTTATTTGCTTTTCGAAAAAGCAAATAAACAGTCACTTCGGGGGTAGAAAAGATCCAGAAGCCCTCCCAGGAACCAGAACCAGAACCAGCAAAAGTTCCCGAATTCCTTTGTTTTGCCCATTTGCCATTGCCAGATCCATCATCCGACAACCGAAATGGTATTAATTATGGCGCTCTGCTCCGATGGATTGTGTTTATGTGGATGAGGGTAAAGCCACCTCAGTCGGGTCCTCCTCCTACCTCTTCCAACTGGGCCAGGTTGCTCCTCCGGATTGTCCGGGTAAATTGGCCGCGACCATCCATTCAGTTCGGCAGCAGGCAACAACAATAACGGTGGAGAAAATAAAAGACAACAAAAAAAAGAGCACCAAACCGTTGATTATAAAGGCGTGGTGATGTGTTCTTTCCATCGACCGTTCATTACTTATTCTTTCGGGCTTAGCTCTGTTTCATTCCCTACTCAGAGGAGGACTTATTACCGAGTTAACAAGGTCCCGACACAAGGAGTCAGACTTAGGGTTCCAACTTGCCTTCCGCGCCAGGTTTCCCTTTGGGTCTGGAAGCTCGAATACCTTCCTACTCACTTTAGAATGACCTGCGACGGCTGTGCGTTCTCCTGCGACTTGGCGGATGGTCCCGATTCTAGACACACTCGCAACAGCCAATAATAATAGTAATCATCCAGGCGATAGGCAATCTTGTTCCTCTTGCTCTGTTTCTCTCTCTGAGGATTGTGTATTTATGTAAAAGATATAGATTAGCAGTTAATTTGCGGCATGATGGATTTTTGAATTGCCTAATTCTTAAATCAGATCCCCTAGGAGTGGTATTCGAAGTTTTCTGAATAACAGAATTTTTCTGTAGACATCAACTATTTTGGATCTACTTAGATTTTTTTTGGCTCAGCAATAGTAGAAAAGTAAAATTTTCTTACTTTAAGGTGATCAGGAAGGAGGTGTACCGGAAGGAAATAAAAGGTGTACGATTCGACTCCTCAGCGTTTCCTGGAAATCATTACTCAAAATTTCAGAGGACAGGGAAATGGGATTTATTTGACAGCTGTTCCTTGGAAGATTAATTTCATTCTCTGTATTTTTTTTTAATTGATGTGAGATAACCTGTTCAGGGGTTGTTTATATTTTGTCAATCATGTGATTATTTTGAAGTTTTAAAAACTCAACGAAACATGGAATATTTGTAAGTATGATCTTACCACTCCCCAGTGTGGGAGGGGGATGGTTGGAGGTCGGTTGGTTGTATTTCCTTTATTAGGCCTCAGTGCGTCTCGCTGATCGATAGAAAATCGCAAGGGGTTCAAGCTTCAAATCAAAGGTATTTTAATTATTGTTTGTATGAAGATCTCCAATCATTTTTATGACATTGATTGTAAATCTCATTTATATAGTAAGAGTGAGATGGGATTTGAAAGCAACGAATCATCTCAATATTTTAAAACTTGAAACTCAAAAATTTGGTTTTATAACGTCGAATTGAACAACCCAATTTCAAACAAGAAAGTATTAAATGATGGTTTTTTAGTATTTGTATTATTTATGGAAATCTCTTTAAATTTATCTGAATCCCTGAAAAATGTTGGAAAAATTGTTCAAATTGTTTTCAGTTTTATATGAATGTCCCTTACTTCAAAAGATAGATGAGTCAAAAATTCATTTCGTTTTGTCCTTTCTTTTTAAAAATTTTATGAACTATTTTTAAACTGCGACCCAGAGATGGGTCTTGACTCAAACATTCAGTCAGCGAAACTTTTTTTTGTAGAGAAATGAATCCAACTTAGATGAAATTTCAGGAACTACAGTGGTGTTCGAAATAATAGCAGCGCAAGTGAAGCGCATCGAATTATACTGCGTACTTGTATGAGGGTTGTCCTCTGCTAACAAATGTTACGCACGTTAGTGTATTGATGAGTGATGAGTGCAACGCTCGACTTTTTCGATGCACTACGCACTTGTTTACTTTATTCGGTTGCCATTTTGAAAACATATCGTTCTTGGGCTGTTCGAAAAAATAGCAGCACAGGTTACAAAGTGCACCAAATCGCTGAAGTTTTGAAGAAATTCATAGTTTTCGATGTGAATTTGTTGTGGTAAGAGACATGAAGGTTCCATGATGAGTTTTGGTTGATAAGACATTACCGAAAATCTGCAATATTTCAGCAAAATGGGTCGCTCGAAGCATTGTACGCTAGAAGAACGAAATCACATCAAACGACTGATTGCAAGCGGAAAAACATATCGTGAAGTTCAGGAACTGCTTAACTGTTCTGCGAAAAAGGTATACAATGCATTGCACTGGAAGGAAAAGGGTGAAACTCGTGGCAGAAAGCAAGCAACAGCTTCACGAACTGACCGGAAGATGATTCGGTTGGTGAAAATGCAACCACACATCTCATCAAGAGCGCTGAAACAAGAGTTGGATCTTCCCATCAGTACCTCAACAGTAAGAAAACGTCTGATTGAAGATGAATTGCAAGCTAGAAGCCCGAAGAAAGTGCCCCTACTAACTTCACATATTCATAACCGCTTGAACTTCGCCAACTCTCACGTCAATTGGCCCATCCAAAAATGGCGTAACATTTTGTGGACTGATGAAAGCAAAGTAGAGTTGTTTGGTTCCAGCGGTAGGCGGATGTTCGTCAGACGTCCTCCAGGTGCAGAATTCCAACCCCAGTACACCGTGAAAACGGTTAAACATGGTGGTGCCAAAATCATGGTGTGGGGATGTTTTTCGTACCACGGTGTTGGGCCCATCCATCGTATAGACGGTATCATGGACACAGTTGGTTACGTAGAAATTCTGCAGAATATCATGCTACCATACGCAGAAGAGGAAATGCCCTTGAAATGGATCTTCCATCAGGACAATGACCCGAAACATACCAGCAGACGAGCAAAAGCGTGGTTCCGGGACAATAACGTTGATGTGATGGATTGGCCTGCTCAATCGCCGGACCTCAATCCTATCGAAAATTTGTGGGGAGACATCAAAAAGGCAGTTTTCGAGGCAAAGCCGACAAATGCAGAGCAACTATGGGTTGTAGTTCGCCGTGCATGGTCAGAAATACCTGTCATACGGTGCCAAAAGCTTGTGGACTCTATGTCACGCCGTTGCGCTGCAGTGATCAGAAATAACGGGTACACAACGAAGTATTGATGTCATAAATGACTTTCACATGGAGAAAGACTTGGTATGAATTCATTATTTGTTTTTAAAAAATATTTTATTTCTTGCTGCTATTATTTCGAACAGGGCAAAAATCATTTTTTTGTTATTCTCAGCCTGCAATTGATATTCTGATCCTAAATCTTTTGTATTTCTAATGTACCACTAATATGCTTACTAAACCAAGAGAGAATTGAAATAAAAGTGACAATACAGAAAAATGCCTAAATTATTTAAACAATTTCCGAGCCGCTGCTATTATTTCGAACACCACTGTAGATAAGAGAAAATCGATGTTGAAAAACATGCGAAAAAAATTCACCTTGTCTCCCGGTAGGACTTGAACCCACATCTTGCGCCTCTCCGGGGCCCATGTATTAACATTCTAATACAGGAGACCAACCTGGCGTCCTTGAAATTTCATCTAAGTTGGATTCATTTCTCTACAATTTTATGAACATTACTTCAAAATTGCTCGGAGCATGTCGAATTTTATATTGGTTTTGTATGGAAACTGTGGGTTATCAGTGAATGAATCATGTGAATGTTTGATTAAGATAAACAGTGCAGCCGGCACCACTATTTGCCAGATCTGTCACGAGCGAGAACGAAATCATTCCTGACGTTCGTGGCAGATCTAACAATGCTGGCAAATAGTGGTGCCGGCTGCATTGTTTATCTTAATCACACATTCACATGATTCATTCACTGATATCCCACAGAAATCTTCTGTTTAAAAAAAATAGAACCATCCAATTACTATTTCTTGCTAATATTTGCTTATTTTCTAAAAACAATTATCATAACTTAAAGTTTGTTCTTATTGTGTGGGACACTCGAAACAAATTTTGGGGAAATTATATTTTTAAATGTATAAAAACTGTATATGTACTGTTGATCTTTCGAAGAATTTTGTATGGATGCCCCCCGTTTCAAAAGTGTAACCGTTGTTACAGAATTCATTAAATCTTTTTTTAAATTTTTCTGAATATAATGAGCAGTCAGGGCCGTAGGAAGAACCGACTCATGGGGGGGGTTTTGGTGACTGATTTTTACCAATGATTTTTTTCTCAACAAATTAAAACAAATTATTTTTGTTACTATATGGTTATTCATTTTTAAGTACTTTGACATTTAAAATTTTCGTATTAAATCGTAACTCTAGAAAATTGATCCTAAACCTCAAATGTGAGTTAAATTTGCTTTCATCGATGGTTAAAATCTTTGATTTTTTTAAGAGTCTGGTAGGTCAAACTTAATTGATTAATAATAATGAATAAGTTTTTAAGGAGAGTCTTCCATTTCTTAAAACAAAACTTATTCTGTACTGAAATCAAACAAGCCCAATCTTCCAAACTATTTTTCAAATTCAAAGATTTTAACCTTTGATGAAAATATAACAAATTTTCAAAAAGAGTAAGAGATAAAATTCATCATATTTTCGAATCAAATTTTCTTGGTGCAAATTTGAACCAAATTAATGATGGTAGTATGAACTTGGATTTTAAAAAAACTGCAATAATAACACATTGCGAACCAAATATGAGATTTTTTTTTTCACTAGCCGCTAGTATGCTTCATTACAATGCATAATTCAAATGTCACCTGATTCAAACCTCATTTTACAAAATGAAACACAAAACTTCCCGTTAGTCAAATATCTATATTGAATTAGCAGAATTTTGGCTATTTGTTTCTGAAACATAAAATGCCAAATTTTTTGTGTCTGTTTGTTAAGTGTTAGTGATGACAATAAACAATACACTGTAAAAATGTAGAATTTTGTGCAGATTTTTTAGGTGAAGATGTTTCTTGAAAAGTAAATATTTTTTCATAAAGAATCTATTCCATAATGAAAATCTGTGGATTTTTTTTTGTTTTTTTTTTTTTGCGGATAAAACAAAAAATTCAAATTTTATCTTTTTATTTTTACTTTTTGGCTGAATTGTGTTAACAAACTATTTTTTAAAAATTGAAATCGACACATTAAGGACCGCGAAGAAATATCTGACGAAAAACACCGAAATTCGCATTCTATATCTCAGAATCCCCTGGACTAAACATCACAAATTTAGCATTTTTTAAGTAACGGCAAATGTTGTGTTTAATTTTGTCTAATAAACTTTAACAATCAAATTCAGTTCATTTGAGTTATACTTCGAAGTGTTGCACAGCAAAATTCGAAAATTGCGCTTTAAATTTGTATCCGAATTTCCCAACAATTTCTAAAAGAATACGATTTGCGAATCTTATTCCAGATCAAAATTTTATTAGCCAAGTTACAGAGCCCTCATTCATTAATCTAATATTTAGATTTCTGTATTTCAGGTTTAATCTAAATTCACTACTTAATTGTTTTTATCTGTATTGTGAATCAGAAGTGAAATATAAATTTACAAAGATTTAAATTTTTGAATTTTGTGTAAGAATTAAGGTCACGAACTTCGAATTTGAATAACAAACATATTTTTTCTAAAAAAAAACTATTGTTAAAAAAATTTAGAAAATGCATATGATCTCGTAAAACATGATTCAAATTTGATATGAAATGCGAAAACAAATTGAATACAATTTTGGAATTACGGTGTCAGAACCTCCAAAATGGGTTTAATTTAATTTGAAATTTAATATCCAGACCTGAATTTCTATGACCATGAATTTTTTTTAAAAGAAAGTGTAGCAGAAATTTGGACTTGAGGTTTTTAGCTTGTTTCTCTTGATTAACCTTACTCTATTATCATAATTTGATTAAAATTTGAAATTTTGAGTGTAGAACAGAATATCTCGCTTGCTGTTTTGGATCCTCATGGGGGAGGGTTTAACCCCCAAAACCCCCCCCGTTCCTACGGCCATGTGAGCAGTTGTGTATTTTGTTGAATATATGTTAAGGAAAACAGGGAATATTTATTGTACTAGAATGGGGATTTTTAAATATACAAAACATAATTTGTTAGTGTTAGATGAGAGGGCTTCATAGAGGATGTTCATGGTGCTATGAATAGTAGGGCGGTCCACCATATTGGGTGGCGCAATTGAGGGCAGGCATAGGAGTATGGGCAAAGAGGAAGATGACTCAGCTTCCTTCATGTGTCATGTGTTTTTTTTTTGGCGTTCGTCTGTGAATGTTGTGAGTGTTTCAGTTTCAATTAAGTGGATGTAAGAGTATGGCAACCTTGGATTATTCAGATAAAATTTACCTGTGTTGTGTGGAAATGATCCGCTGCTCATGAACCTGATTCAATTCAAGGACCTTTCAATCCTTTGACTGTCTACGCCTTAACCGTAAAAGACCGGTCTCTTTGGTCCCGTGAGACCTTAATCACTAAGAAGAGTTGTCTCAGGCCCAAGGGCCTTATTCGCTCAGGAGGCTCCCCCTCGGCGCGAACAATACGGCCTTACTGTGGTCCGCCGATCGTGTTAACAAGGGAAGACGTCATCAATCCAACTCCAACAGTCCAAAAGCACCGTTTTATACAGTATACCCAAGCCATAAAACTATCTCTTGGTTATCCAAGCTGGAGTTCAACAGCTGATCGATAAGTCATCGAGCATCGGAACACCGAGCAAGATCCTGAAGCGCGCCAACAAGTATCCAAAAAAACCGCAGCAATTGACTTCAAAGTAGTTGGCCAGCAGCAGGATTACCGTTTGCAGGTGAATTTTGCTGGTGAATTCCATGAAACTTGAAACAAAAGCAAGTTTTGACCTACACCATCGCTGAACGGGTGGTGGCCGATCTTCCAAGAATATTCCGGATGAGAATCAAGGGCGACTTCTTCAACATCAGCATCATAACCGTACACAGCCCTCACCTTTGAAGTTCCGGTGACGACAAGGCCGCTGCCCGAACATGATATCTAGATTGTCATCGAAGATTCTTAACGCTTAATAAGGTCAGCCAGGAGGAGGAATTCAAATCAACAACTGAAAGGTTCAGCGTGCACCAGAGCTGACCAATGAAAATGGTCTAAGACTCATAGATTTGGCCATTTTCAAATAAGTACATAGTACCTTTTTCCAGCACCACTTCCCACACAAGTAAACCTGGGGATCACCGTACCAAATGCACAGATCGACTACGTTTTGTTAAACAGCCGCCGGACATCATCGACGTCAGATACTGTGGAGGCGCCTACATTGAAACAGATCACTATTAGGTGATGGTAAAGATGCGTTAAGAACTCTCCGTAGAGAAAAACATACGAAAACGACGCCCGCGTGGGTTAAATATCGCACGACTGAAATTACCCGTGGTCGCGGTAGACTACACGAAACCGCTTGAAGCAGTGCTGCCGGCAAAGGGCGAGCTTGACGAAAAAGTCCTGCTCGAGGATTGTTGGGATACCATCAAGACATCCATCAAGGGTGTTTCGGAAAGCGTCATCGGTCATGTGGAACTTACTTGACAAAGCTGGTTCGACGAGGAGTGTAGGAAGGTGATGAACGAAGAGAACGCTGCGCAGGCGGCAGTAGTGAAAAGAAGCTCTCGTCCGAGTACTGTCCTCAATGCCGCCTACAAAGTGTGGTGCCGAATCCTAGTCCATCACCTAAGGCCACAAGCAAACAGATTCGTGATGAAGGGACGGTCTACGACGGATCAGATCATCACACAACGGTAAATTCTCCAAAAATACCTTGATCACAAAGTCCCTATGCACCTTCTATTCATCGACTTCAAAACTGCATTCAACACGATCAATCGTTACAAGCTTTGGAAAATCATGAACAAAAACGGCTTCTTCGGGAAGCTGACTAGACTGATCAAGGCGAGGATGGATGGAACGCAGTGCTATGAGCGGATTTCAGGTAAATTGTCGAGTTCATTCGAATCACGCAGGGGGCTTCGACAAGGCGATAGTCTATCCTGCAAGATGTTCAAGTTGCGCTAGCATGTGTTATTCGACGAGCGGCGAAATGTGGGGCACGATTTTCAACAGATCCAGTCAACTTATCCGCTATGCTAGAGACATTGATAAAGGCGTCTGAACATCTGCAGCGGAAAAGGAGTCTGCAAACACTCGGTGTATTCGAATGACGAGTGTTAAGAACCATCTTTGGCGGCATGTAGGAGAACGGAGTGTGAAGGCGAACCCAGTATCCAGAAGGTGGCGAAGGCTGGTCAGATATGCTGGGCAGGACATATTGCGAGAATGCCAAACGAATGTCTTGCAAAACTGGTGTTCGCTGCGAATCCGGTAGGAACGAGACGAGCTGGGGCGCAACGAGCGAGGTGGTTGGACCAAGTGAAGCGTAGTCTGGCGTATGTGGGATTGTCGAGAAGTTGGAGAATGGTTGCCATGGACCGAGTAAATTGAAGTAATATTGTTCATAAGGTTGTGTCGAGATACGGAAAACCATATACCTAAATAAAAAAAAATATAATTTTGAAGATTTGGCCACAGCCAGCGGATTTGGCGTAATGGCTAGAGTTGAAGTCAACTATGTCATCGTTCATTACAGAATGATCCATAAATAAAATCATTGGTCTGTTTTGGTTTGTTTATGACGATTGTTGAGTATATTCTTGTTGGTTTATTAGCTCTTACCTTCATCTGCCCATTGACGTGAAGCAATTGTTGTCTAAGCTGAAAAAGAAGCAGTTGATCGTCGTTTAAGGCTATGATCATTTAGTATCCGGGCACTTTATTTCGGTGATAGCTACGTTAAAAGAGCTCGGGCATGCAAAACTTTAGTAGCGTTGTGTTGGTTATAAAAAGGACTATCTCGCCTATTTTTGATAGATTTTTAAGTTAACTTGTGTTTGAGATATTTACGATGCAAAAAGGCATGGTAAAAATAATTTTGCACAAATTTGCTCCTTTTACGCATTTTGCCTCGAAAATTCTTCATTGTTGACTTGAAAGCTCATGAGCTGTTGATTTTTTCTGATTTTTTTTTCGGACCAAATGGTTAAGAAGTATAAGGAGCCACTCTAGGATCCACACGAAGTTCAAACCAACCATCGAAGTGCAACCCTTGATCTTAAATATGGTAAAAAGTCTATGGTTATTGAAGATAACTGAATGCAGACTCCTTAAATAATGCAAAAAATCCATTTCCGGCAGGCAAAAAGTGTTGCCTGACTAGTACACACCAAGTGAATAACTAATAATGATCAGTTCCAAAGATCGCAATCTGTGCATCCGGTTTTTACGCAATATGACAGATGTGTTCTGATGGACAGAAAAATTGATGTTAAAACCGGATTTGAGATATCAAATTCTTCGAGATGCATACTCATGAAAAGGTTCCAACCAGATTCCAATTATTTTATCTAGGTGAGTTTGTGTAAAATATCGTTATTTTGCAAAAGTTTTGCTTCTGTGGTAAAAAAATAAATCAGTACATGACTGAAAATAGTGTGCAAAGATCAAAAAGAGTTATTATGAAAAAGTTAGAGTATTTCTTGAAATCATCGATAATTTTTTTATATTTTTACATTACATGTCATATTAACACCTTCATTTCCTCCTTAGAAAGTTGTTCGATCAAATGAATAGTTTTAAAAATACACACGTTTGTAACTGCCCGGATACTAAATGATCATAGCCTTACTCATACGAGAAACTTTTTTCGATTGATCTGGTGTTCAATTTACGAACGTATCGGTATATTTCACACCTTGGGGCTAAAGACGTTCCAAAGAATGTGTAATACAAGTTAACTACTAAGAATCTCGCCGGAATCATGGTATTTGGAAAAGTGTAACGGCCCGTAGTAGGCAAAGTGGTAATATCCGTAGTATCTCCAATGCATAATTTGAACATGTATCATGTCAGTCTTATTGGGAGTGGATCTTTGTGTGCTGAAAGGTGAAATGTCGGTAAAATGGAAATTCCACCCATAAGGACAGCAGAATAACTTATCGTTATTCTGACAGTCACCATAAGCTACCAAAGGTGGCTTTTCTATGGGAGGATGGAAAATGGAGTTTTCTTGGAGACCAAAAAGAAAACCTGGAGGCCTTAGCATTTTGTTCTTGGAGTGATTCGGTCGGTTTTTTTGGAGCAAGCAGCAGATTAGATAAATTTTAGTAAGGCGGTTATAACACCTACTGCCTTCAAGTATTTTCCCCCGTAAATTCGCCGTAGTAGTACGTGCCGCGCAAGTTGTGAATCGAGTCAACGACGATCTCGGGAGTTAACGGCCTATACGTTTTGGCATCCAAACCCAGCCCGGGAAGTTCTCTGGCGGTAGCTTGTGTGCAGGTGCAAGGACGATTTTATCGGTAAGTTTGCCTTTTAGTTACCTTTGTGAACCTCTT
The DNA here is from genome assembly GCF_029784155.1 of Uranotaenia lowii. Classification (NCBI taxonomy): domain Eukaryota; kingdom Metazoa; phylum Arthropoda; class Insecta; order Diptera; family Culicidae; genus Uranotaenia; species Uranotaenia lowii. The sequence goes on along the minus strand of NC_073692.1, from coordinate 327,704,649 downwards.
TTTAAGCATTGTGTTTGGTCATTTTATGCTGCGGAGAACTACGGATATTGTGCGGCGACTAAGTTCGTGAACCTACACAAACTTTCCTCATTTCGCCAACACCATTTTGGTTAGTTTTCTTTGGAAGCCCACCCCTGGGAAGAAAGTCCGGGTTTTAAGAGACTTCAGCACATCAACTTTTTTAGTTGTTGGCGCTTAAGTGCTGTTAAGTTGAGTTACGCAATTTTCCTAATAAAATTTTCACTTTCCTTTAGCACGAAGTGGGATTCAGTCCTGATTAGAATCAGTGGCTGTTGGTTTTTGAGAGTTTTGTCGTCTTGTTCAGCTTCGACTTCCGAAGAAAATCGAGACGTTACAATGGTTTAGAATAGGAGTACGCTTAATAGCGGCACGATATTCTGAAGTCAACATGCACATTTTGACAAATCGGGTGCTTCTGTCGATTTGGGCGAACTCCGATGAATCCAAGAAACTTGTTTGTCAACGAGATGGATGTCATACCTCATAACAGACCCAAACTCGGCTGGATAAAAATACTAAGTTTTGCACGAACGATCTTTGGCCGGCGAGCTGTCCGCATTTGAACACCCTCGACTATTTGATGTGGATGTAAGTTCAAGAAAATTCTAAAGCTGAGATTAACTTGACTCTTGATAACCGATAAACGAACAATATTTAAAAAAAATTGTGAACATTTAAACTCCTATTTTACCAGTATTGCTAGAAATTTGACTTATTCAAACATGAAGTTATTTAAAGTATCAGAGGTGCGTATACTCGCTTCGGAAAAAATCATTCGGCTGATTTCTTCCGAGTTTAACTTGTTGTGTGCAGATTGATTTTATCTTCGTTCCAATCATTACGTGATTGCACACAAAACGAAGAGTACAATTCTGCATTGATGTTTTCCATGCCTCGCAGGAATAAAATCACACCAACAAAGCAACAGAACGAAGCTTACCGTACACGAATGCACACGAGCGATCGTTGCCCGTCGGGCCGAGTTAACATTCCTCGCACCCTTCTCTCGCTCGTTTCCCGTTCCCTTGTATCTATCACTTTTAGCCACGCCCCCATGCGTTGTCCGATTGATGTGTTCGGCTGCCGAACGAAAACTATTTGAATTTTGAATTCGCAGAACTGTACGTTCGCTTCGCTGATGTTTCCCCCGATTGCTGTTTACTCCTGCCGAGTTTACCCGAAGCTTACTTCCTGATGCTTTCCGAGTTGAACTATCGATAGCATCATTGCAGTTTGAGTTTAACGGAATAAAATCTTTCTGCAAAGAAGGGCAAAGTGCGAGTATGTAGACTCGCGATTTTAACATCTCTGTAAAGCATTGGATCATTAGAAAACAATAAAAGCTGTTGTCCTGATCGCATTCCCTGCAACTTATTAAAATTTTACTTCTTAGAAAAAGCACGTATTTTAACTGCATGTTTTAATTCTATTTTGGTATCGAAGGTCTATCCCGAAAGTCTAAAAGTTGCTACAGCGGTTCTTGTTTTCAAGGCAAGCATATAAACAATTACAGTTTAATTTCAACCCTTAGTGTGTTTAGCAAACTTTTTGAAAATCTCCTTGTAGGTCGACTTAATAACATTATCAAAGAAAATAACATCTTATATAGCCTGCACAGATAAAAAAATGTAACCTTACACTACAAGTGATTTTACATTTTTACACCGCCGCCGGAAAATGTTGAAAAAGAGTATAGCATGTTTGCCTCTTCAATGAAAATTACATGTCAATGCATGCTTATTCCAGCGTCAGCGTCAGTACCAGCGTCAGTTTGTCAGATTTGTTTTGTTTTCATTCCTGTTCGTTTCAGGTTTCTGCGTCGGCAAAAGTTTTTAGTTTTTCTTTCAATCTGACCTTGATTGCTGATTAAAGGTAAATCAATATCGAAAATAACTGTGATTTGATTAACATTTTCACCCCAATTGCTGTTATTTACAGGAAACTGTTGCTAAATCCTCAAAACATCAGAGCGCATAGTTGGGGCCCAATTTTCTGCTGTCTTATAGCACCAGCCGTCATTTCCGTCGTCGGGAGAATCGTCAAAAATTAACCAGTATTTGGAAGTTGAAGATCGGTGTTAGTGGTGTTATTCAATCAAAAAGTGTGATCAAAGTTCAATAAAAGTTTTTTTCTACCTCGAACCAGTGACTTATTTATTTTGCGAAACCACTCCTGTCCAATAAGATTCATGAGATGTGCTTAATAATGTAAATGTACAGTAAACAACAGGCTTGAGCGCTACCGGGAATTTACATGAGTTGTACAGTTTTATCACACGTAAATGCCCGATTCCTTTCCACCCATGTTGTTGCATGTAAATCTACGTGGATTTTTCTAAGTGTGTGCAATTTGGTTTTAAAGCGTAGTCTAGTACGCTTTTTGAAATTTGTGAATTGATAGATTCGGTAATTCAAAATAAAGACACAAAAACATTGTAGGAGGATTGTTGCTGGACATAAAAAAGTTCTTTGACATGCTTGATCATGACGTTTTCCTTAGAATATTGGATCACTATGAAATAAGAGGAGTTGCTGATAACATCATTCTCAGCTACCTTACAGGACGAAAACCGTATGTTTCTATTGATAATTTAAATAGCTCTTTGGGACAAATAGAAGTGGATGTTCCACAAGGTAGTAACATTCGGCCACTACTTTTTCTACTATACATTAATTACTCATGCAACCTGCCATTACATTGTACCCCCAGATTAGTTGCTGGTGACATAATCGAAAAAATGCAAAAAGATCTACAGATTCTTGGTAAATACTTTAATAGCGTTCTGCTGACCCGAAACCTCTCCAAGACCAAATACATGATATTTCGTTCAGCAAGAAGAAGAAATTATTGCAGCAATGACCTTTACTTTGATTACACTATAATCGAAAAAGTGGAAAACTTTAAATATTTGGGGCTCACGCTTTATAAAACATTTTCGCGGAATTTGTATGTGATTAGCCAACATCGTCATTTAGTGGTATTCTTTTGCGAGGTAGAAGTTTTTTGCCACGTTATGTCTAAGTAAAAATATATTTTGCTTTGATTCACTCTCAGTTGAACTATTTTGTCACGGAATGGAGCAGGGCATCCCTGTCTATCCTCGGTCAATTACAGACATTACAAAATCGTTGCATCAAAACCATATTCCCTACCTCTTTACTTTACTCAAATACAACTCACAGTATTTTACCCCTAACCCACTTTTGCAGTCTGCAAACATTACTGTATGTCTTTGGCAATTTGAACTCGTTTGAATTTATTTTTGACTCAGGCACTCGTTCTCGCCACACTCGTCAATCACATCATTTGCTTCGAAGTCGTTGTATAACAACTTTTGGTCAACGCAGAATTTCTTACATTGGGCCTGCTTCTTTTAACAAAAGTTATCAAAAATGCTGACAGCCGCAACATTTTCAAATCGAAAGTGATTCGTCACCTCAAAGAACTTCAGACATAAACCGAATCATCATGCCAGTTTTTTTGTAACACATGTACATATTTTAACTTTTAAAAAATAATTAGAGTAACGTTAAAACTTTTTGTAAATATTTTTCCTATTAAGTACATAAGCTATTACAACTAATTTCTAATTGGTTTTTATTTTGTGTTTCATTCATAAAATATGCATCTCTTCATAGAAATACTTTCTCCACTGAAATTTATTCTGAGTTAAGTTTAGTTTACTTGTCCAGGTTTAATCTCCCGCATTGTGGAAAAACATATATATGTTAAGGTTCTAAGCATGAATAAATTTGGATCGCGTTATTGTTTTATTTTTTGTTTGCTGTCAGACATGCTGAGGAAAAAAAGCGTCCATTAGCAGGGCTCTCATATGAGCTTTCTGGTGTATGGGAGTGTGGTGAGCCGCTTTATATGTAAAAAGATGACAAACTTTAAAAAATATTTGAAAATAATCAGTTTGCAAGAACGATTCCGATTTTCAACGGAAGTAAACATAAGGTAGCATTTTATTGCAACGATTTGCTTTGCAAAAAATTTGAGAGCGTGAAGACGATGTCAAGAAATTTTCACGATTTTGTAAATTCAGGGTGAAACGAAGTTTACCAGATCAGCTAGTTACGTCATTAAAAAGTATCTTATGCTGTATCAACATTTCCGTTATTTTCAATACCTTTTACCAATCCATAGACATAGATATGGATAAGAGTTGCCATTTCAAAAGCTTAGAATTGGAATTTCGGTAGTCTGGCATTTCCTCGTACTCTCAGTCTTGAGATGTAAAATTAAAAAAAATCAAATAATTTCAACCAAAGTTTTTATTATACTTCATATTTTTATATTTTTTGCCTCAAGTCAATCTTTTGAAAGTTAGAAATAAAGTATGATTCATGGTCTAAACAACGACATTTCTAATTATAGGATCATGAATGCATCTCATATAACACCATTGTTGATAAGGAAACTCACGGAATGGTCCAATGACTAATTCAATCAACCCACAAAGGCTTGAATCTGCGAAAAAAGGATCAACCATTGCCATTTTTTTCCGTTCCCTAATCGAAAAACCATATTCCAATAACCAAACCGAAAAGACCGATCCGATGATTACTTTCTACCCTTCCATGGAAAGTAAAAATGCTGTGACCGAAATGAAGGTTGCATGCCAGATAGGATTATGATTTTCTTCAATGCACAGCCGAGCTGGTCCTACATACATTGTTGTCCCAGAAAAATACTGGCAAGCTTTCGCTCCAAGTTGCATATCAACTCGGCTCCATGACCGTTCATACATTTTGGTGCAAAAAGCGGATCAAATCAGCCCGGTTCCAGATGAATGGATCTCACTTTTCCTGGCAATATCATATCTACTAGATACTAGGTACTTGCTTGGCTCATGTGGTACATAACCTAGTTCAATTCTCGAAGATACGTTTTCATCATTGTGGACAAATCCGATGCTCTTTTTGATTCTTCCGGATGTGTAACGTAAGAGGAAGTTTCATCATTTGCTTCATAAATTCCAGGGATAGTTATTACTACTGACCATGGTTGACTCAAAAATCGGACCAACAATCTGACACTTTTGATAAGGATGGTGTAAGTTTTAACCTAATTCTGATTTGGAAATGAAAAGAATATGACTTTTTAGTTTGTCTGACGATACAAAGTTGATTGTTTTTAAATTTGTAAGTGGTTTCTGATACATGTTGAGTATTTGAGTAAAGCGGATATTTATCAACCATTTGACGCTCTTGTAGCCGCATCTTTCGGGATCCTCTTTGAAAGTCGAAGTCGTTAGAGCAGATTGAGAACGACAAAACTGGATTCGATATGCAAGTAAGCGAATCTGTCCCTGCATCGCTGCTCCCCTCGGGGCTCGTTAAAAGCTATTAGCAGGAGGCTTTCTCGTTAGGACCATTTTGAAGGAACACATTTAACTGCCGAGGAGCCTTAAAGTTGAAGGCAGATGTATACACAAAACCGAATCAAACGAAGGCAACTTAAGCTCCAGTCAGCTCTTTTGGTGGCTCCAGCCATTTCGATAGGAGCACAGCAAGTAGGTAAGTAAGTACGTCGGGAATATTCGAGGGGGATTAAGTTAATCTCTTGAGATATTTCAATTCCGTTTGCTGCTTTCGTCAGTGTGTTACTTAAGATGTTTGCGTTTTGCCAGTGAGTGACGACACAGCATCAGCCAAAGGACTTTGAGGCGGCATGCCAGCAGAAGAGAGAGCCTGGCAGTGGCTCTTTGGCAATGCAGATAAACTTGATTCTACTGACTTCTTTTTCTGCGGGAAGCTTTCTGAATGGTTGGCTGGCTGGGAAAGATTATTGAATCAATCTTCCCATTAGTGTTGCTTCGATGAACCAGCTTGAAAAGAAGAAGAAAGCTTCTTTCATTGTAAATTCTGTTAGAAGTTGCTAAATAGTAGAACCACTGATTTTAAGTTTACATGTTTCTTAGCACTTGAATTAATAACGGGCCAATACATTTCAACACGTCCCAGTTTGAGACACTAGGATAAAATTCAACTTTTTTTCGAAAAAATTAACTTTTTCCTGGTTTAGAAGCTATACGGTTGGAGTAGTAAAGTGATTACACACCAAATCGAGCAAAATCAATAAAAGATTCATCAGGTAATTAGTCAGAAGTATTTTTGAACATGCCTTTTCTAGAAAATCTCTGACCAATGTGGCAATGCAGAGTTCTCAACGTAGAAAGTACAGTTTCAGTATCACAATTGGTTTTATCATTTTTATATCAAATATCCGTATTTCATCACAAAACTTGTTTATTTAAATAACGTTTAAAATTTGCAAACTTAAAGGTAACTCGTTTCAAATTTGCTAAATGTTTCGTAATCTTTTGGAAACATTGGTTTGGATTTATTTTTCAATTTTTAAACTGAATTGAATTGAATTTAAGAAGCGAGTGCTATAGGTCATGCTTTTTATTCGGGTTTTCTGGTCTCTTTTTTCATCTATATCTCGGAAGGTTTGCAAGAAAATAAATATCCCCAAATAGTGGATAATGAAAATGAAAAATACTAACTATGTCTAACAATGGGTGTAATCGATTTTTTAAAAACATTTTTCATGTGAAGAGTTTTATACACAATTGTACCTTATTTAAAATAATACAGCTTCTATACATGCTTTATTACATTGAAAATCCAAAGTCAATAACTTTTTTCTGCGAACAGTCCAAATAGACCAGCGATCGAAGAACCGGGGTCCAAATGGAGTAAACATTAAATTTATATGGGTTAAAAAAAATTGTGAATAGAAATAAGGTCTACCGGGTAAGTGGGAACGGTTTTTGTATAGTTCAACTTCGGAAAATCATTAATCAGCAGTTGGGCTTGTGATATAGCTCAGTTGGCAAGTATGTTGTTTCCTGAGCCGGTGTCCGCGAGTTCGAGCCCAAGAGTAAACATCGAACACAGTTGTACCGGATAAGTTTTTCAATAACGATCCGCCAACTGTAACGTTGATAAAGACGCGAATGCCATAAAGATGGTAAAACTTACTGGATGCGTCTCGGTGGTCGAGTGGTTAGCGTGGTAAGACGGCAATCGCTTGGTCCACTGATGGCATGGGTTCGATTCCCATCTAGGTACTGGGTGTTTAATGTTAATCTTAAGTTGTCCACGTCATTTGTTCAGTCTGTAAAGCCTAAGTCGGCTAAGACGGTGTATGTCTTTTAAAAAACGACTATAATCGAAACAAACAAAAATTAATCAGCAGTTAGTAAATTTGATTAAAAAAAGGTTCAATTTTATTCAAAACATGTTGTTTACGGATGCAAGAGAGATTAGCTTGAAAGTTACAAAGTTGTTGTCTTAACTGAAACGCTTTATAGGATAAGGGGAAACGATAGTTTTTCACTTAAATTTCCTTAAAAATTAAAAAAAAAACTTGTATTTTTTTGGTGAACGTGATTTTGAATGCTCGAACAATTCTTTATTTTGAAGAAAGTACCTTGTACTTTGAATGACTATTATGGGTAAGCTATGTTTTAAAACACTTGAACCGATTGAAATGAAAAGAATACTAATACAATAATTAATAAATTTTCCTAACTTCTTATCATTTGAACGTTTAATATTGCCAAATTATACTGAGTGACGATAAGAAAATTGACATATTACGTATACATCTAGTCTTGTTCAAAGCCATCCCCACTTACCTCAGGGTCAGGCACATAAGAAACATTCCACGCGCTTGCACTGCTCACAAGGGAATTTTATTCGTAAAAAGAAATCTTAAGCTTTTCAATGAGGTTGATTATCCATATCACACAATACAAACGGAAAAAAATGATAAAAAAATTCCATGTTTTATATAACATTGAAAATCGATATTTTTGTTGTTTAAAGCTTAAATATTGACTACTTTTACAAAATAATTGCTTGAAATATATGGACCAATTTTTTATAAAAATGAATAAAAAGTTTTGTAGACAACAAATGAGGGGGCCGATAGGCTGAAAGATGTTAGGCCAAAGGTCGCAAGGCCGAATGGATTAAAAGGTCGACGGATGTTTGGACGAATAGGACAAAAGGCCGGATGAGAAATTAGGCCGAAGGTTATTTAGCCGAATATTATTTGACCGAATGGTCTTTAAGCCGAAAGGACATCAGGCCGAATGTACGATAGGCCGAATGGCCATTTGGCCGAATTGTCGTAAGGTGGAATGGTCATTACGTCGAATGGATGCTAGGCCGAATGGTCATTAGGACAAATGCTCATTAGGCCGAATGGTCGTAAGGTGGAATGATCATTACGTTGAATGGTCATTAGGACGAATGCTCATTAGGCCGAATGGTCGTAAGGCTGAATAGTCTTAAGGTGGAATGGTCATTAAGTCGAATGGATGCTAGGCCGAATGGTCATTAGGACGAATGGTCGTCGAATGGATGCAAGACCGAAAGGTCGCTAGGTCCAATGGTCTTAAGGCAGAATCAACGATAGGCCGAATTGTCGAAAGCCGAATGAACGCTTGAAGATCGTTAGGCCGTATAGCCACTAGGCCGAATGGTTAATAGGCTGAATGGTCGTTGGGCCGAATTTATTCTAGACCTATAAGACATATTATCGCTTTCTTGCATTTTAGGTCGATCAGTAGTTAAGCCGAATGGTCGTTAGGCCGAATAGTCATCAGGCCGAATGGTCATCAGGCCTAATGGATGCAATGCCAGATTCGACCATTTGGTTTTGCAACCACTACCTTTCGTCCATTCGGCTTTACGACCATTCAGTTAAATAACCATTCGGCCATGTGACCATTCGGCCTATCGTCTCTTCGATCTAACAGCCATTCGACCTAGCATGCAGACAAGTGTAAAAGATTTCTTATTGATCAAGCCACCATTCATGACGATCATTCAGCCTTATGACCATTCGGCCCAACGACCATTCGGCCTTACGACCTTCTGGCCTAGCATCCATTCGGCCATAGGACCCTTCGGCCTTGCAGCCATTCGGCATTGCGGCTATTCGGCCTTCAGACCATTCGGCCTTGCAACCATTAGGCCTTGCGATCATTCGGCCTTGCGACCATTCGGCCTAATGACCATTCGGCCGACCTTTCGGCTTTGCATCCTTTCGACCTAACAGCATTCGGCTATTTAACCGTTCGGCCGAATAACCCATTCGGCTTTGTGGCCTGTTCGGCCAGATAGCCCATTCGGCTTTACGTCCATCGACTGAATTACCTTCGGCCGAATGGCTTTCGGCCTCATGACTTTCGGCCAAATGACCCAGCCTCAACAAATGATGCTTCATTGTGTAGAAAAATGATATAATGGGATAGAAAAAAGATTTTGTTTATATCCAATGGGGTCACAATGGGGAAACTTTTTGATATTACGAGAAAACTTTGACATTTTCTAACAAAAACCATGAAGTTTTCTTTGGAAATGACGAGACAATTCTAAAACACTTAATTTTTAGGAAATCTTTTTGAATCCAGCTGAGTAACAACAGCGCGAATGAGTGAGTTCACGTTACAAAAATATTTTTTTTTTAAATTTATGAGGGGAAAATGCTCTGTAAGAAAGAAAGTCGGAACTATAAAATATCACTTTTAAATAAAAGTGTTCATAATGGTTCAAAAAAAGTTCAAATTTCGTGACATGAATTCAGTTCATTACCCTGATCTGTTTAAACTGAGTCAATTCACAGCATAAATTTAAAAAGGCATAACTTTGGTCAATGTTGTGCATTCGAAACGCTACGCACATACAATTTTGAGTATGAGTTAAACCCTCTCCCTCCATGAGCGTCAAAATATGCCAAGCGCAATGTTCTTTTGTAAACTCAAAATTTCAAATTAATTGTCAAATTTTGACAAACGATCAAAATGAGTCAAGATTATCAATCTCGACTCAGAACTTAAGCTAAAACCTCGAAATCTTATCCCCAGTAAAACAATTCTACCACATTTGATTTAAATTTTCTCCCTTGTTGAAATTTTGTCCCGAATATCAAATTTAAATAACATTAAAACCAAATTGTCAGATTGCTTAGATTTTGACGGATTTTATTCCACTTTACTAGTAGAATCAAACAAAAACTTGTAAAATTTTGTATAAAATAATTTATGATATTTGAATTAATTTTTAAGCGTTATCGGCGAGGGTTAAAGAAATGAAATTAAAGACGGAGAGAAAATAATAACCATCCACAATAAACGGCATTGACAAATGTAATACCTTCTCTATCGGGTACTGCTTCTTCAATACAGTTAATTAGTGCGGGACAAAGAATAAGGTATGTAGTGCAGCTTCTATTTCAAATGTTCTTCGCTCTTTTCATCACCTAAGAATTTCAATCGATCTTCTATCCGTTTTTTATGTCACCTCTTTATCCCAAACCGATAAAGCCACAAAATAATTCACAAAACAAATTTCAGATTTCAGATTTCAGAGAATTATAGATATCCTTTGACGAAGGAGAAGACCAAAGGCCAAACGTCGGGCGAATTGTAAATTTTATACTTGTTTTTTTTTTACTGAAATGCCCGAATTGAGCCTTTAAAATTATGTGTTTGACGTCCAAATTGGTTTTGAAAATTTTGTCAAAATCAACATGAACTTTTTTTTGACAGTTTAAAACATAATTCGAAACTCATCGATGTGTTTCGATAAAAAAAATATATATTTATCGAATAATTTGGATATTGGTGGATATTGGGTAGAAAAGCCTGGATTTACGCTGCCTGGATACACGGTAAAAAATGTTCCGTGTAATGTGGTTCCCAATTTTTTTTAAACATTAAAATTCGATGTCTGTGATCATATATCGGATTCTGTATCCCGTTTATTGTTCATGAATTTGAGAATGGATTTCCATTCAAACTAAATTCTGATTTGAATCTTTGTTTTATCCTTCAAACTTAAACTAGATGCACATCCAATATTCGAAACTCATTATTTCGTAACACGAAAAGTCATTATTAAAAATTGCAAACCATTTTTTGGATGTGGATTTGAAATTTTTACTGTCAATTCTTATGCAGGATCGGAAAGTTTTATGACTTACAATCTTAATTTTGATTCATTAGTCGAATTTTGAATTAAAAACTGAAGAACGAATTCATATTGATAACCAAATATACAGGGTTGAGGGTTCTGGCACAAACTTTGCTTTTTGGTTCATAAACAATAGGAAGCCTTATCTGGAACTCAGATTCAAACATCGTTTTTAAATTGAGAACTCAAATTCAAAACTTGGGTTCAAAGACAAGATTCAGCCTCGAAATTAATATTAAAAATTTTATTCTGATCCAGGTTTATATTAATTTTTATGATCAAAATTAAAATATCATAAAATAATTTCTATCATAGGGGATTCAAATAGCGGGAGATTGTAGTTTCATTATTTTGATTCTGGATTCAAAATTTAGTTTAAAACTCAATCAGAGCCAATTTGGATATACAAATAAGAAGAAATCACAAATTTGTATTAAATAAAAATATGGAATCATTTGAAAGATTCAATTTGATGAAAAATATAGATTTAAGATGTAGTTTTAAAAACACGTGTAGAGCATTTTCATTATAAATTTTATTATTTTTGTGGAAATTATAAATAAAATCATTAATGATAAATTTTTGTATGTATTAGAACTTGATCTTTATCTTCAACTTAAAATTGAGCTGGAATTTTTTTTTGGACTGTTTATGATTATTTTTATGCCAAATGCTTCGAATACAAATTCTTGAATTTAAATCGAGTTTACAAAAGTAGAAAAATATCTGATTTTATTTGAATGCTAAAATGGATACGCTTGTGGTTAAAAAGAATTAGCTTATAAATTACTAATTCGAGTAAATGAAAAAAGTTGTTCTTTAAAATGAAACCTTAGAAATCCCTTTTTTGTCTTTAAAAATTTTGAACAAAAATTGGCAACTTATATTCTAAGACTTATTTTACTTACTTATAATGTTAAATAACAAAACCTGAATAATTATTAAGAACCAACATATTTTTCTAAAAATATTCTTAATTTATGCATTTTTTAAGAAAAAATCTTAAAGGAAAAATATTTTCACAAAGTGTTTTTTTCATCTTAAATACTTAAGTGGCATATGTAAGGTTGCCAGAATTTTTTTAGCCCTTACTCACGCCGGAAAAATCCGGGCATAAAACCCTGCAAAATCCAATCATTTCATTTCAAAATTGACGACCAAAACCTGGGCAATATCCGGGCAAATTTGGCAAACCCAGAAATAACTAAAAAAAATCATGGAAAAAATTCATCGACAGATTTTAAAACTCATTAAAGGTTTCTAAAAAACCTTTCAAGATCATTAGTATAAAACTTACTCAAAATATTTCGTTTTTGGGGCCAAAAAAAAAAAACACCATTTGATTTTCAAAATAAAGTAAATTGATTCTTGCATAATCCGGGCATTTTTCAATGAAATCTCCGGCAAACTCGGATAAAATCAGGCAATCTGGCAACCTTAGGTATAAATATGCCACATTGATTGAATTCCTCTTGAATATTTTCTATTGAAGAACTCCGGATTCAAGCTAAATTTTTAGATTGTGGTTCAGGCACTGCCAGTTGGTTTGAAATTCACTTTAAAATTTGAAATCAGAAGAACCTTAAGGTTTGGCATAAGCCATGCTTGACCTTCGATCAAATTCTGAAGCACGTTATTCATTGGAGTTTAATTCACATCTGAAGCCTTTTTGGATATAAAAAGCTGCTAAGGCTCTCAAACTTACACATGGATAGGCGGTCGCTAATATTTGGAACAACTTTTTTTTTTGTAAATTCTTTATTTGAAACGGCTCATACCTTTAGGCTTTAAGGAGCCAAACTCCATTTGGAACAACTTATTTGTGCTATTAAGTTATTTTCACTCTTTTGAACATTAAAACGAAGAACAAAAGTCTTAACTGCTTAACGCTGAAGACTTTTTTTTAAAACTCCTGAATATCAAGCTAATGAACATGTAACAACATAATTTTTTCAAATCGTAAAGGAAGTATGTTATACAATTTTTAGTTTTGTTTTCTTTTTATAGTCATCAGAGGGGCGATTTTGTTTCTTTGCTCTTCGCCATTGGGTAATATCAACTAACACAATTGTTTTTGGGGTAATAATAATTCCCCGACCATTGTTATAGACAATTAAGATGTACCCTACCCAGCAAAAAATAAATTACTGACGCTTTTTTACTGATAACTCAAGTCATTTCAAACGTTACTACAAGTAATAGGTCGTAAAAGCCGTTAATCGAAGTCGGATTAAATTGTTAAACACGTTCGTCGCCATGGGGCCACTCTATTTGTGTGACGGGTGTATTTCCTGGGAGGCCCCGTCATATCAAAAACGTGCGACGCTCTCTTACTCATGTAATACGCTCAGTTTAGCCACATGTTGCAAATTGGGAGCTCTCCTTTTTTATTTTGTCGTTCCGAGAATTTCTTTGAGCTTGGCAAGTAAAACTACCAAAATGAGCGTGGCGACAAACGTGTTTAATTGGATATAATAAAAAGTCCGCCATGTTTGCAGATTTTGAAGACGATTCCGATCATTTTTTTTTCTCTTGCGTGGGTCCAGTGAGAGAGCAGCTTTGTTTTTCTCTCTGCGACTAGCAATGTAAACAGATAGCTAAAAATCAGATAGTGTATTTGCAAGAATTGTCCAATAACAGAAGCAGCAAAAATTGTCGCTGGCGACGGTTCGCATGCGTTGAGAGAGAAAACTATTGCTCTCTTGCATTCTTTCAGGTTGTATGAATAAGGTATCGAATATCTTCCAATTCGTATACTCATATCGCTTTAACCAGAATTTGAAAATATGTATGTGATTGCCTCCACTTTAGTAGGTAAATTCTTTTTTTTTCGAGTTTCATATGATCATTCTATAACGTATATGAAACGTAACTCGTGTCTTCTTCTGTTAGCATTGTTTCCATTCGATTAAGAACGTATGAATAGAGAAATAAGTTTCTCTTGCCAAATCTTGAATTTGCATAAACTAACGAAAAGGATAAGGAAATCATTCAATTATGTATCCCTTCATATTCGTTATGGTAATTTTCACAGTTTTCATTTCAACTAAAATAAGTATTCAAAGCTAAAAATCTTTTGCAAATATGTATACAATCTCCAACGGTGAAACTGGCACTTTTTTAAAAAGCAAACATCGCGTTTGCTCCTTTCAAACCGATTGTTAAATTCACTGCAAAAATAACTTAAGCCACAAAACGAGCATCAGCAGCAGCAGCAGCACAAAAAAAACCTTCTCAGGGCCAGGTGATTTGCTTTCCTACCGCATTTCAACCGTAATCATTTTACAAGAAAACCGCAAAAAGATCCAACCATCTGCAGACTCCCACAGACATGTGGTTTTTATGTTTTGCCAGACTTTTCGCGCCAACCTGAAAAACGGCAGCCAGCTTATTATCCTGCCGGCGTAGTAAAGATGAAACCGGGCGGCGGCACTGGGATTAGGATGGGATTTTTACCTCTTGTTATTGATCCTGCTTGACTTGAAAATGAAGTAATCTCGTTTGGAAAAACACAAAGTCAATTCATTTCCCAGAGCACCTAAGCCAGGGCCTTAGCATAATCGATTCACCTTTCCTTCCACTGCGGATTTTGGCCCTTAAAAGCTCCAGCATTGGTTTGTCCTAATTTTCCTAAATCCACCTCCGATCGAAGAAGGCCCGATCAATGGAGGACTCACACGACGACGACGAAGACGTTTTCAAGGAACAATAATCATGTTGTTTAGGTTTGTGGTTTACTTTCGGCCAGGACCAGTTTTGGGAAGGGACTTTAATTGAAAAAGTGTGAAATCGGTAATAAGATTCCAAAACGTGGGATTGACTTCGTTAGGAATAGCAGTATCAGAGCAGTAAGACCAAGAAAATCATAATTCTTGAAAAGGATTATCCCTTGGAAGCCAATCGAGCGAGTCTGGCTGGGCTGATTAAGTTGTCTGGTGATACTGTGTTTAAAAAACAACAACGATGGCATTTGTTCAAAATATTTTCTCACCGATATCATTCGGCAGAAATATTTTCATTGACAAAACATCTATAAGTTATAAATTTAGGGATTTTTTTTTTAAATAAATATGAGACAATTATGAAAATTGCTCCCTTCTAATATTTTATGAAAAAAAATTGTCGTTCCAGTCCTCTTAGCAGTTTTAATCATTTTTTCCTTTATTGTTGAAGTTTTTGTCAGTATTCTTAAAACTTTTTTGACTACCCCAATGAAAACAAAATTGATAACGCCCGTAATTAATCATGCTTTTACGAAAATTCAAATCCTTCACATGTAAGTTGATTCGAGTTGTAAATTATCGCATCAATAAATTCTTTTAAAAACAATGCTTATAATAACTGTTTTAGTTCCGTGTTAAGAAATGGGGCTAAAGAATCATAAGCAAACGATATAAGTCAAGCTTTGGCTGAGCAAATCCCCTAAATATCGCATCCTGTTAAAATTTTCATCTAATACGTGACCAAACTTGTATCGAGCTTTTCGATGAGAAATTATTCGAACCAATGATGAAACCATACGTACATATCGAAAGGTTCCAGAAACCATTCCAAAAGGCATCGCTTTTCATCGATCCACACTCTCGAGAGCTGGGGAAATGGCTTTTCGTTTTATGGATTCCTTTCCGCCGGAAGTGTAACTTTGATAAGTTATGAATGTGTGTACGCGGGTATGCTAGGAACTGCTGCTGGTCCAATTCGATGTAGGTTTATAGGACGATGACACGGTATTGGGGGGGACCCCTCAATATCTTCTTTCATCATGGCGGCATCGATAGCATAACTTACAACATCTTCGGAGATGTTTTTGGTGATATCCATACGACATGACACACTCCATCCCGATCGTCATGGTATCGGGATGGAACTGAAGTAAAGCATTTCATTTGAAAGGTTAGTTAGGCCGTGACGAAATAATGTCGTGGCAAAAATTTTGAATTTCCATTGACCGTGCTGAGTCAGTTATTCTGTTACCATAAATATAAAAATTCATAGAATATATTGCAATGAATTTTAAGATGAAAGTTTGGATGTTTATTTCCATTACCCTAAATGAAAGCATTTCTAAAAATAAAACGTTTTGGAGCAATCACTTTTATTTAAAAACCTTACTTTCGAAAATCGAGAAGGATTCACTAAAATTAAAAAAATTAAGGTTTTATTTGACGGGAGAATGAGGTCAAATTTTGTTGTAATGACATGATTGTCCATGAATATTCAGTCACTGTCAAAGCAAAGTCAAAGTCGATGTCAAAGTCAAAGTCAAAGTCAAAGTCAAAGTCAAATTCAAAGTCCAAGTCCAAGTCCAAGTCCAAGTCCAAGTCCAAGTCCAAGTCCAAGTCCAAGTCCAAGTCCAAGTCCAAGTCCAAGTCCAAGTCCAAGTCCAAGTCCAAGTCCAAGTCCAAGTCCAAGTCCAAGTCCAAGTCCAAGTCCAAGTCCAAGTCCAAGTCCAAGTCCAAGTCCAAGTCCAAGTCCAAGTCCAAGTCCAAGTCCAAGTCCAAGTCCAAGTCCAAGTCCAAGTCCAAGTCCAAGTCCAAGTCCAAGTCCAAGTCCAAGTCCAAGTCCAAGTCCAAGTCCAAGTCCAAGTCCAAGTCCAAGTCCAAGTCCAAGTCCAAGTCCAAGTCCAAGTCCAAGTCCAAGTCCAAGTCCAAGTCCAAGTCCAAGTCCAAGTCCAAGTCCAAGTCCAAGTCCAAGTCCAAGTCCAAGTCCAAGTCCAAGTCCAAGTCCAAGTCCAAGTCCAAGTCCAAGTCCAAGTCCAAGTCCAAGTCCAAGTCCAAGTCCAAGTCCAAGTCCAAGTCCAAGTCCAAGTCCAAGTCCAAGTCCAAGTCCAAGTCCAAGTCCAAGTCCAAGTCCAAGTCCAAGTCCAAGTCCAAGTCCAAGTCCAAGTTCAAGTCCAAGTCCAAGTCCAAGTCCAAGTCCAAGTCCAAGTCCAAGTCCAAGTCCAAGTCCAAGTCCAAGTCCAAGTCCAAGTCCAAGTCCAAATCCAAGTCCAAGTCCAAGTCCAAGTCCAAGTCCAAGTCCAAGTCCAAGTCCAAGTCCAAGTCCAAGTCCAAGTCCAAGTCCAAGTCCAAGTCCAAGTCCAAGTCCAAGTCCAAGTCCAAGTCCAAGTCCAAGTCCAAGACCAAGTCCAAGTCCAAGTCCAAGTCCAAGTCCAAGCCCAAGTCCAAGTCAAAGTAAATAGCGAAAGTGATAAATATTTTTCGAAATTGTTGATTAATTCTTGAATGATTTTTGTAAATTTCTACTGATCAATTTTCATGTAGGACAAAAAAGTGATTGAAAGTGCTTTAAATATTAAATTTGATGAGGCTTACGTTGTTTGCTAACAAACCAGAGGCGGTCTAAGAACTGCATTTTTGTAAATTATAACTGATTTTCTTGTTAGCTACAGTTCAGCGGGGGAATTTGATTTTAGTTTTTGATGTTTGAAAACAATCTTGAACTCTTTGCTGATTCTTCGAAAACAGTGAAAAGAAAAAGAAGGTAAAATGCTTCAAAAAATACTATTTGTCATTTGGCCCTTTCCGCTTGTTCCTTCAGCGAATGCAATTTCGAAATATTCTTCTGGACCTATGAAATATCGTAGCCGAGGTTAAAAGACTCAATTATTGCTTTAGCACGATTTAATAAAAAAATTATTAAAAAAAAACTAGCGTAATGTGCTAAAAGCCGCAGTTCTATATCCAAAAAAAAAAAACCAAAGGTTGCCGACCTGGAAAATAAGACTGATCTATATATATAAGAATGAATTTCTGTCTGTCTGTCTGTCTGTCTGTCTGTCTGTCTGTTACCTATAGACTCGGAAACTACTGAACCGATTTGCGTGAAACTTGGCAGGTGGGGGTATTGGAGGCCGGGGAAGGTTCCTATTATGGTTTGAGACCCCTCCCTCTCTCATGAAGGGACGGAGGGGCCTCGCAATCAAAAGTAAATTTTTAGCATAACTCGAAAACCCATCAAGCAAATGGTATCAAATTTGGCATGGGGTGGTATTTGGGAACGCGGAATATTTCTTTGAATATAAGGTACCCCTCCCTCCTTTCAGTTTGGTGATAGGAAGGGGAGAGGGGGGCAACCTTACAATTTTTCATATAACTCGAAAACCAATCAAGATATTGGAACCAAATTTGGCACGGGAAGGTATTTGGATACGAAAAATATTTCTATGATTATTTGAGACCCCTCCCCCTTCCATCTTCCTCTTTCCAGTAGGGAGATACAAAGGAGGGAGGGGGCCTCTTTCATATTTTTTTTACATAACTCAAAAACTAATAAAGCAAATGGAACCAAATTTGGCATGGGAAGGAATTTGGATACGAAAAATATTTCTATGATTTTTTCAGACCAATCCCTCTTTCCAGTAGGAAGATATAAAGGGGGGAGGGGGTCTCTTTTATAATTTTTCACATAACTCGAAAACTAATTAAGCAAATGGAACCAAATTAGGTATGGGCGGGTATTTGGGAACGTGATATGTTCTAATGATTATTTGAGACCCCTTCCTTCTTCCAACGGGGGGAAAGGAAAGAGGGAGGGGAGTTTCATACAATTTCACTGCATAACTCAAGAACTAAAACAGCAAATGGAACCAAATTTGGCATGGAACGATACTTGGGTACGAGAAATGCTTCTATGAATATTTGATATCCCTCACTCCTTGAAAGAGGCGGATGAAAAGGGGGAGGAGAGGTCTCCCTTACAATTTTCAGTATGACTGGAGAGTTGATCGAGCAAATTGAACCATATTTGGCATATGATGGTATTTGGATACGAGAAATGTTTTTATCATAAATTGAAGTCCCATCTTTTTTCAGTGGAAAGATATTAAGGGGGAAAAGGGGGCTTCCATACAATTTTTTTGCATAGCTCGAGAATTGATCGAGCTAATGATACCAAATTTGGCATCAAAAAGTATTTGAGTACAAATATTTGAGTACAAAAATACTTTTTCTATGTGAAACAATTCCTTTCTTGAAGTAGGATGATGGAATTGGGAATATAGGAAGCAAAGAGGAAGCTTACATTTAACTTTTTTTCTATAAAATCCGAGAAACAGACAAAATTTCATATGGAAAATTATATGTTTCTACGATTGTTATAGACCATTACGCTTTACAATGTAGAGGGGGGAAGAAAGAAGGAGGCTCCAATGGATCTATATTTGATATAAGAGAATTTTTGGGAACGAAAAAACTGGGTATGATTATTAAAGATTCACCCCTCAATTCAGCAGGGGGTGAAGGGAAGGACAGGGGAGGGGGCTCTCTTATCACTTTTTTAGCATAAATCCAAAACATATAAAAAAAAACAACCAGATTATAAAAGTTGGATTGTTTGCGTACGATCAATTTGAGACCCTTCAGACAGATTAAAATTATCAGATCATTAACAAAAATTTATAGAGCAAGATTCAGAATATTAGTTTAAGTTATCTGTTTGTTGCAATTCGAAACTCCAGCTCCAGCTGCGGATATGTTATAATTTGATTTAAAATAATGCCAATGAAACAAGAAAAATTTGAATAATTTTTGAAAATAACAATTGAATTTGAAAGGTGTAGCAAAGCACACCGGGTCAGCTAGTGATAAATAAAATGGATAGAACTTCCAGTTTCTATGACAATTATAAGACAAGTAAGATTCGTGCTGGTATCGAGGATGAAACTACTGTCTGTTGGAACAAATTAAAGGAATATTCAGTCTCTCATTTCAAAATCATAACTTCAAATCATGATTTGAGAAACAGAAAATATATGAATTTTTTCTGTAAAATTAGGAAACAAAGTTGCGATCATGATCAAAGCAGGAATTGCAAAATATATAATTAAAATCAAAATGTTTTATTTCAATTTAAAATTTTTTAAAAACTACGAAAAATCGTTTTCATGCAATGTGTTTGCAATTGAAAAAAAAACGGAATATTTACTATATTGTTCAAAGAAAGCGATTCTCATCAGATCAAATATTAAATAACAGAAACCTTTGTCAAACAGTTCTTCTAAATGTAACAAAATGTTGAAAACACAGAATCATAAATCTGGGAGAAGATAAGAAAAAAAATCATATTCATATTTAGAGAATTCGTAATACAACCATGAGTATGATGAAAAAAGTTAATTTAGAATTTAAGATCACAGACTGAAATTGGAATGGAAAATCTCTTGAGTTTTTTTTCAAGTTTTGATTTTTTTTTTAAATTAATTAGGTACATATTGGGAAAATGGCGCTGAGTGTTTAAACCTACAACCTCAATAATGATCGAAAAGCTAACAATAATTTTGCATTATTTATACTTATTTTTATGCACGCTTGTAATGTGAGCAATCTTGATTGATCGGTTTTATTATTGTTCTAGTCCCTTTTATTCTAGCTGTCGAAAAAATCGTAGAATTTTTTAAACGTGGAAAAAATATTTCATAATCGAAAAATGATTATTGATTCGCTAGCAACATCTCAAAAAAAAAGTTGTTTTAAAGTAAGAGACTTCCTCTGTAATATGTATTATAGGTAACCGAGATTTCCTGGATTTATTCGGACATAAATGGGTTTTCAAAGAAAAATGGACTTGACAAGTAACAGGTTTGGTGTAGTTCACTTTGTTCCAGATTTTTTTTCTTGGAATAATCACTGCATTCATTTGTTCGGTTTTTATTAAAAAACAATCAAAATCAAATGCCTAGCTTTTGCTAAGTTTTGGAAACAGTAGTACTGATTTGTGCAACCTATAAAAATGTGGGAAATTTTATCAACTCTTATGCTAGGGGGCTTCTCAACTTTTGTTACAGTGAAACTATTATAGTTATCATTTTACTGGGCCCCCGCCCTTACTTGTCATATTTTACGTTTTAATTCCGGTTTCTTCGTTTCAGTTCTTTTTTGGATGGAACTTAAAGCATTATGATTGAAATAATTTTATTTTTTTCTTCCTCGGGGGCCCTCTTAAGTCGAGAGACCCTGAGAAATTCCCATATTGCCCCTCTCCGTAATCCGGGCTTGATGAAGCTTAATGAGATAAAATTAGGTTCGTGTTTTTCCCGGTTTATTTTTCTGAAATAATTAGTGTTGAACCAAGGTGTCCAGTATACTGAGTCAATTGGGGTCATTTTTTCTGAGCCTGAAGTCCCAATATCTTCGTTTCGTCCAAATCTTCTACATGATTTTTCCAGAATTTTAAAACAAAGATTAAATAAATTTGGTATCATTGCTTTCGACACGGACTCAAACCCCAATTTTCCTTTCTGTAAATTCTTATTAGAAAAATATGCGCCCATTGCTTGGCCTCGGTATGGTGAAAGATGAAAATTGGAAAGGACGACTGATTGGTCCTGGTCCTTATTGGACTATCTGCCAACCAGTAGGAAGGTAGGCATAGAAGAAAAGGACTTTAATCGGAATTCATGTAATGGATTACATCGGCTCTGATAGTGCGTCGTCGTGCGTATTCAAAGAAATTTTGCCTGTGCCTGTGTGTTTATATGTGGGTGGATATGGGTGCCGATGATGAAAACTAACTAGAATTGATTGGGTTTATCCTTTTTGGGGTTTGATCGTTGCCGCTCGCTTGCAGAAGCCAATCAACATCAACTTCGTTGTGTTCCCAATTGGAAAAGGATCAAGGGACTTAAGTAATGGGATAGTATGAAACGTTTTCCAGTTGGAGGTTTCCATATTTAAGAGATTGTTGGTGTTTCAAATTCAAAGCGTAGGGATAAACTGTTTTATGCAATATTGTATGAAATTCATTCAGGACTAGTTTCCCATTAGATTTAAAAGGCTTTTTGTTCTACGAACAAAGTTCTAACATTTTCCAACAAAAAAAGAGCTAAGTTTCCATATGTGAGCTTGAAACATATCTTAACCACCTAGAAAATTTTACTTGACGCTAGTTCTAGCGTCAACTTCAAATAGTAAAGTCTTCCCGTAGCTGAAACATAAATAACAGAGCCAAACCCTTAGGATGCCACCAGGTTGGTAAACAAATTCCCCAGCCGCAGATAAATTTACACCGAAAGTTCGCACTCAACTCCCAAATTGAAAAGTTAAATTTCGTTCTAATTAAAATGAAATAAAGCTTCCTCGAGACCGTCCTCGGAAGGAAGGAAAGGACCTGTTAGGCAAACAAACTGTTTGTTTTTCTCAGTGGCAGGAAAAATCTCCTGAAAAACCTGAGAAAAGAAAGCTAGCGCTCCGTGTTGAGCTCCAAGTTTTCGCGCTAACCCAGCCTTTTGAATCGCTGTTAGAGGCAGAGATGAATCTGTGGAAAACTGTTTGCAAGAGCATGAGCTCAAATACCTGAAAATTGCACTGTGCTAGTTTTAAAAGTCTTTAAACCACTGTATTGAGGTTACGTCAAATTATTGAAAACGGTTTGAAACATTTGACGAGAAAAAATATTAAGAGTTTAGACAATAAAACTCAAATTATTTAAAGGAAAAATTAATAGTCTGTTTGAAAATTGCCATATTTTCTCACAAATAAAATAGGAATAATATTTCGTACAACTACCTTCCCACGGCATCTGGCTGTAAGTAAAAAAAAATCTGCACCAAAAACTTAGCCCCTGCTTGTGGCCAGGGATTGTGCTGAAGTGCAAAAGAAAACGAAACTTTTTAATCCTTCTCTTTAGTTTTTAATTAGTGCTCCCGGAACTAGATGCTGGCTAGGAGGTAATTTTGTGTAAATCAACACGCCTCTAGGTAGTGGCTAAAAGTATATTCAAATAGTGGAATGAAGTTCAATTTTTTTAAAAATTGTAAAATGGAAAATGTACCAATTTGATTAAAATCAGCATTGTATCGAATCTTTCATGATACACTCTTATTTCCAGTGTGAAATCGGGTGTTGGATTCAGATATATCATTGTTAAAATGAAAAATAAAAAGATAATTCTGAATTATGCAAAGTAGCAGACCCGTGAAGAACTAAGAAATGAAATGTGATGAGAAGTTTTATCAAAATAAATTTACCGTTCCACTCATTTTTAACATCTTTCACCTTATTCTAACCTTCTATCAGTCTAAAGTCTTTCAATTCTTTAATATTCTTTCTTAAAAAATATTAAAAAATTTATGCTCTTATCCTCTTAAGAAGGTTAATATACTTTCAATCGATCATCTTAATTTTACTTTTGTTTAGAATTAACTATAAAACACAATAAAAAAAAATTTTTTCAGCAAACTACTTTTTAATCATAATTTTCCAAAGACTAAACAAGTTTTGAAAAAAAAAATTAACAGATTATTCATCGTGATCGATTGAATATTGTACAAGTTATGTTTACTTTATAATGACATTCATCTTTGCATTTTTAAACAAGATGGAAGATCCTCAGTGTACATAAGAGTAACTTAACTAGATTAAGCAATGAAAGCCTCACGCGCTCCAAGTTTAATTTGATCATTGGCTTACTTTATCAAAACTATGTTAAATCTGAAGAGGGCAATGTTCTGAACTTAAACGAATTTTTCATCAAAGTTGATGTCTCTATGTTGTAATTTCTACGCAGAAAGGCACACTAAAGAAAATTCAATGAAAAATGCAAATTTAATCAAAAAATTAATTTGATATGAGTTAAGGCTGAAGAATGTAATGTTATTCATCGAAAAGAACACTAAAATAGAAGGTGGGGGAGGAGCGAGGAGCCTTGATTGATTTACTAAGAGAAATTTTCAATTAAACACTTTTCGGTATGAACTACTTACGTTACTCAACTTTACATTTTTATACACAAAGAGAAACTTTTTTTTTTCAAAAAAAAATGGTTAAACTTGATTTTTTTTGGGAAAAATAAAATCTATATGAGCTTTTAGAATGATAGAAAAAGTGTAGCCGTGTGACAATTTTATGTGGAATCGGTATGCGTTCTGATTGTACACAAAAGTGTCACACGAAACATTTTAGGCTCTTATTTTCTGTTTCTTAAAGGAAAGGTTTTTCTGTAGAAAACATTGCAAAATGATAAACTTGAACTGTTCATAACGAAAAAAAAGAGTTGGTAATTTATTAATTTGAGAAAAAAGTTGGAAATACAGCTGAAATTTCAACCGCGTTTTTCCCATTAGCACATTTTTCAAAATTTGCTTAAAACGGCAGTATACTTGTCTGAAAATCATTTAAAAATTGTTATGAACTTAAAAATTAACATTGAAATGATATTTATTCTTCATGTCCTCCTATCACATTGATTAAATATTTTTGATTAGCTTGATTAGAAAAGTGGGTTATGAAAAACATTGAATTCTTTATTCTTTTTTCCCATATTCTACAAAATAAAGCTTTGAATCAAAAATCATCGGAAAATAAACAAAAAAATTTAAATGCTTTGAAACTCCTGAGCTTAGTATTTAAAAAAAGTTTCAAAATTCGTATACAAGTTTTCCATCATTGGGGGCTTCTATATTTTTGGTGAATAACAGTATCCTGTAGAAAAGATAAAAGAAAACTTTCAAAATGCCTACACCACAAAATGCCAATAGACTGCTCCAAATTTGTATGGGAAATTTCAAGCTTGTGGAATGTTATGCGCTGCTGGCTTAAATTGATCCTAGGCCTAGTAAAAGGTCTCATGCCAAATTTGGGCCAGATCGGATCACGGGAAGCGATCGTTCAACGAGCCTAAAATTTGTATGGGATTTTGAGACATTTTGTTCAGGAGGAACATGTAAATCCAGTTTTAAATGAATAACTTTGGTCCCCTTCGGCCGATTTCTTTTGAAAACAGTTTTTCTAAATGCCTGAACTATAACAAATACTTTTTTTGAAGTCTGCATTTCAATTTGACTTATGATAAAAATAATTAGACTTCAAAAATAGGGTAACTTTTTTCAAGGTGATATTAATCACTGTAAATGCTGTTAATGTCAAAATGTTCGAAGCAGTCTCTCATTAACAGTGATGAATATCATCCTTAAAAAAAAAGATATTTTTTAAAGCCTAATAACTCTTTTATGTTAACTCGAATCGCAAAAAAATCTAAGCCCAAAAAACACCAAAGTTTTGCATACTAAATATATCTCTGAAACCACTGCGCACTGGACCAATTTGTATTGATTTTTGAGGATCGTTTTGAAAAACGAATTGTACTATGAAAAATGGTCTTTTAAATGTCCTGATTTTCATGAAAAAATCTTAGTAAGAATCGAATTTGTTGTTGAGTTATGAGAACATCGCAATAAAATCAAATATAGTTATAAAACCGATATACCTCACTCTTCAAAAGACAAGGCGATACATCAAGCACGCCGTCATGTGGAACATGTCATGTATAAACATCGACGATTAATGATCTAACAAATCTCATATTTTGAGGATGGTTGGCCAATTTGGTATGAAACTTTTTTAAGTCAACCAGAAGAACAAAGCACACGATAAAACAACTTTTTTTATCTAAAATTGTCGTAATTGCTTAATTGGAAAGCCAAATATCGTTGGTACATTAAAATGTATCAGTGCATATTTTTTCAGAATTTAAGTCATTACCAATAAAAAATTTGTTTTTTTTAAGTTTTTTTTTTGTACCTCTAAATAACACATACTAACCTTTTAAGTTTCAAAATACTATGAAACACAATTGTCTTTTTTGATTACGTTTAACTAAATTGAGTTCGACTTAAATAACTCATCCGTCAGTATAGATAAAGCAGTGATACGTTTTGGGTATAGAATGACAACAAAATTAAAAAATATTATTTTTCTTAACTGTTAATTTGCTAAAAAAAATTATGCAAAGCTGAGCAGTTTTTTTTATTAAAGGCGATTAAATTGAATCAAAGCAATCGAAAGATTCCTTTTAATGCAACCACGGTAAATGAAAAGTTCATATACTGGTATTTCGATTGCAACTTACTACCTTCTTCAGTGAGCGTTTTCGATTGATCATGTTCATATACCGGTATTTCGATAGCAACTTACTAGTTTCTTCAGTGAGCGTTTTCGATTGATCATCAACCGAAATCGCTCACTGAAGAAGGTAGTAAGTTGCTATCGAAATACCGATGTATGAACTTTTCATTGACCGTGGTTGAATTAAAAGGAATCTTTCGATTGCTTTGATTCAGTTGAATCATTCAACCAAGTAGGCTCACAACACAACAGAGCGATTAAATTCAAAATCATTTGATTCGCAAATGAAATATTGTGGCAAGCAAAAACTTCAATTCAACTGGGCATAAAGGGCAAGCATGGAAAAAATCGCATCGAAGAACGATAAATTTGCCATCGGTGGTGAATTCGTTCAGTTCTAGCTGCCAATCAAAGCAATCGGGAATGGAAAAAGTTCGCACACCAAACTGAACGCTTACGATTGCAATCCCGAACGAATGAACTTTGACAAGCTTCGGGTAAACGAACCGAAGCACAAAACACACACCGCAGTAAACTGGATCGCTTTTTATTTTCACCACGGACATTCGAACTGATTCGCAAACACTATCACCAAACGATTGCAAGCGCGATTGTATTGGCGAATGTTTCGCAAAGGAATTTCCCGGTAAAGGAGTAAGCCATCGGGTGTTTATTTTGCGGCTAAATTTGTGTGTTACGGCAATCGCGCTATCCATTTGCTCTGGTATTGCATATGATCCAGGCGCATAGCTCGGATCTCACATGGATTTTATTTTTCTATTTAATCGAAGTTTCTGGCAAGTTTAAATTTTAAATTTGCCTGAGATGTCCATTTAAAAACATTTTTACATGGATTTTGGACAAAAATGGTGGCTAGAATAAAGCGGAGGATCGGATAACCGGAACTTTGATGAGCGGGATTCAACTGTATATTAACACTCAACTGTTAATGTTTTGAAGGTTATGCGACTTTCATGACAATTATTAATAAAAATATTCTTGTACAATACCTAAATTTTGTTCATATTATTTTCTATTTGCATACTCAAAGGCGCTTATTGGGCTCACTGTTTACAAGGACTAAAATGTTTTTTTTAAACCAAAATTTTAAAGTAATTTGTTGTAAGCTGTATTCCTTTCATAGTTTTTGCTTAAGATGTGAAACAACTTCAAATGGAAGAAATGCCTTGGTTTTTCAGATCAAATGTCTTTCAACAAAAAAAGAGTACATTTGGTAAAATTTCACAAAAAGAAGAGTACGCTCATTTCTCGATCGAAAAAGAGTACATGTACTCTTTTCGAGTTGCCGGGTGTGGACTAGGCTTAACACAAGTTATCATAACATCATAACAAAACACAACGTTGACGAGCGCAGGAGCCGTAACGCACAAATTTAGCCCAAAAATAAACACCCGATGGCTTAATTCTTTACCGGAAAATTCTATTGCGAAACATTCGTCAATACAATCGCGATTGCAATCGTTTGGTGATTGTTTTTGTGAATCATTTGCGAATCAATTCGCCCAACGAACGTCGTGGTGAAAATAAAAAGCGATCCAATTTACTGTGGTGAATGTGTCGTGTTCTGTTCGTTCACACGAAGCTTGTCAAAGTTCATTCGTTCGGGATTTCCAATCCGACAAATCAGCGTTCGACTGGTCACATTCGCATCGCCAATGCTACCATCGAAAAAGAAGCGGCGATTGAGAATCATTAGCGTTCATGCTGGTGAATGATTTTTTCCATCCTTGATAAAGGGTGTCCACGATGAAATTGCCATACTATGAAATTGCTCTAAATTTTTAACGCGTTGGGTAGAATTTAATAAAAATTTGGGTGGATTTAGGTCATAGTGCATTGTTTACATCCTGCAAGTTTTAAAGTCCTGTGATCAAAACTCGCGGAAATGGAATCGAAAGAACAGCTCGTGCGTGATAAAATCTTGCGCATTCATCACGAGAACAAGGATCTCTCGCATCGTTCCGTCGCTAAAACGTTGGGAATCGCGAATTCCACAATGTCGCAAGTGATGAAGCGGTTCGAGGAACGATTGACCACCGATCGGGAGCCCAGAATTTTTAGGTTTTATTTGTGACACTTTACCAGCATTATTGAATGCCCAGAAGTTAAGACAAAAGTGTTCCGTACAACACTAAAAATCACAACCGCGTATTTAGTTGGGGCCTTCAACCGAAACCCAAACGCCTCCGTTCGGGATGTGGCTAAGAAACTGCACCTAAGCCGACGATTTGTCCAGTAGGCCAAAACTAAGGCTGAGTTTCGAACGTTCAAGGTACAAAAGGCCCCTAATCGAGACGAGAAGCAGAACAAATCAGCAAAAACCAGTGCCAGGAAGTTGTACCTCAACATGCTGACAAAAGTTGAATGCTGCATCATGGACGACGAAACATAAGTGAAGGCCGACTTCAAACAGATCCCCGGCAACCTTCACGGTTTTTTCCGGTCAAAGATAAGTTCAGCGTTCCGGAGCATATCTGCACTCAGAAGATGTCCAAATTTGCGAATAAATTCCTGGTTTGCAAATTATCCACATGTGCGGGAAGCGGAGTGCATCTTTCGTAACCCAGGACACGATGAACGGACAGGTGTACATGAAAGAGTGCCTCCAGAAGTGGCTGCTTCCTTTCCTGAAGGTCCACAACGTCCTAACAATCTTCTGGCCGGATTTAGCCTCATGCCACTTCTCCAAGGATGTGCTGAAGTGGTATGCGGACAATGAGGTCGATTTCGTGCCGAAAATGTTCAACCCTCCCAACACTCCGGAGCACCTTCTTAAACAGCCTTAGGCAGTGAAGACAGTCGAGGAACTGAAGAAAGTATGGGTTTAAATGCAAAAAAAAACAGTTGATTCACAGGTTGTGCAGAATCTCATGGCCGGGGTTAAGGCCAAGGTGCGGAAATTTGCGTATGGATTGCAAATAAAATACGAGTAAAATAGTAAAATAAAGTTTAATAGGTATTTTTCAATCCCTGAAAATTTGATGGCAATTGGATGAAAACTCGAATTTTGCGAATATATGTTGCGTGTGGCAATTTCATCGTGGATACCCTTTAGAGTGTTCAACAATAAAACATCATTAGAAATTAATCTAAAACAATTGTCCTTTACACATTTTGTGGGTTCATGTTTTCAAAACATGGTCTCATTTTCTTAAAACAATCATTTATTTAGTTTCTTAAATTTCCATGGTGCAAGAACAGGAATTAAAAATTTTTATTACTGGTACATCTAACTAAGTCGTATTTGGAACACACGCGATCACGTGTTACATAAATTTATTACTTTCATTTTGTCTGCTAGAGAATGTTGACGCTGTCGCCTTTTCATTGTATGGAGAAAACGACTGTGGTAAATATTGTTTAATTATATTTGATATATTTCTACATGCTGTTAACATTTGTACGCATCATATGCTTATTTTATTTAGTCAGCCATTGTTTTTAGGTATCTTGATCCACCTATTTTTCTATACGCATTCAACTTAAAATACATATTTTTCAATCTCTAAAGCATTTTTTATGCTGAACTGTGTTAATTTTAGTCCGTCAATTGCACTGCTTTTGATTTTTGTTTTTTTTTTGGCATTAAATTGTTCTTTAAGAAAAAACTCTAACAATAACTGAATGAAACTAAACTTTGTTTTTTAATGACAATTTGTTACAGGAAAATTATTCTTTTAGTTGTTTAAAATTCCAGAGGTATTTCATCTTTAAATAGAATTATAAAGCCGAACCATTCCTTTTGAGGTGTCACACTACTTGTATGAAACCGTACAACAAGTTGTCTTCTGTACCCTTATCAGTCATCATTGTTTCTATAAATGGAACCAGAACCTGACAAAACGTTGACGTATCATTACTTACCTTCAGGCATCAGTAGCAGAAGCATTAAACCACCGACACGCTTCGAATCACTAAAAGGTGTTACGATCTATGTTTCCAGCAGTTTTTTTCCTTACTCGCTCGCTTGGTCTGTCTGTCTGTATCTATCTGTTCACTTAACTTTAGTTGAAGCTCTTACGGTAGACCTTCGAATTTTTTGAATCGTCATTGCCAGAGAGGTATTTTATATATATTTTTCTACGGACGGTTCTTCCATTTTTTTTCATCCTTCTTCAAGTGAGAATGAATCTGCACACTCTAAATTCCTCTAGACCTGTGTCTAAAAGTCCGGAGCGCGTTGACGGCACAGAAGGGACAAAGCAAGACAACAATTTCGTTTTAGAAGACATGACTTCAATCAAGATGCGAGGCTCAGAATGGGAAAACTCACGTGTACCAATGAATGTTGCTAGAATGGTCGATCGGGGGATATCTATCGACAGCACTTTGTGGCCATCATCATCGTCGCCGTTCTTGGTTGACCGGTGGGTCTTTTTAAAGGTGTAAAATTATTAGTCAGCGAACGAAGAAACAGAACCCTCCATGTGAGCAGGGTTCAAGTTCTCGATAAGATCTTCTATTTGACAAACCGACATCATGTTCTATTAATCTAGACACTATCGAATGGAATTTCTGCTAGTTATCATGATCGGTGTCGGCACTTAAATTTTTAATGTATAATAAACGATATTAACGTAATTACCAATGTATTGATTGTGCTATGAATGCACCAGAAAGGAATTTTTGATCATTGGGGATAATGTAATGAATGCTGATTCAAAATTTTTATTTCAGTAATCAAAATTGGACAAAAGTTTAAATCATACTCAGGTGAAATGCGATTATTGAGTATCCGAATTGCAAGTTCAAATCCTTAATACTAATCATACTAATAACCATCGCTTTTTCACGCATTTTTATCAAAATTATTGCATTGTTTTGCTCAAATTATCCGAACATCTGATCATTTCTGACAAACTTTTATTACAATTTTAAATTTAAACTGTCTTTAGTTTGAGAAAAAAATCCTCGACTTTTTTTGCTAACGTAAGTTAATCAACCCATTTGATAACCACCGTTCGCTTAATTAGAGCATTTGCGTCATCTCACAACTCACAAGCTCAGCTTTCCTCCCACTTTACAAACAACATTATAACTCTGAGCCCTGAGCAACCAACCAAAGGTAGAATGTGGCTTCTTTTGAAGTTTTACCAAGAAAGGATAAACTTTAGGTGAAAATGAGCCAACCCCTTTGCTCTCTTCTAATAAATACTAACAACGGCAGGCAACCGAGAGAGTTGTGTAACATCAAAATTAGTGTGTCAGTTGGGAAATTGGCAAACGGGCCCAACTTTATAACGGGCTGCTCGTAAGAAATAATTAAAGTTTTGCAATTATGATGAACTCAGCAGCGGTGTGAATATTAAACATGTGCTCGCTCGCTGTTTTGAATAACAGCACCCCAAAGGTGGAGTCAAATTTTATGCATATCAAATGCGAAGGATCTCATCTTTTTTCCATCTCTCTCCTTATTCTGGCTCAGTAAATATGTCCACCTCTTCGTGGAAGATGAATGAAAACACATTTGTCCGAAAGCTGACAACAATGATAGATAAAACCAACATCGAAAATCTTACATGCCGCCTCCAGGGTACACCTTTTAGAGCGAATACAAAAAAGCATCAACGACAATACCTACAAAAATATTGAAAGAAAAAATAAGCTTAGTCCAAGTGGTGGATTCCATTCTTGAAATGTTTCCCGCAACGATTTGCTCCCCAGAGCCAGACCAGATCACATGCCCAGGATAATCGCCTCCGAGATCACAAAGCGCTTTGGTGGAATTGGTCGCCTTCGCCAGAGCGCGCAATGGATGGAAGAAGGTGAAATCACTTATAATTGATTGCATGACTTGCTAATATAATACTAACTAACAGCTTGATTGACACTATCATACACTTTTTATCTGAGCGCATTGCTACGATTTAATTCGTTCTTCTTCGACTTCTGTTCTGTTCGATCCCGCGTTACCTCAAGAGTGAGAATGATGAGATTCTTCTCGGGTAGTTAAGCTATTGATGACTAACCAAATTCATTAACCGGAGGTTCAGAGCGTTTGGCGGTTTGCTGTAAAGAAACTCACCGAGGCTCATCTTTATTTAAGTACGATTAAATTTGAAGAGAAAAATAGAACTGATAATGTATTAAAGGAATAGTTTCCTGCCCATAAAGGATTTGGTTTAAAATTAAATTGTATAGGTACTTTGAATTTGTTGTAGATGTTGAGTTTCGAATTTTCAAAAATTTATAATTCTAAAGGATATTTGTTAAAACTATTGAACATTATAGTGATAACACTATGAACTGGTATAACAAACACTAGGCTTCCTTTTAATCAACCATCATCTTAATCATCGATAATGATGAGAAATGTTGCCCAGAGCTCTGGGAGATAAAATTTTCCTTATATATGACTAAAATTTGGTCTTTTAAATTTTAGATTGATTTTGTAGTGAATGATTACTTTTGAGACGTGAATTCGTGCTACAATCAATCATTTTTAAATTCAGTACAAACCACTTTGATTTCCTATTTTTTCTGTGAAAATAGGTGTTTTCAAATAAGTTGTAGAGAAAATTAACAATTTGAAGTGCGAAGCTTCTCGATTTAACAAGAACGAACAAAGCTATGCCTCTTTATAGTTGTGACGTTTAAACAGAAAATGATAGTGGACTAAATTCATGTCACAAAATTTAAAATTATTCTGAACATTTCTTCAGAATCATCTAATTTTATGTACATTTTCATTCGATAGTGATATTTTGTTATTCCGACAATCATTAATATTCAGTATCTTTTCCTTACTTTTTCTTTATTTTGACTGGCACTTGAAAAGCAACTTATTACGTTTAACTTCTACTGTTTCTCACGTCTTTATTAAAAGATTTCCAGTAAATCTGGAAAGCTCCAGGATATCTGGAGATCAATACCCATATAGTGGTGGTTTAATGCGAGTTATTGTAATTTACAGCATTTCAAATTGAACGAATTCCGCCATGTTGGATTTCAAGATCGCGTAAGATAGCGAAATTTGATTTCTACTCGTTTAGCCCTTCCACCCAATACCAATATTGGTGAGGTTGCATGCGATTTTAAGTCATTTACAACATTTTAAAGTTCATCGGAAGCCGCCATCTTGGATTTCAAGATAGAGTAAGACAACGAAATTTAACTTCAACTCATGGTTTATTCCACGGGTCATTCACAACCAATCCCTCTTCATTCAAAAAGTCAGTCCTGATTTACTGTACTAATTATTTACAACTCAGATATGAGGAACTCACCCTAAGCGTGTTATTGGTTAATTTGCGATAGAAACGTCAAATTTAAGCTTTTTATGTGGTCATCATTAAACCATTATAAAACTCTTTAGTCTTTTATCTGACCATATGTTCAACGTGGCGCTAGAAGGTGTTATTCGACGAACGGTGGGCGAAATGCGGAGTACGATTTTCAACAGATCCAGTCAACTTATCTGCTTTGCCAATGACATAGATATAGTCGGCAGATCATCTGCGGCGGTGGAGGAGATCTACCGCAAACTGAAACGCGAAGCAGGAAAGATTGGGTTGATGATTAATAAGTCCAAGACGAAGTACATGCTAGCCTGCGGATCCGAGACCGACCGAACCCGCTTGTCCAGTAATAACAAGGTCACGATCGACGGCGACGAGCTGGAGATAGTCGAAGTCTTTATCTATCTCGGCTCACTGGTGACCGCAGACAATGACACCAGCCGTGAGATCCGGAGGCGAATTATCAGCGGAAGTCGTGCCTACTATGGACTCCACAAGCAACTGCGGTCGTGAAGACTTAGCCCTCGCACGAAGTGTAACCTGTATATGACGCTCATTAGACCGGTTGTTCTCTACGGGCACGAGACATGGATATTGCTTGAGGAGGACCTGCGTACACTGCGAGTATTCGAGCGACGAGTGTTAAGAACCATCTTTGGTGGCGTACAAGAGAACGGAGTATGGAGGCGAAGGATAAACCACAAGCTCGCGCGACTTTACGGCGAACCCAGTATCCAGAAGGTAGTGAAGGCTGGCCGGATATGATGGGCGGGACATGTTGCGAGAATGCCAGACGACTGTCCTGCAAAACAGTTGTTCGCTACGAATCCGGTAGGAACAAGACGAGCGGGGGCGCAACGAGCGAGGTGGTTAGACCAAGTGGAGCGTGATCTGGCCAACGTGGGGTGCCCGAGAAATTGGAGAACGGTTGCCATGGACCGAGTGAATTTTAGGAATTATGTTCATCAAGTTACATATGTCGTGAGACGGAATACTATGTAAATAAAAAAAAAGACAACTTCAATTCAAAGATTGGCTCCGATAATCAGGACTTTGAGCGCATCATGGGGCGCCATGGTCTAGGTCAGATGAGCGAAAACGGAGAGCTGTTTATAGAATTTTATGGCAACAACAACATGGTGATCGGTTGATCGCTCTTCTCCCATCGACCAGCACATAAAGACACTTGGGTATCCCGAGATGACCGAACAGAAAATCAAATTGACCACATCTGCATCATCTGAAAATGGAGAAGGAGCCCTTAGACGTCCGCAACAAACGAAGCGCAGATAGACGATACGACTGAGAGTTGCGGGTGTCCAACGGCGAGAGGAGAAAGTCGGGTGTCGATACGACGTCCGCCGGTTGGAGAATTCAGACCTGAAAAGTGCATACGTTGAACAGCTTGAAACCCGAGCCTCGGAGCTGCTGACAGACGGAACAGTAACGTATAAACGAGCTTGTAGACGAGACAAGAGAGCCTGGACAAACTCCCTAGCCGAAGAGGGAAAAGAGTAGCCGCCAACGGAGATATCCGATTACTTTTTCGCCGCCTTAGTGGTGCAAGGACTTATTCTGGAAAGCCGTTCAAAGACCGAGCAGTTCAGTTAATGACCGATCGAACAGATCAGCTCAAACGATGCACTGAGCACTTCGAACAACTCACGAGTTACGAATAGCGATGAACAACAGAACTCGTAGCTCGAAGCGCCAAGAGTAAGTCGCATTAATGGCGTCACCTCTAAAGCAACCTTGCTGGATTAAATAGAAGCGGCAATCAAAACCATGAAATCCAACAATGCGCCTGGGATCGATTGCATTCCTGCTAAAATGCTGAAATGCTGAAATGCTGTAAGCCGACTCTGCCTTGTCAGCCCAAATTTTGCACCATCTTTTCGCTGACATCTGGGAAACTGCAACATTCCCAGCCAACTAGATGCAGGGTATCTTCGAAAAGTTCCCGAAGAAAGGAGACCTGACAGAGTGCGGTAACTGGCGAGGCATAACTGTACAACCCTCAAAGTACTCTTCAAAGTGATCCTGAACAGGATATACAGGAGATAATCGGCGCTACACTTCGACGGCAACAAGCTGAATTCCGATCCGGACGATCATGTGTTTTTTTGTTTGTTGTTTGTTTTTATTTGTTTTTCTCGGATTTTAACACTCTCGTGTTATTCATCCCCAAAAGGAATGGACAATCATGTGTGAGCCACATAACAACGCTATAAATCATACTGGAACAAATCAACGAATTCCAGGACTCTCTTCTTCTGGTGTTCGTTGATTTCGAAAAAGCATTCGACCGACTTAACCATGAACACATCTGGGCAGCTCTAAGGCGACGAGGGGTCCCAGAGAAACTAGTCCATCTCATCAAAGCACAATACGAGGCATTTTCGTGCAAGGTCTTGCACGACGGTGTCTTTTCCAATCCAACGCTGGAGTGAGACAGGGATGTATTTTATAACCGCAGCTCATCGTAATGGATGAGATCTTGACTGGAACGATTCTGTAGACCAAACCGAGGATTGCCATGGATTCTTTCGACAATGAAGCAGCTAAACGACCTAGACCTGGCAGACATTTTTTTGCTCGCCCAAAGACAGCAAGACATGCAGAGCAAACTCGACTACCTCACTGAAAGCTAGGTCTCAAAATTAATGTCGGAAAGACCAAGTCGATAGAAATCGACTCAGTGAATTCATCCAATTTCGTGGTAGTTGGGCAACAGGTTGAGAAAATTGAGAGCTTCCGGTATCCAGGTAGCCAGATAACGCCTAATGGTGGTACTAGAAAAGACATCGAAAACAGGATCAGAAAGGCCCGATTAGCGTTTGCGAGTCTCCGAAACATCTGGCGCTCACGCCAGATCTCTCTACGAGCGAAAATCCAAATTTTCAACTCAAACTTCAAATCCGTATTGTTGTGCGGTTGTGAAACTTGGTGCACATATGCGGTGACGGCGTGAAAACTGCAAGTATTTGTGAATCGCTGGCTAAGAAGTATCATCCGTGCTTGGTGGCCTGGCAACTCGATCTCATCGCCGGTGTCATCAAAGGTGCGCTAGAAATTGAGATTCGGGAACGTAAGTGGAGATGGATTGCGCTGCGAAGAGATGAGAACGAGATATGCAGAGAGGCGCTTAAATAGAATCCGAAGGACAGGCAGACCCAGAAATTCGTGGCAGCGAAGCCGCCGAAGTCCGAACTGTCGACGAGAATTTTGACTGCTTGTGCTTATGTCGAAGCACGATTTGAAATGAGCACAATGTTGGAGCAAATCCAATTTTTTTTCACTTTTATGTTTTCTAAAGTGTTCTTTCACAGTGAATGCATAGAGAATTAGATTCTAGTCAATCGTAGACCAGTGTTCATATTTATGTTTCAAGACTGCTCATTCTGCGGCAACCTCTTCAGCACAAACTGATTTGCGATGATTTTGACAATTTTTTTTCCAGTTTTTTGCAAAGTTTCCGATAGAATCTGCAGGCTTCATAACTTCTCCCAAAAACCATTTTGTATGGGCCTAAACAGTTTCAAACCGTCTCGCTTGAGCATAATTTGGTGGATTCATCTCCTTCGGTACAATGTGTGAATGGAGTAGAAATGGAGTAAAACCAGGCCAAAACAGTAGGTACTGGATGATCATGTATTCAATGTATCAGTGTTCATGAACGGCTAGGAATGCATGCCAC
The DNA here is from genome assembly GCF_029784155.1 of Uranotaenia lowii. NCBI lineage: Eukaryota > Metazoa > Arthropoda > Insecta > Diptera > Culicidae > Uranotaenia > Uranotaenia lowii. The sequence goes on along the minus strand of NC_073692.1, from coordinate 327,667,835 downwards.
ACATTCGTATGGCTTGACAAACCATTCAATTTTCTGTAAAAATTTATGATTCCGTCCCTTCAACACTTTGGCTATCCCGAACAGTGTAATACTGGTTACCTGGAAGTAGAGATCGGCCAACCGAATATTCGGCGCCGAATACCGCCATAAAATCTTTAGGCCAAATATTCGGCTCACAGAATAGTTGAGGCAAGTATTCGGCAGGCCTATACTTATTTTATAAATTTTATACACTAACAGACTTGTAAAATTTTTAAACTAATGTTGGATAGTTTCTAAAATATTCAAAAGTAAAGTTGATATAGCTACAAAATCATCAAAAGTTATGGTTTCAGTGAAATTGGATTGCCAGATATTATTTGAAGTTTTCCTGATTTTACCCGGGTTTAATCTGATTATTTGCTAAATCAAATAAATACTTAAATTTCTCTTTGAAGATTTTTAGATCTTGCGTTTCAAAACGATTTGTTAGATTAAATTTCAATATAAACATCCATTTTTCTTTAACCCTTAGATACGATTTTAACACGGCTGCTGTGGTTCGATGTAAACTTTAAATTTAAATTTATTTACTTTCTTTTTTCTTCTCGTATGTTTGAGAATAATGCCTAGATTCTGATAAAATATGCTTTTTTTACAAATTTCTCAAAAAATCGTTCAGACCTGGTCGTGTGGATTCGTTTGGAAGAAAATATGGTATTCTTAAAGTTAAAGATCATCGTTTTTTTGGCAATTAGTTTAAGGACAGCTATCTAAAATTCAACATTCAATATAAAATAAGCAATTTTTAATATCTTTGCATCTGTTTGGACAAGTTTTCTCCCAGATTTCACTGAAACCTAATCTCTTTGGTGACAAGCCGCTGACCGTGGCCTAGAGGATAGGATTTTCGTCTTCTAAGCCACAGGTTATGAGCTCGAGTCTCATCCACGGCATATATAGTACTCTTTCTGTGGGCTGGTGGTTTTAGCGTTAGTAAGATGCTAGCCATTATATCATTAAAAAATGTACGCTTTAGTCATAAGTAAAATTTAGATCTCTTCAAAGAAACATGAAGTTTCACTGAGATCCTATATGTGTGTGTTCGTTTTTAAAACGTCCTAAAAGTGAAAATTCATCTGATGTCCTTCTAAATAAAACATAAGGAGTATTAAGGACTATTCGGTACATCTCTACCTGGAAGCGTTTTGTAATAAACTTGCATTAGGTTTCATCATCGCTTCAGCTGCTTAAATGTCTCGACACCCAATCTTACCTTGGCACGATGGACGGTGCAGAGAGGGCCCCGAATTGAAGCAGTCTTTCACTGGCGTAAGCACGCGAGACGATCCGGACCAAAGTCTTGTCCACCGGACTCGATTCCTGCCCAGATTTTTTTTTTGCCACAAAGCTTCCTTTCTCTGCTTACTTTTGGATTGGATTTTATGACAGTTCCAATGCATACAGCTTTCATTTTCGCACACTGACTCAGTGAAATGTTGAGGAAAGTACATTATTTCTGCACAATATTTTGCGCCTTTTCGGGATAATCTCATGATTACGAAAATTATGAAACTGGAGCTAACGTTACACAGAGTTTTTAATTGACCTGTAAACAACAACACACAGAAAAAATCAGCAGTTTAAATGTCATCCGGAGTTAGCATTGTTGTGTAGAAATCGTCCTTAAATTTAATGGGAAACCCTAGGTATGTACAATTTTACAAAAAATAAAATTTTGTGACGTTAATTCACTCATTCGCGCTATTATCAAAACAACCGATTTTTTAAAAAATAAGTGTTGCAGAATCGTCTCTTTCACGTAACATTGAAAAGTTTTCTTTGAGTGAGTTCACTCATTAAGACCACTCCATTGGATATTAACAAATTATTTTTTCTTCTCAATAAAGCAGTATTTATTGGCTTTCAAACGTATTATGCATTTTTCGAAAAAAATCAGTAAAAGTTGTGAACATTCTTCCAACAAAACAATTGATTTTCAAAATTATATTACAAATGTTCAAATTTTTGTTATCTTTTTCCGTTGGTTTTTGTGGGATTTGAATAGTTTAAATTATAAACAATTTTGAGATTTTTTATACGCAAATGCAAAAAAAAACCCTCGTGAACAGTACAAATGCGTGGAATGTGTCATTTGAAGATTTTAGTTGACAATAGTTTACTTTATTCGGCATCAAAAATCTGTATTCAGGATAACGATAACCGTGTCTTTTTTTTTGTTTCTGATATATATTTTTAAAAATTCATTCGTGAAATTCGTGCAATTTGTGTTTTTTTTTAAGTTAAGTTTGAAGTTAAGCTAAACAGTATTGTAGATATTGCGATTAGGTAGCCAAAAGCATCCTCTGCTCTCACGAACAGTAAACACACTGATCCACATTTTACAACGCAACCGATGATGTTTATTTGTTAATATAATTTGATTACTGCTGCCATTCTGCCTCAATGTTGTTTTTCGTCATTTCCCAAAAGCTGACCTTTTTATTCTAGAAGAGTAATCAAATTAATTTACTACCTCCCCGAAACGGAAAACTCTTCATAGATTCATTCGGGATATCACTGGCTAGCAACCAAATCATGGCAACGGAATAACTTTTGGTTGGTCCACCTAAAGATTTAAGAATGTCTCCGAGTCCTATTTTGTATACGAGAATAGGTCTTCATTTACAGGAGACTTTTCTTTACGTCATGGCGATTTGATTACCCCGAGGCAGCAAGGACTTTCCAACTTTATGGTCAGGACATAAACGAAACGCACAACAGATTGGAGGTTTCATTTTGTCTAATCAATTTTTGAAGCTCGCTATTCGTCCTGCTGCGTTTTCTTCCTGTCCAAAAAAAAATATTCGGTAATGAAGCAACTTTTGAACAAGCTTTTATTAGGCTTATTAATGAAACAACGTTACTTCATTATCGTACCCCTAGCATACTGGACAGTTAGTTGGGTCAGAAAAAATTGCCTACATCACCAATAACCACAAATTGCAGCACTGATCCATCTAAACGGAGACTAATTTGATTTATTTCATTGGGCACACGCCTCCCCCAACAACAAAATCTCTCAGTTACTCAATGGCTAGCCATTTTAATGGCAGCATTGAGACGCTAAATATAACCAGAGGAATGTCTTACAATGTCCAATAACCATTTATAGCTGCGACCCGAAAGGTCATCGATATACTTGGCAGTAATCAAATAAATTATTATCAGCCTTCTTAATACAAACAAACCCTCCCCTTTTCTCGACGATGTTCTATAATACCTCAACGGCGAAACGCGGCAAGGGATCCTTCATTCTGACCTAAACTGCCACTCGAAAGCTTATAATTTAGTTTCCCGAATACACGGAGCAACGTTCATCTTTTATTTGGTGGGGAAACCAATTTTTTCTTACCATCAGAAGACGGTCGTTCGGGTCAAATGTTGGCTGGCAAGGAAGAAATGCATCCCCCTTTGGATGTTACTTTTTTTTTGGAAACACTTCTCCGCACTGGATATATATCTTAATAAATAGGGAAGTTTTGGCCAAAGCAAGATGAATGGTGCAAAATAAGATTTTTCGGAGGAGGGATTTGTCTGGTCAATTAATGGGAGAATGTATTGCGAATAACGGATAAAAAAATATGCGAGATTCAAAAAGTCTTCAAAGGAATCAGTATCAAACGAGATAATAGAAACAAACTGCCCTTAGAGCTTCTTCTAAATTAAGACTTTTTATTACGTTTTTTATTTCCTGTAGCATGATTTTCGAAACTACTCAAAAGATATAATTTGATCGAAGTTATGACAATTTAAGCAGATTTGACAACATATTTGAGTTTGATCCAACCAACTTTGAAGAATCTATGGAAGTTTTGTTTTTCTGAGAAAAAGGTTCAAATTTGAATGCCTTCTTTGTATATTGAGCCATTTATTGTGTCAATAGTTATGTAACACTGACTGATTTTCAGCTATGACAGATCGTCAACCACCTCAAGTGCTAGACATGCAACTTATCAGACTTTATTTTTTAAAGTATCTCCAGGCTTTGATTTGCGCTTGATAATACCAGTTATATTCCCTACCTTCATGGAATTCATTATCTTCACTTCAAGAGAAGCTTAAATTTTAAATGAATTAGCACATTTTCAGATACCTTTGGACTCCGTAAATGATTTATCATATGAACTTCAGTCGAATAGTCAAATTACAGCTGTTTTTGAGTCTCCTACTTGGACTTTCCTGAATTTTCCATGATCCTGTCCAAAAAAAAATTATTCAATAACGACAATATCTCAAAAACTACTATACAGATCGAAAAAAAAACACATGTAAACATTACATTACTAGGTAGCTTCACTAAAACTTTTAATCAACTTTCATTAATACGTGCAGAAATTATAAACAAAACAAAGTGTTACAATTTTTTCGAATACACTTCTTACTTTAAAAATAAAATAATCTTTATCAAAAGAGTAACTTAGCTTTTCACAGTTAAAAAAAAACAAATTATTTTATTAAAGTTATCCCAAAAATATAACAAAAAATCATATCTAAATTTTTATTTTTTTTAAACAAAAAAATATACAAATGAACTAGGGGGTTAAAAATCGCAAACATTTCGTTGCTTAGTAAATAAATAAAAAAATCCACAAATAAAGGGTGATACGGTCAAAATTTGGTCAATATCAACTAGACGTATTTCTTTAAATTTTGCATTTTAAAAACCTGAATACCCCTCATTTTGAAGGTGTGTGTGTGGAATTCACTCTTCAGTTGTCAAAATGCCGTCCAAGGAAGAAGAGCAGCGTATCAAAATTTTGCTCACGCATCGCGAAAATCCAAGCTACTCGCACGCAAAGCTGGCAAAACCGCTAAAAGTTGCCTAATCACCCGTTACAAATGTAATTAAAGTGTTTGGGGAACGTTTGTCGACAGCCAGGAAGTCTGGATCTAGGGGAAATCGAAAACCGGAAGCCGCTGAAACGACAAAGAGAGTTGCCGGTAGTTTCAAGCGTAACCCTAACCTCTCTTTCTCTCTCCGAGATGCCGCAAATAAGCTGGGTGTATCGCCTACAACCGTGCATCGAGCCAAAAGAACGAGCCGGACTATCGACTTGCAAGAAGGTAGTGGGCCTTATTCTGCGACGCGAATGAAGTGACTCGGAGTCACATTAGTCGTAGTCACATGACTCTAGTCGGGGTATTCCGAGAGGCGACTCACTCACGGTGACTAGTTCATTGCCTCGGTGGTTTGAAGTTCATTTTGACGTTCCAGAGGCAATGAACCAGTTTCATCGGGTTCACCATGCGAACTGTCAAACATGTAAGCAACATTCAAAGCAGGTAGTGTGATATTCAATTTCTTGGATGACGTCACATTTATGAAGAATTTTAAAATTGATACTGAATTTATGCATTTTTAAGCAACTAAACCAAATTAGGAAATAAATCATTATTTTAATATGCTGTTTACAAAACCCTAAGCGGAATTCAAACTGTTCAGGTTGAAGATTTCGATTTGCATTTATCATTTGTTTTTTTTTAATGAGATTCGAAATGGAGTCGAATTTTTTTTCTCTATTCGCGTTTCTTCAATTAAAATCGAAAAATCATATAGTTTAAGAATTTTAAATTCAGATTGAAAACTGAAATCTAAAATTGTTTTTAGTAACCTGAATTGTTTTTAAAAATTGAGTTGTTTTCAGTTGATATCAACAAAATTTGCGATTTTTGCAAATTTTAAGTTAAATTCAATATGCTCAAATATCCTATCCTATCCAATAAATCCTTTTTTGAGAGACCTATTTTGCAAACTTTGCATCGCTTATTTGTAATATGAAGTCTCAAATGTCTGAAAAGTAAATTTCGAATTTGAAACAAAAACGCAGATTGAAAACAAGAATCTGAAATTCCCCGATTGTTCGATAAATTTCAAATTTTGCAATTAAAGAAATCATATTTTGAAGATTGAAAAGTGAAAATTTTTTAGTTAATCCCTCGATTAAAATGCATCGTTTTTTTGTGAGATTTAGGATTTCAAGTATGAAGATTTTATGTGAAGGTTCAGATTCACAGATTTCTGATTTCTGATTCTCGAGTTTTTATCAAATACCAAAAAAAATTAAAATAGAGTTAGAAATAGAAGATTACATACAATTTTCAGCTTAAATTGGGCTACAAACTTCTTTTATATTTGTTCTGCATCTTCGTTTAATTATGTTTTCAGTTGATATCAATAAAAATATCTTCTAATGCAAAACTCAAGGAAATCTTGATTTTTGAGTACCCTTTTAAACGTTTTCATCGTGGAGTATGCATACCAATGTTTCAAATATGTAGCCCCAAATGAAAATAAACAACTCGACCTATATTCTGTTCTGTTCTGTTTTTTTTTTTTAATTTTTGGAATATATAAATCACATCAAACTTTTTTTTATTGGTAGTTTACTAATACAAATGTAAAAACAGATAACTATACCTTAGTAATCAAGATTCATGATCCTTGACTTTTTTTTTGGAGTTCATCCGAAAATGATTTTTTTCAAATGTGTGTACTTAATCAGGTGATGCATATCATAATTATTAAATGCATAACTTTGTACATTCGGTTGCACATTTTTAACACAAATGCATTACATTAAATATACAGAGCCGTTACACATGATTGTTTCCAACAAAAACTGTTAAATTAGCACTCTTCAACAACAAAAAGGTATCCTTTTTTTAATTTCTATTTAAAAAAAAAATTAAACATAAATTTACGCATCACCTCCCCTTACATTTCCTTTAACATTTTCCTCTGTGTTCATTCGCTGGGCTGTAGGATGAACAGAACTATCAAAACCGTCAACAAAATTCAGAATTCGTTTCATCGAAAAAGGTAATTTTCTTTCATTAAAATTTAATTCATAATAAAATTTCAAATTAATTTCAGAACATGTTTCTTCCTCTGCTGCTGCACAAAACCATGGAAAAGAAAACGGCAAAAACGGCTGAAGCTTGGGGACCAAAACATCGACTGCCTGGATGCATCCTGGAGGCTAATCAACGTTGCAACAGCTTTACCGCCTCATTTCGATGGCGGCGAATCAGATTGATCCCTTCTCCAGGGATATCTTAACATCAGGATTAACAACTACGGTTCTAATCCAGTCAACCAAAGTGAATTGTTCTCGAACCGTGGTGACTGCCCTCAGCAGGATTTTGGAACGGAATTGGCCGACTTATGCTTACGCACTGAATAATGGTGCCCAGTGGGAACCAATGAGCAAATAAAGTGGTTATTTAATACAGAATATGTGACCAATATAAATAGAAATAGTTTTGAAACAAAACCATTATTTTATTCCTGTTTTTCGATATTTTTTTTTTTAATATTTCGTTATAAATATTATCCTGGTAAAAATAAGGCGAGGCGAATGAAGTGAAATTTTCATTCGTCTCCCATGTGTCATTTTCCGTGTAAAGTTATTCATATGAAAATAATTTTCTTACGAAATTATGCACTCTGTCGAAGGTTGGTCTTATCACTCGAACCCCAAAAAATATTAAAACATCTGAACAAATTGAAATATTACAAAAACACCATATCCAAAACCTCTTTTTCGATAGACGACTCCTTAAAACTGTTCAAGTCCACTCGAGTCCATTTTTAAAAATGATCCCAATTTGATGTAGAAAACTTTCTAAAATTTTATAGGCTTTTTAAACGTCTTCAAATTTCCCTTGGACTAGAAAACTATTAATTTTATTTTTGTTTAAATTTTTTTCCTTCCAAGTCACCTGCCGAATAGGTAACGACTTCAAAAGTCACTTGCCAACGACTCGAGTCACGCCATTCGCCTCTGAGAATACGGTGACAGTAAAAAAAGTTCATTCAAGTCACCTAAAGTTCATTCAAGTCACGGCATTCGCCTGCTAGAATACGGTGACTCTAAAAAACGAAGTCACTTCACGTCACTCGCCTCGCAGAATAAGCCCCAGTGACTCCAAATTGCGATGATAAACAAAATACGACGACCAAAGCGCGATCCTGGAGGCTGTACACGTCGATGCAGACGAAGTTTGACCGCGTGGTAATGGACGACGAAACCTACGTCAAAGCCGACTACAAGCAGCTTCCGGGGCAGGACATGTTTTTCGTGAATTTTATAGGGGAGAGTGGGGTATCGTGGGCCATGGGGAAACGTGGGCCACTTTTAATATCTCAGATGTGTGTTGAGATAAAAATCTCAAACCAACTGTCATCGTCGTCGCTTTACGTGAGCATATATTCCTATATGTTGTTGACTGAAATACGCATCATATGCTTCTTTTATTTATCAATCTAAAAAAAGTTAGAAAAATTTACTAACATAATTAAAAAAACACCCGCTAATTTCATCGATGGGGAACCTAAAGTGCATAACAAAAATATGCTCAAACGCTTATGATCTTAGTATTGTCATGATCTTTCACGTGGAAAAGGAATTTTTGATGAAACATCAATAAGTCACACAAACGCAACCAATTCGCAAATCATAGCTTGTGGGGAATCGTGGGCCACACATCTTAAATCACCTATATTTTTATGTTTTCATACACATTCAGAACTTAAAATACGTTTTTGCTATCTGTAAAGTTTTCTTATGCCAAATAAAATGTTATGAAAAATATTTTGTCCATCCTATATAAGAAATTTTGCCAAAAAGTTCGCGAGCCAGGTTTTGGAATCTATGCGATCATACACAGCTCTCTTTTTTATTTCATCATCTGAAATTGCTTTGAAATCACGAAATGAATTAGGAAATCACAGTTTTGGGTCAACTCATAAACTTTGCAAGTTATTCGGTCAATTTGGATTTGGTGGCCCACGATTCCCCACCATTTTTTAAAATCCAAAAAATATTGCTGTTTTTCAAACAGTCAGAATTTGGAGAAAATAACTTATTAAAAATTTAAAAAATAGATCTCATGATACCTTGAAAATGTAGAAAACCATACAATTTTTTATTTTCATTTTATCTTTTATAATAAAGAAGTTATGGAACAACGAAAAAAAGTGGCCCATGATTCCCCACTCTCCCATACTAATTAAACTTGAAAATTATGTTTATTTTTATTTTTTAAATCAACGATTTCACCGATTTACACGCGTTTTCCCTTGATCAAATTTTGACCGTATCACCCTTTATAATGTTCTCTCGGTTGAAAAAAACTGATTTAGATTTTGACGATTTTTTCAATTTTGGCTTTTTCCGCGCAAGTCTCAAAAAATATCCTTCTGGAAACGGCGGAACAGCAGCATCCATTGCATCAAAAATATGCCACTTATATGATATATGATTAATTTAAAACAAAAACATATTACCGTAATCCGGGGTAATATTGATCACTTATTTCAATGTTTTTCGATTTTTTTTTCTGTTAAGGGGAATGTGGCATGATTCATGTTTTTAAAACCAGTACTGGACTCCAATGAACGTAAAACATGATTGCAGAAATTTATTAGACCACTTTAAGTTTGATTAAAAAATCGATTTCTTCTCTGTTTTGAATTTGATGCTTTGGAGTTACATTGATCAGTCTCTGTTTTGACGGTTTCAACGAGTTTTCTCGATCACAAAGGATACAAAATACCTTCATAATATTTTAAAATGTTAGTTTATCAATTTTATCTTGCATTTTAACGTTTTCTTTTAAAAACATTTATTATTGAAAAAAGTACTATAATTTTGCATACATTTAGGGGCAAAAATTAAAAGAATTGCTAAATTGTTTGAGCTAAAAAATACAAATAAAATTTTACCTGAATACATTCCTCTAGGCCCTCCCATTATTTCCATTTTCATTTTTTCTTAAATGTTAACCATTTGATATGGTTTCTATCCATTTGTCCAATACAGGCTTACTCTTGGAAAATGTTCTTATTTTTTTTAATTTCAAAAAATTATCACTAAAAGACTATGAAAATAGCACTATAACTATACATATACAAAGAAAAAAAGTAGTCCTTTCACATTCAATAACCCGTTTACTTCTAATGCTTTTTGGATTCATCAGGAGAGCTGTTTGATTGCAAGCCTTGGACAAAATAGATATTTTAAGATTTTGAAATTACATTTTTACTTGCAGAAAAAAATTTCAAATACAAACCAAATTTTGTCTATTTAATACTCATTTCATAGGCTTTCAAACGAAGAAAACAGTTTTCATAAATTCAAACTATAGACTGAGTTATTGATGATAATGTGCAAAAATTTATTGTTGGTTAAAGATACCCCGGAGATCAAAGTTACCCGTTTTACGGTACTTATTAAAAATAAAATGGAAAAACAAAGCATTTAACTGCTCAAATTAATGTTCGTTTATATTTGAATCTACAATTTCCGACGTTCATGGGGAGCAGCGTTGCGGTAAAAACAGCCATTCGAATGATTGACTAAAAATTCCTGTTGGATTTTCAAAGCTTATGCGATCGCTAAATCAGCCATTTATCCATTTGTGTCAACGTATAATCAGATTGTTGGCTTGATTGTTTTTTCGAGTCAGAACCAAACAATCATATTTATGGTCCTGTCGACGCGTAATATAACTGATAAATCTATATATTTTTCTCCGTGAACTACAAACTGCTGATTGAACTTACGCAATCAACTATGAATATGATGAATTCAACTGTAATGATATAATTGATTGAACTGTAAATATGATAGATTCCACTACAATTGTATGAATCATTTTTGGCTTTCAACCTTAAAAATAATAGATTCAACTACAAACTGTTGATTGACCTTACGTAATCAACTATGCATAAAATAGATCCAGCTGAAATCGCTTTATTGTTTCAATTATAAATATGATAGATTTTACTACAATTGTATGATTGATTTAAGGCATTAAACTATAAATTAAATAGCTTTAACTGCAAATTTCTGGCTGGCCTTGAAACTAGGCCTTCGTCTAGCTCAGGACTTCAGCCAATCTCAGGGTCGACTCGTCGTAGTTAGGGAACACTTACTCACCTGTAGGATATTGTAACCTCCTACTCGGTTACAACCTGCATTTTATGAATTTCGGTGGCAGTTTTGGCCTGATATAAAATGTTTGTAAATGTAAATATTCACGCTTCAAATTTTTCTTCAATAAAATTTAATTAACGAATTTATTTAAAATGGGCCTTTAGTAAACATTGTTTCGGAAATAGAAAGATAGCAGTTGTTTTTCAGTGTAGCAGATTAGGTTAGCTCAACTGCTGAAACCTCATCTAGCCGAGACACCATCCACGCCATATGGAATCCGCGCCACATGCGGAACCACTAAGAAGATGACGTGGCCCAATCAGGAGCATCGACATCACTGATTGGTCGTACCGCAGGAGGTGATAAAAGACCGACGCACCAATGGGCCGGCCTCTTATACCCTGGGTACGAAGGCCTAGTTTCAATTGGCGCCCAACGTGGGGCCCGACCCCACCATCCTGAGATTAAGAGTCTCATGCTCTACCAATTGAAACTATGCCCGGCTAGCTCAGTCGGTAGAGCATGAGACTCTTAATCTCAGGGTCGTGGGGTCTGGCCCCACGTTGGGCGCCAATTGAAACTAGGCCTTCGTACCCAGGGTATAAGAGGCCGGCCCATTGGTACATCGGTCTTTTATCACCTCCTGCGGTACGACCAATCAGTGATGTCGACGCTCCTGATTGGGCCACGTCATCTTCTTAGTGGTTCCGCATGTGGCGCGGATTCCATATGGCGTGGATGGTGTCTCGGCTAGATGAGGTTTCAGCAGTTGAGCTAACCTAATCTGCTACACTGAAAAACAACTGCTATCTTTCTATTTTCGAAACAATGTTTACTAAAGGCCCATTTTAAATAAATTCGTTAATTTAATTTTATATAAGAAAAACTTTTAAGCGTGAATATTTACATTTACAAACATTTTATATCAGGGCAAAACTGCCACCGAAATTCATAAAATGCAGGTTGTAACCGAGTAGGAGGTTACAGCCTCTCACATTTCACTATCAATATGATAAATTCAAATATTATGGTATAATTGATTCAATTGTAAACATGATAGATAGAACTACAATTATATGATTGGTTTTAGGTACTGAACTACAGATAGAGAAAATTCAACTAAATATATGTTTATGATTGATTGTGATCACGGAAAAATGCAAACTAGTTGAGCCTAAAATTGAGTTCCCGAGCGCGAGAGTGTTATGTTCGTCACGGCGGAAAAAAAAGAAAACAGCCAGGTAAAAATGAAAAATTTACAGGTTCGATTAACATTTTACGGTTTCTTGACGAATATTTTTACTTTTTTTTATCTTTTAGGTTATCAGTATTAGCTGCGACCAATCTCCGGCAATTCTTATACCGTCGACGGGACGGGTCGTGTGGATCTTATCAGCAGGCACCCTTTCCGGGATGTTGATCGAAAAGAGCGCCAAAAATGAATTTACTTGCAGTGAGGATATGTTTACAAGTGAGTAACAAGAAAAAAGAGAAAAATTGCACGGTAAAAGTGTTCCAATGGAGTTTCAAGTAGGTTCAAGAGCGTGCCCATTTGATTATACTTGTATTTTGTGTCACCAAATGCTAAATATGCAGCACCCAGCAGAAAAATTTGCACTGCCAATGGTCGCGGATTTTTGTACCACAGATATTGCTCAACGCGAGCTATTATTTATTCTGTAAAAATTAGGCTGATGTGAAAACTTGTATTTTGTGAAATCAAAACTATATTCTCAATAAATAACAATAAACAGAATTTGGAAAAACTTTAACTATGAACATTAGACTGGCACACAACAAAAAAAATCCTTATATTCCACGCGGCACCCCCTAAATTTGTGCATGTAGATGAAAAATGACTTTCTGAAAGTTTCAGGTCATTTGGCAGAAGCACGAGCTGGCGCAAAGGACTTGAAATTTGTATGGAGATTTTCGACAAAATGTATGAAAAATCGACATTCTTTCACTCTTGGTATGCTAAAATTTGTTACCAGTATGCTAGAAAGCTCAGAATTTCAGGAATTGTAGTTCAATGTAGTTCAACAATGACAAACAAGTTTGTAGAAGATTGTGATGCGATACGTGTTGACTGTGATGAGTTATCCGTTATTTTATGAGTGATTTTTTTTCGCATTTCTTTCATATATCGTGAACGGAGTGTGGGCTAAAAATCGCACTAACTTGATCGCATCGCATCAAGTTAGTACTAATAATTCACGTATAGGTACACCTATTCACGATATAGCGATGAAACGCGAAAAAAGTCACACATTCAATTGCAAATAACTCATCACAGTCATCTCGTATCGCGTCATAATCTTCTACAAATTGTTTGCCATTTTTTGAACTATAATTCCTGAAATTCTGAGCTTTCTAGCATACTGGTTACATATTTTAGAACACAAAGAGTGAACGAATGTCGATTTTTCATACATTTTGCTGAAAATCTCCATACAAATTTCAAGTCCTTTGCGCCAGCTCGTGCTTATTCCAAATGACCTGAAACTTTCAGAAAGTCATTTTTTCATCTAAATGCACCAATCTAGGGGGTGCCGCGTTGAAAAAATTGTTTTAAAAATCATCCCATACAAATTTGGGCCAGTCTTATGAACATTGCAAAACTATCACAACCATTTTATTGAAATGATTATATTTATAGTTGAATGCATTAAATAAATAATGAACTTGTGGTTGAATATATCATTTCTATTGTTAAAACAATCAAACATTCGTAGTTGAAGCTAGTATATTAAGAGTTGAATGCATTTTTGAATCATACAAGTGTAGTTGATTCTATCATATTTATAGTTCAATGCAAAAAATCAACGATACACTTATAGTTGCAATGAGTCGATTATATTTAAAGTTGAATATTTAATATTTTTAGTTGGTCGAGAATCAATAAGAAAGATGATTGAATGTAAGTGGAAAATTGTTGAAAAAACTATACCTTTCTTTCCGTGTAATGATGGATCTAAAAAGAGAAAATCGTTGTCGAATGTACCCTTATTTAAGGCACTATACAAGTGGTGGCTTTCCTTCAAATTTTGGCTGAAAATCTGGTTTTTTTCTTATTCCCTGTTATTCTTAAAAATTCCTCTCACTAATGAATAAGCAGTAGATTTTTTAAATCGTTGGTAATTTAAAAAAAATAACTGTTAATGGCAATAGAGCGGTATGAAAGTATGAAAGAAGATCATAACTTCATTGTTTGCCTAAGATTATCTTAAATCTTTGCAAATCTTTGTTATGATTTTTTTTCCAATTTTCGGAATTTTAGTACCAAAGTAGACTCTAGTTTCAAAGCAGTGTCACTCACCCTATCCCATTTAGAAACATTCTAATTTGTTAAAATAAAAAAAAATATCATGCATGGGTGGCAATTGAGTCCTTTAACTAGACCGGTAAAAATCGGACCAGAACAAGTTTCAAACAGTTGTTGGTTTCAATTTTGCTAAATAACAACGATGCAGATTTTGGCGGCTTTAAGAATTTACTTGGGCTGCAGCAATAAATTCGAAGTTTGCGTAGGAATGCAAATGGAAAAGGAAACTTTGAAACTGTGTTTTTAACGACATTCTTGATCATCACGTAATGATAATTGCACAGTTTTTCTCAAAATATTTTTTTTTTATATTTTCTTTCAAAGGAAAGCAAGTGACAAAAATCCTCAAATCTACCCTCATGAAGGCACACGTGGCTTGTAACGTTGTCAGAAAATAACAAGAAATTTTGCTTCCTACTCAGAAGGAACCAGCATAAAATTCAACCAAAAAATGTTAACAACTTCATCAAATCATCCTTCGATTGATTAAAAAAAGGAAAGGAAGGAGCAAAAAACATTCCCCGACCGAGGATACCAGCAAACGCAAAAAAAAAAACAAAAACCTAGCTTCCGGACACAGGGATACGTCATGCTTTATTAAATATTTACATGACGGATAAAAAGGGATCCTTTGCTGTAAAATGTGATAACGATTGACTTGACTTTTTGTCTTTCGATGTGAGGTTTTCCGGGAAATTCGGTTTGTATAAAGGGAAAATATTATATTTCATACAGTCCGTGTCGGGAAAATCGGAAGGGAGGAACCAAAGTTGAACCACTTTCTCTGTAGATTGGAGTTCTTTTCTTTGACGTTCTTTGTCATATTGCAGAAAAATGCTCCCGGCCAAGTTTTACAACAACCGGGAAACGTGCGTGTTTGCTGACATGATACGAGAAAACTGTACAATTTGGTTCTATTTTTTGCTTTTAGTACTTTCTTCCAAGTAAACCTAATATCACCGTAAAAGATATTGTTCCCCTGCAGGAATTCGGCATATTGGATAGACTTGTTAGCGGCCGTTTGCCGGAAAAATTTCCATCTGGAAGCTACTACTGTTTTTTAAGGAGAAACATCGTAAGGTAACTCAGTTGGAAAAGTTTCATTAGACTTTCGTTTTTTCGGCAGACTGGGAAATGAAGACGTTTTACCTCCTGTGGTCACATTGGTAGACTTAGTTTCGATAGTTATAGCGCAATCAAATACGTGATAGAACTGTGGTGGGAAGTTGGTATAGAAGGATTCTGGGAAAAAAAGTCATGTTTTGGGAAACGCTAACTCAGGAAACTGCCAATGGTGACCTACTTCCTTAAGGGGGGGTAGAGTCTAACGGTTATAAAAAAAACACCATTTTCACGATTTTTTTTCTAGAGCTATCGTTCAATTAAATGTATTCAAATTTTTTGCATTATACAAAGCATCATTAAAAGAACATTTAGTAATTTTTTCGTAGAAAAATATTGAAAAATGAGCCGGTGACGGAGCATTTTCGAGGATACCTTTTAGAAAACAGGATTTGCTGTGGACACTGTATCTCAGCACAGAATCATCTGAAATCAAAAAATCTGAGCAAAATATTTTTAATAGATGTTTTTCTGGACCCCAACGTTTTTATTTAACTTAAAAAAATTTTTATAAAATTTTTGTGGCTGTTTGAAGTAAAAACTACGATTTTTCAAGAAAAAATCCGCCATTTTTCACCTGTAAAATCTCCCCAAAGTAAAAAAAATAAAAAAAGAAAAACGTTGGGGTCTGGTATTTTATATGTAGAAAATATGTTCCAAATTTGAAAAGAATCGGATAAGTAGTTTTCAAATGACGATGTCCACGGACTTTAAAAATGTGCTTTCGAGAAAAACGCGTTTGAAGTTTCTGCTCCTGCTTTCTTGCAGTATTAGATAGGAGGAGATAAAGGCCTATAATTTCTACAGTTTTACTTCAATTAACTTGAAAATTTGACACAACATTCTTGAAATATTTTACAATAAGAAAATAAAAAAATAAAAAAATCGATTTTTTGAAAGTGTTAGACCCCCCCCCCCTCTTAAAAGTTTTCGGACTTCCAAAGAAAATGTTAACTTGTTGAGATGTTAGGTGTTTAACCGAACAACCTCATCCATCTACTACATACGAGCTCATATCAAGGTAATTCTGACTCTCTGTGATTTAACCGACAGATTCGGTGATGGTTGGAAACAGCATTAATTTTATTAAAAAATCATGAAAATTTGTTTTTTTTTAACATTTTACTGGGGAATAAATCTTTTTAAATTATCAATCTTATCGTGATTAAAAAAAAGTAGAAAATCGTCAATTAATATTTTCAAAAAAAAAACTTTAATTTAAGTAAAATGTACAAAATTGAAAAAAAAGTGAAATCTGAAAATTTCCTCAAAATTTTGTGAAGTTATAGATTTTTGAGTGATTTCGATAACCTGGCATATTTCAGTATTGAAGAAGAATTCCAACAATTTTACCACTTCAAAACTAAATGAGCAATAAAAGACCTTAAAATATTTACAAAAAATTTAACAATAAAAACTATTGACAATTTTTTTGCATAAATTACTTTGTTAAGGTCACAAATCTAATTTCCGTTTAGAAGGTTTTTTTCTCAACGGATTCAAATTCCAAGCAGTAATTAAAATTCTCATCATAAGAGCAATTTATTTTTAAAACCGTAATGATCCTATTGAGGAACAGCGTTTTGAAATAAATAAATAACATGATTTGGAAACTAATTTGATTATACAAAATTGAAACCATCATCCACAGACTTTTTGATATATATACACAATCCTTAGAAAATCACTGTTTAGTGAAGATGGAGCCGCCAAAAGCAGTTCCAAGCTCAATTTAAATTCTGCACCATTCCAATGAATCATTCTCAAACGACAATTCTTTTAACTGGAATCTTTTACGAAAAATAAGAAAACTACTAGAGGTTCCTTGGAGTGTCATTTTGCTAGCCGCACAAAGAATATTCCAAAACCGTTCTTCGTCTCAAGTGGCAAAATGGATGATGCATGAAAGCAAACTATATCAGATGGTCATAAATATTGGGCTATATTACTACTACTAGAACCCATCGAGAAAGGGTTGTTTCGCTTCGGCTGCCCAAAAAATAACGAGCTGCCCCGAAATTTATGGGCGATCAAAGTTAAATTGGAACAATCTTAGTTGAGAGCATTTTTTAAAATGAACGATATTTATGGAGAAAAAGAAAAATAGGGTTTATAACAATTCCGTTAAAACAAAAAAAACTTTGAAAACTTTTTTTTTTTCACTTATTACTACAAATAGAAACAATTGTTATAGTCATCAACGTAATTTAAAAAAATCGATCATTTTTAGTCATTTTTTCTTCATTTTTCTGATGCATCTAGCACTTTTCTTGTTGTGTTTTAGAGTTTCTTTTGTCAAATAGGCTATTTTTGTCATTCTTTGTCATTTTTGTCTTTAGTTTGTATTTTTTTTTTGAAATTTTTATCTTTTTTTCATTTTTGAGTACATTTTAATTTTTTCTTATTTTGTTTTTGTTTTTGTCTAAATTGTATTGGTCCTTTTATAGCGAAAACTGTAAGGCTTTCTGATAACTGTTGTATTGTTCATGTAATCTTCATAGATGGGTTTTTTTTCCCTAGTGATTTTCTTATCACATCAATTTAGACTTTTTGTCCGATGGATTAAATAAATGAACAAATAAACAAGTAATGTTGTTTCTGAAAGCCATTTAATGTTGACACAAAATCGAATGTTGCCAAAAATGAACGTGATTTTGTTAAGCGATGCGATGCTATGTAATGCCAATGTAATTACATCACTAGATCAGGTATAAAATGGCCTTTCTTTTGCATAGGGAAGAATAGGGATACTTGATTCTCTTTTCTTATTTTCATCATAGCTTTTTGGAAAAAATTTGCAACTCGCCGTCTTTTGCATTTTCTGACAGCGAGTAATTCCAAGTTTATATGCTTCAAAAGTTAGAACGATACAGGAAGTTGTAGATGAACTAGAAGCATTTTCGTGAGACTAAAAAAATTGTGATATTTTTTAAGTTACACGAGACTTGATCCAAAATTTAGGGTGTCCTGACCCCAGGCAAAAATCTTGTATAATCAGAAGATACAAAGTCCTTTGACTATTTTTTGCCATATTCGTTCTCATTTTACTGTTTGTAAGTATCAGACATAGAAAATTCTAAAAGTTTGTCATCAACGCATAAGTCATTGCATACTTGAAGGCGAAATTTTCTAATTTTTAGATAAATACAGTAGTTTAAGGCATTTTTAACTGATGATTACTGGTTAGAGAATAGATACTGGACAAATATTATTAATTTCATGATAACCGATGATTACGATCCTTTAAAGGAAAAATATACCTTTCTGGATTCTAGGGATCAACTATAGGGGAGAGTGGGGATACTTGATCCCCTTTTCTTATTTTCGCCATATCTTTTTGGAAAAATTTAGCAACTCGCCGTCTTTGACATTTTCTGACAGCTTGTAACTTCAAGTTTCTATGCTCCAAAAATTAGAACGATACTTGAACCCGTTGATGAACAAGAAGCATTTTCGTGGGAGTAAAAAAATTGCGATTTTTCTGAAATTAGGGGAGACTTGATTCCCTATTGAAGGAGACTTGATCTTTTATTCAGGAAGCCCTAATCCTTGTATAAAAATCAAACAAAACCCCAAGATAGAACGTTAATTGACTATTTTGGTCATGTTTGTTCTCATTTCACAATCTATAGCAGACATAAGAGGAAAATTCTATAACTTTGTCTCAACGCTAACAACATTGCATACTTAAAGGCGCTATTTTTTATAATTAAGAGAAAATTAATTATTTTTGCTCTTTTCTTCAGACAAATGGTTGATAAATATTAGTTTTTGGATAAATATTAGTAATTTCGTAATCAGCAATCATAACGATCAATTCAGAAGAAGAATATGCCATTTGGAAGGGGGAACAATTGTACCCAACTCTAGGGGATCAATTATACCCATAATCAACATTTTAGAAAACTTTTTCTGAAAAAAGTTGAGAGTTTTCCATTGCTTTGAAAATATGGCAGTATGAAGTTCATTTTACGCTCGAACGATTGATACATTGGAACAAATATTTTTTTCATAATTTTCTCATGTAAGGAACATTTTAAAGTGATGAAAAAAGATCTTCAAGTTACATTTGTGAAATTTTTCAAACAAAGTTCAATAACTCAAACAATTATTTTGTTAAAATTTTTTAAACTACAAGCATTGTTATTTTGCTCATTTTGGCACATTTTTCTAGAACATTTGATCTTTGTAAGACATTCCAGTTTCGAGATATAGCTAAGGAATCAAGTATCCCCAGGGATCAAGTATCCTCATTCTCCCCTACTCATAACATACATTTTGGAAAACTTCTTCATAAAAATTTTTTTTTTTTCATGTGAGAAACATGTTATAGTGATTAAAAACGATCTTCAAATCCCATTTTGTTAAATTTTTCAAACAAAGTTCAATAACTCGAAAAATAAAATTTAAGTCGTTGAGATAACGACATTGTTGTTTTGTAATATTTTGCACATTTTTCTGGAAAATTTGATATATCTAAAACATTCTTGTATCGGGATATAGCGAAGGAATCAAGTGTCCCCAGGGATCAAGTATCCCCATTCTCCCCTATAGTTTTATTTCAATAACCTTGTGTTTTAATATCCAAAATCCAGTGCAAAGTCGAATTTAGTTGCAAGAACAGTTTCAGAAAATGTAGATTGATAAAATGTTCTAAAAACAGCTACCTTTGAATAGTCGTCGAAAATTCTGCGTTTTGTGTTTTATAAATCTAGAAATAAAAAAACACAAATTATGTCAACTTTCCAAGAACTTTTTCAAAAAAAAATATTGTGACTGGACAGCTGACTGGCTGGCTGATAATTTATTGAAAAGGACGGTTTTACACCACTTTTTTTCGATTTTTGTGGCCATGGTCTAAAGTACCGTAAACTGGGGGCACTTTGATAACTTTTTTAATTCATCTTCGAATATTTTGGAAAGGGTTGCTTTTTTGCAACACTTAAATTTTGTTTTTTTAAACTTAATGAGGAATGGAGTATAAGCATGATCATTGATATCAGAAAATTCAAACGACATTAATGGCTATAATTAAATGTTTGTTAAAAATCCAGATTTCATGTTTCGGCGTAACTTCGATCACTATGGCTTTTACGTATCTCAACATATTCAAAATCCTAAATAGCCATTAGTTGTGCTGATGGCCGAGCAAATAAAACAAAAAATTCTTCAAAATTTTTGTTATGATGCCAATAAGTAGGGGAGAGTGGGGATACTTGATCCTCTTTTCTTATTTTCACCATATCTTTTTGGAAAAATTTAGCAACTCGCCGTCCTTAACATTTTCTGACAGCTTGTAACTTCAAATTTCTATGCTCCAAAAATAAGAACGATAATTGAACCCGTTGATGAACAAGAAGCATTTTCGTGGGAGTAAACAAATTGCGATTTTTCTGAAATTAGTGGAGACTTGATCCCCTATTGGAGGAGACTTGATCTTTTATTCAGGAAGTCCTAATCCTTGTGTAAAAATCAAACAAAACCCAAAGATAGAATGTTAATTGACTATTTTGGTCATGTTTGTTCTTATTTCACAATTTATAGTAGACATAAGAGGAAATTCTATAACTTTGTCTCATCGCTAATATCATTGCATACTTAAAGGGGCTATTTTTTTATAATTAAGAGAAAATTAATTATTTTTGCTCTTTACTTCACACAATTGTTTGATAAATATTAGTTTTCGGATAAATATTAGTAATTTCGTAATCAGCAATCATAACGATCAATTCAGAAGAAGAATATGCCGTTTGGAAGGGGGATCAATTGTACCTATAATCAACATTTTAGAAAACTTTTTCTGAAAAAAGTTGAAAATTTTCCGTTGCTTTGAAAATATGGCATTATGAAGTTCATTTTACGCTCGAACGATTGATACATTGGAATAAATATTTTTTTCATAATTTTACCATGTAAGAAACATTTCAAAGTGATGAAAAAAGATCTTCAAGTTACATTTTGTGAAATTTTTCAAACAAAATTCAATAACTCAAACAATTATTTTGTTAAAAATTTTTAAACTACAATTATTGTTATTTTGCTCATTTTGGCACATTTTTCTAGAACATTTGATCTTTGTACGACATTCCAGTTTCGAGATATAGCTAAGGAATCAAGTATCCCCAGGGATCAAGTATCCTCATTCTCCCCTATAGAATGCGTAAAACATAAAAAACAGATTTTTTTTTGAACTCCTTTGAATTTTTAATGTTCTCTTTCAAAAAAATATATACTCAAAAAATGGACCATGTTGCTGTATACATTAAGTGGCAAAAATTATAAACATTTCCCAATATTTTTTGGCCTGAAAAACAATGCAATTATCAAGATCCTACCACTGTTCCTAAGTTCTGTTTTTTTTTAATTGAATTTTAACCATTTAATAGAGTTTTAGCCATTTTTTCTATACAGGCTTTCACATAGAAAATGTCCGTTTTATTAAATATTCAAAAAATTTCAAATAATGACCGTAAAAATAACTATAAAACTATAACCAAAACATAAAAAAAAATTTTAATTTTCATATCAAACAAACCATTTGCTTCTAAATGCTATCATTTTTTCAGGAGAGGTGTTTGTTTGTGAGTCTTCGAAAAAACAGGTATTTTAAAACTGTAAAACTACATTTTCAGTAATTTCAAAAATCTCTTATTACATACCAAATTTAGTCTATTTGAAACTCTATTAAAAGGCTTTCAAACGTAGAAAATAGTTTTCAGATGTTTAAACTTCAGACTTGGTTAATGATGATTATCTGCAAGAATTTCATGTTGATCAAAGTTAGCCCGGTGATCAAAGTTCCCCCAGTTTACAGTAATTTAAAAAAGTACAAATGTAAAACATAAGGCTTCTATCTTAAGCTTTTTCAAGCACGAAGTGAATTTTTATTTCGAGCACTTGATAACTAGGCCTTCTCTCGAAGGATGTTTTTCGGATTTCGGAGACTTTGAATAACTTTATAATAAAGATTTGTAGCTGAATACTGTCCGAGAAACAGATTTGAGTCACGTTACAAGCTTTCCTCAACTTTAAATTCTTCAAAAATCGCTTGAGAAACAAGAGAGTTTTACCGAGAAAGTGCTAGGGCTCATTTGACCCCCGGTGATATAAATAGGTATACCACATACGGTTTTCGAAATCTACAAACTAAATAATAATTTATAATGGAAAAATACGTGTATATTGAAAATAATAATAGCCATGAAAAAAGATTTGAATTCTAAGAATAAATTTATTACTGATTTTGATAGAATAAAGGGTCTTTAGATTGCTCCTAGCCATTCTAGCGTTTAAGAGAAACAAATTTAAAAAAAATATTCAGATTCATACTCGTTGATTCTGAAAAATAAATTGTAAAATAGTTGTCTATAGTAAACAACTTCAAAAGTGATCAAAAACCGAACGGTATTCCAACTTTTTGAGCTTCTAGATATATGTTATTTCTAAACGAAAAGGAGAAGTGTTTTTTGTGCTTAGGGCAAAGAATAATCTGTTTTGGAACTTAGGTTTTGGAAGATAGGGGTCCTGAGTTCGAAAGTTTCTTATATTTTCAATTACTAAAATCCCCGCAATATTTTGACTAAATTTCTACTTTTCTCAAACCTGCAGAATACTTTTGACACTTTTTTTGAAAGTCAAAAACGCTCTTGGTATAAGAGGCAGTTGATCATTGGTTTAAAATATTAATTTCAAATAATCAAGTACATAGATAATTTTCTACAGTATTGCAAAAACAAAACTACATCTGATGAAGAAATGATAGCATACTTGGATAGACCGCTTACAAATAAGTCAAAACTAGTTCTCCTCTGCAAGTTCGGCTTTACAAATTCTTCAATTTCTCACATTTTACCATAAGATAGTACGAGTTACGACAAAACAGATAAGGAAGGTATAAGATGAATTTGTCTATTAGGGTGGCATTCAGCTGTATGGAAGCTTTAAAAAGTTAAAATTTCAAATTTTATTTTACTTGTATCAAGATAACAAACATCGCAAAGTTTCACTTTTATCGGACAACTCAAAAGCGACCGTAAAATACCTTAAATTTTCATGTTGTTTGAAAATTGGTAAAATTTCCATTATAAAATCATCATAAGTTCTGGTAACTCTAAAAATCTCAAAACTCAATAGAAGTGAAGATTTTAAGCCTAGGAGCAACTTTTCAAAAGACAATTAGGCAAAATATCAAATTTTGCTTTTGTCATCGATTCGATTTTTTCGATTTTTTCGAACATTTCGTAGGGGAAATTGTACGTCTCGGTGGTCGAGTGGTTAGCGTGGTAAGACGGTAATCGCTGGTCCACTGATGGCATGGGTTCGATTCCCATCTCGGTACTGGGTGTTAAATGTTAATCTTAAGTTGTCCACGTCATTTATTCAGTCTGTAAAGCCTAAATCGTCGAAGACGGTGTATGTCTTAAAAAAAAAAGGTTTAAGCTATTTCATAGAATTTTTCAAAAATTCAAAGAATTGAAAAAGCAAAGATCAAACAGTAGCGTGTAAGAATTAAATCACCTTAGGTTTCCTCAATTTTTTTTTAATTTTCCGTCTAATATAACTCGATTTTTCGATGTTGTGCAATGATGATTTTAAAAAGTGTTGGTCAATTTCGATCCAAATAAAAAATTAACAAAAGTAGTATCTGCAACATTTTTCACTTTGTTTGAATTTTTTGATTTCATCGAAAACTTATCCCTGCACTTAAAATCTTGGAAATGGATAACCTTTTCAGGAATGTATAAAAGTTTTTTCGGGAATATTTAAGTGTCAGAATCATCTCTTAGTTCTTGATTATTTCGAAAAAAAAAACATGCATGGTCAATAAATTCACTAAGGATCCTTTCCGCTACTCATATTTTTAAGGAAAGTCATGGCCCAAACACTAGATGTGATATGAAAATGCTCCAAGAGCAACTTTATTGGTTTTTGGATATACCTTGATGCAGGGCCGTAGGAAGAACCGGTTCATGGGGGGGGGGGGGGGGGGTTTGATGATAATTTTTTTCCTATAACATTTTTGCTTGAACAATGCAAATATAAGTTCTAAGTACAAATGATTCAGGTTAAAGTTATTTCGCATGAAAAGTTTATTAATTTTGAAAATATGTCCTAGGAGATGCCATTTTTTTTCATGAAGGTTTAAAAAATATTGGTACTTGTGATATAGCTCAGTTGGTAAATCAGTTGCCTTCTGAGCTGATGTCCGTGAGTTTGAGCAAAAGAGTAAACATCGAACACAGTTTTTCCAGATAAGCGATTGCTGTGTCAACTGTAATGTTGAGAAATGTCGCGAGCAATGATGTAGAAACGACTATCATAATCGAAACAAATAAAAAAGATTTTGAACGCTTATTTTAGAAAAAAAAACTTTTTTACTCACTAATATTAGGGAGCTAATTCTTTTGAACCACAAGGATAACCATTTTAAGCATGGGTGAAAATGTATCAAATATTCAGCAATAAAAATAGAAAAAATAGGTACCACTGTACCTACATTTGTGAACTCGATTAAAAATTAAGATTTTAGTTGGAACCATTGATTTTGAAGAATGAAGAATCTGCAATATACCTAAGAATAGAAAACAAGTTCAAAAATAAGCATAATTTTTTTGCATGTTTCATAATTATAATCCTGTGATCCTGTGAAAATTTAAATCTAGATTTTTGAAAAAACTAATTCTTTAAAATGAATCCATATCTTATTTTTTATGTGTGATTTTCATCAGGTTTGTGTTTCCAAACTGACTTTGATTGGTTTTTTTTTTTTCAAACAAAGAATCAAAGTTATGATACTGCGATCTCCTCCAATTTTAATACTTATTGAAATTTAAACATTGATATTTTGATATTGATTGAAAACTTAAGTTTGAGCTGAATCTGGATACAAACCTGGGATTTCATTTCA